>NC_136065.1:1773711576-1774311576 GCF_964261635.1 Lissotriton helveticus
CTACACATGCAGCTACGAAGGCGTTGAACCAATGGGCCGCACATTGAGACTTAACTGACATCTGGCGACTCCGCAATCCACATGAAAGGATATACTCATATTACTCGGGAGCGCATGGTCTCCATGTGCGTTTGGATCGTTTTATGATATCAAATGACCTTCTTTCAATTGTATCTAATTCCTGAAGACATGGCTTGGCAATTCGGGCTGGACTGTTCCCATGAGGCACAGGGTCAAACTGATTCACATATGGCCATGTCTGAACTGGGTGGTGGAGTGAGCTAAAGAATGATGATGGATTAAACCCAGATCAGTTGACTGGGGGTGAGTGTTTGATTTGCCCAAGCACTCCATCCATCATCCCCTTTGGTATTGCTTTGTTCGCCCTGAGTTGGCAGGGTATGCCCAGACGTGGGTCCCTTGCTCACTCTACCACTGGATTGAAGATAGCCTAGCTGATGAGTATTATGAATCCGAAACCGGTCCCAGGATGCTTGTTTCCGGTCCAGGGAAGACATGGCTTGGCAGTTCGGGCTGGACTGTTCCCATGAGGCACAGGGTCAGACTGATTTGCATATGGCAATGTCTGAACTGGGGTGGTGGAGTGAGCTAAAGAATGATGATGGATTAAACCCAGATCAGTTGACTGGGGGTGCATTTTTGATTTGCCCAAGCACTCCGTCCATCATCCCCTTTGGTATCACGAAGTTATACAAGACAGTGCTGGAGGAATCCATGCTTACTGACACACAAAATGAAGCTTTACTAGTATCCCTCCTTAAGCCAAACAAAAACTCTGAGTCGCTGGGCTGCTACTGACCCCTCGTGCTTCTCAATACCGATTATAACATCTTTGCGTCCTTACTCGCCAGGCGTATATCACCCATAGTGAAGTCATTGGTACACCCAGACCAGAACGGATTCATACCGACCAGGAACACCTCTCTTAATCTCCGTAGATTTTTTAGGGTACAGCAGTATGTGACACACAGATGGCCCTGTTCAGGGTGCCTAGTGTTAGATCTGGAGAAAGCCTTTGACTCGCTGGTGTGGCCTTATCTGGTGGCGGTGCTAAACAAATACGAACTAGGTGACCTCTTTTTAAGTATGGTACAGCTGCTATATCAACGTCCCACTGTCCGTGTTCGCACTGGCAGGCTTATATCAAATCCGATTAGAGTGCGGAGAGGGACGCGTCAGGGGTGCCCGCTGTCCCCGCTGCTTTTTTCCCCTAGCTATGGACCGTTGGCACTGTTACTCCGTAGAAGTGGTGAGGAGTGGAGCAAACGACTGGGAGACGGGACTCATGCATTATCTCTGTATGCTGGCGATTTATTGCTATATGTACGTAACATAACTGACATCCCCACTTCCATAGCAGAGGTACTGAAGGCGTTTAATGAAATATCAGGCCTCCGGGTAAATTGGGCCAAGTCTGGAGTGTACCCATTTAGTGCAGACACGGCGGAGACGGATGTGATCATTAATGGTTCGTCCCTCCCATGGTATCCCACTACCTTTCGCTATCTTGGAGTCATATAACGGACGCCAGACGATTCAATTGAGGGCAACTTAAAGAGGGCGATCTCGGCGGTAAAGGCCCAAATACAATTTTGGAAATCAATTCCGTTGAATGTCATGAGTCACGTGGTTCTGCTGAAGATGATAGTCCTTCCTAAGCTCTTATACTATTTTTCGAACCCTTCGGTTTATGTCCCCACTAAGATTTTCTGAGAACTGGAAAGTATGTTCCGGGATCTCATGTGGAACAAAGGCAGGCCCAGGGTCGCGTTGTGGAAGTTATATGCCCACACCTCGCAGGGAGGATTGGTGGTTCCTAATATGGAACTGTATTACATAGCAGCTCAGCTGTAGTGAGTAACAAAATGGCTTAATGGCACTAATCTGGAAGACATGGCAACCCTGCAGCAACTGTGGACCCACACCCAAATATGTCACCTGTTGCATCCGGCGTCTAGACTCCCGGCACGTTACAATTGCATTTGAGTTTGGCGTATAGGTGCTACAAGTGAAGTTTGTATCTTACCCAAGCGGCACTCCCTTATGCCCCGATATTGCCCATCCTGGGGACTCCTAGAGGGCGATCGGGCACCTCTGAATCCACTCTAGTGCATTGGCATGCAGCAGGTATAGAGACTCTGGGGGACCTATACGAGGAGGGCGCACTTTTGACATTTGAGGCACTGGCGGAGAACACTGCCTTACGGGCTGGACAATTCCTGTTATATACCTCTCTTATGCATGCGTTATCTGCCTTTCTGGGAGATTTAACGTCCGAACACCTGACGCCTCTACTGTTACAGTATCTGCACGTAATGGGGGCGGGTTCTCACATAATACACTGGCTGGTGACAGCCCTGCTCACGCATACGCTGAAACCAATGTTGTCACTTCGCACTTGCTGGATAACGGACAGAGGCCATCCCTGGACAGATAAGGAATGGTCTACAATCTTAGCTGGTGCTACATATATACCCAGAAATTCCAGATTCAAATTAATACAAACATATATAATACACAGGGCGAATCTATCCCCAGACAAAATGAATAGATATTTTCACACTACCACGGCAGAATGCCCACGCTGTCGGCAGTCCGACGTGGACCTGCTCCACATGCTTTGGTCTTGCACCTCCCTTCAAGGTTATTGGAGAGAGGTCGCTGCAGTCCTGACGCATTGTACCGATGCCTCCTTTTCGCCCACATGGGAAATCTGCATTTAAGGGGTATAGGTGAGATCTAAAAAAAATAGCGTCACATCGAGATTCAGAGACCTGGGTTTAATAACTGCCAAGCGCTTAATTACAAAATGGTGGAAGCATAAACAGCTGGAAAAGTTCACTTAGGATATGGGCGCAGACAGTGAGAACGGCGCTACACAGGGAGGAAACGGCGGGGCTCCGCAAGTACCCCATAGCGTAAAAATGGGAGGCCATGCTTACGGCCTTCAGCAATGAAGTAAGCGGGGAGGGCAGTGACACTTAGTCAGTGACTACATGGTATACTATTTGAAGTTCCCGGGTGGCGGATATCTGTCGCACTCCACTGGACGATACCCCTTGGGTGCAGTTTGAAATACTGGGGGCCCTGTTCTTTCCTGTCCCAACGCCTAGTGCTGCGACATCGGCCTCCAGCATCCACATGAGTCCGAGTTGAGTCCCAATGAGTCTCCGAGCAGCTATTCATGCCATAACCGGTCCCACATGCGGTATGGCAATGGTTAACATACTTTCTCCAGATAGCAGCTCTTTAGTTTTGTTGTTCAGTACGTTAACTTCGTAAAAAAAAATGCTTTATGGATGTGTCTGTTGTTAAAATCATTCATCATCACTTTTCCTCTTCGGCAAAGCCCGCTCCGCTGTAATATTGAACAGGTCACATGTATGGATCTCCAGCGCCTGATAACGTCGTGTCCATTAGACACAAAGGACTTAAATAATGTGGGAAATATTAGCATGTGAAGTTAGCAACATGTCCCTTTGTTTTCTTTTTTAACTTTGTTCTAGCGTAGGCACTTGGAGGCTGTTGAGATATGTGGTGGGCAGGCAATTGCAACAATGTATGACAAACTGTTTATTAGAAATAAGCTAATATGAGATTGTGCATGTGAAATCGTGCTGCGGTAGTAGGAGCAGCTGTTTTACTATAAAGTTGTTCTGATGACGATTGCATGCGTATATATATATATATATATTGAATTCTCCACAATTTTGCTTTGTCATGTACCGTAAGGGAATGGAATAATATGAAAAAAGCCAATAAAGATATTTAAAAGGAATGTAGAAAGATTGAGAATGAAATGGTACCATGGTTGATAGAAGCATGTGTTTGAATTTATATAAATATTATTTAGTAATGGTACAGCTCTGAATTAATAAATTGACACTAAATGTAAAATCTGAACAGAGATGGATAACATGGTGGTTTATGCTTATACAAGTTAAGCAGCTCAAAGGAGAGAGATAATTTGCAGAACCTCATTGGAAAGAAACCCAACTTTCCCTACTGTAATCAGACCTTTAGGAAAGAGCTCCTGCAGATGTTTTCCTTCTGAGTCTGTGCAAACCTGCTCACAGGTCTCTCAACCAAAAGACCATAATCCACTAGGTTTAAGGTGTGCAAGAGGGTGAAAGAATAATTATTACCAGCTTCCCATAGTCAAAAGCAGTATCTCACTGAGATCTGTGGAGCTTTGGACATCACATTAATGGGTTTGTATCTAACAACCCATAACGTTACATGGGATTCTGAAATTGTTCATAAACCAGGCTCTCCGTAACTTTACCCAATACGAGCATGTTGGATATATGGCTGAACGTTGCACAATATGAATTACTGCATTTATGCAGAGCATATATGCCAATAATGAGGTCCAGGAAGATGCCAATATTATTTGTAGGTGACATAACATGTTGAGTAAAGTTCAGGCTCTTCTTTAGTACCAGCAGCTCCTTTGCTTACCAGTGATCGTCATCTATTATCGGGCTATAATCTCAAAATATTGTTTTCTTGTTAATGGACGGTCATTCAATCTGGGGTTGTATGTAATGGTTGCAGTCTATAGCTCATGGTAATTAGCTTGGAAATGTGTGCATCCAGCTGGCTTTGCCATGTTCACAATAAATTAGAGTCCCCGAAGGGCGTTGCCTTCCAGTATAGTCTTTGTTTAAATTCTCACCAATGAATTTTGAGATTCTAAGAAAGTGTCAAACTCCAAAGAGACAGCACTTATGGTGGCAGTGCACAGGTTGCCCTATCAGCCACTGTGAATTAGGTGCACATTTTTGATTTGACCTTCTTTCACCTACTTTAGTTTATCCTTTGTGACAACTGATTAGGATGAGGATTATTATGAATATAAAGCTGCACCAGATACACAGGTGCAAGCAACAGAAAATGTAAAGCAGTGTAAGTGCTTCAATATGAACAGAGAAATTGGCACTCCACTTCAGGATCCAAACTTGTGAAATAGTCACAGAGGATCAGACCTATTGCTTTTGGTTTGTTTATATGACTTAAACATATTCAGTCAATGTCATCTTGGCTGTAGTCAGGCTATGATACTGAGTTTAGGGAAATACGCTTGTGGGGCTGCATTATCTGTTATTGCAAAAGATTTTTGTATGTTGGGAGCAATTACAATTTTTAGAGGCATTCAGATAAATAAAAATAATATACAGGAACTTCTTGCAAATAAAAGACACACAAATAAATATCAACAAAAGACCAAAGGAGGACAGAGACTAAGCCATAAAAAAGGAGAAAGACGATGAAGAAGGAAGAATGAAAGTAAAATTATAGAACCACAAGGAATTGAAGAATTAACAATTGTGTACAATCTATCAAACAGAGAATTGACAAATATGGAAACAGAATTGTTAAACAGAGGGCCTAACTTTGTGCCATCTCAACATATGAATTGTTTTAAAATAAAAATAGATCCATTACATTTTGGGACACATCTAAATCTTTATAAATTCTTTCAATCAGCCCTTACTCATTACTCCGAACATGAGACAGAGATGGTTACCTTAGTACTCACCCTCCAATACCTAGTAGATATTCAGACAACCATATCTCTTGATGGCACTGCAACAATTTCTGTGCCGAATCTAGCATCTAATTTGAACTCAAATATTGACCATACTTTAGAGAGTAGTGTAAAACCAAAATCTATCCTTTTTTCCAAGAACACCGAATGAAAACATTATTGCTATCGTTCACCATTGTATCACAAAAGATTTAGATGATCTCACCTAACCCCCAATTTCAGCATTAAAATCCTTAGAGGAAAACCTGAATATAGTTCAGATCAGCTGGCAAAGGTAGAGCCATAATGATACAAAACTATAATGATTACAATAAACCAACCAATAAACCAATTAAATGACCCTTCATGTTATAGATAGGCTTCTGTTTCTGAACTTAAATTAAATAAGACCAAATTAAATGAGATTCTTCACAAATGGAAAGATTTAGCGATCATTGGTGAGGAGGAAATAAATATTTGAATATGATCAATGCAATACTATCTATTTTCTTTCTACCTACGATTCGCAAACATTTCCAACTACCACCTGGAAGACCAATTGTATCTGGAAATGACTCACTTACAGAAAACATATGCGAATGTATTAACATCTACATGGCACCTTTGTTTAAATGTCTCCCATCCAATATTAAAGCCCCTTCTGAATTCCTAAAATTGGTCCTGAGAGGAGGGCATTCTGGTAGTGACCATGGATGAAAATTCTTTGTATACATGCATAGATCATGACATTGGAATCAATTGTATGCAGAGATTTTTTATATGCAACCCACCAAATTTACTGTTGACCAGTAACCTGTAATTATAATTAACAAAGTTTGAGATCAACAGTAACCCGTTTTCATGCGAACACACTATATAATCAAATAGGAGGAACCACAATGGGTTAACGATTTGCTCTTTCCTTGCCTCATTATTTATGGGCTACTATAAAAGTGAATGCTCTTCATGCCTGGACTTACAAAAATGTGAATATTGTTTATCATTAAGGTTAAGATTCTTGATGATATTTTCATTATTTGGAAAGATGATATTGATTCATTGACTGACTATCATAAGAAACTAAACCAAAATAACTTGAATATTGACCTCACTCTTGAATTCACCAATTCTAAAATTACTTTTCTAGACACAAAGATATAAGGTAAAATTAAGAGTAAATGTTGTAGAAAACCCACATCTGCAAGCAGCAGTTTGCAAGCTACTTCTTTCTATCCTAAACGCAAGATTAATAGCATTCTCTTTGACAAATTCGTCCATGCTTGGACATTGTGCAGTTTTGATGAGGATTTTATAGAAGTAGATGAAAAAATTCAAAATCACTATATAGAGAGAGATTATAACAAGAAAATTGCAAGAACTGCCAACATTAAGGCCTTTTTAAAACCAAGACAAGAATTTATAAACTACTCTACTAAGAAACAACACAATTGGTCCCAACAAAAAGTGAGATTTATTACCATCTTCAGATGTGAGAATCAGCAATTTTTTAAGATCTTCAACAGACATTGGTATATAATCACATCTAGCTAAAGATGTATTGAACCACAATACCAGGAAACTATTGATCACTATTAGAAAGGGCATGATGCTGAAAACCTCATTATTACTGAGTGATACTTATAAATATTGTAAGTCTCCAGTTAAAAGTGCTACTACGCTGGTAGATCTGAAAAGCTTTTCCAAATGTAGTAACTGTATTTGTTTACCCCACACCCTTATGGAACACCATTCCTTTTGGGAATGCATTAAAAGAACAGGAGTACCACAGCAAGGATTTTTGAAACTGTAATACCACATTCGGTGTACGCATCAACATTTGTGCATGTACCAAAACATATGTAGCCTCTACTAGTAGGTCAGTGAAAGAACTCAGGAAAGAACATGTAATAGCCTTCAGGAAACTGAATAACAAATACCCAATGTCTACACACATACATAATCTAAAAGATACATTTAAGATTGATCACCTTAAATTTGTTGCTATTTGTCCCATCAAGAAAGACAGACGAGGCAGTGATAGAGAGCAAAATGTGAGAGAGACAGAAAGCTTCTAGATCTGCAAGAAGAAATTGTCGCTCCCTGGCTTGAATACTGATGATGAACTTCATACTTTAAAAACAATTAGATAGATGTGCTTATAATTCCATATAAAGCGACACGTAGTATTTGACCTTAGGTGATGTGATGCGTGATATCATATCCTTGGATACAGCATACATAAAACCTCAATGTATGCAAAATGCCTTGCATGAGTTCAGCTTTCTATTTACTTTACTATACTCAAGATCACATTATAGCTTGTAGCACCATAATGTATTATTTTCTAATCAGTAATTTAAGGTACAAAACCGATGATTACCATACTATATTTTTTTATATTATTATTTTAGTATACTAATTGTATCATCATATCAACTAGCACTTAATTAAGGTTTATGATTCACCCTACAACAATGTATTACTACTTCCCTTGCAATGTCTTATCATCCCTTACACTTTTCATCATCCCTTATATGTCTTATCTAACCACACGAGGAGTCCATTATTTATGTCTTTTTCTTACAAATTGCGTGAACTCATTTGATGCCCTATCTTTTATCTTATCATTAATTTAAGCATTCCATCTGGCCACCTCCCTTCTCATCCTTCTTACTTTTTAACATGACCTGGTGTGTAGTTTATGGATTGTTTATTTGGTCTTCATATAACAGTTCACTTACTAACTTCTGTCATGAACTTCTCATCCTAATCTCATAATTTGGGTTTCTTCATTTTTTTTATTTTCTGAGATTGTATCTATCTGAAATACCCTATAGTGCTTTGAATATTCTACAATGTCTACCAACAATAGCCTTGGATCTTAAATCAATATGGTATATCCTTATAGTCTAAGATCACATAAAACAACTAGTCTTTACTGTAAACTCTCACAATCAGAATGTCAATAAAATGAGTCACCATACAACATGATAAATATAGAGATTCAGATAAAAAAAATAGAGGACTTCGTTCCCCTGGGACATTTCTTTCTAATGTGTTACTCTCAAGAAGGATTTTAACAGATGTATTACTGACGTAGATATGTCCACATGTATATGTACGTACTAAATCTCCCTCTTTTATGAAATCTAATTTTCTGTGCATTTAGGTTTAGTCTATATTGAACTGCTGATAATATATATATATATATATTTATATATATATATATACACACACATATATATATATGTCTATACACACACACACACATATATTTTTATATATATAAATATATATACACACACACACACACACACACATGTTGTCTTCTTGATTTCTGGCATGTTTTCTTTCATGTTTTGTATAATTTCTATTTGCCATTTAGCCACTCCCTGTATTGAATTTGTTTTTGGTTCATTTTCATCATTGTGCCTTCTTTAAACATTTTGTTCATATTTATGTGGTCAAAAATGATTTCAGTCTTAAGCCCTGAAGCTACTAATGTATTAAAAAGTTATGAAACACGAGTTGTCTTGAGTTGCTCTAGAGAAATAGCTTTTTTGTTTAAATATTATTATAGGGGGGGCGTGGCCATGATGGCGGCGTGAGCAGACGTATTGCTCTGTCGCTCCCGCCGACGGCCAGTTAATAGCACTGATTTCGGGTCTGTCGACCATAGCTTTGCAGAGGTCCTGGCTGGTGGAGTGTGTCCGGACCTGGTGGACATACAGAGGTGCCGGCGAGTGTGGCATGGACGAGACTGGGCTGGAGGCCGGGAGTGTGCCCCTCCTCCCCGAAACAGAGCACGACGACCGGATGTCTCCTGCCAGGCAAGGGTGCTCCCTGAGCGGTGAGCTGGTAGCCCGGAGACTGTGGCCTGGTGTGGAGGGTTCCGGTGGTGGGCAGGTGGCACCCCCGGGGCGCAGGTGATCGGCTGCCTCCCGGACCTCGGAGACTGGAGCACAGACGGCCGTGGCGATGGAAGGCCTGCCGCCATCTTGTGGAGCGCGAACACGGCCTGCGACGCTGCGCAGACTCGGGGTGAGACTGGCGAGGTGCTCCCGGTGGGGGGAGACAGCGACTCTGGAGCGCGGGCCGGCGGGGCCTCGCAACAGCAGGGAGTGCGGAGCCGAAGGACGTGGTCTGGTGGCGCCAGGTGCATACCCGCTGCCCCCGGTGGAGGAGATCCTATGATGGTGAGTGCTGCCACAGCCCGGGGGCACTACGAAGAGACGCTGTGTGAGGCGGATGGAGATTGTAGCACCCAACAGAGCCTCCTGATGCCGAGTGGAACCGGTGGCCATTTCCCGGCCTGGGATACCTGCAGCCGATACCTAGGGGGGAAGCGGAGGCCCCTGAGGCGGCCATCGTGAGGGTCTCTCAGCCCTGGTGTGGCCAGACCCGCCCAGATCAAGCTGACGCAGGCCTGAATTCAGGAGGTGCCACCGCTGCAGGACAGGCCTGGACTGGTGAGGCCTGAATAGTGAGACCATTGGAGAGCGCGACTGCGGGGGGCCCCTGCCAAGGCTGGTAAGGAGTGTGGCGACTGGCTGAATGTTGCAAGATGGTGGCGACGCTTGGGAGACCTCTGATGGCTGGATGGAGTTCCCACCCCTGCTAGCAGAGGATGTAGCGCTAGAGGTCTGGCTGCGAGGTGGAGGCACCACGTCGTGGGAGTCACGTTCTGTTTGGGATCGCGCTCTGGGGCCCCCGCCTTGATTGCAAGGGAAGGATACTGGTGCTGGAAGTGGAGTTTGTCTTCCCCTGATTTGTTTGAACTGTTGTGCCTGCGGACCCGTTTGGAGGCCACGACGGCGGGTGCCCTTAGCCCTGTGGAAGCAAGTGGCTGCAGCAAGGAGGAGGTGGGGGTCGGCCTGGCCTGGACTCAGGGTGACGCGGTTGGCAGCCCAGCGTGGCTACTGTGACTGGCAGTGGTGGCCCTAGCAAGCTTTGGCGGAGGAGGTTGATACCTCTGAGGTAGCGGGAGGTGGTCGACGGCCTAGCGGAGTGCACCGATGTGACTCCCTGGACTACAAACTGGACAGCGTGGGATCGGCCTTCTGGATGTAACGGGAGGCGGCGGGTGGTAGATTTGTGGCCCGCTGACAGACATTGATGACTAATAGAGTGCTCTTCGCCTGGGGTCAGGAGCGGGCCTGCTTGACGTCGCTTTACAGGCTGCGGAGCGGGTCCCACGGGCAGTGTGGCCAATTGGTGGGAGCGAGTGGCCTGACTGGGCTGGTGGGAGGCCTTGGGACGTGGTGGGCCCAGTGGGTATCTTCCGGAGGGCACATAGGCCGATATGTCCACAGCGAGGGCCCACAAGGATAAAACTGTAAAGGACTTATTTGCGTAGGCCCAGGCGAGTCAACAACCAAAAGACATGGCGGCGAGCGCGGCGGGCCCCGCGGCTGAGCAGATGGATGGCTCAGAACCCATCACTAAGGCCTTCTTGAAATCGCTGTTTACCACCCTAAGAGAAGACATTCATACCTTGAAGAGAATTCTCCGAGGAGATTAAAGAGGTGCATAGAGACATGGATGGCATAGGGGAGCGCGTGGCTGGGCTGGAGACAAAGGGTGATTGTCGGGACACTGAAATGGAGGCGTTGCGACAGGAGATAGTGTGGCTCCACGACCAGCAGGTGGACCTGCAAACACATCTAGAAGATTTAGAGAACCGTTCACGTCGCCATAATGTTCGGATCCGGGGCGTCACGTTGACCGAAGATACCAGAGACCTATTTGGATTCACAAGTGTACTTTTCAATCACATCCTGGGACGTCCCTTGGAGTCGGAACTCCGGTTGGACAGAGTCCATAGGGTTGGCCCTCCACGCCCTTGTCAGCTCCCCCCCCGGACATTTTAGCTTGCGTGCAGGACTATCGCACGAAGGAAGAAATCCTCCAGAAGGCATGGCAGATGCACCCCCTGTCCTTTAAGAATCAATTCCCGGTTCTATTCCAGGATTTATCCGCACTTACTCTTCAAACCCGTCACAGCATACTTACAGCAACACAACATCTCCTACAGCTGGGGCCACCCTTTCCGTCTGATTTCTAAGATGGATAACAAGCTACACCAGCTCCGATCCTTGAGGGAGGCATGCCGCTTGTTGGGCCTGGACCCTTCCGCTGAGGACGACGAGCCGGGAGAGCACACCTTGGAATCGGAGGACACTAGGCCTGGGTGGCGACAGCAGAGAAGAAGACGCCGCGTACGGAAGCCTCCTGCAACCGAGATTAAAGATGGACAGCGAGCCGCAGTGGAGGCAGTATCGTCCGGTCTAGATTCCTCTCATCCCGGCTGAACTTGTTGCTGATCTTGCTTATGGCTGTTAGACCGCTTATGTTCCTACCTAAGCCGTCGGCGGAAGGGAGGGCTCCTGTGTTTACTGATTGGTATACCCCGTTGTTATATATTCCCAATCACCTACGGATGATGGACAATGTGCTTTTTCAGAAATGTTTGGTCTTTCTTTTCATGGGGGTTAAGATGGGGTAGGTTTCGTGGGAGGTGGGTGGGTTTGTTCCAGGTCCATAGACACTCATGGGAGGTTCCTTGTGCTCGATCTACAATAGCCTGCAGGAGGTTTAAGTTGTTGCTTCCCCCCCAGGGACGCCAGCTTCATTTTTTGCCACGTTTGACTTTGGTGTGAGCCATGCCTAACACTGAACTCCGAATCCTGACGTTGAACGTTAGGGGACTTAACAATCCAGTGAAGCGGAAAGCGGTCCTCTCTTTATTGGAGCACTCGAAGGCCGATATTTGCCTCCTACAGGAGACGCATCTATTGCAGAAGGATTGCCACAGGCTTAGGTCCCGTTGTTTTCCATCCCAATTTTTCTCTTCAGCCTCCACTAAAACTGCGAGGGGTCGCGATACTGATGGCCCAACGGTTCAGAGACCGCCATGTTTTGCTGGGTGGGGATCTTAACCCGGTGTTTGCTAACTTATTGGACAGGTTGTGTCAGCGCAACTCCCACACAGGCGCTCTCTCCCCAAGGGGGTTGGCTCGGCTGCGAGAGATGGGCATGGTGGATCTCTTGCGTAGCTTCCATGGGGGGACAGGGAATACACATACTATTCTAATGCTCATAAGACCTATGCGCGTTTGGGCTACTTTTTGGCCTCCACATCCCTGCAGGCCCTCACGACAGAGGTAGACATAGGGGCTGGGTCACTTTCGGATCATGCGCCAATGACTGTAGTGTTTTCACTTCCACAGGTCACCCGGGTAACGCAGAGCTGGAGACTGCGGGACACACTTTTACATCGTAAGGAGGTGGTGGGGATAATTAAAGGGGCCATTGAGGATTACCTAACACATAATAATAATGCAGACACCACACTAGCGACGCAGTGGGCAGCGCTCAAGGCGGTACTACGGGGTGAGTTCATTGCGATCTCGGCGGCAGAAAATGCAGAGAGGGTGCGAAAAAGGGAGGAGCTCACCCAAAAGACGAAGGAGTTGGAACAAATGCACCAGCGAACGGGAGCCCCCAGGGTTTGGAAGCAGTTTAAGATTATGCGGCAGCAGTTGGCTGCGCTGGATCAGGATCGAGCTGAGTATGCGGCACTGCGATTGAAACATATGTTTTACACTGGCGGGGATAGGTGTGGGCGCCTATTGGGCCAAAAATTGCGCAACGTTCGACAGCAACAGGCGGTGCGGGAGATTGTCCCCTTGGGTGGGGGGCGGGTCACGGAGGATGCCGACATAGCTGCTGCGTTTAGCGAGTTGTATTCTTCCCTTTACACTGCATCTTCGCTGGAGCCCGCGGCAGGGGAGTCCTTCCTGGCGTCTGTTCCTCTCCCAGCTCTGTCGAAAGAGCAAGCAGATCTGTTAGATAGGGACGTCAGGCCGGAAGAGGTTATTGCGGCTATTTCGTGCCTTAAGCTAGTAAAAGCGCCTGGGCCTGATGGCTTCTCAGCTATTTTTTATAAAAGGTTCTTCCCACAGGTGGCCCCCTTGTTGACGGCCCTTTTCAATTCCTTCGCCGAGTTGGGTGCGATCCCAGGAGATCTCCTGGATGCCACTATTTCTGTTATTCCTAAACCGGGAAAGGATCATTCACAGTGTGAGGCATACCGCCCCATATCCCCTGCTCTTTGTTCTCTATATGGAGCCCTTGGCGCAGGCAATGAGACTTCATCCACGAGTGCACGGGATATGGTTCAGCGCCTTTGTCCATACCATAAGCCTATATGCGGACGATGTGCTGCTCTCCTTATCTCACCCCAGGGAGTCGTTGCCGGCTTGTCTTGACACTCTTGACGCGTTCGCATTGGCGGCAGGCTTTAAAGTAAACATGAATAAGTCAGTGGCCCTGGACCTCTCTTTAGGAGCGGCCACGCGGGCTCACTTACAAGAGAATTTTCCCTTCCGATGGGCGTCTGAAGCCATCCCTTACTTGGGAATTCAGTTGGCGCCTACACTGCACGACACTGTCCGCATCAACTATGTCCGGGTTCGCCAGAAAATTAGGCAGGAGCTGGGCAGATGGAGGCACTTTCCGTTATCCTGGCTGGGGAAGGTGGCAGCTATAAAAATGATGATTCTTCCACAGATTCTTTATTTATTCCACACAATCCCGTTAAACCCACCAGTTGGATGGATTCGCCAGACTCAATCGGAGCTGGCCCAGTTAATTTGGAATGGTAAGCAGCCACAAATAAAGCTTAAACTGGCGACATTGCCTCCCGAGAGGGGGGGTCTTGGCCTCCCAGACTTGCCTCTCTACTTCCAAGCAGCCCAGCTGCGTGTTCTCATTGAATGGTGCAGATGGGAATCCGAAAAGCACTGGCTCTTTCAAGACCAGGTGGTGGCGGGTTGCCCGCTCCAGGAGGTTCCCTTCTTGCGTCGGCAACATAGACCCCCCAACCTTTATGCCTCATATATGACCAGGGTCCCGATGGAGGTGTGGGATCACACAAATACCACACATGAATTCACCTCGTTCCCATCGCCCCCCACCCCCTTGATGGATAATCCAGACTTTGGGCCCGGGCAGGACACTGTGGCTTTTGCCAAATGGCGGCCGGCGGGGTGTAGGGTTTTGTACCACTTGTATGCAGAGGATGGGGTAATACCGTTTGAGGCCTTTAAACAGGAATATGGCCTACTGGAATCGGAACGGCTTAGGTATTTACAAGCACGACATTGGGGGCCTAGTAGCCAAGTTCGGGCGGAGGGGGATCGGCATCTGCGGCCATATGAATATTGGTTAATTACGCGGAAAACCAGTAAAAAGCTAATATCGGACTTATATCGAATGCTCCAAGACAGGTACACATATATTCATAATTCAGGGAGAGCGCGTTGGGAGACGGAGCTGGGGCGCACACTTAGCAACAAGAAGTGGGAGGGTACTTATTACTGAGCACGGCACTCTGCATACCACATGGGATTGACTGATACCCTCACTAAAATAGTATCATATTGGTACTACACACCGGAGAAGTTACACGAGATGGACCCCACGAGGGAGGCAACCTGTTGGCGTGGGTGTGGGGAGAGGGGCACACTGGTCCATCTACTGTGGGACTGTGTCCAGCTGCAGGGGTATTGGAAACAAGTCGTTGATAAGGTGAATACACACTTTAACACCAAAATCCCATGGTTCCCTTCATATGTTTTGTTAGGGCTGCCTAATCCCATCACATATCCACTGCGCTCACACAGAGGGCGCCTGATAGCTATTGCTCTAGGTTCTGCCATCCAGAATGTTCTATCTCACTGGCGCTCCCCACATGCACCCACGTTCCACGGCTGGTTACACCGCTTGTGGCACGTGTTAGGTATGGAGAAGCTGTCCTTGCCATTGGCAGGGGAGGGTGCTAAATATTCGGAGCTCTGGCAGCCTTTTCTGTCCTTGCTTGCCATGGAATTCAGTGAGGTTACATGCCCACGCTACCTGCGTCTGCTGCGCCTGTCAAATGTGGAGTATTAGGGAGTATTCTAGTGGATTGTTTTATTTGTGGAGTGGACTGCTGGACCTGGAACAAGGGTGGTGGGTGGGAGGTGGGGAGGGGGGTGGCTTGGGGGTGGGGACAGTTGGGTGGTTTCGGGGGGTTTTCCTTTTCCTTTTTTCCTTTTTCCTTGTTTTTTCGAATACTTGTTCACACGTGCAGTGGGTTCAGCCCGGTGCCGGTTTTGTCCACAGGTATGGCTCAGTGTACTTCATTATCGCTGATTATTGGCTTATAACGTACTGGAAATGTGGTGCCATATGATTATATGCTGTTCATGTATGTGTGATCATTTGCCAATAAAAAGATTTAATACTAAATAGTATTATACTTTTGATTACTTCAAAAAAATGAGATTATTTTCTAATCTACCACCTCAGAACCTGTCTTTTTATTGTAATAAAGCAGTGCCTGGAAAGATTGCTACAATATTTGAGGTCATACATTTGGTCCTATAGGGCATCCCTTCCATTTCTGTCAAACCTTCTACTCGATATTTAGGAGCCACACTTGGCTACATACTAGAAAAGAGTACACAGTTTACTTAAACCCCCATTCCCTCCATGTTGGTCAGATATGGAACAGAAATGTCAATCTCTCAAATCTAATTCTTGTTTTGCCAGGCCACGCATACCGCAGATGCGATTCTACTGGAAGATGGGAATTTGCACTTGGAATCAACAAGACATGGGCAAACTATACTGAATGTACAAAGTTTTTGACTCCAGATCATCGGAGCCATGAGAAAGTAAGTAAAGCAAGAGTATTGTTGGGATGAAGACTATACAACTAAGTGGGGACATAACCATGATGAGGATTTTTGCCAAAACGTATGTTCTCTGACTGAATATCCAGTGTCATCACTCATCAATAAACATTGCCAATATAGGTATTTAAACAACAAGTGTGCTGGAGCAGACTCTTCCACTGCCATTAGTATTGATGACACAACTAATCTAATTTTTAGGAAACTTTACATTCTCTTCTTCATTGGTTTTTGGTTGTGGGGAGGGGATTAAGTCTTGAGACTTCCATCCTGTGAGGCTGCCAGCTACATTCCAACTGGCGCATTGAGTTCAGACAGCTGGCAACTGTTGTACATCACATGACATTAAGAACATGGTGAGTGTTATCTCCTGACTGGACGGCAGAAATGTAATTGGTTCTGACTATTGTATTAATGAGAGAAACTACTGCACTGAAATGGGGAATCAATACTACATATCTTTGGGGTACTCATCAAATGTAGGCTTCAGAATGCATTTCTTTGCAATCCAAACTGTGGGATGTATCATCAAAAGGTTAGGAAAAAGTGTTAACAGTATTGTTTCAAAAGAAAATGACATATCTTAGAGACACTAGCTCAGAAGTGGAGAATGAATATCTCTGCAAGCGAGCTGAACCTATTGGTATTCCTTAAAAGTAAGTTAAATGTTGGCAAATCTGCCTTCATGCTTTTATTGAAATAAAACATTCCTTAAATACCTTTTGGATTAACAAATGTTAGAAATGGGGGTCTCTAGTTGGCAGTGGTATGCACCCTGTCCAAGTAGGGACCCTTCCTTCTAGTCAGGAATAAGGGAGTTACACATCTAGATAACCTTTGCTCATCCCCTTGGTAGCTTGCCACTAGCAGACAGGCTTATCTCGGAGGCAATGTGTAAAGCATTTGTAAATAACACACACAGGAACACAGTGAAACCACTAGAAATGGACACCAAGCCAGTTTGGATAAATAAAATACCTTTATCTAAACGAAACAAGATCAAAACAACACCAATTCAACATACACAACTCAAAATATGGCTTTCAAATGGTTTCAAGCAATTCTGTCCATAGGAAACTATGGACGCGTGATTTTTACACAAAGTACCTCAAATGCGTCAAACTCCAAAAGGCAAAACAGCCACAGAGGAGGGAAGCGTCGGAAAACACAGTGATGTGTCAGTTCCTGAGTCCTTGTAGAGGCGATGCAACAGTTGTATTGCACGCAGAAGAAGTGATGCATCGAATCCAGACTGTAAGGGGAAGTGAGGCATTGGTTCCATGACAGTTCTGGTCTGAGGGTACTGCGTCTGCAATGTGTGGCGCACAGACACAATGCGTGGAAATCCAGGATGTGCTGATGGTCAATAAGACGGCAGCAAACAGGTGCTGGGTCAATTTCTTCAGCCATGGTCCCACGATGCTTCGCTTCTTGTAGAGGCACAGCAGGGCCTGAGTCGGTGTGGGTTTCTCGGACTTCAGAGAGACCGGTGCGTTGAATCCGGCATGTGGCGATTCTTCGGGCCACTGACAGGCACTGCGTCAGTTTCTTCGGCCGCACGGAGGCTGTGCGTCGAGACTCTCTCCCACAGAACGGTGCTACGTCATAAACTATGGCCGCAAGAAGGGCGAAGCATTGATTTTGCAGGTTTCTTCAGTTCTTTGTAGTTCTTTGCAGCAAGAACTGGATTTGGCACCACAAGGCAGGTCAGAACTCCCAGCAGTGGAGTTCCAGGAAGCTGTAGGTGAAGTCTTTGTGTTCCTGAGATTTTCAACAGGGGGCACGCTCTACATCAAGCCCTTGGACAATATTCTTAATAGGATATCACAGCAAAGTAGTCCTTTCCACTGACCACAGATAAAAGCAGCAGCTGCAGGCCAACCCAACAAAGCAACACACAGCAAAGGGGCAGTACTCCTCCTAACAGCTCTACAGCTCTTCTACTTGGCAGGATCCCATTAATCCAGAATTAATCTAAAGTCCCGGGGTTTTAGGTCGAATACTTATACCCCATTTTCCCTTTGAAGTCTTTGTTCATAAAGTCTCTCTTGCTCAGCAAAAATAGTTGTCTTCTATGGCCCAGCCACATTACAGGGTGTGGAGATAGCATTGTGCAGGGCAGTCAGAACCTATTCAGGTGTTAGTGACAACTCCTCCCACCACTCTAGCCCATGATGGCTCATCAGCATATGCAGGCCAGTCCTCAGCTCCCATTGCGTGAGTGTCTGGAGTAAATGCACAAACAAGCCCCAGTCAATCTAAAACCAGATATTGATTCCACAGGCAGGCAGAGACACAGGATGGTTAAACAAGATACCGAGCGAGTGCCTGGCAGCGACAGCGGTGTGTCATATTTGCCACCACCCCGCTCCCGAGACCCATGGTGTGATAAATGATTACACTTCATGTGCAATCTGGTTTCTCTAAATAGAGCAACCCCTGACGATTTTCGATCGCATTTTTTTACACTGTTTCACATTTCACGTCCTCTGGTTAGGGTGGGACTTAGCGCGCCCATACAGCCGAGGTACAGATTTTTGGTCCTGAAGAATGCCTGGTAAATAGCACCATCTAGGCAGAAACATGTCGACTCCACACAATGGGATATAGCTGAACAATCGATCCAGCTTTTTCATCCCACACCCTGTTTTTAGTGTGTCTGATTGGCCATTTAATACATTTTTCTTTGGACACAATCTAGACACTTTTAATCACCACACTCTCACTTTGACTTGTAACTCAGTAATCCTGCTCCGCAGTAAGTCTGGCGTTGAAGCACAACAGGGAGGCACTCGGCCACTCCTGGTGGGGCCCGATGATGAAGCATGTCACCAACTAGGTTGGTGATTGAGGGCTTCCTAAAGAATCTAGTAAAATTCTTTATGCTTGCTCTTCTTGTAAGAAGGCACTCTCTTTTGTTGTTTGCATTAAACAAGATAATGGCCACTTTCTAAAAGGGGCAGTTTCAAACACACAATTTAAAAACCGCCCTTACTAAAAGGTGTTTTATTAAATTCTGAGCCCAGAGAGCCCAAACTCCAAATCTCTAGCTGTTCCCAATTGAAAGTTACACTTGTAAAATGTTACATAGCAGCTCCAATGATAGCCTACGGGAGAGTTAGCCCTTGCAATAGTGAAAAACTAAATACACATTATTTCACTATCAGGACTTGTAAAACACACCAGTGCATGTCCTACCTTTCACATACACTGCACCCTGCCCACATGGGTACCTTGGGCCTACCTTAGAGGTGACTTACATGTAAGAAAAGGATAGGATAAGGCCTAGCAAGTGGGTGCACTCCAGGTCAACATGTCAGTTTAAAACAGGCAGGTCTGATGTACATTTGAAAGGCTACTTGTGTGGGTGGCCCAATCAGTGCTGCAGGCCCACTAGTGGCATTTGATTTACAGGCTCTGGGCACATACAGTGCACTTTACTAGAGGCTTACCAGTAAATCAAACTTGCCAATCATGGATAACGAATCATAATCATAATTTACATAGAGAGGATATATACTTCAATCAATCAATCAGTGGTTTATAAAGCGCACTACTCACCCGAGAGGGTCTCAAAGCGCTGGGAGGGTGCAGCGCCGGATCAGTCGAAGAGCCAGGTCTTGAGGTCCTTCATGAAGGTGTGAAGAGAGGGGGAGCATCTGATGTTGACTGGGAACTAATTCCAGGTCTTTGCTGCGAGGTTGGAGAAGGCTCTTCTGCCTGCTCTGGTTCTTCGGATGCGTGGGATCTCAGCCAGGGCGAGGTCGGTGGAGCGGAGGTTCCTATTGGGTAAATGGAAGGATACTCTTTCGGTGAGGTATTTGGGTCTGATGTTGTGGAGGGATTTGTAGGCATGGGTGAGTAGCTTGAAGGTTACTCTCAATGGGGAGCCAGTGAGGGTCTCGTATGTTGGGGCACATTGCCATGTGCTCGCGTCTTGGGGTTCCGAGGACGAGTCTGGCTGCGTTCCGAGGACGAGCATTGATCAGCAGTGGTAAAGTACCCAGAGTCCTAAATCCAACAAAAACACTTTAAAAACAAATAGGAGAAAGGAAGCAAACAGTTTGGGAATAACCCTGCAAAAAGGGACAGGTCCAAGAAAAACCTATTGCACTGCCTTCTTTGAGAAAAAAGAAATTTGGGCTGATAATCTAAACAAGGACAATGCAGTGGGTGAAACAAGGGTAGACTCGAAAAGCAGCAAAAAAGTGGATTTGTTTTGATGTGGCCAGCGGGTATTAATCTTGGGAGCCAAAGACCACAGTCATTGACTTATGGGAAGGTTTATCAGACCGTTAACCCTTATCCAACTCCAGGAGAAGACTTGACCCACAATGTACATTGGATGCATCTCAGGAACAGGTGGTGTTGATTTCCAAGAAGAATGTACATGTATGTGCAGGCAGTCAACACTTTTGTCTAGTCATTTTTAAGACACCAAAAATCAGCTATGGCTTTGTTTGTTGTGCCGTTTAACTATATATGTCTTGTTTCATAAGAAATCCGTGAAAACTACTGGGATAGGGCAATAGACAATGTCTAACTATAAGAGTAAACATAGCATTACCAAAGAAGACCATATTGAAGATGTTGTTGTACAAGTTGTGTATCTTCCACAACAAGGACGTAAGGAAACAATTTTCTTTGATATGGTGCCTGGAGAATCTCAGAAAAACAGCAGGAGAATTGACAGTGGAATCAAAAAGCACAGCAGTGTGATTGAGAAAATACAGACGTTTATTGAGATGCAATCTGATCAAGTAAGCAGGCCAATGAAATATGACCACTAACCACAAGTGTAAGGTCCTTGAGTCGAGCCATCAGCAACTGCTGTTGCTGGGGTCATGAGGTTAAAGAGGCAAGACTTGCTTTTAGAAAGTGGTGTAGCCTTAGAAAGGCTGACACAGTTACTACTTAAACCACAAGCAAGTATCTAGACATTTTTGTATCTTTAAAAAAGAAATATGACTTTTGCTCACCAGTAGATACAATATTTTAAAATGCTGAGATTAGGTGACAATTTTAGTTACATGGAATTAGTCTAGACACCGGCGCCTATGGGGAAAATGCATAGGCGCAGATGAATGGGTAAAGCTTGATTTGCGTAAAGTTTGGTTCACCAAACAGTGCAGCTTACAGTGTGCCTATATCTCTCTTTGAGTTTGACTTTATCTGAATTTGCTAGTGGGTTATATAGTTTTGATGCTTCTACAAAGGAAGTATCCATCACCTGCTGTGGCAGGAGCACCAAACAAATGGGAAATGATGAGACTGGTCGGATTGTCCCAGGAGTCACACTGAAAATACTGTAACAAGATCCTGTTGGAGGGAAACTCCAAGAAGCAGTACCCTCAAGGAGTGCAAGAGTCTCACAGTTAGGCTGATGCACGAAACCTAGGTTTAGGCAAAGGCAGCCAGGTGCAGACATATGTGCAGCATATTCCGTATGCACTTCGTTTTTGGCAAACATCTTGGAAAAATTGGTAGTCATCAAGCTTGTGCAACATCTTGATACTTTTAAGTACCTTTAAATCTTTCAGGATTTAGACCGCCATGTGGTACAGAGAGTGCATTGTTCGGGTATTAGCATGATTGTCTAAGGTGGTCAGATGAGGGCGGAGGCTGTCTAATGGTTATGTCCGACCTGTGATCAGCCTTTGAGACGATGAACAAACAAACTCTGATTCAGTGGTTGGTGGATGTCAGACATGTTAGGCTCTTGACCGTCAGGTGATGATTCATCAGGTGATTCAGGTCATTCTTAAACAACAGAACTTATAGTGCGCGCCTGGGACCCTTTTTTTATCAAGCCCAGCCTCTCTAGAAAGTCTTTTTTCCCCAGGACTATCATCTTTCACCCATTTTGTTTAAATTCAACTTGGTGCCCTTATTTCAGCTGTTCACTTACTTTGAAGTAAACATGTTCAGCTCTCAAAAACATCCACTGAAACCTTTTTCCTACAGGAGTTCTTAGTTCAGTTCAGGAGCTAGATGCTTCAAAGCCAACTTTAATTGAACACCTCAAAAATAGAGATTATAATTTTTGGAGTAAAATCTCTTGGGGACACAAGGGAATGTCTTGCTGTATTGCTGGATCAAAACTCCAAATTTGTCCACCTCAGGAAAAAAAATTATTTCTCAATCATGAGCTGCCCTTGGAGGCTCACATTAGTAAGGTGGTGAGTTACTGCTGCACCAGCTGACTCAATTATTCTTACTCTACTTTAACCCAAGCATAAAACAGTATGAATGGGAGCAAAGATCAATGTGAGACTTGATTACTGCAACTGCCTACACACAGGCGTGCCAGCTAACACCATGATGCAGCTTGAGACGTTGGGTTTACAAGAGTTCCCACGATCTAGGCCCTGACGTGTTAAATCACTGCTTCTCTCATTACATACCAACTTGTACTAAAGTTAACTAGTCATCATGTGGAGGACCTGTCAGGGGACTCATGGTGCACGTCTCCTGTAGAAAGAAACATAATGGTTCAGAGAAAACTGTAGTATCTTTATAGCATTCCTCACAAAAACATCTTTCTCATACATGTGAGAGATCTGACAGAGTTTGTTTCCAGTAAGAATGTTTCGGAAATCTCAAAACAGATATTCATACACTAAGCTTGTACCTCTTGTTAGGAGGCAGAAAACTGCGCAACTTCACTTTTGCCAGTTTCTTGAAATTGGTGAAAAACTTTGTTAATTTCATGAAATTTGAGAAATCTTTTTAAGCAATTGTGCGAGGATACACCTTCAAAAGTAGAATATGAAGAAGAGATTTAAAAAAGCATTTTTTTTACTGGCTCAGTTTAGGGCAAAATAGGTGAAACAGTCTGACAACTTTTTGCGAAGAATGTTTCTGACAAATAGATTTTGATATGAAGCATAGTTGAAAAATGCAGAACTTTTCAAATGTATGAAAACTGGACAGTATGAAATTGGTCAAATCTGTCGGTAGCAGAATTATAGTTTTGCTCACCTTTATTAGGAACTACGGGCCAGATGTAGGTGCGTAAAAACCGGTCGGTAACGCCGAAATTCGGTAAATTTCAGCGTTACCGACCGGTATTTAGCCATTTCTAATGTAGGTAAGGAATTGGTAAATAAGGAATCGGTAAATACCGATTCCTTAATACTGATTCCTTATTGTTCTTGCATTTAAGCAATCGGTAATACCGATTCCTTAAATGCAATGTAGGAAGCACATTGAAGAGTGCTTTTGAGCCTTAAGAATTACCACCAACTTCAAGTTGGTGGTAATTACCGATTTCCCTTAAAAAAGCACTCTTTTGCTTTTTTAAATGTGCCATGTGGCAGTGGAGAAGTGTGGCTCAATGGTTAGAGCGGCAGACCCTGATGCAGAGGTCTAGCCCGGGACCATGGTTCAATTCCCCGCCTCGGCGGGTCTTGGGCTCAAAATTCCACGGACCTGATCATTCTCGCCTCGGTGGCTATTCCAATCATGGAGTCCCACTCTGCAACTCTGGGCAATAGCTTGCTTAATCTCCACAACGGCCCCCATAACGCTAAGGATGCCTGGCTTCACCCTGGGGGTGCCCAGGAGTGGACACCTCACAGGGAAAGCCAGGATGGGTTCCACAGCGGTATTCGTACAAGCGCCTTGAGACCCTTGCGGGTGAGTAGTGCGCTATACAAGTATCAATTTACATTACAAATTTACATTACATTACATCCATGCCCATAGGGCATGTATGTGCGCCACATGTGCACACATGCCCATTTCAGGGGACTCCCTGGCACCCTTGAAATATCTCCCGGTATTGCTGATTCGGTTATACCGAATCGCTAATACTGCATGTCTTCACATTCATTCCTATGGGCCTCCAAGCCCATAGAAATGAATGGGTAGGTATTCCTTATTACCGAATCTCAATTACCGATTCGGTAATAAGGAATATTAAGGATTCGGTATTTTTTACCGAATCGTTACCTACATAGGAAATACCGATTTCTTAATAGCAAATCTGTAAAATTCGCTATTAAGAAATCGGTATTTCGGGGGGCGTGGCTTGAGGCATCAAGATGGCGGTCGCACTCTGAGAGTGCTCCGGAACCCCTCCGTCATCCGCCTCGCATCCGCCGCTACCAGCCTGCATCTAACTCCCCCACCTACCTGCCGCTGCTCCCCGTGCTGCCTGCTGTCCCCTGGTGTCTTGGGAGGCCGCTCAGGGGCTCCGTTGCCTCCGTGGAGTCCCTTACTGCCTGCGGCCTGGGCTTCTCAAAATGGCGGCCCCCACGATGCTCGGACCTGGGCCCTGAGGAACACGCCCTGGAAGTCCGGTGCTCTCCTTCCCGCGGCCTGTGGGTCCGGCGGGCGGGGGTGACACATCCGGACGATCGCCCTTCCCGCCCTAGAGCCGGGGATGTGCGGACTGAGCCGTCGGAGCTGAGGACCTGCGAGCTGCAGAGGCGCCCGAAGTCATTGAGTCGCGCGCCGGGCCCGGGGTGGCTGTGGGAGGCTGTCTGGCCTGTCCCGGGACTGAGGGCGGTGCGGACAGCCCCCGGCGGTGCCGCAGCGGCCCGTGCGGTGGGCGGTGGCGGCTGGGCCCGCCAGACCTGCGGCCGGCCCGGCGCTGTGAGAGACCCACTGCGGGGAGCGGCGCAGAGCCTGTGTTGCTGGAGCTGGGCTGTATGGGCACAGGAGTGCCGGACACCGGCCTGAGGAGTGGTCCTGCCTGCTTGTGGTGAGACTGCGGTGTGGGGCCCCCTGCGGGGTAAGTTGTGGATGGGGCCCCGCGCTGTTCTGGGCTGTTCTGGGCTGCCTGGATCGTGCTGGCGTGCCCCGCGGGGGGGGCCCTCCAGCCCTTCGGCATCGGTGTTACCCTGGTGAGCGAGCCGCCCTCTGGGGGGCCCACCGTGCAGGGGGCAGCAGGTGATCAGTGGACCCGCATGGATCTAAGGGGTGCAGCACCCGAGGACTTTCTTCCCTCTTGGGCGGTGGAGACTGTCCGTCCCCTCCGCCACATTGGAGGTGCGGAGCAGGAGTTTGCGGACTGGCGGATCCCAGAAGGGGGTCTGGCTTGGACTCCAATTGCCTTGTGACCCCTGAGGCTGGGGAGGGGCGCAGCGGAGCTTGGCCCGGCCGCCTGGATCATGGTGTGCCCTTCCCCTGGGGCCTGAGAGTCTGGTGGACGGCCCCGGGTGCATCACCATCTTCATAGCAGAGCAACGCGTTGCGGTCCGGAGCGGGAGTAAGTCAGCCATTTCATAGGGTGGCACCCCCCTTTTTCCTTTTCGCCCTCCACCCCCTTGGATTCCCCCCGGGGACCTGGAATTGCTGATTGGAGTGTCTGTGGTGCTGCCGGGCTGGGTGTGGGGGACGAGGGTTTGGCCACTACATCAGGTGGCGGGGACGCCGGCTGGGGATCCTCCCCCTTTTCCCCTCCCCCCCGTTCTTTCCTTTGATCACGCTTGTTGGCCTGCCTGGAGACTATGGGGAGGTCTCGCGCCACTCAAGCCCCCACCCCTACAACCCACACTACAATGGAGCAGTTCACGACATCGGACCGGGGCCCAAATGGCGGACCGCCGACTGGCTCTGGCCTAGCCGGGGGTGACCTCTCAACCATCCTACAGGCGATCAGCACGTCCCAGGCCTCCATAGAAAGTAATATAGGGGAGGTGCGGGTGGATGTGGCCTTAATTCGTCAAGACCTCCGCAAGGCCATGGAACTCATCACCGAGGAGGAGTCACGTATCTCCAGGTTGGAGGACGATGTGGGCTTCCTCAAGTCCCAGGTGGCCCGTCTTCAGACGCAGAACTCAGAGTTGCACCGTAGAGCCGAAGTTGCCGAAAATAGGGTGTGCCAAAACAACCTGCGCCTCCTGGGCTTTCCGGAGGGAGTGGAGAAGGACCGCGCTGCCACCTTTAAAGAGACCTGGATCTGCTCCTGGATGCCCAAAGAGAAACTTTCCCCCTGGTTCGCGGTGGAGCGTGCCCATCGCTCTCTTGCTCCCAAACCTCCACCTGGTGCCTCTGCTCGCCCCATCATCCTTAGGATCTTCAACTTCCGAGACAGGGACGCTATACTGCAAGTGGCCAGGGAGCTGAGGCCGCTTCTCTTCCAGAACTCCAGAATTATGGTCTTTCCGGTCTACTCCAGGGAGGTGCAATCACAACGTCAATCTTACGATGAAGTCAAACAAAAATTCAGGGCAATGGGCCTCCGCTACGGGCTCCTCTTTCCGGCCCGGCTTAAAGTGATCTTCCAGAGTAAGACGTTCTTCTTTGACTCCCCCCAGGCTGCGTGGACCTGGCTCACGGAGGAGCGGCCCCTTTCTCCTGCCTGGAGGGCCCAGAAGCAGCAGAGCCAGGCCGCGCTGAAGCCCCAGCGGCGCCGGACTGGGTCTCGGAGGCGAGGCGGCCGCCGGGGGGGGGGGGTTCCCAGTCGCCGGAGGCACAGACCCAGCACTCGCCTGTCCAGACCCAGAGGCAGGGATCCGCCTCCCCCCACCTGGCTTCCTCCTTGATCGACCTGGGCAGCGTCCCCAGGCCCAGTGAAACTCTGGAACGAGCCATGTCAGACTCTGACCTGTCAGGGAGCTCTGTGATCCGTGGATCTGATGTGGACAATGGGGCATGATCGACACCACTTGCAGCGCCCGATGTTCCACCTCCGGGCTCTCTATCATTGTGACTGCTCCTGATCCCACGAACGAGCTCCTACCGGGCTCTATTATCTGGTTGGGTGGGGTATTGACCTTTGGTGCAATTCTGGGTTGATGCATTCTTTTTGCCATATGACTGTTATTCTTTGCCTTTTGCTGTTAGCATTTCATCTGAACACATGGAGGGTGGTCTGACTCAGCCATGTCCTGCTCTTGTTGTTGCTAACCGTTTTAGTTTAGCTGTTTGCCTCCTTGTGGGGTGCCGGTGGTTGGCATTGTTTAGGGCGACAGATGCTTCCTTTTTCGAAGTGTAGGGTGGCGGGAGTTGGGGAGCGAAGGAGGGGGAGGAGACAGTTGTCTCCCAACAGTTTGTTATTTTTAGCCCCCTACGGGCCACTGAGTTTCGTTCTCATTGGTAGGCATATGTTCTTTCATGCTTCCACAGCCGACATACACATCGTTACTTCCTCTACCTTTGTCTTTAAGCCCCGGGTCTGGGTGGAGACTCCCCTTAGACCGAACATGGCTTCCCGCACGCATCTGCACCACTCACGTCTCACCTCTCTACATGCCCTACAACTTTAACAGACCCCTCCACATCCTCTCCTGGAATGTAAATGGTCTTATCGACCGAATTAAGCGCACCGCTGTACTTCGTGCCGCCCACCGCCATATGCCTAACGTTTTGCTTCTCCAGGAAACGCACCTTCTGGGCTCACAATGCAACTTCCTAGCCCGATACGGGTTTGACCGGGTCTGGCATTCCGGTTTTGCCCGGGGTTCCCGGGGGTGGCCATTCTACCCAGAAGGGGGCTCCCCTTTACCTTGGCTAACGCCGTTGGGCGTCCCGTCAGCGCACCGGTTGGCCTCTGCGGAGTACTACGCCGCCTTCCAAGATGACCTGGTCCCCCACTTGGTGGAGCTTTTCCGCCACGTGGTTGATGAGGGGTCCTTCCCGTCTGAATCAGATGTGGCTACCACAGTTGTCATCCCGAAGACGCAGCCGCCCTCCCTGGACTGCAGTGACTACTGCCCAATTCCACTGATCGATTCAAAAGGGGGTGATGATGGACAGAGTATCTGAATTAAGCAGAACACTCCTACCCAGTCACAAGATCAGGGCTTGATCCATCACCGTTTTTTAGCTCACCGCACCATCCCAGTTCAGAACCTGGCTACATGCAAATTAGTCTGACCCTGGCCCAGTGCATCATGGGAACAGGGCAGACCAAACTACCAAGCCAATTCTTTACTGGAAAGGAAACAAGCTTCCGGGGACCGGTTTCTGGCATTACAGCCGTCTTCGGCCCGGCTTGCTTGAATCCTGATGGTGCAATGAGCAAGGGACTCACATCTGAGCATACCCTTCCACACTTGTGGTGGCCAAAACGATTCAAAAGGGGGTGGTGATGGACAGAGTATCTGAATTAAGCAGAACACTCCTACCCAGTCACAAGATCAGGGCTTGATCCATCACCGTTTTTTAGCTCACCGCACCATCCCAGTTCAGAACCTGGCTACATGCAAATTAGTCTGACCCTGGCCCAGTGCATCATGGGAACAGGGCAGACCAAACTACCAAGCCAATTCTTTACTGGAAAGGAAACAAGCTTCCGGGGACCGGTTTCTGGCATTACAGCCGTCTTTGGCCCGGCTTGCTTGAATCCTGATGGTGCAGTGAGCAAGGGACTCACATCTGAGCATACCCTTCCACACTTGTGGTGGCCAAAACGATTCAAAAGGGGGTGGTGATGGACAGAGTATCTGAATTAAGTAGAACACTCCTACCCAGTCACAAGATCAGGGCTTGATCCATCACCGTTTTTTAGCTCACCGCACCATCCCAGTTCAGAACCTGGCTACATGCAAATTAGTCTGACCCTGGCTGTAGGAAGGTAGATCCCTGACTATGGTTGCCCCCAACTTTTTGCCTGGTGTTTTGCTGGTTTTCTGACTTAGTTGACCTGGGACCCTGCTATTCAGGGCCCCAGGCCTACTGCTCTCTCTGTAAAATGGATTCCATGTACCTTAGGTACATATCTAAATTGGATACTGAGTCACCTTATCAGTCCCTGTACAGTGTACCTTAGGTACCCAGGGCATAGGTGTACCCAGGGCCTACCAGGGGCTGCAGCATGTATTATGCCACCCCTGGCTGGCCATCCAAATCTGACACAACTGGCTGCTTGACGGCTGGGGCAAGGTGGTGTAATCACCCTTTGCTTTAGATATAGTATACCTATATCTAACCCTAAAATGGACACACAGATCTCCTATCAGTCACTCCTATGGCAGGCCTTAACAATCCTGAAGGCAGAGTGCTTGGAATCGTGTGAGATGGTGCTCTGGCATGAGCTGAGCCTGTCTGCGGCTTTCGGGATCCATCCCTTAGCCGTTTCCATGATATCGCATACCATATACTCTGAAGTGCATTATAATCCTCGCGGTTATATGCCAACTCTGGTATCGCTTTATCAAAACATGTCGAGTAAGGTGTCATACGAATTGGAATACTAACCCCTCGCCAATTCTGGCGACGGGGTTAGCATTCCACCCTTCTAGAGGGACACGACATGTATGTAACCCCTAACCCCGGTTAAAGTCAAACAGAGCCTCAGCTCCACAAAATGGATGCTGCCACCGAGACACAAGTCTGCCCTCCTGCTGCTGGGAGTCCTCCCAGAGCAGGAGATAAGGACAAAGGGTTTCCTGCCAGGGGCGGTGCCAGCACCGTCCCAGACAGGGTTTTGTGTATTGTAGGTAGGCAGGGCTTCAGAGGAAGGTGACTGCACGTGGCACCCCGGTGCTCACTGTGCATAGGCTGGCTGGAACCAGTTCCAGGGTCACTCCAGACCCTGTGCTGGGGAAAAGCCCGCCAAGGAAGTGGGTGTAACCACCCCCCTCCTAGTCCCACCCCTAGGGCAGGACTTAGTCGCGTGCCAGCCCCTTTTTACAGGATAAAGGTAGGAACTGGCCCCCTTCCAGAACAGATCATCTTTGAATCCTGAAACTACTTTCCACGAAAGGAACTCAAGACTTCTTCCTAAGATTTCTCCCTTGTGACTAAGGAGTAGTCACCCTGCATCCGCAGGCACCATCTTAAGAACACTGCGGTCTGCTGCAAGTCTCTCCGCCGGATCAAGACTGCCCAGCTCGACGAGAACCGGCTTCCCTGGCACCTCTGACCTCTACCTACATCATCAGTCACGCTGAGATTCGTGGGTGTGACGAGACCTCGAGGGACCGGCCATCTTCAAGACTGCACGACTTCTGCACAGCAAGCCCGCCGAGTAATTTCCTGGTGAGTGCTTTGGGGTCCGAGAAGCCCCGACCCTGAGCAGCTCCAGCACCGAAGTGCAGCCTCCCAGCATCTCCACGATCTGCGTGGGGCCCTTCTGCTTTTTGCTGCTCACCGCGTTGTTTGGCTACTAGCCTGCTGGCTTGTGGCCTTCTGAACGACGCCCGACGACATCACTGCTGCTAGTCTGGTTGCTCCAGACTGGCCCTTGCTTCCCTCCATCGGAGAAGTACCCTGGACCCTCCTGGTCCGGCTAAGACGCCATTTTAGGTCCACCGCGTGGACCTTGCATTTGCCAAGACTTGTTGCCCAATCCTGGGTCCAGCGACGTCGACAGCAACAACCTTCGTGGGACAGCTCGCACCTCCATCCTGGTCGCCGACAACGCCTCCTGGTCCGAGAGACTGCAGAGCCCAGCAGCGCCCACTCACCTGACTGCGGTGACTTCGCCCGGTGCCATCCTGGTGCCCACTTAATCACTGGCTAGTGATTCAAGAACTTGGTCCCCTCTGCTTTCAGGTTTCCTTCTTCCTTGATCCAGGCTTGGGTCCATCGAACTTTTCTTCACTGGTCGCCTGCCAGCAACTTCCTTCTTCCAGGCTCCTGGTCCGGCAACGAGATTCCCGACGTCTTTTCAGACCTATGCAGCTGCAGCCCCTGGGCTAGGTAACTTCGGCACCTCGGTGTCCCAGCATAGCCTCACTATCCTAGGGTCAGGATCCACTGTCGTTTTCTTCCTACCAGGTCGGGTTCGCCCGTGAACACTAACTTTGTGAAATCTAGCCTCCATAGACTTTGTCCCGCATCCCGCGTGAGAGTGCACACTCTGCACCCGAGTCCCCTAGGTCTCCTAGAAGTAATCTAACGATTCCCTAGTCAAGCCCTAGCGATTCCAAAGCCTATTAGTACTGTACTTACCTGCTAGTAATTTCGCATTCCACTTTTAGAGTATATGGTTTTTCGTGCCCCTCGGGCATTTGTGTATATCGTGCTAACTTAAGTATTTTCATAAGAGTTTTGTTGTGTGCTTAGCACCCTGTCCTCATAAAGAGTACAGGGTTGTTGTGATTCTAATAAATACATTGTTTATTTTCATAACACTTGTGTGGTGTCCTTTCACTGGGTGTTCAAGGGGTAATGTGATGGTAAAACAGCTGGCTTAACACGCCCTCTAGAGTCTTAGCCTTAGACTGCTCGTATCCATGCTACTAGGATAGCTGGTCTATAAGGTTGACTTACAACCAATCATCAATAAGGGTTGTTTGGACTGATATATAGTGATCACTAGAATAGTGAACACTGCACATCAGGCCAACTTCTCACACTGGCCCAGTGCATCATGGGAACAGGGCAGACCAAACTACCAAGCCAATTCTTTACTGGAAAGGAAACAAGCTTCCGGGTCCGGTTTCTGGCATTACAGCCGTCTTTGGCCCGGCTTGCTTGAATCCTGATGGTGCAGTGAGCAAGGGACTCACATCTGAGCATACCCTTCCACACTTGTGGTGGCCAAAACGATTCAAAAGGGGGTGGTGATGGACAGAGTATCTGAATTAAGCAGAACACTCCTACCCAGTCACAAGATCAGGGCTTGATCCATCACCGTTTTTTAGCTCACCGCACCATCCCAGTTCAGAACCTGGCTACATGCAAATTAGTCTGACCCTGGCCCAGTGCATCATGGGAACAGGGCAGACCAAAATACCAAGCCAATTCTTTACTGGTCAACACAGAGATCAAGATCTTCGCTACTGTGATAGCTCAGCGACTCCGGCCCCTCCTGCAGGACTTGGTCCACCCTGATCAATGTGGGTTTATGCCCGCCAGGGGCACCCGTCACTGTATTCACCGCCTCCACCTGGCAATGGCCCACCGTCATCGGCTGTCCCCGTTTCTGGCGTTGCTTCTCGCCGACTTTGAGAAAGCTTTTGACACGGTGGACTGGGGGTACCTGGGGGATGTACTGGAGAGGATGGGCTTTGGTCTTCCCTTCCGCCGCCTGATCAGGGTCCTTTATAGTAGCCCTAGAGCCTGCGTCCTCATTAATGGTGAGCTTTCCGAACCATTTCCTATCCGGAGAGGCACCCGTCAGGGTTGCCCGCTCTCACCGCTTTTATTTGCGCTGGTGATGGAGCCCCTGGTGGCGCTGATCCGTCAGGACCCTCTCATCCAGGGATGGGCATGGGACCTGAGCCAGGTCGATAAGATTGCTCTCTATGCAGACTACGTTCTGCTCTACCTGGCGGATCCGGACCACTCCGGCCCTAGATGCCTGGAGGCCCTCTCGGCGTTTGAGCGGGTCTCGGGGCTCTGACTTAACCCGGCGAAATCAACCTTGGTCCCTCTATACCCCTCTTGGGCGTGTTTTGATTGGCAGGTGGTGAGTCCCCTCCGGAGGCAATCATTCAAATACCTGAGCGTGTGGGTCACTCTCCTGCCGGAGCTTGAATGGGCCCTAAACGTTGCTCCCCTGGTCGCTTGGATGAATGCTGACCTCAAGATCTGGCAGTCCCTCCCCCTTAACCCACTGGGCAGGGGCGCACTTTTTAAAATGATCATTCTCCCCCGCTTTCTTTACATTTTGCAGAATACCACGATCCACCTTCCAGGTAGCTGGTTCCGGGAACTAGACGGCACACTCACCCGGTTTCTGTTGGGAGGCGGGCAGTCGCGAATGTCCCTGGCACACTGTCGTATTCCACCCTTTGACGGAGGTATGGAAGTCACTAATCTCCACCTCTACTACTTGGCTACGAGACTCATCGTGATCCACGACTGGTTTGCGGGCGGCTGGTCCGACCCAGCTTATCGGGTGGAACTCAGTACCATGGAATTTGCACAGATCCAGGGGTTCCTATACGGCTGACCAGTGCCGCAGGCCTTGCCCCCAGTCACCAGGACGTTGCTCACGGCCTGGTGTACTGCCCTCCGTTATGTGCAATGGGACCGGAGGCTTACTAGACAGACGCCGTTATGGAATGGTGCCTGGCTGAGAGAGGTTTCGTCCTTCGAGGGGTTCCGCCGCTGGGACCCTGTGGGGGTCTCGCTGCTTGGAGACGTGTGGGTGGGAGACCACATGTGATCCTTTGCTGACCTACAACACCGGCACACCCTTCTCCACTCCCAATTCTATAAATACCTACAACTCCTACATGCTCTCTACACGCACATCCCAACACCCACCTCTCTCCCGGAATTCAGCCCCCTGGAGGCCCAGGTGATGATGGGGAACCTGGGGTGGGGGGGGGACGGGGTGTCCCGAATATACCAAGCTCTGGTGAACAACAGCCCTACATCTCTTGACCGGTTCAGGAGCGATGGGAGGGGTGGGTGGGTCCTCTAGAAGAAGCGGACTGGCGGGACGCCCTTATGGCACCCAAAACCCTGACTACATCCTCTAAGTTACGCCTGGTCCAGCTTTACTACCTTCACGCAGCGTACCTCACTCCGGCGCGTCTCTTCTGAGCCGGCATGAGAGCATCCCCAGCGTGCGCGCGCTGTGCCTCTACTCTAGTGGATTTTTACCATATGGTGTGGCAGTGCCCGGCCTTGGCGCCGTTCTGGAGGGGGGTGGAGCTCGAGCTCACGCGGGCCCTGGGGTGGGAGGTCCCCCATGACCAGAGGCGCTTGCTGTTGGGGGTATTCAATGGCTTAGATTGCTCCAGGGCTGACAAGCGTTTCCTGGGCACAGTAGTGATGGTAGCAAAACGAGACATAGCAGCGTACTCGTCCCAGGCAGCGGCACCAACGGTGCGGAAATGGAGGAGGGAGGTGGATTGGTGTGGGGTACAGGAGGAGTCTCTCTTTGAGGCCCGGGGCAGTCTGGAACTATTCGGTAAAGTGTGGTGCAAATGGTTCGGTTTAATACCACTGTTAAGGTCCAAGTCATATTATGCAATTGCGTTGTCTGGGGATTGACGCACCCACTCAGGGGGGGCCTCCTTTACCTTTGTTCACGTCAATGAGGAGATGTGTTTTAACTGTGATGTGTGATTTGCTACCAATGAATTTGCTTGTTCCTAAAACTTTCAATAAAATTGATTATCAAAAAAAAAAGAAATCGGTATTTCTCATTTACCTACATCTGGCCCTCCGTGCCCAAAACAGACATAGAGGGGCCAATCGTCAAAATGTTCCCTCCAATCTCAGCTAGTGGGTACAATGCGTTTTGAGCTTGTGTAGATTTGCAAACCGAAATTGCGCTCGTTTAGATAGAAAAGAGCAAATGGAGTGCGAATGCCAGTTTCATTCAGTGAACAAAAAAGTAGAGAAAAATAAAACCATGTTGAAACACCACTTCTATAATCATTATTGTTGTAAACTCCCAAACCCATGTCTGAGGGTACCTATATTGCCAAACTCTCAGAACCAGTTCAGATTCAGCACGCATATTTTCAAGTACTGCAACAGTACTGCACATGCCTGTTTATAATTAGATGCAATTATTGCAGTGACTTATTTTCAAGAAAATAACATTTGAATTAATGTTGATGAAATAAGCAAATACGCAATAATTATTAACATATTCGAGGGTTCCATTTGTATTTGTTAGTGCAAGAGAAGTTCTGGAATTCTTTTGTTAGGTAATTTTAAGTTTCTCTCATGCGAAAGCATTGTAGCAGGCGTAGTTGTAAATGGTGTGCTTTATGCTCATGTACATTATTTGCAGCAGTTTGTTTGCACTGTCAAATGTTTTTATTTTCAACAGTGAAAATATTCTGCACGTCGAAGATAGCCCTTCCCTCACAGCCCCACGACTTTTGCAGGCATTTGCAAACCATTCCCACCTTGAAAACGAATTTACCGTAAATTACCTACTGTATCCGGGATGGAATTGTAAATTGAGAAATATGTAAATAAGAAACAAAATCCCAGGGCTGTGGGTGTTCTCCTACTTTGCATTATTATGATGAGCTGCACTGCCAAGCGTTTTTTTATACGTCTCCATTGCGTAAAGTGAATTAATTTAACCCGACAGTCCTCCAGGTTGGTGTCAGAGAGCAGACATGGATGCGTGGTGTCAGCTTTCTCTTCCCACTCATTGCATTGTCCAGTTAAATGAGATGCCTGTGTATAGCATTCAGGCTCTGAGTGCGCATAAAAAGGGCTGCACGTTAATTAAAACCTGTATTTTCTTTTCTTTCAGAAGGTATTCGACCGCCTGCATCTGATTTACACGGTCGGCTACTCCATCTCGCTCGCATCCCTGTTTGTGGCTGTTTGCATTCTCTGCTATTTCAAGTAAGGAATGTTATCAGAATCACTTCTTTTCTACTTTTCATCACTATCCAGGAAATGTCAGTGATGGCAGACAGGCTACCGATGTGTGCTTAACTCACCTTGCTAGTAAACCCATGCACATCTGATTATATATCCTGTTGGAATTCTTAGCATTTAGGGGCAGATTTACAAGCCCCTTGCGCCTCTTTTACGCCGCCGTTGCATCACTTTTGTGACGCAGCAGCGGCGCAAAAAATGCGCCATGGTGCGGGGTATTTACAACGTGATGCATCTGGGAGATGGAGCACATTGTAAAGTCCGGCGCCAGAAGGAGGCGTTCCTGTGCAGGGGGGGGGGGGGGGGCGTTCCGGCGCAGGAACGCCTCCTAAAAGTGGCTGAGTGAAATCTATAAGATTTCACTCAGTCACTTTGGGGCCCATGCTGCATCAAAACCCTGCGCCTGCTTGAAGCAGGCGTAAGGATTGACTCAGCATTATTAAGATAGGGCCCCCCAGAGCATTGCTTCAGCTGCGTCACGCTTGTGACGCAACTCCAGCAATGCGCCACTTTTACGGCACAGATGCGTGACACATCTGTGCCATTTTTGCCCCATGGTGCGCCGCATTCCAAATGCGGCACATCCATGGTGGCGGAGGCATGGCGCACAATAAGTGGCGTATCCCTGCTAAAATGCAGGGATGCGCCACTTATTGTAAATCTGCCCCTTAGTGTCTGGGTTCAAGCATGCACTTCACTCTGTGGGGCAAATGGCATGAAAGACATTACCTGCAAATGGTATCCTGGGATATTTCCAGCATGCTTTGCATTCGGATGTGCATATGGGATATTCTAATATTACTAACTTGCTTTGCACTCTGGAGGGTAAAGGCCTCAGTCCCCATACTAGCATGCTTACCTCTGCAGTGGTTAATGTTGTGTTCCTCCTGTGTCCCAGGGCACTGGGATTACTGCATTAAAGTAACTTCCTTGTATTGTTGTGTTCCTCCGGCGTTCCAAAGCACTGGGATTACAGCATTAAAGTAACTTCCTTGTATTGTTGTGTTCCTCCTGCGTCCCAGGTCCCTGGGATTACTGCACTAAATTAACTTTCTTCTATTGCGTTCCTCCGGCGTCCAAAGGCACTGCGATTACTGCACTAAAGTAACGTCCACATATTGTTGTGCTCCTCTGGCATCCCAGGACATTGGGATTACTGCAGTAAAGTAACTTCCTTGTGAAGTAATCCCAGTGCCCTGGGACGCGCACGGAGAACAACAATACAAGGAGGTTACTTTCGCGCATTAATCCCAGTGGCCTTGGACCCCGGAGGCACACAACATTTCAAGAAAGTTACTTTAGTGCAGTAATCCCAGAGCCGTGGGATGCCGTAGGAACACAGCAATACAAGGAAGTTACTTTAGTGCAGTAATCCCAGTGTCCTGGGACCCGAGGGAGTACAATAATACAATGAAGTTACTTTAGTGCAGTTATCCCAGTGCCCTGGGATGCAGTAGGAACACAACAATACAAGGACACTACTTTAGTGACGTAATCCCAGTACCCTGGGATGTTAGAGGAGCACAACAATACAAGGAAGTTACTTTAGTGCAGTGATCCCAATGCTCTGCGACGCCAGAGGAACATAGCAGTACAAGGACGTTCCTTTAGTGCAGTAATCCCAGTGCCCTTGAACGCCGGAGGAACACAACAATACAAGGAAGTTACTTTAGTGCAATAAACCCAGTGCTCTAGGAAGCAAGCGGAATACAACAATACAAGGAAGTTACTTTAGTGCAGTAATCTCAGTGCCCTGGGAAGCAGGAGGAACACAACAATACAAGGAAGTTACTTTAGTGAAGTAATCCCAGTGCCTTGGCACTCCCAAGGAGCACAACAATACTAGGCAGTTACATTAGCACTGGGATTATTGCACTAAAGTAACTTCCTTGTATTGTTGTGTTCCTCCAGCATCCCAGGGCATTGGGATTACTGCACTAAAGTAACTTCCTTGTATTGTTGTGTTCCTCTGGCGTCTAAGGGCACTGGGATTACTACACTAAAGTAACATCCTTGTATTGTTGTGTTTCCCTGGTGTCCCAGTACACTGGGATTACTGCACTAAAGTAACCTCCTTGTGGGGGGGCGTGGCCAACCGGGCAACATTGTGGACGCAATTTGCTAGTGCTCCGTCCACTGATCCCCTATTATCCTTGAAACTTCTCCTGGATGTGCCATCTGCGACGCTGCTGCCCGAGTCTGGCTACCGGAGGGCGTGCTGCCTCCGCGGAGGGCTGTATTGAGAGATTGACAGTGAAATACCACGGATGACAAGCGCGCAACCCTGCTAACGCGCAGACATTTTGTGTGAGGAAATGGCGCCATGTTGTGAGATGTTCGCCCGGTGATTACAGTGGAGCCCACGACGTCGGTGTGTTTTGAAGGTGGAAGCGCTTTTCAGCCTCGGGAGTGCCAGCGCCCTACTGCGGAGTCCCTAGTGGTGAAAGCGACAAGTAAGGAGGCGCGGGTGTGTAACCGAGTGCGACCACGTGAGACAACGGAGGCTAAGTAGCGGATACAGGCCCCTTGTGCTGGTGCTTGGGGCTGCCGGGCGGTTGAGCACTGTGGAGGCGGCAGTGTGCTCTTGTCCTCGCCCGCCCGCCACAAACGTTGCTCAGTGCTGCGAGCACTCCACCTGGGACTCCAGGCGCTGTGGGCTGTGTGGGGCTGGTGGATGAGTGCCGCTGGCACTGTGAAGTTCTGAGGTGTCATCACAAGAAAGGACCTGTTGTCTCCCGAGGCCCTGCGAGTCGAGGCTAAGCGAGGCCCACAATACAATGCTTCTGGGGGCATAAAAGGACACAGGGGAGCTCCCTGTTATTAGGAGATTGGGCCCCCTGCTGCAGTGACCCTCGTGCCCGCTGCTGGTGTGCTGAGATGGGTGAAGAAGGGCAGACACAGGATAGATGCGCCGGGGACTGCAGGCGACGTGAGGGCCCGGTGCTAGAGTTTGCAACGCCCAAGGGGGCGGGTGCTGTGGCCGTGGTAGTATACCCCTGTTTGCGCCCATCCCAGGATATGTGGAGAAGTGTGGCTCAGGGTTTAGAGGCAGCAGACCCGGAAGCTGAGATCGGTCCTGGACCAGGGTTCAATTCCCCGCCTCGGCGGGGTCTTGGGCTAAAAATTCCACGGACTCGATAATTCTCGCCCCGGTTCCTCCTCGACTCATGGGTTCACACTCTGCGACTCTGGGCAATAGTTTGCTTAATCTCCACAATGGCCCCTCGCGGCGGGATGCCTGACTTTCACCTTGTGGATACCCTGCTATCTCACAGGGGAATACCAGGAAGGGTTCCCTAAGCAAGCGCCGGGAAACCCACTGCGGGTAGCTGTGCGCTATATAAGCTCAATTACATTTACATTTACATCTCCTGCGCGGGCTGCAGGTGCCACAGGCGCCCTATCTGTGGACCCCGGTACTGTGGCCAATGAGGAGCTGGTGACGGTGCAGCCGCCAGGGGCCCCACAGGGCGGTGAGAAGTACGACAAGTGGTACTACGAGGCACTTCGCTGACGGTGCTGGGCCCCCACAGAGCAACAGGGGAGCCCAGCCACTGCCGACTACCAGACAGGCTGGTGTACTGCCAGGCGAGCGGCTCCTACTTGTGGGGCAAAGAGCGTGACCCCTGTGGAACACAAGCTGGCGGTATTAATACGGAGGGGAAGGCCGGAGCTCTACCAGGCGCAGCTTAAAAGATACTGTACGGCGCGCGACAGAGATACTCCAGGGGAGCAGTGTCCAGTGACTCAGTGGCCTCCAGTAAGACAGACGGGCATCTACCTGGTGTTGATAGCAAGGCTGTGCCGCGCTGTGCTGAATACATCAGACACTAATAGTGAAATACACAAGTGATCACAAAAAAGAGTGCACTAGAGCTGTGGGGACAGGAGTGAGGCACCCCTGGGCGAGTGAGGAGGACCGAGGGAATCCCTGCACCGCGGGGGGGGGGGAGCAGATTACACGTTGCAGCCTGCAGGTGACACTCCCGGTACCGGTGGCTGGCGAGACGTGGGCGTTTTTCTCCCAATCACGGGGACAGGCAGCCTGATCACAGAGAAACTGGCCGTAGAATTCACTACGTCACCCAGAGGTGGGATTGTCCACTGAATGCTCTGCTAGCCAAGTGGCACGAAGAATTTTTGACTGCAGGTGGGCCCAGCGTCCCCCCGGGGGCCCTAGTTCAGTAGCCTGCTGCTGGTGGAGCTCCCACACCCTGCGGGCTGCCTGCGAATGCCAACGGCACAACAACTCGTGATGGGCCGATTGCGAGACAAGTCGCAGCAAGGACAGACACGTGCAGGGAGTCTGGACCCCCCCACAAGCGTGCCACGGTGGAGACATAGAACCACAGGCGGCGGCTCTCGTGGCCAAGATGGATTCTGTGCTTGCAGCAGTAGAAAGGATTGACCAAGGAGTCTCTGGAAACAAGGATTGATACGGTCACATCGGATTTTACCGTCCTCCACGCAGATCATCGTAAGCTGGCCGAGAAGGTTGCGGTACATGTCCAAGCAATCCGAGAGCTTCAGCCCGTCACCAAGAGTCACACCGCAGCACTACAAGACATGATTGACCGGGTCCATGCGCTTGAAGACCGAATAGACGATACGGAAGGGCGCTCTCGCCGCAACAACATTCGGATGGTGGGCATTCCAGAGGCGGAGGAAGGCTGACACCCGGAACAGTACATAGAGCACTGGCTGCTCGATCTATTGCCCCAGGGGGCGTTATCGCAGCAGTTTGTTGTGGAGAGAGCGCACAGGGTGCCGGCGCAGAAGCCCAGGCTGGGAGCCAGGCCCTGCCCGTTCCTTTTCAAACTCCTCAATTATTTTTTTATTTTTTTTATTTTTATTTTTACTTTTCAAAAACCTTTATTGTTCTCTTCAGCATCCTACACAGCTCGCAGCCTACAACCCGGAGGCTGGCAACAGACAATATCAGGTCGATTTCACGTTCAATCTTGGGGTACACAGCCTAGTTGCCGACAACCCGGGGGTCCAGCGGCGTGGAGCATACTTGGTACCTGTTCGCTATCAGTGTAGTTAACCTACCCTGGTGTTCCCAATTATTGACATCTCCATGTGCAACTAGACCTCTTCTCTTCCCCCTAAAGGTATCTCTACCAGTATCTCGCGTGGATGCGTAATCCCTTAGTTCTAAAACTACTTCTAACTATACAAACTTCTAACTCCCCCTCCCCCTCGTCCCCATACCCACCCCACTCCCCCCCCAGTCCTCCTTGCCTTATTGTGAGTTTTACGCCAGTGAAATTGCCGTTTCGGATGTTTGATGTAATAATCGCAAGTTGTTCCACTCGCCCGTGTGCTGGAGACTCCTGAGGGCCCAGCCATGCTCTGTTGTGCAATCGGCCTGTTGCCCCACCATCTCTACCCACTCATCGTAAGATTAGTCAGTTTCCCGCGCTCATAGCCAGAGTCTGTGCGCCACGGAACTCAGTCTTCTCCCACTGAGAAATTCATGTCTATCTGTGTGTCCTCCTCTACCCCCTCTTCATTGGACTCTTTCTCTGCAGCTCTAGCCCTCAGATGTGTTTGGTATAAGCCCCAAAAGTTCTTCGGGTGACTCGTGAGAGGCAGTAGCTCGCTATAATGTTCAGACTGTGTGCAGCAGTACAGCATATCATGCGTCCATCTCTTGGCCGTGGGGAGAGGCCCCCTCATCCAGCATATAGCCACCACTCGCCTGGCCATTAGCATGCCCATGTCAGCCAACCGTCTAACTGCAACTGGTAAACCTCTGGAATGGCCCAATAATGCCAATGTTGGGTCCGGGGCTAACTCCATTTCCAGTATCACGCTCATCTCAGCAAATATGCTTTCCCAGAATCTTTGTATTCCCGGGCACCGCCATGCTAGATGCATGAAGTCCGCCACAGGAGCATGACACCGTTCACATTCGGCCGATTGTCGAATCAAACTCCTCAATTACCGGGATAGGGATGTGGTGCTGCGCGAAACACGGAAGTCATGTGATCTGAATGTGGGAAGCAGTCGAGTCATGTTCTTCCTGGACTACACCACAACTGTGAAGCGGCGCAGAAGCAACTACATGGCGGTGAAGCGTCAACTTAGGGAGCTGGAGTTGCCGTACTCCCTGCTGTTCGCAGCCCGGCTGAGAGTGGTCGCGAAAGAGGGGACCCGATTCTTCGACTCCCCAGCGGAAGTGTGGGATTGGCTGGAGCAGTCGGGCCTGTGGACAGGAACACGACTTCCGGGTTCGGATACACGCAATCTGACAGAGAGGAGACCCCAATGACGAAGGCGGCGAGAGACGCGCCAGTCTGCAAGGCCAGGCCCAGTAGTGCCCAGTCCGGAGAAAATCAGGATGGAACGCCGGGAAGTTCTAAAAGGCGGTGGAAACCCTTGGGACTGTAAATAGCAGCGACCGCATGGAGGCCTATATACGAAGTGCTCCGGGAACTAGTGGCTCATCAACTTCGCCCACTGTTGACCAGATTATGTGATATTATGAAGCTGTGCTAGGCTTAGACATGGTCAACTTACGCAAGTAGACATTTGATTTGTTCTGTTTTTTCCTATTTCTCTGCATGTGTTGTTAAGCTACACTGCGCACTAGGGGTGCCTTCAAGGCCTACAGAGGCGCATGCGCAACACCAGGGGACAGCCTACCGAACGCGGGAGGGGTGTGCGATGCTTGACACTGCGTTCACCTGGAGCCACGGGCGCTCTACCGTGACCCACACCGGACCTGCGCGCTAGCCTAGATCACAACACATTGATGCACCTCCTGTATACACCGGAGGCATAATAGGGAATAGTGCAGATAAACCATCATCACCACACGCACCCCACTAGGCACTGTACTGGACTAGCTCACAATTGACTGTTGTTTCTGAGGTTTGGACGGATGCCCCTCCGTGGATACGCCCAATTCGTTATATTGTGTGAAGTTATGTTGTTTACATTGCAGCACACTGATATGCTCTCCTCAGACCATGGTACTGACTCCCTGGTGCAGCCCCACGCCCCAATCCGCGACTGACTTAACAGATTAACAATGACACGTACTAATATCGTGACCTGGAATATACGTGGCATGCACAAACCTTCAAAGCGTTACTCTATCTTTTCCTACCTCCAGCGGCACTCAGTGGGTATCGCCCTTTTGCAGGAAACACACATGACCCAGACTGATCTTGACCGGCTTCACGGGCGTTGGAGAGGGCAAATATATGGCACTATCTTTTCAGTGCATGCGCGGGGTACACTGATCTGGGTATGAGCAGGCAATCCTTTCATCTGTAAAGAGGTGGTAGTGGATCGGGAATGCAGGTACACCCTTGTGCGGGGGAAATGGAACGGTCAAGTGATGTTGCTAGGATCGGCATATGCCCCTAATGTAGACCAGCAGTCCATTCTAACACAGCTGTCACAGGTCTTGACCCCCTATGCTGGGCTAGTTTGGCTGCTTGGCGGGGATTTTAATATGGTGCTGGATGTTCACTTGGACAGATCTTTTCCCCCTCTCCGCGTGACAACAGCGGTGTCCCATGCACAGGCGCTTGGGGACTGGCTATCTAACTGGGCGCTACAAGACTTGTGACGCATTCTCCACCCAATATATTCCTATTATTCAGCAGTCCACGATTTGCATGCCCGGTTAGACAGGATGGTGGGTTCCCAGCCTTTGCTCCCGCTTATTGCGCAATCAGAATAACTGGGGCAGATGCACTCCGATCATAACCTCCTAATTTCTAATTTCTAATTTAAAACATTTATAGAGCGCAGCGTGCACCGTACGGTTTCTTGGCGCTAGTGGGGAGTTCGGCAACTGAGGCAAAATTAACCTGTCGTAGAGAAGAAGGGAGATTACACGGAGAAGGCCTGTTTGAAAAGGAACGTTTTTAGGTCTTTACGAAAAGAAAGATAGTGGGTGGCAGAACGAAGGTGATCAGGAAGGGAGTTCCAGAACGTTGGGGCTAAGGTAGAAAAGTTGGTTCCACCCCACTTTTTACGTTTGAAACGTGGGATTTGAAGGAGAGATTTGGAAGAAGAGCGAAGCTCTCTAGTGGGGACGTATTCTTTTATTAACGAGGAGATGAAGGCAGGGGCAGTGCCTTGGCGGGCCTGGAAGACCATGCAGCCGGTCTTAAAAAGGGAACGTTCCTTAACAGGAAGCCAGTGAAGCTCCCTGAGGAGCGGTGTGGAGTGATGATATCGTGGGAGACCAAAGACCAACCGGGCCGCCTGGTTCTGGACCATCTGGAGCCTCCGTAGGCTGTATGCTGGGATGCCGTTGTAGAGGGCATTGGCATAGTCCAGCCGCGATATCACCAGTGCGGCCATGATCAACTTGAGTGCCTGGGGGGGAAAAAACGGGAAACAGTGCGGATGGTTCGGAGGGTGAGGAAGCAGGAGGAGACTACTGCGCTGATTTGTGATTGAAGGGTGAGCTGGTTGTTCATTTTAACACCCAGTGTTTTGACCGAGGTTGAAGGAGTGGGGGAGGGACCAAGAGAGGGGGGCCAGAAGAGAGAATTCCAGGGACTGGAAGAACCACCGGTGAGAACCAACTCGGTTTTATCCGGGTTCAATTTGAGATGGTTGTGGTTCATCCAGTCCCTGATGAATGTCATGGAAGACTGGAAGTTGGAAACAGAGAGAGGAGAAGAAGACAGGTCAAAGATGAGCTGGAGGTCATCGGCATAATTGTACACGGTGACCTCCAGCTGCTGAAGAGCGAAAATAAGAGGAGAGATATAAAGATTGAATAGTAGAGGGGAAAGAGAGGAGCCCTGGGGAACACCACAGGTGACAGGCAGTGGAGTGGTCGTGAAGTCTCCTAGCCGAACCGCCTGGGTGCGGTCCCTCAGGAAGGAGGAAAGCCAGATCAGGGCTGAACCCTCAATTCCAGCCGCCTTGACACGGGACAATAAGATAGTGTGGTCCACCGTGTCAAAGGCGGCGGAGAGATCGAGGAGTACCAGCGCCTGATGTTTGTTATTATCCATACCCTTCCTGAGGTTGTCCAGGACCTCCTGTGGTTCCAGATCAGCTGGGAGGCGGACCGTCCGCCTGTACCCACATGGCGACTCCAGCCGTGCGCACTGGCAGACTTAGAGTTTCGCTCTTGCCTGGGAACGGCTATTCTAACATATTTTGATATTAACGAAGGGACGGCGAGCAACGCACTAGTTGAATGGGACGCCCACAAAGTGGCTGTCAGGGGACACTGCCTGGGAGCCACGTAGACTATACGTAAGATGCTATCAGCCTCGCAAATAGAAGCCGAGCTATTACAATGTGAATGTGAAGGAGAAGGGGGGGGGGGCAGACATACATGCCGTCTGGGGGACCTCCGTGCTCAGCACGCGGAGCTTCTGGAACTTCTGCGAGGTCACAATTACACGGTGCACACGGCCCAAACCCACGCCAGGGCTGATAGAGCGGGCCGCCTATTGGCCTGGCTGCTAAGGCAGGAGGCAAGCCGTGCCCCGATAGGAGCACTTCGCGCGGCGGAGGGGACGCTGGTGTATACGCAGCGCAAGATCCACCGAGCCCTACCATCACTACACGCAACTGTACAGAGCAGAGGAATTGGCCCCAGGCATATCCTGGAGAGATTCTTGGACTCTATCCAACTGCCCACAGCCCCAGAGGAACATAAGGAGGCACTTAATGAGCCTCTCTCCTTGGAGGAAATTGGGGAGACGATCAAGTCCATGGCGTCTGGAAAGACGCCAGGGCCGGACGGCTTACCTGCTGAGTACTACAAAGCATACTGTGAGTCCCTGACGCCATTACTTTATACGTTATATAGCACAGTGGTCGAGGAGGGGTTATTACCCCCTTCGATGCTGGAGGCATACCTGGTCTCTCTGCCTAAATCAGAAAGAGACCCCACAGCTTTAGGATAATATAGACCCCTGGCGATGCTTATTGTAGATTATAAAATACTCGCAAAAGTATTGGCGGAACGGTTGGCACCAGTGGTCCCCCACCTAGTCCATGCTGACCAGAATGGGTTCGTCCCTGCGAGGTGCACGTCACTGAACCTACGGAGGTACTTTCGGGTGGCAGCCGAGGCCACGCATGAGTGGCCCCGAGCGGGATGTCTCATCCTCGACCTGGAGAAGACATTTGATTGCCTAGAATGGGGCTACCTGTTGGCGGTGCTGCTCCGATACGGGTTGGACATTGCGTTCCTCCAAATGGTCGAACTACTATACAAAAACCCCACAGTCCGAGTAACGCTGGGCTCCTACGTCTCTGATGCTACACCAGTGGGTCGCGGCACCAGGCATGGGTGCCCCCTGTCCCCGTTACTGTGCCATCCCCCTAGCTGTTGCTATACGTGCGACTCTAGGGGATGGCATACCGTTGGGGGACGCGGTCCACCAAGTGTCGCTCTATGCTGATGACCTGTTGGTGTATGTGAGGGACGTGGGGCACATACCTGGACAGCTGGCTCAACTGCTGCAGACCTTCGCCAACTTCTCAGGGCTCAGAGTGAATGCGGATTTATCCTGTCTTTACTCTTTTGGAGAGGGGAACACTGACCCGGGGTAATTTCTTGGCAGTACACGGGTCCAATGGAAGGAGGGTACCTTCCGTTACCTGGGGATACAGATCTACCGTCAACCAACTGATCTGTTCAATGGGAACCTGGGAAGGGCCGTCACGGCACTAAAATCGCAGGTGCGCTTCTGGAGCACTCGCCAAAATGGTCATGCTCCCTCGTCTCCTGTACTACTTTGTTAATTTGCCCCTGTTTATTCCGGTGGCCTTTTTTAACATGCTCACTAAGATGTTGAGGGACTTTATCTGGGGCACCGCTCGGCATAGACTGGCACTAGAGAAGTTATATCTACCGACGGATCAGGGAAGCCTAGCTGCTCCTTGTTTCAAACACTACTACCTTGCCGCTCAGCTGCAATGGGTCGCTCGCTGGCTGGCAGACAGGGGTCGGGACGATACGGCCCCAACAGTGCCGCTGTACTCGCAGGAACGAATAACCTGACTCTTACCTGCCACTACCGTTGCACGGCCGACGCCGCTCCTCTTAGCGGTGGCATACAAATGCTATCGGAGGGCTCTATATCTCACCAAAAATATTGTCACTTACCCACCTGCAATACCGCTGGGGGGATCCCCCAGTGGAGGAGGGGTGCTTACGGCTCCTGTGCTTGCGGAATGGTGGAAGGCTGATATTCGCGGATGTATGACGTTACAACGCATACTTTTACAACGCACACCTTTACAACGCATTTTTTACAATGCAACGTCCATTACAACGCATTCCATTACAATGCATGCCATTACAACAAATTTTTAAAAACTACCTTTACAACACATTCCATTACAACGCATACTACCTTTACAACGCATACCATTACAACGCATAACATTACATTGCATGTATGGTAAGTATTGGATAGTGTAGAGGTAAAAATTACTATTCTAACTCCAGGGGGGTGCAACAGTAGGGTAAGTGTTGGATAGTGTAGGGGTAAAAATTACTATTCTAACTCCAGGGGGTGCAACAGTAGGGTAAGTGTTGGATAGTGTAAGGGTACTATGCATTGTAATGTTATGCGCTGTAATGGTATGCGTTGTAATGACATGCGTTGTAGAGGTATGCGTTGTAGTGTCAGGTGTTGTAATGGTTGCGTTGTAATGGCTGCGATGTAATGGATGTTGCGTTGTAAAAGTTTTGTTGTAATGGTAGTGCATTGTAAAAGTTGCGTTGTAAAGGTTGTTTCCCGATGTTCGCATGCTCGGAGATTTATACCAGGATGGTGAGCTCATACCATACGAGACCCTGGTGACAGAGGGGCTCCCACCTGTTTTTTTTTTTTTAACACATCGTTTCCTGATAGGGAGGTTGACTGCCAAATGGGGGGATGTGACCGCGGAGCCCAGTCAGCATCTAACCATGTAATATCTGCACGTCATGGGGAGAGGCAGGCACCTGGTCCGCTGGTTTACGGCATCGTTGCGGGCACATGCGGCTTTCAGCTTAGATCCACTCCGGCGCAAATGGGAGCTGGACCTGGGGCAGTCACTGGTGGATAAGGAGTGGGAAAGGATATTTAAAAGTCCCGTGGGTATCCCTAGAAACATGCGGTTACGCCAAATCCAGCTATTCATCGTCCATAGGGCTTACTTCACGCCCGAGCTGATTAACAGTTTTTTTCATCGTAATGATAATCTGTGCCCTAGGTGTAGCGAGCTGGGGGCGGGATTTTTGCACATGCTATGGAGTTGCCCTATGTTATGTTATATATATTGTCTTTTATAGCGCACTGCTACTCAAAAAGAGTGTCCCGGCGCTTTATTGAAAACCTGAATCAAGGTAAACACAACACAACCAACAAGAACACAAATTACAGAATAGTAAAACTGAGTGAAATAGCCTAGAGGGCAAAAAGCCAAGTTTTAAGGCCCTTCCTGAAGGAAAACAAATTAGTGGCACCACGAAGAGCCAGAGGCAAAGTGTTCCAAAGCTGTGGTGCTAACAACCCAAAGGAGCGCCCTCCAATAGGAGCCCTTTTCACTTGCGGGACCACCGCAAGAAATAGAGATTCAGATCTTAGAGATCGGCCGGGTGGTAAAAGGCGAGTCTCCTTTGGAGATACTGTGCTCCCGCAGCATGAGAGCCTTATGGGCCAAGGTCAAGGCCTTAAAAACTATCCGCTTCCGGATAGGCAGCCAATGGAGCGACTGCAAAAGGCTAACAGCACTGACTCGCCTGCTTAGGCCATAGATCGCCCTCGCAGCCGAGTTCTGAACGACCTGCAGCCGCTGCAAAAGATATTCCGGCAGGCCCAGATAGAGGACGTTGGAATAGTCCGGTCTTGAACCAATCAGGGCCTGCACTGTCGTCTTCCTGTGCTCCTCTGAAAGTAAAGGCAAAAACTTCCAGAGCATCTTGAGGAGGCCGAAGCATGTTCCCGTCAGACCAAGGATCTGAGATCTTAACGTCAGACCCTTATCTATCTTGACCCCCAAGTTCTTAACCAACTGGGAGGAGCAAGACGGAGGGAACATATCTTCAGGCCACCATGCCTGCCAATCCGGGTCGGAAGGACAGCCGAAGAAGAGTACCTCAGATTTATCTGAGTTGCATTTGAGGTTGTTCAGCTGGAACCATTTAAAAACAGCCCCAAGGCATTCACGGATACTCTCTCCATCAAAATCTTCTCCTTTCCTACACAAAAAGAGGAGATGGGTATCATTGGCATAGGATACGATCTGGGCCCTAAAGGACTCAGCCAATGCCGCCAACGGGGTCATAAAGATGTTAAAAAGAGTCGGGCTCAACACAGAACCCTGCGGAACTCCGACTCCCAATGGCGGCATCACGGCCGAGCTGGATGAGGCCCAGACCGTTTGTCGGCGGCCAGCCAGAAATGACCCAAACCAGTTGTACACCGTCCCCCTCAGACCGATGTCATAAAGTCTGGCGAGGAGACCCTCGTGGGGGACGGTGTCAAAGGCCGCCGACAAATCCAGCATGACAAGCATGGCTTTACCTCCTGAGTCCAGTGCCTCTTTAATGGCTTCAGACACCTCCAACAGCGCCGTCTCGGTGCTTAAATTGGGGCGGAAGCCAGATTGAGTAGAGTGCAGTACATTATGAGACTCCAAAAAATTGGAGAGCACAATATGCACATGCTTCTCCAGAATCTTCGTGAGTGCAGGGAGGAGAGAAATAGGCCTATAATTGGCCAGGACTTCCGAATCGAGGCCAGGCTTCTTAAGCAAAGGGATGACCATTGCCTTCTTCCAGGCCTGTGGAACCACACCCTGCCTCAGAGAGAGGTTCAAGAGCGGGTTCACCAGCGGGTTTATGACTTCCGCCATTTTTACCAGAAATTTGGCAGGGCATGGGTCAAGAGGTGACCCCGATTTAAGATTGCCCATAAATGCCAGTGAAGCAGGAACTGAAACAGGTGGAAAGGCTGCCAAGACTGGACCCGTAGGGGCCTGAAACGCTGATCCATCTTCGGGACTGGCTGAAACAACAGCCGCCACCCGAGGAAAGGTATCTTGGATCAGCTTTATCTTGTTAGTAAAAAAGTTTGCAAGATCAGAAGCTAAGGACTCAGAGGGAGCAGCCTGAGTAGCATTAGATCGAGGGGCCGTAAATTCCCTGACGATTGTAAAGATCTCTTTACAGGAATTGGAAGCAGCCTCAATCCTCCTTGCAAGATAGCCTTTTTTCTCCCTGAGGATATCCCGATGATAAGTTTTGACCGCAGTCCTATAGGTAAGCCTTGCCTCAGGGTCGTACTGTGCCCGCCAGGCTCTTTCAGCTACCTTGCACTGCCGTCGAGAAACCGACAGCGCAGCAGTAAACCAAGGAGCCGAGACCCGCTTAGATGTTAATCGGGGGGCCATCACTGGGGCTAGATCGTTTAGCCTATCCAATAGCCATGCTTGCAGGGAGTCTACGTCCCTCTCTAGATCTCCCGAGAGCGGACAAGGATGGTCCAAAACAGCCTGCGCTAGCATGTCTGGCGTCACCCGGTGATACGCCCTAGGGGCACGTCCCTGCTGTTTAGGAGCGGAACTAGATGTTTTCAAAGTGCCTCGGATCTGAAATTTGACCAATCTATGGTCTGACCAAAGCACTGGTAAGAGAGCCGTCCCCTCCAAGGGGGACGTGGAGAAGACCTGATCTAAAGTATGGCCCTTATCGTGCGTAGGTCCAAGAAGATGAGGGACAAAGCCAAGAGGAGCCGTAATATCAAGCAGTCTAATTGTGTCAGGGTCCAATCGCTCGTCCATATGAAAATTGAAATCCCCGGCCAAAATACAGTGTTCCGCTTTCAAGGCCAACACCGAGATAGCCGACTGGAGCTCATCAAAAAAGGTACCAGCCGGTCCCGGTGGCCTATAAACTAAAAGGCCTTTAAAGGATTGATGAGGCGCCAGTGTGATAGAAAAGGCAAGGGATTCAGACCCTGTAATGCCCTCCATAGGTAGAGTCACGCATATAGCGCATTTATTCACCACCACTGCCACTCCGCCACCCCTCCCCTTCAATCTATCCTGCCTGAAAATGTTGTAGTCAGGGGGAATAGCTATAGCTATATAGGGTTCGAGGATTCTCCCAGCCAAGTCTCCGTCAACATCAGACAGAGCGGCTTTTCCGTCGCCAAAAGGTCGTAAATATCCAACGCGTGCCTGGATACCAATCTAGTATTTAAAAGCAAATAAGAATACTTCACGCCGACAATATCTGTATTTGGTTGAGGGTCCGGGGCATAGCTGGGAGACCAGCCGCACCCAGGGCATCGATTCTTGCCCCTATAACGACCCGGAAAAACCCTGAAACAGCTACAGGGCAGCTTTTGCAGAGATCGTAGCTCAAGCGATGTATAACGCAGCGCGACAGGCGCAAAGGTTAACACACGCGTTGATAGAGCCCTAGGCTGAATAAATACTGGCGCACAATTAGTGGACTGCTGCAGGATTGCACAGGTCGCACCATACTCTCTGATTGGCCTGAGTACATATTGCATCACTTCGAGAGGACCCCCTAACGACAAGGTAACGTCTGGTTGCTAGATCTAGGGCTAGTGGTTGCAAAACGCCTTTGTACAAAGAGGTGGAAGCACATGACCCGCCACACACAAGGGCGTGGAGCTCCTCATTTCAGGCATGGGCTAGGGTTGAGCACTCCTTGTTTCAATTACAGTAAAGCTAGAATACATGCGAATCCTTTTTTGCCACACAAACATGTGTTGGTGAGCGGCCTTATGCATGACTGTAAGTTTATATATGAGATGCCTGTCAGGACTATGTACAAACCTTAATCAATAAAAACAGATTTGACAAAAAAAAAGTAATTTCCTAGTATTGTTGTGCTCCTCTGGCGTTCAAGGGCACTGGGATTAGTGCATTAAAGTAACTACCTTGTATTGTTGTGTTCCTCCAGCGCCCCAGGGCACTGGGATTACTGCACTAAAGTAACATCTGTGTATTTTTGTACTCCTCTGTGTACCAGGGCACTGGAATTACTGCTATAAAGTAACTTCCTTTATCCATTTGACTGGTGGTGGATGGTGGTGAAGTCAGATGACTGTAGTAAATAAATTCAATACTCAGCCAGACCGCTCTCCTTGACGAATGACGAATGATATGTATTTTCACCTTAGGAAGTAGGGCAGTTAAAATTCGGAGCTAAACAAAAAATAAGAAGGATTTAGCATCTTTTGGGGTTGGAATAATCTCAAAGTCAAGTGCCTGTCATGTCACTTAGTAGTTCCAAGGGTCACGCAGTATATTAGTTGGAAAATCCAAAACACTTCCTGTGAGGATAGGATGGGACAGGAAATGCGTGAGAACACACATGGCGGGGAAAAGGTCCTCACTAATGGGCCAAATTGTGAGAAATTGTGAGATATCCACCAGTAAAGATGATTAGCACAATAACTCATGGCTGGTGTGAAGTCAGTGCCGCCAACAGACAAGACAGTTCACTGCTTAAGTGATAAGGTGCTACAACACATGTAAAATAGCACCCTGTATCCATTAACGCCCTCAGGGCAAGGGCGCGGGTCTTCTCAGCCGACTACATGACCTCTCAGCTATACTACTGCAGGGCAGACAGATGCCAGACAGAATGCTACAATGCTGGCATGATATCTGCAATCTTCCCACGTCCCCTTAATTCAGTTGTTTAGGCTTAGCACAATTTCCTTTTACCTTATCGCCATCCTGTAAAGATTCTCCAAAAGGTAAAAGTAGAATATAGGTTCTTTATGCAAGTAATAGGTTACACCTCAGTCTGCTTGTACCACTATTCAGAGCAGACAACACAGTAACTGTTCCACTGAATCAAAGATATAATTCCAAGTAAAGCTCTATGACAGGCAGAAATACACTTACAATGGCTGACAATATAAATAAAGCGAAACACACATACAATAGGTACAGAATATCACACACCTTCCTCTCAATAACTAAACATAAAAAAAATAGAAATAGCGTTATAAATTAAAACTTAATTCTGAACAAAATCATCAAGATATCTTGGCTTGACACGTGTTCTCACACTTCTTTTAAGTACCATATCTTTTCCACCAATTTCTTTTTTACATTGTGAACCATCATTAAGAGTAATGTCAGAAGATACATTAGGAAGTTTCGCAACTCTATTAAGGTTCCATACTCTATGGTCTTCTGTTTTTATGGCATTCTTGAACACTTTGATGACTCTCATGGGACGTAAGAACCCCCAGAAACAGATGTCTTACGAGGGCTGCAAATCTTAACCAAATCTCCAACCCTCACAACAGTTTTTCTTACTGCTTTTCTTTTGTCAAAAATACCTTTATTCATGCACATGTTCGTAATCTCGTTCTCGATCCGATCTTTGTCTTCATTTAAGCATACAGAATCAGACAAACCTCTGGGTATCCAAGAAGGACACAACAAGGTGGAAGGTTTACGCTTACAAAACAGCTCAAAGGGTGTCCTACCTGTTGAAGAATTAGGAGTTAATCTGTAATTTTTTACTTTATTATGAATTTCAACTTCCCAAGGGATATGATTAGAAAGAGCTCTCTGAATAGTCTCTTTGACAACCCTGTTGAACCTCTCGCCGATACCGTTAGTTTCTGGATGATAAAGTGCTGACTTTTTGTGCACAATCCCTTTATTATCCAAGAAGCTAGCCATATCCTTGGATGTGAACTGGACACCATTATGTGAAAGTAGAGTCAAAGGAAACCCCTCCCTTTCAAATATGTCCTCAAGAAACCATATACCATCCTTGGTTTCCATTGAATTAGTAATCCTTATCTCACGCCACCTGGAATAAATATCAAGAAGAACTATAACAAACTTATCTACACTTGTGTGTTTGATGGGCCCCAAGATGTCGATAACTACTTCCTCCCAGACATTTTTAGGAAGCGGTCTCAAAGACATAGGTTGCACACGTGGTTTTAAAATCTTGTCACTTCTGTTACATTCATTACAATCTCTAACAACCCTCTTCACAAAAGTGTCCATTCCAGGCCACCAGTAGGCTTGTCTAAGAATCTCCTTTGTTTTTGAGATTCCAGAGTGACTCTTGTGAGCAAAGTCCACAAGTTGCGACCTTAAAGAGGTTGGTGGAATGAGTCTTGTGCCTCTCATCACAATTCCATTCTGACATGCCAGTTCATCCTTAACGCGAAAGAAACCACTAAGAGCTTTGTCTACCTTTGCATTCTTAACCCAACTTCCGGCAATGCCCTTACAAACAGATTGGAGAGACACATCATTTGAGAGCTCATGTTCCCACTCTTCCTTTTTGATTACACTCTCATTGACAAGACAGACAGCAAAGTCTTCAAAATCATCATTATCAACCTCAAAATCATCACTTTCATCCTCAAACTCACAGTCCTTGGTATTTTCGGTGTTTACCAAACGTGAACAACAATCCGCTAAATTGTTCTTTACACCAGGGACATAAACAACATTAAAGTTGAACTCTTGAAGAGCTATAACCCATTTTCTTATTCTGGAGGATATGTTGTCAAGACCCATTTTTGTGAAAATTTCCTTCAATGGTTTATGGTCTGTCTTTATAGTGAAATAAGTTCCCCAAAGAAATTTGCGCAATTTCCTTATTGCCCAGAATATACCCAGGGCCTCCTTCTCAACCACAGAATAGTTGTGTTCAGCTCCCCTTAAACCTCTGGATAAGAACAAAATAGTTTTCTCTATGGCTCCATGGTTTTGTAACATAACTGCACCCAGGCCTGCAGACCTGGCATCTGTCATAATGACAACTTCGTGACTAGGCTCAAAACTGCTCAAACAAGAAGTTTTAGATAACAATTGTTTGATCAAAACAAATTCTTTTTCACATTCATTATTCCACTTGAAAGTTGCTCCTTTCTTTAGAAGCAGCCTCATATTTTGTGTCTTGTGTGCAAAGTTAGGGATGAATTTAGCGTAATATTTGGTCATACCTAAGAACTTTACCACCTGTTCCTAATCGCTGGGACTGGCCAAGTGACGTATTGTGTCTACAAGCTCTTTCTTGGGCTCTATTCCTGAACCAGAGATTTTGTAACCAAGATAATCTATTTCAGTGAGATTGAATTTACATTTTTTGGCTTTAAGAGTGAGACCATTAGTCTCCAGTATCTTTAAAACCTGTCTCACTCCGGCATCATGTTCTTTCTTATTGCAACCATAAACAAGCATGTCATCTTGGTATATTTTTATACCTTTGACTTTACTAAAAATGTGCTCCATCATCCTCTGAAAGACAGCAGCAGCAGATATTAGCCCAAAAGGCATCCTAAGGAACGTGAAAGTTCCAAAGGGAGTAATAAATGCTGTTAAATCTTGTGAATCCGAGTGCAATTTCACCTGATGGTACGCTGAAGCCAGATCTAACAACGAAAAAAATGTGCCTCCTTCTAAGAGGGACAGCATCTCAGAGTCTATGCAAAGACTTGACTCTCCATTGCTTTTAAGTGCCATGACCACTGGAGATAACCATTCTGACGCTTCAACTTCAGTGATAATACCAGTATTGAGTAGTTTTTCAAACTCAACCTTCATATTTTCTTTTACTTTGATAGGAACACCTTTTTTTAAAGATACTTTTGTGTGAGTAACCTTTTAGGCATCCCAAATGTTCATTACAAACTAGTAGGAATTCCATTTCAAATGAAATACCAGTATTACACAAATTAACTTGACCCAACGGAAGTTGTGGAACATTACTGGGATACGTTTTCAATAGAACCGATGGTGTTTCATTGGGATCCAAGATAGTTCTAAGATCTCTTTGGTGAAGCCAACTAACTAATGAATCACCCCTTTCAGAAATATACATTTTCCAAGAGGTACTGTGATCTTTGAACCTAATGACACCATTGAAATAGCCAGAGAGTGTAATAGGTTCTCCTCCATAACCTCCATAACCTTTGGCTTTGATGTCTGGTTCGTTTAAAATTACAAAACCCTTTAAGTGATGGGAATAAGAGTAATTTTTGCCCCGGAGTCAAATAACATTCGTACAGGAGTTTCATTAATGTGAACGGTCTCAAAAGGAACACTTTTCTCACCATCAGAAGTTCTGAGTATAATCTCTTCCACATCACAATCTTCAGTGTAAACAATTTCATGTACTTGTTTTTTGCCTATACTAGAGCGACAACATTTAGTTATATGACCCTTTTTGTTACGTTTCATGCATGTTGCTTTCCATCCAATGCACCCTTTACAATTGGCTACATGACCATGTTCCCCACATCTATAGCATGTAACTTGAAATTTTTCTATGTAAGGGACATTTTTGTTGGAATTACTCTTGTTGGATAATGATTTGTTTGAGTCATTTTTGTTTTGGTGAGTGTTCGTAAAATAGTTAGGTTTGATCTTTGAATCATAAACTCTATCTACTTTATCTTCCTTGTGTCCCTCTCCATTTCCTTTCTTGAGTTCTGTGACACATGCCTTGGTGTGTTCGCACGATTTAGCAATGGTAATAACTTCAGATAAAGAAGGGTTATCTTTATCCCAACAAGACTCCTTTGCTTTTTCTAATGAATAACCCAGCATAAATTGATCTCTAAATCTCTCCTCATAATTAGCTCCAAAATTACACGTGGAAGCTAATTTCCTCAGTGTTGTAACATATTCTTCGACACTTTCTCCAGGCCTTTGCATACGATTCCCAAAGTGATGTCTTTCTAATACAGTGGAGACTTTAGGTAGAAAATGTAAATCTAGCTTTTTTAAACAAACTTCATAGTCATTTAAATTATCTGCTTCTGATGTGGGTAAATCTGGTAAATGTTGAAAAATCTCTTGTCCCTCAGGGCCTAGACAATGAAGGGGGAGACTCCAGAATACAATCGATCAGAAACTGACATTTAAGTAGATGAGTAAAGAAGAAAATAATTACGCTGCTTTTCCAAATCAAAAGACAAGCGTTAATGTGAACAGTCATACAGTAGATGCCAGCTGAATAAAATCCACTAAACGCTGCAACTCTCACTTGGCTCCCAAACAAACAGGCAGTAATTTAAACAAAGGTCACGCTGTTAGAGCTAACAAGCCCATTTTTTAAGGAAACCAAAACGAAGATGTAGAGATGAAGTTGCTAATTAGCAAATTAAATCTGTTCAAAGGTTTAAAAGTTTAAGTACTCAAAAGTCTTCTGAAATCTTGTCGAGTTGAAATGAGTTAAGATGGTTAAAACTGAAAATCTTCTAGAGTTGAGGTGATTGAAGATTAAATCCAAGGTGGGTTCTTTAAAATCGTCGCCATTGTAAAGATCCTCCAAAAGGTAAAAGTAGAATATAGGTTCTTTATTCAAGTAATAGGATACTCCTCAGCCTGCTTGTACCACCTTCAGAGCAGACAACACAGTAACTGTTCCACTGAATCAAAGATATACATTCCAAGCTCAAGCTTAGCAATCAGAGTTCCAGAACTCTGAAGTGTGACAGGCAGAAATACACTTACAATGGCTGACAATATAAATAAAGCGAAACACACATACAATAGGTACAGAATATCACACATCCGAAACCGTTCATGTCTCTCTAACCCACTTACGATTATCACAGATTCCCTTAGATATCTCTCATTTCCCCCCTAATTCACTCTTCATTTCGCCCACAGTCGTCTTCAATACTTCTCTCTCATTCTCCACAAACCGCATTGCCATTTTCTGGCCTGAAATTACCTTCTAATCGCATTACTTTTGAAATATTTATTATCACATATACTCTCTTTTATATACCACAATTCACCCTCCTTCGACCCTAATATTTTTTTCATGCATTCCTGTTTTTTAACCCATCTCTTATTCAACTGAAACTGCTTCCCATTCTCCACTCAAAGTTTCTCTCCAAAATCGTCTTTCATTCTTCCTCTAAACTCCTTTTCCCTTCAGCCTTGCACAGTGGCGTCTCCTCCGGAGCGTCACCCCACTACCATTAGCAGCAAAGAAAGGAAAAAATAAAATGATAATAACGCAATGTTATTAGCATTTAATTTTTCCTCCCATTGTGACAGTGTGTGAGGGGTGGTAGATACTGCTGTGCACAATGACTGTTTGGCCGGCCCTCTTGGGCCGCCCAAAACAGTCATGCACACTCCCCTGTTCTCCATGCAGGCTGCATTACTGCCTGCATTGAAAACATGCCCACCCCTACAGCTCATGGCTGAGCACCGTGTCACGATGCTCAAGCCAATCACAAAGCTCCATTAGAGCGTTGTGATTGGCTTAGGGGTGGGAACTTGTCTGCCTGCTTCCTGTTCCGACCTGGAGTTGGACACAGGCGAGCAGGAGAGAAGAAGCGCGAGGGTACGTTTTAATATTTAAAAAAAAAAATGTAAAGCATCCTGCAAGTCGTCCGCCCCTCACTCGCGAGCTGTGCCGGCCACCTCTGGCCTTACATTAATCTGCTAACCCCATCCTCTCTTGTAACCTGCAGTCTAGGTTTCATGTGAAATCTGAACTACAATAGATACACTGCTGTGAGAAATTGGGATCTTGATTTACTAGGGTGTGAGCTCTGGTTAAGCAACAGCCACAATCCCTGGCAGGGTGAAGCACAAAAAGTCACAAAATTAACCTGTGCTTAACCCTGGTAGCTTGGCACTAAAAGCAGTCCGGATTAACTCAGAGGCAATGTGTGAAATATTTATGCAGCACACACACACCAATAAAGTAAAACACAAGAAAAATCGCACAATAATTTAGAAAAATAGAGTACATTTTAATCCATTATTTGACCCCAAAAGAACTGTGAGAACCTGGCTCTTTATGTGATATATTAAGAGGTTTACATACCATGTAAAAAGTCCCGAGGTTCCCTTATGAGTGGACAGGGGCTTGCTATGCAATCCTATGGTGCTCTATAACACAGAGGAGTGCATGACATTTGCAAAATACACACAATGATTTCTAAATGACAACACGACTCAAGAAGGAGATCCACACCAATTTATAAAAATACTAAGTACCTTTATATGTGATTTGGTATCAGAGAAAAATAGTGCAGGTAAGTACGTTTTTAAAGAAAAAAATCTTTAAAAAGTGGTCACAACTGCAATTTCTGAGTTCTGCAATGTTTTCCTATGGAAGGAAGAACAAGTTCTGCAAACATGTATAGTACAGCAACTTGCAAGACCAATCTCCAGGTGTTAAGGTGAGTGGTGGCCAAGGTCCAAGGCAACACCAACATTACACCACCAGCGGGACGGGGGCAGCCGGGTGCAGGGTGCAAAACAGCATTGGTAGGCCAATGTATTTCAGTGGAGATCGGTTACTGCTGAAAGAGACTATAGGCTCTGGCTGGAAGGCCAGTCAGCCTGTCGGGGTGAACGTACAGGGGTGTGGGGATTCAAGGCTTGCAATGCTTTGGGATGTAGGGACACCTGGAGTCCTCTTCTCTACAGCCTGGTGGCGACTTATGCAGAGGTGTTTTTAGGCTTTGGGTTTTCTTACCAGGAGCAGTTGCGGTCAAAGTGTGCTGCGTGCAGAGGCGGCAGGAAATGCCAGTGACTCCACGAGGGGTGAAATCACGATGGACTCAAGCTCTGGAGGGCTGGGGAACCTTGTTGGCATTGATGGCCCACTTCAACTCATGACCGGAAATGACGGGTGCAGCAGTGGCTTTGGGGGTCAGGTTTTGGCCGTTCCAGAGGCCTCAGAAGCTTCTCTTTTGGAGATTCATTTGAATAGGTCTGTTGTTCATGGGACATCTTGAGTCTTTTTCAAAGGCAGGCTGTCCTCCCAAGTTTCGGGAGTCACAGCTGCAGGACGAGTCGACTTTGGCCCCATTTTCGATGAGGGATATAGACAGGCCAGCAGGGTTGGTACTAGGTCCGCTACTTCTCTCTTCTTGGCTTTTATGACTCTTTGGTGTCCTCTCTCTTCTTAGGTCATTAGGATCTGCTTCTCTGGTGCCAGAGGCCCCCTAAATACTGACATTAGGGGCGTTAGGGAAGTGTGGGGTAGTAGTCAATGAGCTACGGATCCTTGGGGTCACTATGCCACCTATATGACCACTTCCTGTGGGAAGTGGGCATAACCCTGTCCCAGAATTCCTAAGTATGCCATCACAAACATGGCTACTTCTGAGAATTTATGCCCACCTCACAGTAGTAGGGGTGGTACTAGCCTGGAGGGGGCTTGCCTACCTGACAAGCTAAATTTCCTGCCTGTTCATGTGCCAAGGGGGCTCTCGACAGGGGGAATTGGCTTAATCTCCCGTGAGTGGAGTCAGATTAGCTTTCCAAAGGCGGCAGCTTCTTTGAAGATCACCAGCTCAAGGAGGCTAATCAGCAGTTCTTTCTGTGGGAGGGGAGTTACACCCTCCTCCCGGACAGGCTTTTGTTCTTGGTCTCCCGAGAGCAAAGGCTCTCATCCTAGGATGTCAGAACAACGTCTTAGGTGGTAGACTGGCAGAAACCAGTCAGCCATCAATTACACCAGAGGCTGGTAGGTTTTCAGGAGGCACCTTTAAGGTGCCCTGTGGGTACATGTATTGGTAAATTCAACACTGGCATCAGTGTGGGTTTTCCAATAGAAGATGTTTGTTACCAAAGATATCTATATTCAGTGAAGCCATCGTGTAGCTGGGGAACTAGTTTTCATCAGTGTCCAGCAAGTTTTAAATTTCTTTCCTGTTCATTTGTACTGGCAGTAATTGGATTCGCCAGCACAAGGGCATATCTGTTCATGCAGGTATGCACTCACATGTAATATTTAGCACCCTGCCTAATGGCTGGTAGACCTGCTGTAGGGGTGACTTACAAATATTACATGCAGTGGTTGGGGACATGGCACACAGGGTGTTCTGACATGTCGCATGTTCATTTCTGTCTTCACCAAGACACGCAGCCTGCAATGGCAGTCTTGCATGCGCTTGGTGAGGGGTCCCTTAGGGTGTCACAATTTGTGCTGCAGTCCTTAGGGGCCCTCGTTAGTACCTCAGGCCCTAGGTACCAGGGTACCATTTACTAGGGACTTACAGAGGGTGCTAAAGGTTTTGCAAATTGGTGGGAAAAATTGTTCAGTTTTTAGGAAAAGAACACTGCTACTTGAGACCTGGCTAGCAGGAATCCAGTACACGTCAGTCAAAGTTGCATCAAATACCAGGCAAAAAGTGTGTGTGGGGGGAGGGGCACTGCAACAAAAACTCAGCTTTCTACAATGCCAAAAATCCAATCGGTTATATAAATTTTTAAAGTTTTTAATAAAAACTAGCATCTAAAAGATCAAAGCGCCAACTGCGGACATCTAGTCGTGCGAGAACGGGTCAGAGTAAAAAAAATGTGGCTGACTGCAATGGAGGCTGGTTCGGATACAAGAAGTGGACTGGAACTGGTTGGTGCTTACTTTCGGACTTCGAATAATTTTCAAGAAAAATGTCCTTAAAAGGCAAAGTTCAGTGGGGCAAGGCTGCAGTCGGCTTTTAGGAGGTAGCATCGGAGAGCCTCTGGACAAAGGTGCAGTGAAGATTTCCATGTTCAGACGTAGTCACATTTTTGGAACCTGAAATTCTCCAGTGGCATGAGGCAGCAGGCTGTACCTGAAGACAATTACAGGAGGTCGTTTACCCCTTTGGCAAAGGACCTTTGAGAAGGATTTGCTGCTGCTGGGAAGAACATAGTGTGAGCAGGTGCAAAGTCAGGCTGATCGGTGATGCACCTTGGGTGGATCGACGAGCAGATTAGTCTGGCCCTTCTCTAGGTTATCAGAGCAGTATTTAGCAAAACAAATGTTTAGCCTAAGTCTTGGATTTTGGCTAACTGGGCACCTTTAGCACCACAACCAAGGGTCCAGGACTTTTGGGGCACCACTTGGGGGTTCAGGACTCACTGGTTCCTGGTGCCGGGTCAAGATGGTGGGAGCCTTTTATGTCCCTGTGGCTCTGAACAGGAGGCCAGCAAACTACTAGTCTGCTACTACTACTACTACTACTACTACTACTACTACTAGCAAACTACTAGTCCTTGGAATCACTCTGGTATTCCTGTGTTCAAGTGAACATGCAGAGCTTAAACAGCAGGGCTAGCCTCTGAAGGTTCAGGGCAGGCTCCAGGCAGCAAAGCAGTTCTTCCAGGTGCATCAAGGTGGTCTTGTGGAGTACACAGCAGGCCACAGCAGTAGGCAGTCCTCCGAGAGTCTTTCCACAGATCCATAAAGTGAATTGAAGAGTGGGTCTGAGGACCCTATTATTATACCTGGTGCCTCTTTTGAAGTTGGGAGTGGTTTCTAGACGTTTCTCTTTGAAGTACTTGGAATTTACTGACTACCCTCCCCCAGCTCTAAGCTGGCTGCGGAGATTACGTGGAGGTGACAAGCCCTTTGTGCGAAAGCAGTGCACTGCCTATTCAGCTGCCCAAACAGACTGTATTAACAACAGTGGGCAAGTCACTCCCCCCTACCCTCGAGAAACACCGCCCACTCTCCCTGTTCTCTCTGTATGCAGCAGCATACAGAGAGAAAATGACGCGGGTGGGGCAGCGGCCTGACCAATCGCAAGGCTGCGGTGGATGGAAGGGAGGCTGCCTGCAGCGTGATGACGAGACTGCAGGAATTATTGAAAAAGAGGACGGCGGGAATCTGGAGTCTCCGGCCGGGACGGTTTATCACTTTTTTTTCCCTTAAACCCCTCCCGCCTCCCCCTCATCCCCTCCGGGGCGCGACAACCCCATTTCCACCTCCCCCCCTCCTCCGGGCACAGCTGCAGTGCTGAGAGGCACTTACAACCGGGGCCAGCGTCCTCGCACAGCCTCCTCTGGACCCCGGGATGCCTCTGCTCCGAGCCTCCGACCCCTGCTGCCCCTGCTGCTCTGGGCATGCTTGGCATGGCCGGCTCTGTCCAGCACCATGCACCTCCGCCGTGCCAACGACCGCAGCTGCGGGCGCTGCACCTACACCTTCACCGTGCCCAGCCCGCACGAGGCCAGCTTCCCTGACCCGGGCCAGGCCGGGCACGCCGTGCAGGAGCTGCAGCGGGAGCTGGAGGCGCTGAGGAAGGAGAAGGCCGAGGCTAAAGCTCAGGCCGTGAGAGCCGAGGCTTCCTACCAGGACCTGCTGAGGGACAAGGGCGCCCTGGAAGAGGAGAAGAGGCGGCTGGAGCGGGAGATGGCGAGCCTGGGACGGAGCCTGGAGAGCAGCAGCCGGGAGGTGGCACAGCTCAGAAACAGCCAGTGCCACCCTAGCCGGGAGACCCCCGTGCGGGATGGCCAGTTAGGGGGAAGACAAGGTGAGTGCTGGGCTGACTAACCCTGCTCCCTCAGGCAGAAGGACACACGCGTTTCATTCACTGACACAGGGTGACACGAGGGATAGAAATGTCCGCATGAACCCTTTCTTTATATTGCATTGTGTTTTAAAAAGATAAATGCAGATGCGTACTTATCAATAGATCAGCAGGTGCAGTGGCACCGGAGTAGAGGGCCTTGCGCCCCAATTATATCTCTTCACTTCCAAACAACAAGTATCACAAACAGCTTACGCCCCTCCACTTTCTAAAGTCAGCAGCCGCCACTGGATGGACACCACACAAATTGTAGTATAAAAATAGGTATTTTTATATAGACTTAAAACAAGACCATCAACGACAAAAATCCACAATACTGTACCTCAAAAATGGTAGAAATAGCTTAGTTCTCTTTAGATGTAAAATGCGACACTTTGAGTTCAATGTACCTTTGGATGTGTAGTGCTATGCAACGAAAGTATTGCAGGGAAGGTGATGCGTCGGTTCCTTACACGCAAGAACAGTGATGTGTCGGGTCCTCGGCTGCGTAGGGGATGCATCAGTTCTCCTCCGCATGGGGAGGTGATGCATCGGTTTATTACTGCGCTTCCGTGGCGATACGACCATCAGCACGGTGATGCGATGAAGATCCGGTGCAATGAAACAAAAATGGCGTCTTCTTCTTGATGCATCAAGATGCCAGCACGCCCGACGGCCGTGCGGTGAATCAACGATTCTTCTGAGCCGCGACAGGCCCTGCGACACGCTTCTCCGATGATGTAACACATCTGCTGCGACAGCGACACTCATCTCCGGTGATGCGAGGCGCTTTGGGTGATGCAATGGCGATAGCGGCAGTGACGGCACGCTTCTCCGGAGATGCGACGGGGTCTGCTGCGACGGCAACACTCTTCTCCGGTGATACAACAACTGTGGCAGCGACATGCTTCTTCGTCTTAAGCCGCGCTCCCAGCGACACACATTCTCTCAGAAGGCCCAGCTCAACAGCTAGCACTTCAATTCCCAGCAAGGGAAGGCAGGAGAGCTGGTTGGTGAAGTCTGTTGTCCTTGAAACTTCAGCAGGAGGCAAGCTCTATCTCAAGCCCTTGGAGATCCTTCACAAGTTGATTTGAAAGTAGCCCAAAGTCCTTTCTCCTTTCTTTGGCAGTCAGGCAACCACTGCAGGCGAATCCCCCAAACAGCACTCAGCATAGGGATAGTCTCCTCCTCAGTTTCTCTGGTTCCTCTCCTCAGCAAAGGTTCTTCTTGTTTCCCAAAAGTGATCTAAAGTTCTTGGGTCTGGGTCCCAATATATATACTAGCAAATCCTTTGTCCTCTGAAGACAGAGGGTCCTGTACCCAGTCCAAACCAGTTCTGTGAGGACCTGGAGCACTTTGTTGACAAAACTCCTTCTATCCTTTGACAGTGTGGGCCAGGGACATCATCCTGGCACTGACCCACCAGCCCCGGGCTTGTACAAGAACTTAAGCACTGGTCAGCACTGGTAAAGTGCACAGAGTCCTAAGGCCAATACAATTAGGAGAAAAATGGAGGTAAGTAGGGAAAAGGTTTGGGGGAAGAGGTCTAACAACTACTAAAAATCTCAACCCTTTTCAAATATCACCTTACAAAATATTAACCAGCACCTGAAGCCCTCACGTGTCTATCCCCTGTCACCCCTTACAAGCACTTGTTCCAAAATATGCTATGACTGGAATTGTGGTACTAAAGTAACCCAGGCCTCAGCTATTTGGGAAGTAGACTTTAACTTAATTAAGAGATGACATACCGGTTGAGATTTATGTAGGGATATATGTGTGTGTGTGTGTGTGTGTGTGTGTGTATGGTAGGGATTTTGTCAATTTTATACCTCATGTCATTCTTTCATATTGTCTTTTCTCTCCAGCAACATTTTCCTTTAACCCTTCACTATCACCTCCTCCCTCTCTTACATATCTTCTGCCTCTGATCCCCGAGTCTCTTTTCTCTCCCTCCTTCTCCCCCCAGGCGTCTGCACTGCACAAGGAACTATATTCACATCCACCTCTTTGCATCCTTCATCTGTCGTGCCTCCAGCATCTTTGTGAAGGACGCTGTGCTGTACTCAAACTCGGTGCCTGAAGAGCTTGGGAAGGTCAGAATCGATGGTGCAAAGAGTGAGTTGGGCCCCTCAGCAGGACACAAGCCACCATTGGCAAGTATCAACCTTAATATTGTACTTCAGATACTGACTGCTAATGATACGCTTCAAAACATTTTAGGAGATGCCTGGTGGATCTCCAAGTTAGGCCATACCGATTTGACTTTATTGAATGAGATTTAAATTGGAGAGAATGTGTAAATAAATTGCATACTAGTGAAGTTTGTGTAAAATTAAAATTGAGCTGGCTCTACAATTGCTCACTTCTTCATAGTATTCCATTTCCACATATTTCACAAATACTTACATCACTCAGTCCTGTCTCATGTCATCTCCGTGTTGCGGCAGTTACTGCCACAAGTTGCATAGGCGAGCATCTAACATCAGGGTCATAAGGAGTCTTCTCACAGGGGACAAACTGGTCTGTTAAAAAATCTAAGGTGTCCCTGACAGGCCAGGGTCTGCAGTAGCTTGCTTTGCAGAGTCAGCCACATGTCAGGCAATCATGATGTCTGACTGATTGCGTCTGCAGCATTCTTAGAGATCTCTGCGAGCCACCCATCTGATAGGAAACATTCCAGTCTCTTAATAAGACTGTTCACCTCTTGTAATAGCAGCACATTTCTGCTCGTCAGAACACCAAATTTATTACAAACGCCTGAGTAGGGCATATACTAAATTGTTACAACCAACTAACTAGATCTAGCATTAGCCAAGCCCTTTTGATTTTTCTAAACATATATGTGTAATGTACATACAGGGGCTTTCAGCTAGTCCTCTTCATCCATTGGTCTGATATTGAGTCATTTACCGTTTTCTTTCCCCCACAGCAGCATAAAGCATGGGAAAATGAGTCAGCCCACTTCAGCCATTGGTTAACTTCACTGTGAGAGACAGCATTCTGCCCTTTGACAAGGAACACATCTGCATACAAAGCAGATCCCTTCAGTGCCAGGAACTACTATACGAATGTGAGCTTTATGAGATAAAACATATATTTTTGCTTTTATCAATTTTGGTTAAGATTAATGAGGGCCTGACAGCTTCCCTAACAATGATGTTTCGCAAAAAAGAACCAAAACAAGCACTGGTTAAATACCCCCAAACCTATTGACTTTGCCAATGCTTGTTTTTGTGTTCTGAACAGATTTTGCTATGAAGGGATGTACCAAATATTGCCTGATATGATCAGAAAAATGTTAACAGTTTAAAAGGCAGATCTTCTTTACTGGATTGATAGCTTGTTCAAATGTTCATACACAATCAATTCAAATCTTACCAGAAACCTTCACCAATCTGAGAAACAACTGTTTATGGCCACGGAACATTGTGAGGTTCTCTTTCTTGGTCTATGGCTGTAACACCTGTTAACTGGTGTGATATTCAGCACATTTAATTAAGAGAGAGATAGAGTGCATTGCAGCTCTATGGAGGTGACAAAACACATGCCAAAAGTTAAAATGGTTTGAACAAATATTTGCAAAATAGCTTTTGCAACTCCCAAGCATGGAATAATTGAGCTTGTCATCTTTCTGATCGTTTTCTTCATCACCACACCAAAAAGGGAGTCTGTAAGGAAATGCCTCTTTTTGTACGGTCACACCGAAGTTTTTCGACTGATGCTGCTGGTTTTTCGACTCAGAGTGCACTGAGCCCTGCTAACCAGAATTTAGTGTCAGTGCCCTGACCCTAAAGTATTAAATTGTCTGTACCCAAATGGAAGTGGCTAACTTACCTTTAAGGTTTTAGTAAATGGTACCCTAGTACCCAGGGCATGTATGTAAGATTGGGTACCCCAGGGCTTGCAGCACTGATTGTCCCAACCTGGAAGTCCCCCAAGTAAAACGAGTCCCCCAGTCTGCCCCAGCAGACTGTTAGAGCCATTGTGCACTGCTAGCCCAACTTTGCCATTGAAAGCAATGGTAAAGCCATCACTTTCACTGTACTTGTGTGTAAGTCACACCTCTGGCAGGCCTATCAAGTCCTAAAGGCAGGCCATGTTCTTTGCATGTCCTGACAGAAAAAGACACAAAACTGCCACCCAATAAGTGACTACAACGCAATACGTAGTTAGGTAGGGGGAGGGATTGGTCTTGCCATGAAGATCTCTGTCGGAGCCTGAGCTCTGCATAGTAGCGTTTAGTGTGGAACTGGCCTGTCGTAAATACTTCTGTGTAGGGTTAAGGCTGGGTTTGGTGAGAGACTGACTGCGTGACCATGCCCTGCGCCCAACGCCTGGTTGTAATTGTAATTTATATTTATATTTATAGAGCGCGTTATCACCAGCAGGGCTCTAAGCGCTACCAGAGGGAGTACCTATCCATGTTAGTAGGGAAGTAGCAGCTGTTAAATGATGCCCCATCTTCTGAGAAAAGAACTGTCTTCAGCTTCTTCCTAAAGAGGAAGAGGTTCCTTGCGTAGATATACCGGAAGACTATTCCAAAACTGAGGGATTGATGTTGAGAAGGCTCTTCCTCCCATGGGAGACAGGTTGAAACGGCGACAGCCCGTAGGTTGGCCTTTGCTGACCGGAGCACCCTTTTAGGGACGTATTTGGCTAGGCTGTCTTTGATATATCTTGTGGCTTGCCATACATGGTTTTATGTGCAATGCAGAGACCTTTAAACTTGATTCTCTGCCTGACCGGGAGCCAATGTAGCTCGCGCAGTAGAGAAGTGGTGTGTACTCGTCTCGGCATTCTGAAAATGAGTTTGGCCGGTCTGGCCAACAGTTGTCACGGGAGGCCAATATACAGGGAGTTGCCATAGTCCAGACACAACAGTATCATTCTGAGACCGCCCGTCTGAGTGTGGAGAAGGTGAGAAGAGGGGCCAGTTTCCGCAGCTGTCTCAACTGGCCAACACAAGTTCCCACAACTGCCGACACCTGTTGTTTCATGGATAGATTGGCATCAATTGTGACACCCATCTTTTAAAAAAAATTGTTTCCCAAATCTGCTGGAGTCCAGTGGGAATATAGGGACTTGCTGGCTCCGTCAGGTCTTGTGCAAGATTCAGAGCATTTAGTGTACCAAAAAATCTATTCTTTTTCAAAACTTGACCTCGGGCGGAGGTGGGGGGTTGTCATGTCCCTTTGGGACCCCGCTCTGGGACCTGATTCTAGGGAATCAGGGTACCCAAACCCTGCTGCCTTATACATTTCTTTTTGTGTATCAATTATGTTATTGATAAAATTAAGAGTTGAGAGGCAACAGCAAATACAGTGACATGCAAGTCCACTGTATACCCATATAGAGATATAAAAGTTGATTATTATAATTTACTATATATTTTAAATTAGTAAGGAATTATTCTTGCGTTTTGTTTTTACTTTATTACTGTTAAAGTGCTTCATACATACTTTACACATTGCTTCTAAGGTATGCCTGACTGCTTTTGTGCCAAGCCACTAGAGGGTTAAGCACAGGTTAATTTTGTGACTTTTTGTAGTTCACCCTGACAAGGACTGTGGCTATTGCTTGAGTGGGGTTTCACCCCCTCATCCAACAACCCAATTCCTCACACCGTTATTGTGCAGTCTGCAGAAAAGTTCACTGATCCACACGCGAAAGGGACTCCAGAGGCTATGCCAAAGACAGTGGAAATTACCCTGAAAAACTGAAAAATGTTAAGCCATCCTACAACCTATCCTAAATACAGAAACTACACTCGAGAAGAAACCATGTCGCAATAGACATGTACTTGCACCAATCACAAGAAGCTTGTAGACTGACTGAGAATAAATCCATTCTCTTTGCCCCACTGTGTGCAAACTGGTTGTTCTCTTCTATTTAATTTTCCTTTGCTGTTGTGCTGTCGTGCCCTCTGGTATGTTCACAAGCTCTGGGACGCCCCGTTGCTGGGGTAGTCATGCGCTATAGAAGCAGATTTAACATAACATAACATAACCTGCTGGCAAATGTAAAAGAGCTAACTGTGGCCTCGAGGTTTCTCTGCAACAGTGCAGAAAATGGAGGTTGTTGAGTATTCTTTAAATGATGCAGACACAGAATGGTTTCGGAAACAATAGCTGCTTGCCAGTATCTATGAGGGGACCCCACTGCAATTGTTATTGCCATTGGTGGAATTGCCACACTGCATGATGGGATGCCCACTGGTGCCTGGAGTGCCTCCCAGACTATGGTGACCAGGCTCCTAAATGTTCGGACCCTGATCACATACTGCAAATAACCTGAGAACATGGAAAATAATAAATTTCATATCTTTCCAGGTCACACTACCGAGGTACAATGTCAAAGGTGAGCCTTTATGGACATCAAACAAGTGCTACAGAAACATGAAGTCCAACATGCTCTTTGGCACCCAGCAAAATTGCAGATTACAGTAGATGGAGCGTTACACTTTTTTCACTTCACTTGACAAAGCATGGGCTTGGATGAAGAGTGCTGGTATGCCAAAGATGGACACTGGTGGGAAAGCACATCAAGAAAGCAAACCCTACCGAAAAGATGAAGGAAAGAGAAAGAAATATTTGGGCTGACCAATCAAGAAACAAATGGCGAAATAAAGACCATGACTTATGGAAGACATTTCAAAATACAGAGATTGGCATGAATTGGCATTGGCATCGGACTCTGACCACTGCACTGTGAATAAAGACGAAAACTTGGAAGAGCCTCCACATCAGGTATAATGGAGCGTGGCTTAATAACTCCCCTGAATTTAGAGCTCACTGCATGAAAAAGATTGGGACGGCACCAGCTCTATGAACAAATACACTAACTCTCCTTGCCTCCCATGGCATCACAGGTGGAGACACGATGTGTGACTGGTACATTGGGGATGGGAACAGAGGTGTTAGAAATTCCAGCAGCAGTTCTCAACTTAGTGCAATATCCACCTGAATCACATGCACCCCACAACCTCCAACTGGAAATAAAAGCTATTGGTCATATGACTTGGGAATGTAGTTACACGAGCTTCAGCCTTGGGAAGGGCAATAAATCAGCTGGAGTACACACTATGGGGCCGATTCCGATCCTGGAAAAACGCTGTACAAATTGTGGTATGGAGTGTTTTCCCCATACAACTCGTACTTGTAAGGAGGCCCCAACAACCTAGGAAGTACGATCCGTACAAATAGACGCACTCCATACAAATTGTAAAAAAGACCATACAACTTGTATATACAAGAGATTCCGATTCGGATTGCTCTGTACACGACGTTCCCATGTATTCCCGGCAGCAGTTTACAACCCGGCAAGTACGATTCGTACAAACGGCACTCCATACAGCTCTTTTTTTACAAGAGCCAAAAAGTGCTGGAAAAACCTTGTACGCCCCGAAAACAGTACGAGACAGACCCCCTCATGTACGCGTCGTACACCCCATGAATACAGGGGTACGGTGCGTATGTACGGTGCGTACGGATGGCACGGAAAGTGGGGTACGCACCATACAAGCACCGTACCCCAAAATCGCATATGTACGCACCGTACCCCAAAATCACATACGTACGCACCGTACCCCAAAATCGCGTACGTACGCACCGTACCCCAAAATCGTGTATGTACGCACCGTACCCCAAAATCGCGTACGTACGCACCGTACCCCAAAATCGCGTATGTACGCACCGTACCCCAAAATCGTGTATGTACACACCGTACCCCAAAATCGCGTATGTACGCACTGTACCCCAAAATCTCATACGTACGCACCGCACCCCAAAATCATGTATGTACGCACCGTACCCCAAAATCGCATACGTACGCACTGTACCCAAAAATCACGTATGTGCGCACCGTACCCCAAAAACGCGTGCATACGCACCGTTCCCCAAGAACACGGTTTTGGGGTATGGTGCGTACGTAGGTGATTTTGGGGTACGGTGCGTACATACGTGATTTTGGGGTACGGTGCGTACACGACCAGTACCCCAAAAATCGCGTACGTACTTTCTTTACATGCACGATGTTGGGGTACGCACCATACACACGCCTCGCATGTGGGGGGACCCCTGTACGCCTCATACCCCTATACGACCCGTACCCCGGTATGAGTCGTACCCCCAGAACGAGTCATACCAGGGTACGAGGCGTATAGGAGTTCGCTTTGTTGCCCGGTATGAGTCATTCCCCGTATACAGGCCATTTTCCATACAAATCGTATGCTGACAACCCGGTACCAATCGTACTTGACGGGTTGGACAGCCTTTTTACAAATTGTATGGTCTTTTTTACAAGTCCGTGTCGTACAGCTTTTCCCGATCCGATTTGTAAGGATCGGGCCGATCTGTATGTATTTTTTCCCATACGAATCATACTACACGGGTTGGAAGGGACTTTTACAATTTGTATGGAAAAAAATACAAATCCTATTTGTATGGAAAATAAATCCAGGATCAGAATCAGCCCCCAAAAGTATCAATAGGGAAACTTGTGTCAAAAGCACTTTAGCAAATGAATTTGGTCACAGATGTGCATAAGCCACACATTGGGGCCGATTACGATGGCGGGAAATCCCCGACCGCCGGGCCAGCGGTGAGGACCGCAAGCTCGGCGGTCGCGGATTTCCCGCCATCTTCCTGAATATTCCCACCGCCAAATTAGGATGGCGGTGGGAATGGGAAAGGTACCGCGGCGGACGGAAAGACCGTCCGCCGTGACCGTCCGCTGTGGGCCTTTTCTGCCCGCCTTGCGGGACCAGGTACAAGGAGTCTATGGAGGCGGTGCCGTGCAGGCACCGCTGTGGGCATTATGATGCCTGTCTTTTGCGGCAGAGTTCTCGCCGTAAAAAGACAGGTAGAAAATGCCTTTGGGGGCCCGTTGCGGGCCCCCAGGGGTGTGGCGGGGTGGGGTGCTACACGTGGGGGGTACCTATAGTACCCCCCTACATTTGCATGTACAAGGTGGCAGGCACCACACGGTGCCTGCCACGTTGTACATGCAAATGTAAGACATGTATTTTTACATTGTGGCGGGTGCTGCCACCTGCCACAATGTAAACATACAGGATGCGCCCACCAGTGTGGCGGGCGCATCCGAATTCGTTTTGCGGGACCGCCGCACTTATGGTGGGCGGTCCCTTTTGCAACACGGTGGCGGGCGGACAATCAACGTAATCAGCCCCATTGATCAGTCTGACTGACTGGGATAAAACGGTGCACAGACATAATATTGAGTTTTTTTTTGCGACCTACAGAAATATCGAGTTGTAAATATCGGAGAGATAGAATATTGTCATCAAGAATATCGTCATCAAGAATATCGGTGATCAGAATATCGACCTGAAGGTAAGAAATATCGTTTTTGTTAATATCGAAGTTAGTAATATCGTTTGCAAAAATATTGTTGTTAATAATATCGATGTTTATATTAGTGTTATGTATTTTATATGTATATGCTCCACATTTTTTGTTATGTTTTGTATTTATTTTAAAATATATATGTGTTACATTTTTAGAACTTAGTCATTTTTTTCAAGTACATTTTGCGTTTTAGTACCGTAGTGGGTTGTGGGTTTATAGTGGAATAGGGTGGAAAGTAATTTAATTATAATAAATGAAATAATAATTTTTAGAAATGATGAATTATTTTGTATAAAAATTTAGCGTTTTAGTTCCGTAGTGGGTTGTGGATTTATAGGGGAATAGGGTGGGAAGTAATTTAATTATAATAAAGTAAATATAAATGTTTTTTTTGGTATTGATAATTAGTTTATTGATTGGTAATTGATTTTTATTAATTGATAATTATATTAATTGTTCTAATTTTGTTTAGGAGCTGGTTGTGGGTTTATAGGGGAACAGGGTGGGAAGTAATTTATTATAATTAAGTAATTATTAATTGTTATTTATTGGTATTGGTAATTCATTTTTTAGATTAATTATTAATCAGTAATTAATTTGTATTCATTGATAATTATATTAATTGTGTTTAAAAAAATCGGAGCAGATTGTGGGTTTATAGGGGAATAGGGTGGGAAGTAAATTAATTATAATTAGAATCCCTGTTTTCTGTTTTTACCGATTTGTACAGATAAATACAGACAGAAAACAATGTGTTTTCTGTCTGCATTTATTTTCAAAAGTGGATAAATACAGAAAATTGTGCTTCTTTTAAGTGAATCTACGAGCTGTCTTTAATGAATTATAAGCCAGCAACTAAGCAGATGGACAGCATGGAAAATCTAAAAATAGGATGACATTCCTTTAAATAACAGCATATGTCAACATACATTTATGGTATAATGCTAGTATTTGCCAGTGGATGTATTGTTATGTAATATTTGGCAGCTTAAACAGATAAAACACGACGGACCTCAAAGTATGAGTGCTCATCTATCAGTTAAATAGATACAGAAATGTACAGTTTTACAACTTCATTTCTATGTAAAACACAAAATAAATATAGATAAATACTGATAAAGGGGCCAAAAAATAAATATGGATAAATACAGACGGAAATGGCCCGAAAATAAATACTATAAAACTGGGAATCCTAATTATAATAAATTAATTATTAATTTTTATTTTTGGGTATTGATAATGAATGTATTGCTTATTAATTATTATTTGGTAATTAATTATATTAATTGAATAATTGCTAAATATATTAATTGTGTTAATTTAGTTTAGGAACGGGTTGTGTGTTTATAGGGGAACAAGGTTTACAGTAATTTATTATAGTTAAGTAATTATTAATTTTTTTATTGGTCTTCATAATTCATTTATTGCTAATTAATTTATAACGGGTAATTCATTTTTATTACTTGATTAATTGTTTATTATATTAATTGTGGTAATTTTTGTTAGGAGTGGGTTGTTGGTTTACAGGGGAATTGAGTGGAAAGTAATTTCATGTTATTAAAGTAATTATTAATTTTAATTTATTGGTATTCATAATACAATTTTTGTTAATTAATTATTAATTCGTTATCTAATTAAAATAATATTTAATTGATAAGCATGTTAATTTTAACCCTCTGCTATCCAACACTTTCCATATAGTTATACTCTCTGGAGTGGGAATAGTAATTTTTACCCCTATGCTATTCAACACTTTCCCTACTGTTGCACTCACTGGAGTGGGAATCGTAATATTTACCCCTACGCTATCCAACACATTCCCTACTGTTGCACTCTCTGGAGTGTGAATAGTAATTTTAACCCCTACGCTATCCAACACTTTCCCTACTGTTCCACTCATTGGAGTGGGAATAGCAATTTTAACCCCTAGGTTATCCAACACTTTCCCTTCTGTTGCATTCACTGGAGTGGGAATAGTCATTTTTACCCCTTCACTGTCCAACACTTTCCCTACTGTTGCACTCTCTGGAGAGTGGGATCGTAATTTTAACCCCTATGCTATCTAACACTTTCCCTACTGTTGCAATCTCTCTGGAGTGCCAATAGTAATTTCTACCCCTACGCTATCCAACATTTTCCCTACTGTTACGCTCTCTGGAGTGGGAATAGTAATTTTTACCACTACGCTATACAACATTTTCCCTACTATTGCACTCTCTGGAGTGGGAATAGTAATTTGTACCCCTACGCTATCCAACACCTTCCCTACTGTTGCACTGACTGGAGTGGGAATACTAATGTTTACCCCTATGCTCTCCTACACTTTCCCTACTGTTCCACTCTTTGGAGTTGGAATAGTAATTGTATTCCCTCCGCTATCCAATATTGTCTCTACTTTTTTAGTTAATGTAGTGTATAATTTATTTAAAAAAGATTTAAAATATAGTAATTTTTTAATTTGTTATATATATTTTTTATTTATATTATTGTTGTACGTGTATATATGTATTTATAATTTAGCAAATGTTTTTAACAATTTATAAGTTATTAAAATAATTCTTTATGAATATTATTAAGTAAGTATATATATTATATTTTATATGTATATGTTTAATTTAGTTTTACATTAAGGGCCCGATTCCGATCTCGCTCGGAGGGGCTCCTAACGGCATCCGTCAGGAGCGACTCCATCTCATACACGTGATTTCTGGACGACTCCTACCGCTTTACAAGCGAGGAAGTACGATGCGAGTATCGCCTCGTGCTCCGACCGACTTGTACTCATCAGCGACAGTGTCCGGACGACTCCGGCTTCATCGACGTGCACTACGCAATGGGTCCGATTCCTGAGCGACCAAGTACGATGGGCGAGTTGAGCAGCCAGATCGACTTGGACCCTGCGTCTCGAAAAAGCTCCGGAAAGCGGACTTTGGAAGTCCTACGACTCGATCACTGGGGGGTCTCAAGGGTCTCCCCACACATGCATGCACGGTGCGGGCGGGAACAAGGCGTCCCCGTGACAGGGGGCTCCCTTGTCCGAGACGAGCATTTTTTGTCTATTAGAGCCTATGTACACAACGTACACCAGGCTCCCATAGACATCAATGGGGCTCTGAGCGACCCGAGTCTGTCAGCGCTGCAGCGCATCATACTCTGTCGCTCGGAGCCCAGGAGCACGAGCCGGTCGGAAAGCTCTAGGAGCGCGAGTCGGCCGCGGGCTTTACCAGCAAGATCGGAATCGGGCCCTATATGTATTAGTTATCATTTTTAAGCATTTTAAAATATTTTTAACTACGTTTCTTTTAATTACATTTATTATTTACTTTATTTTACACTATTTTTTTAATTTTCAATATTTTTGTACTTACCGTGAGGTAGATAGGATGTTGATATTCTTGACTTCGATATTTTTGTCACAATATTTTTGTACCTCGATATTGTGGTAGTCTATATTTTGTCAGTGCTTCGGATAAATCAAGGGCATCACTTTAGAAGCATGCCAGACTCTTGAAAAGCATTAACAAAATGGGGTAACCCAAAAGTCGTGGACCTGGGTGTAAACAATGGTCCTTGACCTTTTACTTTATATAGCAGAGTCAATCAGTACATAATTGTTATTCATAAAACATTTCAGAGCATGTCTCTTAGTTCAGCTCTAGCTAATAAATGCACCAATCAAAGGAAAAAAATTGCAACAGACCTGATTCAGAAAACAGAAACAATTTAATTCATTGCATTTAGGTTAAACGCGATAATTCACAGTTATAAATTCCTAGAAACGTGTAGGTTGCCCCAAGGAAGGCGTGCAAAAGGAAGGTGAGTGATTCGGGATGTGTGAGGTGAATGGGAGATAGAAGAAAATTCAATAGGGTAGTGACATAAAAATATTTACAGTAATTATATACAAGGGAACGGTTCGATGAATCACCGTCCTAGTTGACCTGGCCACACGAGTTAATTATGCACACGTTTTTTACAAAAATTCAACGAAATGGACATATAGTTCACTAATATTTGCACATATATATGGTGGGACAGGGTCCAGGTTAAGAAACAACAAGGGCGTCGACGTTTCGACTCGTCTTAGGGCCTGTGGGTTAGTTGGACCAGGGCCTTGCGAGTCTTTATCAGGACTAGAAGGGGACAACCAAGGGTTATAGATGACCCTAAGGGAAGGAGAATAGAAATTGAGGCTGTTGCAATAGATTGTAGACTAGAATCAATCTCACTATGGGACGAAAAAGCTTACCCTAGGAGAGGGACCGTGTGGGGTATATTCACTGTGTATCCCAATTATGACATTCACACCTGAAAAATAATTAGGTGTAATCAGTTAACCGGTTCTCAATCCGTATATCAAGGAAGACCATATCATAGTTAGGTCAGGCATACAACGTTACCTTGTCTGAGCTGAGACTGTTAATATATATAGCTCCAAGAAACGAGCCTCTGTCACTGTATATTCCAAATATGATATTCACACCTAAAAATTAATTCGGTGTAATCAGTTAATCGATTCTCTATCTGTATGTTAAAAGGGCCATATCCTAGTTAGGTCAGGTATACAACGTTACCTTGTCTGAGCTGAAACCGTTAATGTATATAGCTCCGAGCCTCTGTTAGGAAAGATCATGTGGCTGAAAGAATAATTAATTGAAATTAACGTTGGCTCCGGGGTGAGTTCATGTGATGTAACACAAGCTATCCGCAGGTTAAGAGCTTACCCTTCCGCTGCTAAAAGTCAGCGTATTTAGCAGCGGATAGCTCATACCTCATTACACCCAGGTTCACGACTTTTGAGTTACCCCATTTTGTTAATGCTTTTCAAGAGTCTGGCATGCTTCTAAAGTGATGCCCTTGATTTATCCGAAGCACTGACAAAATATAGACTACCACAATATCGAGGTACAAAAATATTGTGACAAAAATATCGAAGTCAAGAATATCGACATCCTATGAATCAGGTCTGTTGCAAATTTTTTTTTCCTTTGATTGGTGCATTTATTAGCTAGAGCTGAACTAAGAGGCATTCTCTGAAATGTTGTATGAATAACAATTATGTACGGATTGACTCTGCTATATAAAGTAAAAGGTCAAGGACCATTGTTTTCAATACCAGACTCTTGAAAAGAGCAGGTGCTAGACACACATGAATAACACGTGCTACACTTAAAACTGCACAACCTCAAATGTGAGGGTCCTGGGGCCTCAACCAAGTGGCAAAGAGGTGTTATCATACCTGAAACTTAGGCAGATACATAATGCATGTTTACAGGAGAACTGTCTAACCAAGGCGGAAATGGAGAACCTGCACAGGAGATAGCATACACACTGGTGGGTTTCACATATTCAGCATACTCACGGAGCTCACTGGTGTGGATTCCCACAGGGATGCTTTTGTCATAAGCACACAGACAAAGAGGTTAGATTCACTATATTAGAGGGGTAATTAGATGGCGAGGACGTTGGCAAGCATTTAGGCACTAAACGCCAATCAGGTTACATTTTTTTGACTCATTGAATCCAATGTTGGCAAGGATCCATGAGATGCCAAGGGAAGGGGGTGACTACAATACAGTTTCAGATATCAATAAAGATAGGTGGATCCCATCGCAAGAGTGGATAGGTTCCTGGTAAGTATGGGAAGGAGGATGGAGATTAACTTCATTGACCTTTGGCCAAAAGGAGTCGGATCACAACCTACTGCAAATACAAATTACACAGGCAGGATCCGCCCTGTGGTGCTTACATGGTTCTTAAAAGTGGAGGCACTACTAGAGGCATCTTTCCCATCCTTGGTTGAGGAACATATAGATCACTACTTCATTGAAAATTAGGGCACAGTAGGGGAGACAACAATTGAGTGGGGGGCCTTTAAGGCAGTTATTAGGGTTGTGTGCTTAAAAACTATCTATGACATTAAACTATCACTCAGAAAATACACACACTAGAAGAATAATGATGTTACTTGGACATGAAAGCAGTAACAGATCCAAGATGTCAGAAAAAGAATTGAAATGGAAAAAGAATACACTATACTGGAAGAGAGATTGGGGGAGGGGGGTAAATTATAAAGAATACGTGGCCAGAAAGCAGAGTGAGGGGGATAGAACAGGATGCCTGCTGGCATGGTTAATACACACAGATGCGGAGAGAAAACCCATATGTGCTATTAGGTCGGGTGATGTCTTGCATACACAAAAGGAAATCAACAGGGCCTTAGTGGCATATGCAAGATTATATATTCGATACCCCATGTGCCGGAAGAAGAACTCATTGGTTGTTATTTACAAGAGCTACTCACCCCCCATTTAATGACAATTCCGAGTAACAACCTAGAAGTCCTTTAGCTATAGAGAAGATAACTGTTGGCATAGACCAGTTAGCTAAGTACAAAATGGCAGGGACTGACAGGCACCACCCCATATTTTACTTGACCGGTAATTAAAGTTAGCCACAAAACTATTAGCTATGTATAATAATGTATTTGGCAAGGATATCCTACAGAACACACTGGGGAGGCACAATTATCTAAAGCAGGAAGAGAGCCGCTGACTGTTAAGTTCACTATTCCTTTTAAGCTCAGAGTTTAAGATTCTTGGAAAGATTATAGCTAACTTGTAGGTCTCATTTATTTGAGATCTGGTACACCTGGGCCAACATCGTTTTATCCCTGGATATAACACACATATAAATCTTAGAAGACTATTTTCTGTACTATCTAAGATCCCGTTTATGTACCAAACACTGGCCATGGGCTCCTTAGATATTGATGCCTTTGATACATTGCTTTGGCCAGTCTTGTTTGCAGTACTGAGATGGAGCAAGTTACTGTATATGGTACCAGTGGCAAGGATCAAAACAGGTCAGTCAGACATTCTCGCAGCAAGGACCTATTAAAAGAGGCAATTGTACGCAGGCAATGGGTTGGGGAAGTTTTTTGTTCCCCGGCTGTAAATCGTAAAAATGGTGTTGTTATTTTATTTCATAAATCCCTGTCTGTTCAAATTCACAAAAAAACTGATGATTCTAATGGTAGGTGGCTGCTTTTGGATTGCACTGTTAATGATGTTCATCTTTCCCTTTGTAATGTTTATGGTTCCAATGGCATTGACCCGTCCTTCTGGAATGATTTTTCTTCCCTCCTTTCCTCCAATGCTTCTGAAGATTTGATTGTAGGGGGGGATTGTAACCAACTGATGGACCCTTTCCTAGATCGCAAATCCCAAGCACGTTATGTCCCTAATAAAATGCAAAAATCCTACCTCAGATCCATCTCCTCTAGAGGCTTAATAGATTCCTGGAGAATTTCTCACCCTGACTCTCTGGAATTTTCTTTTTTTTCGCCTGTGCATGCCTCCCATTCCCGTATTGATTATATTTTTCTTTCCGATCATGCTTTCCAATTCATGACCAACTCTGACATAGGCTCTATCCTGATCTCCGATCATGCCCCTATTATTCTGGACATGGATTATCCCTCCCCTACTCCCAAGACCCGCCGATGGTGCTTTAACAATTCATTTTTACTTACTTCCACCTTCACTGATCATTTCACACACTTTATGGACGATTTCTTTACTAACAACTTAAACACTTCTTCTGATTTCCACTTTATTTGGGATGCCTTCAAGGCTGCTGCTCGTGGTTGTATTATTGATTTTGTGGCACGCAAAAAGAAGAAGGCGCTTGCTCAGGCATCCTCTTTTCTTAAACGTATTAAAGAGCTTGAACATCTTTATTTTACCACCAACTCTCCTGATTCTCTGTCCTCTCTTATTAAAGCGAAAATGGAATTCAACAAACATTCTTGGGATTCCGCCTCTAATCAGCTTCTCCAATTTAACGCCAAAATCTATGGGGGTCGCAATAAGGCTGGTAGGGCTTTGGCAAATTATCTCAAAATCAAGAAACAAAAATCTAATATTGTTACGATCAAGGATTCGCAGGGCTCCCTTCACTCCTCAGATGCCAAAATTCTTGATTGTTTTGTACAATATTACTCTACCCTCTACACGCCAGAGTCCAATCCCTCCGCTGCACAAATTGATTCTTTCTTTCACTCTATCCCCAAACCTTCTGCCCCTCTTGTAGACTTCTCTTCCCTCGATGCCCCGATCTCAGAAACAGAAATTCTCACGGCTCTTTCTCTTCTCCCCAAAGATAAGACGCCTGGCCCAGATGGCTTTACGGTAAGATTCTTTCTCCACTTCAAAACTGTTTTGGTTCCTTACTTGCTCAAATGAATTAATCATTTTGTTACCACCGGTGAATCTAAAGGCTCCTTTACACAGGCAATGCTTGTCCTTCTCCCCAAAAAAGATAAAGATCCTTCCCTGTGCAAAAACTATAGGCCCATCTCCCTTATCAACACCGACTGTAAGATATATGCCAAACTCTTAGCTCTACGCATCAACTCAATTGTTCCCGACTTAGTCAATATTTATCAGTCCGGTTTTGTTAAAGGTAGGTCTATCGCCGATAATTTGAGGACCCTTCTCAATATTATTCACCTTTCTGCCAAAATGGATACTCCAATAGCGGCTATCACCCTTGACGCTAAGAAAGCATTCGACCGTGTTATTTGGGATTTTATGTGTGGTGCACTCCGTTGGCACGGTTTTAGCCCCACCATCCTCAAATACATTAAATTACTCTATTCTGGTCCCACTACTTCCATTTGGGTTAATGGTTCTCAATCTCCTTATTTTCCCCTTCACAGAGGCACCAGACAAGGTTGTCCGCTATCCCCTCTCCTTTTTATTTTGGCATTGGAACCTTTTCTGGAGAAAATTCGACAATCCCCCTCCTATTCCGGTTTTATTCATAAGGACGTAGAAATCAAATTCACTGCTTACGCAGATGATATTTTGCTTTATATCTCAAACCCTGCCGTTGCCCTTACTGCTTTTTTTTCTTTACTAAGGGATTACTCTTCTGTTTCCGGTTATAAGTTGAATATTGACAAGTCGGAGGTCCTTCCTCTCAACAAGTCCTGTCTCCCTCACATGTTTCATGGCTCCGGTTTTGAGTGGAATCCTGGCTATATTAAATGTCTTGGTGTCTTATACGCTAACACCATTAGAGAAACCATTAAAATTAATCATTCTGACATCCTTAAAAAACTCTCCTCACTTATAGAACGTTGGTCTCCTCTCTTCCTTTCCTGGTGGGGTCGTCTTTCCACCATCAAAATGATGCTCCTTCCTATAGTCAACTTCTGCCTTTCCATGCTTCCTGTCTCCCTCCCCCATTTCTTCTTTAAATCTATCAATGGTCTCTACTCCAAATTCCTCTGGAACAAACGTAAAGCCAGGGTATCTCTACTTCGCCTCCAGCAACCTAAACATCTTGGTGGTGTTAACTTCCCCAATATCTCTCGCTTTCACTCTGCCTTTTCTCTCAAACAGATTTGGCCCTTTCTCCAGGACTCTTCTTCCCCACCTGCAACGGCTTGGAGCTCTTTGGAACTGGCTCAACTTCTCCCCTTCTCTTTTCTTACTGCTACCAACCTTACCCAACCGCCGCAAAAGTTTGTCTCTCCTATCTTTAAACATTCTAAAGCTTTAACGCATGCTCTTTTTCGCTCTTTCTCTTCGTCTTCTGACCTTCATTTCAACACTCCACTCTGGTATAACAAATCTCTCAAACTTCGCAATCGGGCACTTTTCTGGAAGGAATGGATCGATAAAGGAATTTTTACTTATAGGCAACTCCTTTCTAATGGCTCTTTACTAACCTTTCAGGAACTTCAGGACTCCTTTGGTATTTCCACTAAATATTTTTCGCTCTTTCATACACTTCTCCCTACATTATCCTCTCTTATTTTTCAGGATGTCCCTTCCTTCCCTTCTCTCCCTCTCCTTACCTCTCCACTAAACTTCATACCCCTTACAAAGCCTCGGCTATCTACAAGTTACTATCTCCCTTTCCCACAGATAGGCCCAAAACCAAACTTGAACTTAAGTGGGAGTCAGACCTCGGTCACACCTTTTCCTCGCTCACCTGGGATTCCATTTGGTCTAAAATTCACTCTATATCTCGCTCTGCTAGCACCACACAGACCTTTTACTTTTTTTTACAATGGACTCTATTACACCCCAATGACCTGTATAAATTTAAATTAACTGACTCCAAAAAGTGCTGGTCTTGTTCTTGTTCTACTAGTGATTTGTTTCACATGTTTTTTCTCTGCCCTAGAGTTAAATTACTGTGGTCCAGGGTTTGGTCCACACTTAGCAAAGTTTTGTCCACTGTTATTCCTTTTGATATTGTTACTGTTGTCTTGGGAGGATTGGCTCCAATCTGGGATGTTCCGCATCATACACGTAAATTCATCGACCTTTCTATTGCTATTTCTCTTCAAATTATCACGGCTAATTGGAAAGATACTACGAATGTTGTTTACAATGCTTGGTGGAATCTACTCTGCCACCATCATGGATTGGATCGTGCATGTTCTTCGTCAATCCCTCTATTGATAAAACGTGATTTATTATGGTCCCCTTTAACAGAATTTTTGTCTAGGCCCTCCCCATGATCATCTTATGTTATTTTCTTGTTACTGTTCTCGCCTAATTTTGCTATGAGATGATGTTTTCCCTTTTGCACCTCTTTCCCTTCTCTTTCCCTTTCTCTCCTACCCCTCCCCCTTCCTCCCTCTCTTCTCTTTTTTTTTTGTTTTTCCTTCCCCTCCCCAAAAAATTTGAAAAGTTATAAAAGCATTTCTCATTGGTGTATTTTTCACCCCTTATTGGGGTTTACTTTTCCATTTGCAATGTTTCCGATCATCTCTTATCTATTTGTTGTTGTACTCTTCTTTGCCATTGTACTCATGTTTTACATTGTATTAATCTAATCAATAAAGCTTTTTAAACTTTAAAAAAAAAGAGGCACTTGCAATGGAGCTACTGGCCTGTGTTTTATTTAGGAAGGGTTCAGGAATGGGAAATATGCTTGCCATGAGACACACACATAATCTTCAATCAATCAATCAATCAATGCATTTGTATAGCGCACTACTCACCCGGAGGGTCTCAAGCCGCTGGGGGGAGGGGGTCCGCTACTACTCGAACAGCCAGGTCTTGAGCTGCTTCCTGAAGGCGAGGTGGTCCTGGGTCAGGCGGAGGTGGGTCGGAAGGGAGTTCCAAGTCTTGGCGGCCAGGTAGGAGAAGGACCTTCCTCCTGTGGTGGCTCTTCGGATGCGGGGGACGGCGGCGAGGGCGTGGCTGGTCGATCGAAGCTGGCGTTTGGGAGCGTAGAAGTTGAGGCGGCTGTTGAGGTATCCTGGTCCTTGGTTGTGTAGGGCTTTGTGTGCGTGGGTGAGGAGCCGGAAGGTGATTCTCTTGTTGACCGGGAGCCAGTGCAGGTCTCTCAGGTGTCCGGAGATGTGGCTGCGGCGGGGGATGTCCAGGATGAGTCGTGCTGAGGTGTTCTGGATCCGCTGGAGTCTCTTCTGGAGTTTGGCGGTGGTTCCGGCGTAGAGGGAGTTGCCGTAGTCCAGACGGCTGGTGACGAGGGCCTGGGTGACCGTCTTCCTGGTCTCGGTGGGGATCCATCGGAAGATCTTGCGTAGCATGCGCAGGATGTTGAAGCACGACGAGGAGACGGAGTTGACTTGTCTGGTCATGGAGAGGGAGGAGTCCAGGATGAAGCCCAGGTTGCGTGCGTGGTCAGTTGGTTTGGGTGCGCTGCCCAGGGCGGGGGGCCACCAGGAGTCGTCCCAGGCGGAGGGTGAGGATCCCAGGATGAGGACTTCCGTCTTGTCCGAGTTCAGTTTCAGGCGGCTGTTCGACATCCATTTGGCTACGTCTGTCATCCCTTCATGCAGGTTGGCTCTGGCGGTGGCGGGGTCGTTAGTGAGGGAGAGGATCAGCTGGGTGTCGTCGGCGTAGGAGATGATGTTCAGGTTGTGCTGGCGTGCGATGGCTGCGAGGGGGATCATGTAGACGTTGAAGAGTGTTGGGCTGAGCGAGGAGCCTTGAGGAATGCCGCAGATGACTTCAGTGGCCTCTGATCTGAACGGGGGGAGGCGGACTCTCTGTGTCCTTCCGGCGAGGAAGGAGGTGATCCACTCCAGTGCCTTTTCCTGGATTCCGACGTTGCTGAGGCGCTGTACTAGGGTACGGTGGCAGACAGTGTCGAAGGCCGCGGAGAGGTCCAGGAGGAGGAGGGCCGCTGTTTCTCCGTTGTCGAGCAGGGCTCGGATGTCATCTGTGGCTGCGATCAGGGCGGTCTCGGTGCTGTGGTTGGCCTGGAAGCCAGACTGCGAGAGGTCGAGGGAGCCGTTCGTCTCGAGGAAGGTGGCCAGTTGCTTGTTGACGGTCTTCTCGATGACTTTGGCCGGGAACGGGAGCAGCGAGATGGGGCGGTAGTTCTTGAGGTGGGTGGGGTCTGCTGATGGTTTCTTGAGTAGCGCGCTGAGTTCGGCGTGCTTCCAGCTCTCCGGGAAGGTGGCGATGTCGAAGGAGGTGTTGATGATGTCCCGCAGGTGGGGTGCGATGACTGCGTCGGCCTTGTTGAAGACGTGGTGAGGGCAGGGGTCTGTCGGAGATCCGGAGTGGATGGAGTTCATCGTGCGGATGGTGTCTTCGGTGCTGATCGGGGTCCAGGCGCGGAGGGTGGTGGTGGGGGGCGGTGGTTCGGTCGTGGCGTGCGTTGGTTGAGTGCTGAAGCTGTTGTGTATGTCCGCGATCTTGTTGTGGAAGTAGGAGGCGAGGGAGTTGCAGAGGTTTTGCGTAGGGGTGATGTCGTTGTTTGCGGTGTTGGGGTTGGAGAGCTCTTTCACGATGTTGAAGAGTTCCTTGCTGTTGTGTGCGTTGTTGTCCAGTCGTTCCTTGAATGCGGTTTTCTTGGTGGCGTGGATCAGCTGGTGGTGTTTTCGGGTGGCGAGCTTGAAGGCGGTCATGTTGTCCGGTGTTGGGTCTCTGCGCCAGGTTTTCTCGAGTGCTCTGCAGTTCTTCTTGGAGCTTTTGAGTTCGTCGTTAAACCATGGGGCTTTCTTGCTGCCGGGTCTGCTCGGCGGGGTCTTCAGCGGGGCGAGGTCGTCTGCGCAGTCGCTGATCCATTTCGTGAGGTTGGTGGCTGCTTGGCTGGGGTTCGTTGTGCTGGTGGGAGGGTTCTTGCTCAGGGAAGTAGTGAGCTGGTCTGCAGTGATCTTGTTCCAGCTTCTGCGGGGAGCCTGTTGCTGGTGATGGTGGAGCGTGGTCCTTCTGTAGCTGAAGTGGACGCAGCTGTGGTCCGTCCATTGGAGTCCCGTGGCGTGGCTGAAGGCGATGTCCTTGCTGGAAGAGAAGATCGGGTCGAGTGTGTGTCCGGCGTAGTAGGTGGGGGTGGTCACCAGTTGCTTGAGTCCGAGGTTGGCGAGGTTGTCCAGCAGGGTGGTGGTGTTGCGGTCGTTGTTGTTCTCCAGGTGGAAGTTGAGGTCCCCGAGGAGGATGTAGTCGGCTGAGGGGAGGGCGAGCGGGCTGACGAAGTCGGCGATGTCCTCGCTGAATTGTGTGCGTGGTCCCGGGGGTCTGTAGATGAGGGTGCCTCTGAGGGTGGTCTTGGGGTTGACGTGGATCTGGAAGTGCAGGTGTTCGGCGGGTGCGAGGTTGTCGTCGGAGTTGGTTGTGATGCGGATGGTGTTCCTGTGGATGATGGCGATGCCTCTTCCTGTCTGGTTGACGCAGTCCCTCCGGATGATCTTGTAGCCGTCCGGGATGGCGATGGCGATGTCGGGCGCTGAGGAGGCGTTCATCCAGGTTTCCGTGAGGAAGGCGACGTCTGGGTCTGTGGTGTAGAGCAGGTTCCAGAGCTCGATGGCGTGTCTGTGGACGGAGCGGGTGTTGAGCAGGATGCACTTCAGGTGGGTGCTGCTGGGGTTCGGCTTGGTGGGTGCTGGTGTAGCGTGGGTCCGGTTGCAGGTGAACTTGCAGGAGTGGCAGCTGAAGGGTCCGTGGGTGCGTCTCGGTGTGGCTCGGTAGCAGCCCGGGGTACGGCCGGTGTTGAGTGCGTTGAGTTCGGTGGAGTCGTAGGTTCGTCTGGTCGGCTTCCGGCGGTGGGGGCCAGGGGTCCTGGCACTGGGCGCGGTCCAGGCGCGGACGGGCGCAGACGGGCTTACCTTTGGCGCACCTTCGGCGCTCAATCGGTGCTCCCGCTGCGCGCGTCCGCTGCGCGGTCGCTCTGGGGGCGTCATAAGAAGGGGGACGGGAGGGCGGGTCTGCTGGGCTGGGCGAGCGTCTGGGCCAATGGGCCGGTGGTGGGTGGGGCCGCAGGGGGCCAGCGGCGGGAAGAGTGGCGAGCGGGCGGCTCAGCTGTGGCTGGGCCGCTCGGGGTGCTGGGGGGGCGACGGTGGCGGCAGGCAGGCAGAAGGCTGGCAAGGAGGCTGGCAATCAGGAACAGCGGGCGAGGGAGCAAGGGGGTGACCCGGCCTCGAGAGGCACAGTGGTCACTCCCGCGAGCGACCAGGCACTCCCCTTAAGAAGGTGGACGGGAGGGCGGGTCTGCTGGGCTGGGCGAGCGTCTGGGCCAATGGGCCGGTGGTGGGCGGGGCCGCAGGGGGCCAGCGGCGGGAAGAGTGGCAAGCGGGCGGCTCAGCTGTGGCTGGGCCGCGCGGGGGTGCTGGGGGGGCGACGGTGGCGGCAGGCAGGCAGGAGGCTGGCAAGGAGGCTGGCAATCAGGAACAGCGGGCGAGGGAGCAAGGGGGTGACCCGGCCTCGAGAGGCACAGTGGTCACTCCCGCGAGCGACCAGGCACTCCCCTTAAGAAGGGGGACGGGAGGGCGGGTCTGCTGGGCTGGGCGAGCGTCTGGGCCAATGGGCCGGTGGTGGGCGGGGCCACAGGGGGCCAGCGGCGGGAAGAGTGGCGAGCGGGCGGCTCAGCTGTGGCTGGGCCGCTCGGGGGTGCTGGGGGGGGCGACGGTGGCGGCAGGCAGGCAGGAGGCTGGCAAGGAGGCTGGCAATCAGGAACAGCGGGCGAGGGAGCAAGGGGGTGACCCGGCCTCGAGAGATCTTTATCTATGCAGATGACGCAAATCAAGTCTGCCTGAGATAATGGAAATATTTCAGCCTTTTGGTGCAATTTCGGGATTACAGGTCAATTGGCAAATGTCATGGCTACTCCTAGTGCACACCGTATAAAACTGAAATAGTGTAGAGGAACACAACACCAACCTCTGAAGTGGGAATCTGATGCATTAGGTATCTAGGCACCCAGATACATCACAGTGATGACCGTCTATCTTATCCACATTAAGGATCCCTAGAATGCACCCAGAGTCCCCAACTTCAGGCCAAGATATCAGGAGGCGCAAGCGAACTTTTATCAAATGGTATGGGAATGTTTCATAACACAACAGTAATGGGAGGAAGTTCATGGACTCATAAAATAAATTAGAGTAGAACTGTAGCTCTCTACCTTTTGCAGTGCTCATCGAGTCAAATGAAAAGAACAAAAACCTTGAAACACGTCTGTCATGATTAGCTGCCGTAGCACTCACAACCACCAAGAAAAATGTTGTGCTTGGGTGGAAATGATGTGGGTACCAGATGTTAAGAAGTGGTTGCAAGATGTAAGTGCTCCTTGGCAGATTGGTTGTGCTCTTCATTCAATTTAGGAATGATGGTAGGGGGATTCAACATATGTATGGACACAATTCCATTAGCTTTTGAGGTTAAATCTGATGTAAAATTGTAAAATTGTAAATTGATACTTGTATTGCACACTACTCACCCGCAAGGGTCTCAAGGCGCTTGCACGAATACCGCTGTGGAACCCATCCTGGCTTTCCCTGTGAGGTGTCCACTCCTGGGTACCCCCAAGGTGGAGGCCAGGCATCCTTAGCGTTGTAGGGGCAGTTGTGGAGATTAAGCAAGCTATTGCCCAGAGTTGCAGAGTGGGACTCCATGATTGGAATAGGCACCGAGGCGAGAATTATCATGTCCGTGGAATTTCGAGCCCAAGACCCGCCGAGGCAGGAAATTGAACCCTGGTCCCAGGCTAGACCTCTGCATCAGGGTCTGCCGCTCTAACCATTGAGCCACACTTCTCCACTATGTACAGCCACAAAGAAAGACAGCATGCAGTATTATATGTGACTATGGATATGAAAGGTGTATACTAGGAAGAGAGCCAATTACGAGGTTAGACACGTGATAAAAGAGTGTAATAATAATGGGATTGTCAAATGCGTATACCATTGTAAGCGTTGTGATCCAGTTATTGCTCCAAAATGTTTAGTACATCAACAGCAAAGTGCTTATAAGTACTCTAGGGAATGCTTTGTTTATTACTGATCGGTGGTTAAAAACGTTGATCAAGCCTTGTATCATATTGGTAAACTGGTAGGCGTGGGAAGATGATACTGTAATAATGACTATTTTAAAATGTAAAACTATTAAAGAGCAATTTAACTAAACAAAATAGTTGAGCATGTGCTTATGTTTATGTGTAATTATGCAGGTTTATTGTCTGTGCTTTCCGTTTATGTAAGTCACATTAACACCATTGTAAATAAATTTACCAGTGATTAATGTTAAGAGCCGGTAGACTTTTTTTTTTAGCATTAAATCCAGTCTACTTTTTTAAATCCTCGTTAGTTGAGCAAGGATGATATTATTGGTTATAATCTTTGAAAACCAGAGGGACTGTGCTTGGTGATGGCCTGGTAAGGGGGCTATTTAATAGCACACCAAATATCTGTGCCCTAGAAAGGAATGCTAGCCTAAGACATGTGTCTCAGTGTATCGCTGAATTTATAGATCAGGTACTGCAGTAAGCCAGGGAATCTTCCCAAAGCAATGCAAGTCCATGCATGATCTGAGTTGGCCCCCAGGTGGACATCAAAGTAAATACATGCAATCATGTTGGATGAAACCATCATACCAAGCTGGCAGCCAAGAGCGGTGCATGCAAATTTAAAAATGTATCTAATATTGATTCTGCTGGAGGTGGGAGATCTGCAATAAAATGTATTTGACCCTCAAGTTACTAAACTGGTAAGATGATGAAACATGTGGAACAGCCTCCACTAATCTAGTTATAATGTATGTGCCAGAGCCTCGATTAACCTCCTTTTAATTTATTGTTTCACCTCAGGTGGGGTGCAAATTGGCGGTGACCGTGTTCCTCTACTTCTTGGCGACCAACCACTATTGGATTCTGGTGGAAGGCCTCTACCTACACAGCCTCATATTCATGGTTTTCCTCTCTGACAAGAACTACTTCTGGGCTCTGACTATCATTGGCTGGGGTAAGTAGCACGTGGGAGCAGAAGAGTAGGAAGGGTTCTTATCCTACAACTGCAGCGTCATGCTCGCCAGAATCTGCTTGGGAGGCACTAGCTAGAACTCAAGATCCCTTTGCATCTCCTGTCCTTGTCTTATATTTAAACTGTTCAATAAAGTATACTAAGAAATTAGGAAGCTGGCTATTTACACCAGAAAGTGTATTAACACTAACTGCAATGTATTTGTATAGGAGTTTGAAACTAACGAGGGAATTGTAATTTAATTATATTCCAGTTTGCATGTTTTTTCAATTCAAATAGAAGAATTTCAGAGAGAAATACATGTTTCCACAAGCAACAGAAAACAACCAGTTACATTCTGGAACTCATAAGCCTAACATTTCTGTCAACGATAGAGCCTGGAACGCTGTTAAGAAAGTCCTTAAAAACATTCCCAGATAATATTGATGACTGTGTATCTACGTCTGCCCTTGTGGTAGTGATAAAAGCAGCCCTGTACTGGATAGGGTAGGCAGTGTATCACTGTGGGTAGTTTGCCTTACTCTGTAGTGTATGTGCCTTGCCTGGCGTCTATGGCTTGTGTCAACCTAACATGAAGGTATGTCAGCCAACAGAACTAGATGTTTTAGTTGGAAGGTTTATTTTAATGTAAGTGGGGTGGCACGCCAGAAGAACAGGAAGATTTAGAAGTGGGTGAGCGGATAATGAAAGGGTGAAGGAAAACAAGGGGTTAATGTCAAAGGAAAAGAAAAATGGGACGAGTAAAGATAAGGGAGGGAAAGTTCAAATGAAGAGAAAAAAGAAAAAGATTTAATGTAGAAAAGAGAAACTAATGAGGGAGGGATGAAGGGAAGAAACAAAAGACAGAGGCTTTGAGTAAAGGAGGTGTATAGGAATAAAGAAGTGAAATTGCAAGAAGAGACGGTAAGGCAGAAAAAGGAATGCTGCGGGAGAGGAGGGAGATTGGTTGGTAGCTGGAGGATGGAAAAATAAAGGACGAACCGAGGGAATGATAGGGGAGGGAAGAACCATGCATAGTATTTAATGCTTTAGTTGGATTTAAACTGTGCTTCATTCTCTGACGAGTTGCCAATGCTCATTTAATGAAATGATTGGATGAAAGAATGTTGAGTTGCGGTGTTGTTTATGCCGGAAGCATTTTGGTGTTGTGCGTGATGACCATGATGATACACTAATCGGAACAACAATCATTGCACTTGAGCGAATATTGGAGAGAATAGGGTGAGAAAAAGGATTGAGTTATGGTTGCTATTCATTTATTTATAGGTTTGAATTCAACAATGGTTTCACAGGTGTATATTATCAGAGTCACCTATGTGATCAGTGTTTTGCTGATGTGCATAATAAACAGCGCATCACACTTGCTTGTGTTGCTGACATTGCTTAGCTGTGCTAATGCTTGGAGTGAAATTAAGTATAGTGAGACATAGTTTTGTGTGTGGCACTGCCTACCATCCTTGAATTGGAATAGGTTCCAGTTTTTTGTTGGATATGTTCCAAATCATCTGATATCCATAATTTACTCATGAACAACAGAATTTGTTTTATTGTCTATGCGCATCACTAGTATTGAGCCAATTTGTGACTTCCTGACTGAATTGAAGTGATCTTGGTTCTGTCTTGTCTCTGCAGGGAGGGAATTTCAAAGTTTTGCAGCCTACATAAATTACGTCCCACTAATGTGTTTCTTTTTGTTGGGGAGAAGGATGATCAGCCGAGGTGCTAGTCTATAATGTGTTTTCTATTCTGTGATTATCCTTTGAACTTTACTGAGATGAACAATTAGCCCTAGCCTTGGATGGATGTGTAGATTGTCTTGTAGATGGATCATCTGCCAAAAGGGAGTCAGTGAAGTAACTGGAGCGTTTTGATTCTCGTAAGGTTTCAGAAGACCACCAGTAAATACCATAGGTAAACCCCATTTACAAGCCAAGTTGGGGCATGACAAGGATTCTTCTGAGTGAAGTGTGGATGAGGTCACATGCATTGAAGAGTTTGTGTGGTGAAGAAGGGGCAACCGGCTGCTTAGTTTATTTGAAGGATCAGGAAAGGGTTAAGCTCAAGGCCACTCTCTTCTTTTATACTTTATACGGGAGGTGAAATTCTTGGGCCATCTGATTGTTCACAGTTCTTTCTTTCTACACAGGTGCGCATCTTGGTTTTGGAAGAGTTAAGTAGAAGGTGGTTACTCAGCATACATTCATAATAAGCTTGGGGGCAATTGTAAAGTCCTGTTGACTCTAACCTACTTTTTACAATTTTAGGATGTGTGTATCATCGGCATAGTTGTAGCAGATTAAGTTGAAAGATTTGATGATGTCTGGTACTAGGTTGAGGTAGAGATTAACCAGGAATAGGAAGATGATTAAGCTCCGCTCACCGCTCAGTTGGCGGTGAAAGGAAGTGACAAGAAAGGATGCAGTTACATAATCCTGGACATGATGTGAAGGTAGGAGGAGATCCAGTCTAGGATATATCATTTGCATGCACATCTCCTTCTACTCTCAAAAGTAGCTCTTGGTCTTGGAACTGAAGGGAAAAATGAAGAAGCAAAAGAGGACAGAATGAGATAACAAAAAGAAAGCAAGAAGGTGATGCTTGGTAGGAATAACTCAAAGTAAAGAAAGAGAGAGGTGTGTTCACCATTAAGCAGGACCTAGAACTCCTTCTGTAGTCACTGAAACATTTCCCCTGCACTGTTATATATTTCTTTTTTAATCGGACCTGCTTCCTTCCTTCTGTCCAGGTGTTCCAGCTGTGTTTGTGTCGGTGTGGGCCAGTGTGAGGGCATCCTTGGCAGATACACAGTACGTATTTACTACAATACTGTTTCACTTGGCAGGTGACAACAAATCCTACAGTACATCATTGCTCCTCTAAAGAAATCCATACTCCGACAACAATACCTGAGCCCTATTCTTATCCTTATGTTAAGTCATGTTATGTTATGCTATATTATAGTCGGAAGATACCAAGTGCAATCATCTTGTAGTTCAAACTGCCTCATTGCAGGTGCCAAACTATATTTGAAATGAGGTACACACAGTGTTTGCTTCCAGTTTCAGATTACATATAGGTGTTTACTGTGCTTACAGCTTTAGTTTTAGCCTGCCAAATATCCACACCACAAATATGTACTGTGACAATACATATATATATATATTCAACCTACGTAAATGCAGACTTAAGAATACAACATCTATATCTACCTAAGTTTCCTTACCGCCTCAATTTTTTAGTCTTCAATATTTTGGCTATGATATTCTGGTAATTTGATAGTCGGGACTTCAGCACAGTGGGATGAGGCCCAGGATTGGCAGGACTCCTCTCCCCAGAATATTTCTACACACAAGCTTCTTTTCATTAGACTGAAGCAGAAGGGCTTTTGTAGGGTTTTACTAGATTAAGCTGCATATTTTCCAGACCTCTATGCATTGTTGACCCCTTGGGTCAGATCTGAGGAGCAGCAAAATGTAGTGTTACATTTCAAAAAGGAAATCCTGATGGAGTCTGCCTTTCTTACTATGCTTTCTGTTAGGATATTGTTAGACCTGGCATCATTGGCGTGGGTCTCCCTTCCATTTTTTTGCTGTTGCCTCAGGTGTTTTTGCTGGTGTTAGATGCTTTGGGCACTGTGCCACTGCTGTCAAGTGCCACAGTGCGAGTGCTCCCTACTGTAAATTGATGTATTGATTAGTGGTTCCATGATTGGATGTTTGGTTTACTTGTCAGACCCTAGTACAGTGCACTGAGTGTGCCCAGGGCATGTAAATCCAAATGCTGCTAGTGGGCTTGCAGCACTGGTTGTGACACCCACAGAAGCGGCCTTGTAAAACGAGTCTAAGGTCTGCCATACTGTCATGCTGACTGGGCAAGTGCACCCACTTGCCAGTCCCTAAACCTTCCATTGACTTCATATTAGTCACCCCTATAGTAGGCCCAAGGGCAGGGTGCATTGTAAGTATAAGGTAGGACAAACCCTGATGTGTGTGGCATGTCCTAATAGTGAATTACAGCAATTTTTGTTTTTCACTATTGCAAGGCTACCTGTTCTCCATAGGCCAGAATGTGCTGCTAGATTATTACATGTTTATAAACCTAGCAGATTTAGAGAACATGTTAGAAATTCGAGTTTAGTATGTCTGGACTCAGAATAATAAAATACATCTTTTAGCGAAGTTTATTTTAGTATTCCGTGTTTGCAAGTACCACTTTTAGAAAGTAGGTATTTGCTTACCTAACCATTTGAGCCTTTCTCTGCGTGGTTGTGTATTCCTTTGTCTGGTTGTGTGAGTGACAGGGCTGGGGGATTCCAAGAGACAGACTGGGGCAGCCCAGTGGTGAATAGGGAGATCTGCATCTAGATGGGAGGGAGGAGTTGCACTTGGGACCTGAATAGGGCTGGGCCTTCCCTCTACAATGCTGGCCAGGGCCGGAATGGGAACCAAAACCGGCCCTGGCAAAGTGCTTGGGGGTGTTGTGGGTGCCGCCGAGCTCTTTGCGAGGGCAGATTTTTGGGCGATTTTGTTACAGGGCCGATTTTGCAGCTATGCTGCAAAAACGGCCCTGTAACAAAAACGGCCCCTAGGGGCCCCAAACCGGCCCCCCACCCGTGTGGCGCACCGGGGGATTGCCCGGTGCCCGATACGGCCATTCCGGGCCTGATGCTGGCTCCACCTCCTGTGGTGCGTCTGATGTCTCTGCCCTGCACACTGAAAGAAGAGAAGGAAGACTGTCAACAAAGTGCTCCAGGACTGTACTTGCCTTCCACAATGCTGGCTCCACCTCCTGTGGGGTGTCTGATGTGCCTGCCCTGCACTGTGAAAGGAAAGGAGAAGTCTGGTAAACAGAGTGCTTCAGAACTGGCTTTAACTGGGCTCAGGCCCCTCTCCCCTCAAAGAGCAAATGATTTTGGGGTATAAGTATTGGGACCCTGATCCCATGAAATTAGATCACTTCTGGACTTACAAGACGAAACCTCTGCGGAGGAGAAGGAAGCTGAGGAGAGGCTATTCCCAAGCTGAAGTGCTGCTTGGGGGATTGGCCTGCAGTGGTTGACCGATTGCCAAAGAGAGGAGAAAGAACTTTGTGGACTTTTCTTTCAACTTGTGCAAAGATCTCCAAGGGCTTGGAAGAGAGCTTGCCCCCTGACCGAAGTCCCAGGACCAGTGGACTTCACCAGCCTTTGTGAATTGCTGCTGGAAACAAGTGGCTACAGAGGCAGGGAGCTGTGACCTACTCTCACGACCGGCCCGGTGTCTTGTAGGCATGGCATTAAGCAACGTCCGCCTCGAACAACGCACTCACGACTCCGTCCCGATGCCGTCACCGAGCCGTAGCCTACACCGCGACTGGTGGACACCGCGACGTGAAACGCCTCGCTACACCGAATCGTACTGGTCTGACCGAAGCGGTCCCTGCTGCTGACTCCGAGTCCTGTGACCGCACCAGAGTTGGGTACTGCCTCGTACACTTCGCGACGCACCGCCCGACTCGCACCGCTGTCTGGATTGATCGACGCCAGCTCCCGAACTCCGGCTCTGTCGCCGCACCGCAAGCTGCAAGCACCACAACGAAGCACTGTCTCACCCTGCAACGCATGCCTTGGATCCACTGACTAGGTCAACGGGCCGCTGTCTGCAGCGCATCGAGGGACAACGCGTCCTGCAACACTTCTGAACCACGACGAACACCAGAACCGGCTCGCACATCCGTGCCGGCTGCCTCAAGTAAAATGTCTGTCGACATTGGAGTGGGCCCGTACCCACGCGGTCCGCTGGATTTGCTAGACTCTGTGTTATTTTCAACAACGCTGTAGCCCATCCGGGCTACCAACTCGCATAGAACCTTGATTTAAGCCATTTTAACCAGAACTCTTGAAATCTAATAGTATTGTGGATTCTTTTTGTTGTTTATTGGTCTTGTGGTAACTCTATATAAAATATACTTATTTTTTATATAAAACCTTGTGTGGTGTCCATTTGTAGTGTTGTCACTGGGTTACTGTATGCGGTCACAAATGCTTAACTTACAACGCCTCTGAAATAAAGCCTTGCTGCTCGTGCCAAGCTACCAAGGGGGTGAGCAGGGGTTATTTTAGGAGTGTAATCCCCTTATCCTGACTAGAGGCCAGGGTCCCTATTTGTCACAAGTACCTGCCTGTGCCATCTAGAGACCCCCAATTCTAACAGATATGGTATGCACTTAGATTACACACTTCTCTTCTGGACTTCATCTGCCCAGAGAACTAGGAACCAGAGTATTCAACAATCCAAGACATTGCTCAGTGGACAGGCTATAGAGAGCCATATGCAGGACTTCTATAGTCGACAATAAGGGGAAAAATCCTTTGTAAGCCACTGTGGACCAGGTGGCACTCACTCGAGGAATACATGAAAACTAAATGTAATGGGGGTGGGGCTAAGACTCTTCTTAGGATTGATATACGATGGACATTTGTTTGTCAGAGCTCTAAGGCTCAGCTGAATGAATAAATAAATGAATGAAAAAGGATTTGTAGATCGCACAACTACTCAAAGAGCGTCCCAGCGCTAGGGACCTAGGTATCATGCTAACCAAAGTGCTCAAGGTGAGGTAAACAAAAAGATTTTAAAAGATTACTTGGACTGCGATTCATTTTGAATGTCACGAAGATTAAATGGGGGCCAATTCCAGTCTTGAGAAGTCAAAAAGGAAAAGGAGGAGGCTCCTCTCCTTGAACGTTTAATTCTAGGCACCACTGTCAAAAGAACATCTGGATAGAACCAGTGAAGCAAATGAGGACATACAGATATTGAACAAAGTCGGGCTCAAACATGAGCCCTGAGGTACTTGCAAGTTGAGAGTCTTGGTAGCAGATGAACAAGGGGCCATCAAAACGACTTGTCCTCTGTTGTCAAGGACAGAACCAATCCACTCCACTGCCAGACCTCCCACTCTAATATATGAGAGACCGTGTCAAATCATCAACACCAGCTCATCAAACGGAATCCTAAAGTTAAGTTAAAAGTAGAGTTGAGGCTTGTGTTACAGTTTGAAAAACTGGCCAGATAGACTGAAAATTAATTTAAAATATATCAACATTGCTCTGTCTTTTAACAGTTTAATGGGCAAGTGTATATTGGTCGCTTGAGATTTGACTGCATTGTAATTTGAATTTTGTATGCCTCAAAAAGTATTGCAGTAGACACTACACATAATGCTGTAGGCTTCTGTCGACTTTCAGGACAAATATTCACTTTACAAATGCAGGAAGATGAAAACGTAAGATTAGAGGTGAATGTTAAAGGAGCATCACCGAAGCAGTTGAGACGGGGAGAGAAAGGATGACAGGATTGATAGAGGTACAATGATGCTGGTGAGGATGGAGGTACATTATTAATGGTGAATTATTTAGCTGGACGATGGATGAAGTGGGATCATAACAAAAGGTGGACCACGAAGGAGGTACAAGGTAGGTATAGAATCTAGAGAATGGATGCTGGAAGATTACAATTTAGAATGAAAGGTGACAGAAACATTAGGGAGATGGAGATGGAAAATGGAGATGAAGGATGGGTGATGAGGATGAAGGGTGCAAGATGGGTGATGGAAGGTAGAGCAAGGATGACAGATGGTGAAGTATGGCTTAAGAAAAATGAAGGATGGGTGAAGGATGAATGATGGAGCATGACGAATGAATGATAAAATTGAAAGGTGGATTACGAATAAAGTGAAGTATGGTTGATGGAGTATGAAGAATGGAGGATGAAGGCTGGGCTATGGAGAATGAAAAATGGGTGATGACAATTAAAGAACAGTGATGTATATGAAAGGTGGATGAGGAAGAATGTAAAATGAGAGAAGGGGGTATGAAAATTGACAATGGGTGGATATGAATGAAAGATGTGTAGTGGAGCATGAAGGGTGCAGGTTAGTTCAAAGGGAACCATAGATGGGCAATGAAGGTTGAAAAGTGGTTGACAGGGGATGAAGTATGGATGATGAAGGCTCCAAGGAGGTGATGGATGAGGACTGATGGGCGATGGAGTTAAACGTTGGGTGACAGAGGATGAAAGATGGATTTTGAAGGAAGTAAACTGAAGAATGGATGAGGATAATAATGGCTAATGAAGCAAAAGGGATGAAATATGGGGGTGACAGAGGATGAATGATGATAAATGGAGGATGATGAATCCATGGTAAAGTGTGAAAGATTGGTAATGGAGAATGAATATGGGTAATGAAGAATCAGTGTGGGTGATGCAGGATGAATACTGTGTGATGTAGGATACAGAATGGATAGTGGGGAATGCAAAGTGAGATGGAGGATCAAGGGTGTGATGGATTATGGATAATGTAAAATAGTGTTTGAGAGATAGTTAATATGAACAACCAATTGAGTATGAAGGTTTGGTGATGGAGGGTGATTATTTAGGGATTATGATAGATAAAAAATAAAGAATGAATTATGAGGGATGGAGGACGAAGGATAGGCGGGAGAGTATAGCGGTGTATGATGAAGGATGAAAGATGAGTGATGGTGTTTGAAGGATTAATGATTAAAGAATAGGGGTTGATGATTGAATTTGAAAGGGAAATCATGAAGCTCAAAGATTTGAGAATGAAACATGGGGGTAGAACTGCATAGAAGTGCGGACAGTGACATGCTTTATATGGAGTTAAAAATAACATTAGAAATAAGATAATAGCTGAAGAATTGAAAAGAGATGATGAAGTGGGAAAGTAAAACAATGGTATTGAGTTAATGATCAAAGCGGGTGAAGATTACAGCACATATGGTCATGATAAAGAGTAGGCGATGACATATGGGAAATGAATGATAAAACACAGAGAATGAAGGATTCAATGTTGTGTTTTATAACAACTCGAATATAAGCTTATGGTGAAAGTTCGCTAACAATGGATGGGAGACAGTGAATGTGGGCTGTAGTATTGAAGAACAAAAGATGAATGATGGAGGACCATTGAGGCTGAGTGATACAGAGTGAAGGTGGAATTACTGACTACCATAATGAAAGGGATAGATGCTGTAGAATTAATGACAAAGGACTGCGAAAGAAGAATTGAAGGTACAAGGTGGATGGTAAAAAGAGGATATTAAATGTCGAATTATGTAGAAGAGCAGATTGATGATGGTAAATTGAGGAAACAGAATAGATTAATGTACTGAAAGAAGATGTAGGAAGGATGATGGAGAATGAAAGACTACAATTGTTCAATGACAAGTGAGTGGTAGATGATGAAAGGTGGGGAATAAATAGATGAAGCATGGTGGAAGTGCGTATGAGATTATGAGAAAATGGGTAAAATTAGAGGATGATGGATAAACATGGAAAATCGATGGAGTATTAAAGAACAACAAAGAATAATGGACTGATTAAAGATAATGATACAAGAGGTAGTATGAGGAATGATTGATGGAGTATGGTGAATGTTGAGTCAGGGACAGAGGATGTTGGTGAGATTAATGGTAGGTAATCGTAAACTAGAGACTTTGCCAATAATATTTTGCCTTTTTATGTATATGCTATATAGGTAAGTAGAGGCAACCTGAAATAGCAACAGTGAGTGGTTCAAAGAGCCACATGGCCCTGCCCACTGATAGTATGCACCAACAATATCTTAATCTTAAATGTGATGAAGAAGCTTCTGCTGACTACACTGACCGGACCCGTTGTAGCTTCCCTCTGAAAACCTCTTTATAGCAATCAGTAGCAGGGACCCGTGGGCATGACCAGAATGGCTTTCTGCTAGATGTATCCTTCTGATGGATTTTGAGGAGTGAGTGATTTTACATAGTGCTTGGTCAGTTGAGGGTTCTGATTGGCCCCAGGAGGCAATGTCTGTGATGCGATTGACATAGAATGCTCTGACGTGTGCTTATTTTCAATCGAGGATCACTAATGTCTATAACATTATTGTCAAATTATGCCCCATCTCTGGGGTTTTTTCATTATATTTTAGGTGCTGGGACCTTAGTGCTGGGAAAATGAAGTGGATTTATCAAACCCCCATTCTGGTAGCTATTGTGGTAAGTTGAAAAGACTGAGGTAGGTGGGACAGATTTTCTATGTTGCATAGCTCGTGCAGAGGAACTCATCCACATCAATTAGAACTTTATGGCAAGAATTTTGCTTTTACAATTCGTATGTTTGACCAAGTAAATTTAATGAGTGACTGATGGATTTATAAGATCACAGTGTAAACTGTAGTACCTTGGTGCTTGGCTTTTATAAGCAGTCCAGAGTAGTAGGCAGAAGTTAGGTTACTTAAAGATAGATGTTGTCAACAGTCTGCAGAACTGACGATGCCTAGGCAAGTCTTCAAAAAGAAAAGCATCAGAGAAAAGTGCACTAAAAATGAGAATTTTGCTGTGAAATGGCCAAGCAATTGGCTTGGTTGACAACAGATACGTCAATGTCCCAGATATATATCTAGGCTCTGATTACAAGTTGAGGTATTTCACCCGCAGCAATAACTATGAATGAAATACCGCAAATAGCAATTTCAAGAGTGTCCAGATTTCAAGTGTGTCCAGGACTGAAATTATCAGATCTGAAAACCCTGGGCCCAGATACACCAGGTCTTGCATGGCAGGGGCTGCGGGCAGCAGCGTTAGTTTCAATTCCCCTGGGCAGGCACAAATGTGCACAGCGCCTCTGCTCCCCCAATCCTCCTCATACCCCTCCTCAGCACTCATGCTGACACTTTCCACCTGCTCACAACAGCTGGAAAATTGCAGCTTTCTTATGAGAAAATGAGGAAAAATTGCCTAGTAAGGCACCTGGTAACTCCAAGTTGAAGAGGTACAACAGGTAAAAATTCATAATTGCAGGATTTTGGTGCAGAGACAACGGTTGTTCTCTCAGCACAAAAGTCCCCACCAATGTAATTGGGATCTTATAAGAGTTTTTAATGCAGAGCAGATTGGCTTGGAAGAACACTAAAGTAAAATATTGTTTCTACTGTAAGATTTTGTAGTTTTTAAAAGGCTAGATTAGAGAGTCCCAATTGTAAACCAACCCTAACCTAGTGGACACGTTTTTAGGTTTCGGCTACCGTCCCACTGCGTAAGCAGTGGGTGGGCGGAGCCGAAATCTTTTGTGTGTAGTATGGGGGCCTGAACACGCCCCTCTTCTCCATTGGCTGGCCTCGTAAATGCTGGCCAGCCATTGGAGGAGAGGAGCGTCACTGAGTTCAGGGCCCGCCTTGACGCGATTCGGGGGCGTTTCTGGGTCTTTTTTTAAGTACCGCCCTCTCCTCTTCCCATTGGCTGGAATTTTACCTTCCAGCCAATGGGAAGGGGAGAGGGCGAAAAACACGCCCCCGAATCGCAAATTGACCTTGTTTCCTTGTGTTTCTTTACCTGGCCTGTCCAGCATACATGCACAATACAAACGTTACCCGGAAGCAGAAGCGCAGCTGTAACAGGGTCAATTTCAGCAGTAGCAGCAAGGTGGCTGTAATACTAATGCGAGTTCTGCGGTGCGCTTTACGGAGGGCAGGCAGGAGCCTGTACACATAGGGATGTGAGAAGGTTACTTTCCGCCTTTGCCGCCACTCGTTAGTGCTTGTTTTCACTATATTTCCCCCAAACGCAATACCATTACTAACATCTACAAGGTCCTTTATTTTCGAACTGCACCAAGGTGTCGCTCTTTGTCGGTATTTAAAAGCCACCGCTCTCCTTAATTTTTGCGTATACCAGTTTTCTAGGGCCGCACTTGATCCAGCCAGCCATTCGTTCAGTCCGACAGACACACTCAGCTTAGTGTGATTGTCGGCAAATTCCCCCTGCAGCCTCATCGTTTCCCAGATAGCATTTGCAGGCTTCGCAAATGAGCCGTGCGCTTGTGCGCTCTGCAGAGGTGGAGTTCTTCTTCCTTAGGTAAAGCATGCCCATTTTCTTAATGCATGTGTATTTTTTACCTAATCTATTATTGTGCTTTCTGAAACTGCACACACTCTTAGCTTACAGAAACGTTACTTGTGGACTGTAATTGTTGAAATTCGTCGGCTGTGACAAGACACGGTGTGTGTGTATGGCAGGAAGCAAACATAATCCTAAAATTGTATTTAATAGGTGACATTCCCTGCATGTGAGGTGCGGGTAGAGAGGGTGTCGCACCTTCCCCCTCCAGATCCTAAAGTCGATGGGGAGTACTCAGGAACTTATTAGGGCAGAGCCCTGCTGTGGAACAGGACAGCGAATAACACAGTTATGCCCGATAGTGATAGAAACCGTGTGTGTGTGTGTTCATAGGTGAGTGGTGTGTGTGTCCGAGATGAGAAGTGAACGTATGGCTGTGTATGCATATGGGATGTTTTTTTATGACTATTGGATTTGGGCTGCTTATGTGATGATTGTGTGCTTTTGTGTTTCTAGCAGTATTTGTGATAGTGACTATTTTGTGTATGGTAGCATGTGTGATGACTGGGTGTGTGGCTGCATGCGTGTGTTTGAACGTTTTGCCATTAGTCAACGTGATGTTAATTGTGTATCATTTGCAGATTTTGTTTCCAGCTGCTAGGGAACCTGAGTAGTGCTTGGAGATTAGAACTTGCCCTTGATGTATGTTTTATTTATACAATGTACTTGTAGAATAATAGATCGACTTCCTTGTCTCTATAAGGAGAATTTATTCAAAATCAATAAGGAAAAATACATTTATATTTTAAATGTAAAACACAAATAAGTAAGCTTCATTCATCAAGGGCAAAGACATACTGCAGCCCTCCTGACATCCCACTGCCACCATCAGCCTCTTCCTCTCTTTCTTGTTGGATCCCTCTTTTTGCAAATCACTCCTTTGCGCTTTACCCTAGGAGGGTGGATGGAATTGGGGGTTTGGGGAGCATGTGACTAAGAGAACAGCAGAGACTGGTGTGTAAGCGGGCAGTGTTTGGTCAGTTTCTTAAAGAGAAAGGGGGCGAGTATGGGCTGTGTGTTCAGAAGGGGCGCGTGAGTAAAATTCGGGGCTCGAGTTGTTCAACCATGTGAAATAGGGTCGGGTGAGTGGGGTTAGACGTGCTCTGTGTTTATTACTTGGAAGGATGAGTAGGTGAGTGAAGGGACTGTGGAGGAGGGGTTGGATGGGCAAAGGTAGGACCTTGTGTTAGGAGGAGCTGGGGCTGTGGGGGTCGGAGGAGGGGGGTGCGTGTTGTGTCTCCTCCTGTCTCGGGGCTTTGCCATTTGATCGCGCCCGAGGCTTTGAAGATCTCAAAGCTGATTGCAGCTGGGCCCCTCAGGACAGAGCATGTGTCTGTGCGGGGCTCGGACCCCTCCCCCTGGACTGCTGTTGTGATCAGACTCTCGGATGAAAGCTGTGCGCCCCCGGCCGCCCATGACTGTCCGAGGAGGGGACGCTGGACTTTCAAGTTAACGAAGACTGCGCGGAGGGGCTGGCCAGGCGCCTTCGCCTGTGAACGGCGACAGCCACAGAGCCCAGGTGGGCCGCTGCGCTCCCATGCCTTGGCATACGAGGTCACACGGGTGATGCACCCCCTGGCTCAGTGGTGTGCAGGCACCAAGCGTGTGCGCGCGGCAGTGCCCCGGGCACAACTGAGCCTAGACGGGCCACGGCGGAGCCTAGACGGGCGACCGTGCCCCGGGCACAACTGAGCCTAGACGGGGGACTGCGCCCCAGGCACAACTGAGCCTAGACGGGCGACTGCGCCCCGGGCACACAGCTGCCAAGACACTGATCCTATTGGGCGACTGGGCTACAGCGGCACTAGCCTGCGAGAAGAAAAGCAGGGAACCAGGACAGTGGCCAGCCCAGAGTAGCCAGCGCTATACCAGCTCTTTCTTTTGAGCAGCTTTGAGTGAGAAACACGAATCATGAACTGTAGCTTCATTCAGACCCCCCTAAAGATGGGCGAGCAGCCCCCCCCCTTCACCCCTTCTAATGTGTGGTAATGGGTAGGGCGGCATATTGCTCCCCGTAACAGCCTAGATATGGAATATTCCCCCCATGCCTCATTGCCCAGTGGCATGGCTGCACTCTGTACATAAATCATGTGATATAGATAAATATCCTGACGCAGCATTGCTGTGTTTTCTTTATAAGATTTAGCTGGAGTTGTCTAGGTCTGGCTGTTCTTATTTTTTATTTTATGCTGGGCTCAGTTCTCTGGGATGGAAGAACATTTTTTCACGCCATAGGATGGTTTCATGGTACCCGTTCCTCCGATCTCCCTGCCGTTTTCCACCCTCATGTTGGCTGGCATCTTTCCTGCTCAGTGATTGGACTATAATATTTGCCACTTTTATATGTTAGACACGCATGGTCTTCTGCTAGATCAGTAGGCTGGTATCCTTCTAGTAGTGATTGTATTTTCAACCCATGAGCTAGGCTGTCGTCTTCCCACAGTCGATATTGCAGCCCATTTTCTGTGTTACATCTTAAACCCATCGGCCGGGCTGCCGACAGCCCAACAGGCTGCATTGTGGGTTCTTGGTCTCAGTTTGGGTGCAGGACTCAAAGGCTGGGCGGGCATCTTACAAACACCCCCTGTTGCACTTTAAAGATACAGACAGGTCGGATTTTGTCCTTCCATTTACATGTTAGATATTGACCCAAAGTGTATGACCCAAAAATTGCCGCTCTCTGCGATATGTTAACCGCCCCTGATTTCCCACACCCTGTGTTACACATTATTGGCTTCGCTCTTTCCCACAGCCTGTGTTGCATGTTAGACCCACATATTGGCAGGTGTCTTTCCCACACCCTGTGTTACACATTATTGGCTGTGCTGTTTCCTACAGCTTGTGTTGCATTTTAGACCCAAATTATTGGCTAATGTCTTTCCCAAATCCTGTGCTATACATTATTGGCTACGCGCATACCCACAGCCTGTGTTGCATTATAGACCCACAGGTTGGCCAATTTCTATCCTACACCCTGTGTTGCACATTATTGGCTGCACTCTTTCCCACAGCTTGTGTTGCATTTTAGACCCACAGGTTGGTCGATGTCTTTCTCACACCCTGTGTTATACATCATTGGATGTACACATACCCACAGCCTGTGTTGCATTTTAGACCCACAGGTTGGCCGATATCTTTCCCACACCCTGTGTTGTACATTATTGGCTGTACTCTTTCCCACACCCTGTGTTATACATTGTTGGCTGCGCGCATACCCACAGCATGTGTTGCATTTAGACCCACTGGTTGGCCAGGGTCTTTCCCACACTCAGTGTTACATATTATTGGCTGTGCTCTTTCCCACAGCTTGTGTTGCATGTTCGACCCAACTTTGTTGGCCGGTGTCTTTCTCACACCCAGTGTTATACATCATTGGATATACGCATACCCACAGCCTGTGCTGCATTTTAGACCCACTGGTTGACCAGTGTCTTCCCACACCATGTATTACACATCATTGGCTGAGCTCTTTCCCACAGCCTGTGTTGCATTTTAGACCCACAGGGTGGCCAATGTTTTTCACACTTCCTGTGTTACACAATATTGGCTGCGCTCTTTCCCACATCTTGTATTGCATGTTAGAACCACCTTGTTGGCCGATGTCTTTCTCACACCCTGTGTTCCACCTTATTGGCTTGTCTCTTTCCAACAGCCTCTGTTGCCTTTTAGACCCACAGGGTGGCCAATGTTTTCACACTTCTTGTGTTACACAGTATTGGCTGCGCTCTTTCACACAGCATGGTTTGCATGTTAGACCCACTGGTTGGCCGGCGTCTTTCAAACACCCTGTCTGTGCTGTTTGATTTCGTTCCCTCCACCTGAGTTACATCTTACACACACATGACTCAGGCTGCTGTCCTTCCTGCACCCCGTGTTGCGTGCTAGTCCACGCGTTGGCAGGTTTCCTTCCCACAGTATATTATGTTAGACAAAAACGCTGGCTGCTGTATTTTCCCCGCGCCTCATGCTCGACATAGCTATGCTGGTATCAGAATCACACCCTGTGGTACATGCACGGCTCGCATGTTGGACGGTGCATTTCCCACAGCCTCTGTACACATCACTGGCTGCTCTCTTTCCCACAGCCTGTTTTATATGGTAAACTCACGGTATCTTTCGTACTATTTATGGTAAATACTAGACACTCGAGTTGGCTGTTACTTTCCGCGCACCTTTGCGAGAGATTAAGCTAATGGCAATGTAAATGACACTGCCATTTATTTATCTATTTTCAAAACCAACACATACAAATGTTGTCATTTACAATGCCAATAGCTCTAACTTTTCCAAAGGCGAAACCATTGCATTGTAAATGCTTGTTAAACTTTGAAGCTTGAGAAGTTGATTTTTGGGAAACCGAAGGTAAAATTACCAGACCGACATAACTTGTAAGATAACGACTAAAACCCTACACCACATTTGCTCTTGACACAAAAAACACAAAATATAATATTTTCAAATATGTCCCAAAAGTTTTGAAACACGTAGAAAGGTGCACAATTTTGATTGCTACCCACCTAGTCTCTTTATAGTTAACTTGAATGTAGCAAAACAATTGCAGTTTTGGTTATCTGCCAATTAGTACACCAGTATCCTTCTGGAAATCTCTTAATTAAGATAGAAAATTAATTCTTTACAAATTTCTTTTAAATCAGGAGCCAAGAATGAGTCTCACTATCTACATATTCTTATTTTGCTAAGCAGAATTGTTACAAAATGTACATAATTATTTTCTTGTTGAAAAATGAGCATGTGAGTGGGTCTGACTATAAAACTACTTCAAACTGTGACAATTGAAAAAGGTTTTACTTCAATGAGGTAAGCTTTGCCACTCTGGTGGGAACAGTCGATGACTGCAATCCCACTGTGCTCAGTACAGAATAGTAGAATTAGTTCCACAACATAAGAGCGGAAGGTGTATCACCATTTTCAGTAGCAACCACAATTCAGTTTGCAAAATGTCTGCTGGACCTCCAGGGCACATTATATAATATGGCATCAGGAAGGCCCAACAAATCTATGGTTTGCATCCTCTCTCCAAGACTGCTTTGTATTTTCTAATGGAATGCAAGGTTGATGTCGATGAATAAGAAATGAGGTATCAACAGTATCTGTCCATGTGAGACACCAAAACCAGCCTTGACTTCCTCTGCTCTTTCTGTCTCCCGTTACCCAGATAAACTTTTTCCTATTTGTGAACATTGTGAGGCTCTTGGCATCAAAGCTTTGGGAGACTAACACAGGAAAATTGGACCCAAGGCAGCAGTACAGGTGAGTGTGCACCGCATAGGAGCAGACTTAAGTGTGCAATAGTGAGAGTAGCTTTCGTTATACTTCACTAGTACAGTAGGACATTGTGGTAGTTTGTATTTGGCTTATATTGGATGCACAATTTCAATTTTTCCGATGGGCGGAGAGGGCGTTGGAGTCATGGAAGGCTATGGCATTGCCTGCTCCTTCTGGTGTTGGTGGAGCCAGGGCAGGGGCTGGCCTGTACGTGTGCCCAAAGCATGTACCTAGAGGGTTTGTACCCAGTAAAACTGTTATATTTGCACCTGTTAATTTCAGGTGCACCAACACCGTGTCACTTGAGGTATGGTCGAGCGCAACACTCAGAATGATGGACACTGCTTCACCAGACACATATGGAGGGATTATGTGGGAAGCAATGCGGTCGCTGCTGTACGGCTCCATTTTTGTCTGGGAACACAAAAGACCAAACTTAATCAAGGCCAAGCGGGATCTACAGCCATCTGTGGTAAAGGAGGTCTAGAATGTGTTTCTAACATCACCTCTTTTCCATGGTTGGCTGCTTGCTAAAACGCAGGACAGTGAGCCCTTGACAGTTACTGCAGGCCACCCCTCACCTGCAGAATGAAACATACTGTAATGAAATGTTACCTTACATTAGGAGGAATTTCTAGAGGGCAAGCTTTTGCCACCTGTACATCTTCGAGGTATTCCTAGTTTTTTGTTTTGAAGAGTAACATCTACTCACCGAGACACAATTCAACTGGTGCCTAATGTAAGAAAGAGCAGAATTGACGTGAGGTTTGCGTGCCCTTCTGAAGATATTACTGATCTACTACAGATTTTTCTCACATCTCATACCTCCACTCATCATAATGCCTTATGCCAATAAAAGATAGCATCTTAGTGCCCTTCAATCGTCTGGAGACATTGGTCAGGGTATAGTTCCTTAATACCGTTCAAAGGAACGAAGGTGCTGCAGCCTGTGCTTTACAGCATGAGTGCTTTTAAGGGTGGGTGTTTAGAGCGGGGTGTCATATGTACAGTGTCACCTTTGACCAACTGGGCTTTGTGATAATCATCCATTGCCATAGCCAGCCTGCGCCCTCCCAAATGAGCACAGGCATGAATTTCAGTGTGTGAAACTCCGTTATTGGGAAGTTATATTAGTGGGCATGGCTTACATTCCCTCGGGTAATACATGGAGCATCCCATTCAATGCCCTACCATTTAATGTGGTAATGCTCTACTGGTCCATGGCATCTCAGATGCCATATTGACACCCCTTAGGGGCACCCTTTACGTGACAGCATGTCTCATCCAGGACCTAAAGAAATATGACCACCTCACCCCGACCTGGTGAAACTCCATTGGCTTCCCTAGCTTGCCTGCACCATCTTAACTACACAAATGCATAATTCACAAAGCCATCACAACCAACACCCATGCTTACCTTGCAAACAAGCGCACCATCTCTGGTGGTCCTCAACACACCCACAGCCAAGACACCATCAGACTTTCAGAAAGTAGTACTGTAAAAAAGAGAAAACACAAGACAGCAGGCGGTTATAACCCATGCACCCAGGATCTGGAACAACATTCCTGTATCCACCGGGACCGCCCCGACTCTGCTCCAATTTAGGAAACAGTTGAAGACTCACCTCTTTAAAGAACACTATATCAGAATGCATTAACAGTCCTTTACCAAGCCTCCTTTTTAATTACTCACTGATTTTATGCTTGTCTTTGACCATATACAGTGCTCCACTGCCTTTTGACTAGGTTACCTTTACCGGGGAAGCATGGAGAACAGGTTCCCATATAGTATTTATGAGTGTGTGCAGACATGAGGATCTCAGGTCCAGTATAGACCAAGTCCAAACTAGACCCATTAAAAATAAAGAGATTTTGTGGTGTAAGGTATGGTAATGTAGATTTGTCTTCAGTGTTAAGTTCCGTTCTCCTGAAGATGGGATGTTATGTCTTAAGGCTGTGGTACTGCCTGCTGTGCTCACCCCTGCTTAATGGTTAATTTGATGGACTATTCCATGAAGCGGTCTAAATGAAAAAGTGCGGATGGCCTGCCTCGCTTGAATGGCCCTATGAAGATAGCACTTGGTGTTGGTATGTAATTTATAGGCTTCTCAGACCCACTCACATGAAACCACTCAGGCACAGCACCGATCAAGCCCTGAATTACAGATGATGGTTAAAAGTTAAATTATTGGTCAATGAATCAGTGGGCAGCCAAGAGAGAAACTGAAGCTAGTACTGGATAGTTGTGCTACGTTTTATAGGAAAATGTATTAAGTTGGGCTGATATCTCGTATGGCAGTGATTTTGGAAAGATGGAATACATTTTATTATGAATTACGGTACTGGATAGTTGTGGCCACGTTTTATGGGAAAATGTATTAAGTTGGGCTGATATCTCGTATGGCAGTGATTTTGGAAAGATGGAATACATTTTATTAATATTTATATTATAATAAATATTATAATAAATATTTATTAGTATGAATCTAGACTTCATTTTTCAAATGCTTAATGTGAAAACCGTAAGGAAATAAAAAATGTGCTAATTCAAAGAAGGGCCCTTCATAGACTCTTTCTGGCGCTCACAAAGGCAAGGGCATTCTTGTACAAAGTGAATTGGAAATATTTTCTGAAGTGTTAAGCAGTTGGTGTGGAATGGACCAAAAACTGATATGGAGTCCTTCGGTCCCCTTCAGCCCCCTTACTTGACTTTGGGTCTACAAAGCAATTCCGACTAGGCATTAGGAAAGGTCAGAGGCATGCCCCGTTTCAGCATGGGGTATATATGGACCCTGTAATGCAGCATGTTAATTTTTAGGTCGAGCCTAGCATTGCAGCGCAAATACATTGCTCGCTCTGCGAGGCATGCAGTAGTAGGGTATGTTGTGGAAGTGTTGTGGAAGCCTCTCCCACTCTCCGCCCATATATGTAATTGGCTGGTGTCAATGTCCTTGGTAAACGCTGGCTTCCGATTCATTATGAGGCTTGTTAGTCCCGCCTCGCTACCACCCTGTCTCCATTTGTTGCCCCCATAAAGACTGGACCTTTTACTCCGCTCCTAACACAGCATGCTTTATCTAGTGGGTGAGCGCTATTTACTTTATTGACAACGGCGGCAGTCCTACTGCAGGCACGATGCGCTTTGGTGCCTTCTTTACTCCCCCCTCCCGTTGTTCGTGCCTTCTCCCCCCCTCCCGTTGTCCATGCCTTCAAATACCCCACCAGCCGTCCCTCCCATTGTCGTTATGCCTTCGCACTCACGTTGTCCGCGCTGCCCTCCCCCGTTGTCTGTTATCACTACCATTTGCAAAGCAATAGGTCTCGCGTAAATGCGAGTCCTATTGCATTGTAAATGCTAGTTGTGACTGTGGAGTTTAGACAAAGGGCAGAAACAGACTCGGAAACCTTCTTTAAGAATGAACCGGGATTTGCCCTTCTTCCAGCAGATCCTAATTAGTTATCTTTCAGCGTGCTGAGCACCTGGCCCCAGAGATAATGGGGCCAGGTGCCAAGAGTCTAGTAAAGAGGCTGCATGTCTGAATTAGTACAAACCTTGCCGTTCCCCATGCAATGCTGCAGATGTACAGCGCGGACAGCCACACACGCGGTCTGATTGCGGCGGAGCTAAATTCAGTCTTCACTGCAGCTCATTACGGGTTCATTAATACACGGGCTGGCTGCTAAACTACAATTAGGCCGGTCACAAACCTGGCCGCCTGGTATCCTTGCCAACGGGACAATATTGTACACACAATGAATGGCTGACCCCGAAGCCCAGAGGCAGACTCAGGGCACTGCCCGGGATAACCCAGCACCACACACCGCGGCGCTGGCCTCTGATGGCGGCCCTTCAGCAGAGCAGTTTGTTCGGGCACAAGGAAGAAGGACTGAGCTCTCTGTTTTTTTTAAATGGTAATATTAAAAAAATATATACATATTTATATACATATCTAAAATATAAATATGTGTGTGTGAGTATAGAACTCTTGGTAGTTCTCAAGTTTAGGTGGAAAGCAGCTCCTGTATAGAGCACTCTCAACACCAGCAACACGCTAGATCTGCTCACCTCAAATGTCTGCTTTCCTATGAAAGTCTTTAAGCATAGGATTAGCAGAGTGCCATCCACGCCAAGATAGAAAGGGACAAAGTCTTTTTGCAATTTCTACAGCAAGTTTTTAAGCATAGGACTAGCACAGTGCTGTCCATGCCAAGCTGTAAAATGACGAAAGCCAATTACCACTCCAGGCACAGTATTACTGCTGTGAATTGGTAAAATACCAACCAAGCCAACCTGAAAGGGTATTGTTTTGATATATACATATATATATTTAATATATGCTGGTGAAGTGGTATAATCGAGCAGAATAAACTTTGTTGCACGCATCTGTGGTCCGTCCTCCGTTCTTAAAGCGCAGAGAGAAGAAACTGCGAAAAGGAGTTTACCTCATATATATTTATATATATACCGCCGCCAACAATAATTGTGTGTTGATAGATGTGTTTCTCTAAATGTACATTACAGTGGGTTGTCTCTTGAATGTACCAAATGCTGAAGTTCAATAAATGCGCAAAAGGAAAGTAGCTACATTGGTACCTGCTGTCCTTCACACCTCAGATTGACAGAAAAGTGGCTTTGCTGGTTATACACTCGCCGCTGATATTTGCTGTGAGGTGCTGTTCGAATCTCAACAAGCTGGGCTTTAAGTGGGCCAGGTCCTGCTGGTGCTCAGCACCGCAATTCTAACAAGCATTTGCAATGCAATAGGTCTCGCATTTACGCGAGTTTAAGCTATTGGCGTTGTAAATGACAATGCCTTTTATTTATGTTTTAAAAACAAAAACAAAATAAAAGGCATTATTTGCAATGTCAATAGCTCAAACTCGCATAAATGCGAGACCTAATGCATTTCAAATGCTTGTTCCACTATCCTTACCAGGCATTTACTAACGGGTAAGAGGTCTGGGGTCCGCTACAAATGTATTTATTATGTATAATAATGAATATGAAAAGAACCAAAACCATATCCTCTTTTTCCTTGCAGTTCTCTCTTATGACTGGAATTTGCCTTGTAGGCCTCAATTACGAGTGAGATGGTACGGGGGAGGAGGGCATTTACTGCACGTAACAAATACAATTGCCTCAGGAGAGATATTTTCTGAGTGCCGTAAAACCTCCTGTTCTGGGTTTCCCCGCGATAAATGGGAAATTGCATGCAGAATAGGTGCGCTTTTGCCAAATTCATTAAAACAAGATTAAGGAAATTTAAGATTGCACTCTTAGACATTGGTACTAATATATAATTACTGTGAATAGCCAAAACATAGTTACAGGGAATAGTGAGGTGTGCCCTGTCGTACATCTGAAACTGTGGGCCTCATTTACAAGCCTATACTTTTTCAGACACTTCAAAAGCGCAATGTGCCTGCCCATATTTCAACAAGCCATGTAAAGTCACCCTGCATGACTTGTCATGGCCTTGTAAATATAGGCCCCTTTCAGGCATTACTCTGCGTGAAAGGTGCGTTCCATGGGTGTTGCTGGGACTGTTCGTGTGCAACATCATGGAACTTGACACATTCCCAGATTTACAAAGTATCATAAACCTAGGAAGGCGTCAGAATCTTACGACTCCCAGGGGAGGTGTAGGAGTGGCACAGCGAGGCGAAATATTTGTATTTCTTCTTGTTTTTTGCTTTTTCAATGTGGGCTGCATTCTGCAACACACATAGAAGGAGCAAAATGCCATTAATTATTGTTTTTGTGCAGGAAGGTGTCCCTTCCTGCACAACAACAATCCTCCCTGCAACGCAGACACCCTTGCACCATGTCGTAAGGGTGTCTGCGTTGGCACATGCCTGCTGTTTGTGTACCGTTGCAGGGGAGAAGGACAGGAATGCGTCATATCTTGCGTCATATCTTGTAGATACGGCGCATTCCAGTCCTTTTATTTTGACCCACTGCAGCGCAGCAGGAAGGCTTATTGCGATGCCGTGCGTCAAAATATACTAAATGAGGCCCTTAGTTTCTTGTCTTATTTTCGACCTACTAGTAAGAATACTACCTTAAACTTCCTTAATCTGCCCTGATGACAAGCTCCTCAAATTACCTCGGAAATCAAAACATTAACATATTTTGGGCCAGATGCATGAAGAAAACTTTCTGCAATTTCCTAATTGCGAATCATTGTGATACGCAATTAGGAAATCGCAAAACGGCATGCATGAAAGTGGGTTGAACACTTTTTGCGATTCCTAGGGGATCACAAATTACCTACCTCATGAATATTTGCGACCCCATGGAAATGGCAAAAATCACAGGGATGGTGGCCTGCTGGGGTCAGCAAGCCACCATCCCATTTTCTTTAAAGGAAAACGTGAAACGTTTCAAAAACAAAAATGAAAAGTTTTCATTTCATTTTATAAGACCTTCGGACAATGACGCCGTGATTCAGCGCGTTAGTTGGATTCCATGTCTCTGAGATTTATCATGATTTCCCGCGGTTATTGACATAAGGACCCACAGCACAGTCCTTTGTGTGGTGTGGACTGCTGTAGCTCAACCATCTTTCTTTTTGGAACAATACTCTTATCTAACTCAGTGCATTAAACCCTAAGCTCCGGGTAGAAGTTGTACCACCTACTGCGGGACTTAAAATCTTAGCTTCATTTTCTACAATACTTCCGTGGACTTGTTGCTTCCCGACGTTATGACGGTGTGACAGAGGTGGTGGCCTTTTAGAGTTGGAGGTTTCAGCCTGTACAAGATATACCCTTTTGTTTAACTACGCCTGTGTACAGTTTCGATGAAGATAGATCGTGGTATTGGTTCTTGAAAAATAAGACGGAATAAGAAATAAAAGTATTGGGACTATTATGTCCAAGGCCAGTATTCTGGGTCCACTCAACGAATCTACTTTTTTGCCCTGCGGAAGTTCTTTTCACAGGAGCGAAATGCGATGGCTGTGGTTTTATGAGGAAAAATAAATAACTTTTTGAAATAAAGTGACCAGTTTGTGACTTCATCCCTGGTGCTGCCTCCACTCTTGCATTTAATTTCGTTTCTGGATTTCCAGTGGGACCGAGCTGCAGCAGGTCCCGTGGTGGACTTTATGATTGATGTGTTCAGCGCAGAGTCAGCTGCAGGCTAATTTTGTTGTATTTTCATTTTATAAGAGTAGGTAGTGGTTTGTGGGACCACAATTATCCAAAAAGAAGCTCCTCTTTTTTTTTACCTCAGAAAAAGGAATGTGATAAAACATCCAAAGAAATCTTGTTTTTTATGTGCTCTTGCTACCGCGATTGTAACCTGTGTAAAATAACACAAACGTCAGTGTGATCATGAATGTCCTGTCTGTTCCTTGCCCACAGGAAGCTTCTGAAATCCACCCTGGTCCTGATGCCCCTGTTTGGGGTGCATTATGTGGTGTTCATGGCCATGCCTTACACTGACGTGATGGGCATCCTCTGGCAGATTCAGATGCACTACGAGATGTTCTTCAATTCCTCACAGGTCTGTTTCTGGTCCCATCTGTGCTTGCTCATCAGAGGACACACTTAACGCTTACTTCATGATCCACAGCACGTCAGTATTGTCACTCGTATCCTCATATCATAGTCACCATGGTTTCTGAATCTTCTCCTGCCACCCTACCCGCTATGTGATTCTAATCTCACTTCACTACTCAAGTGGGCCCGTTCTCCTACTGCTACTGTCGCTGAGCTTCCTACGTCTTTCATGATTTTCTTGCTACTGGGGTCACCTTACTTTCTATAGGGTTTCTGCTTCTTCTACTGCTGCTGTCACTTTCTGGTTTATTTTTGTGTTCCTAACAATGTTTCACTGGTGATCTAGTTGTAATTCAACAGCTATTTCCTTGTGACAAAGATAAATAGGACTTAGCTCCTCTGTGGTCCTTAACTCAATATACAGAGATACTCCAGTAAATACCCTTATGACTAAGTCATTCTGACAATTCCAAATCACATTGCAACAGTTCCCTAGAACATTTCCATCCTCAGACACAAGCGCAAAGTCGGATAGACCTCTTTATCCTGGCTTGAAAGAACCTGACATTCCCAAAGAAATTCATTGCTCTGGTCTGAAACTGACCATTCACATCACCTCAGTAGTGGGTAACCCGAGTAAGGTTTCTGAAAGAGTGATGTTAACGTTACTTTGCTGCAGAAGTATCAGGTATCGGCCATCTCTCAGGGTCAGCTGGAATAATGGAGATTTTGTTTCTTTGCAGGGATTTTTTGTGGCCATCATTTACTGCTTCTGCAATGGAGAGGTAAGTTTATCCTGCAGAGCTGTGGTTGCTAAGTGGAGGGATCTTACGACGAGCAGAATCTGTGTTAACAACTAAAATAGGAGTTGGTTTATGGATAATACTTAATGCAAGATAAATTACAATTTCTAATTTTCTTAATTGTAAAAATATTTCTTCAATTTGAATTGATTTGTTAAATGAAGTACACGTTACTTACCTTTGTTAATGATCTCTCTTGTGGCTACATTATCTAACAGCAGATTCCTTACCTTGTGAATATATCAGGCATCAGAATGGATCTGGAAACCTTTAGAGCAGTTCTCCTGCACGATGCTAGGTGAATATGAGAACTTGGGTTGTTGGCTGAAAGGGGTGTAAACCCTGCTCAAGCACCAGCTACAATCTCTGTCAGGGTGAACCACTAAAGTCCCTAAATTAACCTGTGCTTAACCCTCTGGTAGCTTGGCACGAAAGCAGTCATGCTTAACATAGAAACACTGTATAAAGTATTTATACAGCACACAAACAGTAATAAAGTGAAAACACAGCTTAGAGCGTGAGAATTTATAATCATTGAGAACCGTCCCCGTTAACGGGCACTATAACTTTTAAATAATGAGTACATATGACACATCAGGAATTTATACCTAGACCGCAGAACTTGCTATATTTTATGAGTATCTTTAATACATTTAGCACAACATATTGTTTTACACTAACACTTTACTGGTTTCTTAACGCCAATAATGTGATTTACGATTTGCACTAGGTTACAAAAAGTTACAATTATCTAAACCTATATATCAGAATTCAATGACATGATAATGTTGGGTGACATGTTTAGACATAATGTGTTAGTATGATATTAAACTGAGTAGGTTTTTGACTGATTAACCATAAAAGATTTACATGTAAATTATTAATGGAAGCAGGCATTTTTTTGATTAATTAGCTTCTTGTTTATCATTTTTATAGACCCCTGAGGAAGGGTCAATGGAGTGACCCGAAATGCATTGGGTTGATTACATTTATGGATTGAGAATTTCATGTGATGTCCACAGAAAGTATAGTGGATTGGTATAAACTCGAATAATTGAATTACTTATGAAAATAAAGAAGATTTGATTGACGCCAAGTCGGCTTATAATTGTTTCTATTGTTGTTTGGAGTATCGATAAGGAACTGTCATCGTTCCCAGTAACAAGTGCGCACATTCTTCGGGGAAGGAGTTTCCTAACCAGATCATTACTTACTTATGATTCATGGCACTCTGACAAGGTGTAACGGATGGAGCAGCACTAAATGAACTCAGATTAGTTAGTTAAGTGAATATAACAAAGTGTGCGCGGAGAACCTATCACAATTTAACACAGAAAAAAACCCACATCAATTTAGAAACATAGAGTACATTTTAATAAATTATTTGACACCAAAATAACAAAAATGCAATCAATAGAACCGGTTATGAATTTTATAAGTTTATGGTAAAAACTAGCATCTTAAAGATCAAAGCACCAACCGCCGACATAGAGTCGCGTGAGATCGGGTCAAAGTAAAAAAAAATATGGCCAAATTCAATGGAGTATGTGTCACATACAGGAAGTGGGATTGGGTCCTGTCGGCACTAACCTTCGGAATTAGAAGAATTAGAAGAAATTTTGTGGAAAAATGTCTGAGAACATTAAGTTATGCGGGGCAAGGTTGCAGGGGGTGTCTGAGTAGCAGGCATCATCATCTGGAGCCTGCTGGATGAAGCTGCAGTGAAGATTTCTAAGTTCAGATTTAGTCTCTTTTTTGGTACATAAATCTCCAGCGGGACAAAGATGCAAGTGTTAGCCCAAGAGTGCTTCATGAGGCCGGATATCCCTTCCCAAAGGACCGCTGAGCCGTATTTGCTTTATGGAGAAGAAAGTAGCAGAAGCTGCTGCAAAGTTAGGTTAACAGGCAAAGCACCTTGGGCAGATTGACGAGTAGGTAGGTCCAGGTCTCCTTGCGGTTCTCAGAGTACGTTTTAGCTAAAACTTTTCCCAAGTTTGACTTTCTGGGTACCTTTAGCACCACTTCTAAGGATCCAGGGCTGGAGAGGCACCACTTCGATGGTCAGGACTCCTTCAGGCTGGGTCCAGTTGCGGGTCAAGATGGTTGGAGCTTTTTCTGTCCCTGATGTCCCTGGATGAGAAGAGGCCAACCAACTAACCCTTAGAGTCACTCTGGTAATAATGGGTTCAAGTAAAAGAGCAGGACTCAAGCAGCAGGGCAGACTTCTGAGGAGTCATGGCAGGCTTCAGGTAGGAGAGTAGTCCTTCCAGGTACAGCAAAGCAGCCGCTTGAAGTAAAAAGCAGGCCACAGCAAGCAGGCAGTCCTATGAGAGTCCTTCTATCCCAGATCCAGAAAGTGAACTGAAGAGTGGGTCTGAAGGTCATATTTTTACAGCTGGTGCTTTCTTTGAAGTAGGTCTAGTTTCTAGAGATTCGCTTAGAAGTGTTTGGAATTTCCCACCTACCCAGCTTATGCTCCAGCCTGGCTGCAGGTACAGTGGGCTGGTATGAAGTCATTTATGTGAAGGCAGGGCACAGCCTTATGAATTGTCAGTGGGGTTAGGGCCAGCTACTCCCCCCACCCTGCCAGTGATGGCGCATCCAAGCACACCTAATCTCTCTATTGTGTGGCTGTCTGGGAGGAATATACAAAGTCCAACTGCCAACTTCACCCAGTCACGAGGCACAGGAATAGGCTGCAGGCACCAAATAGCTAGGGCAGGAAAATGACACATTTCTAAAAGTGGCATTTTAAATATTGTGATTTAAAATCCGACTTCATCATTAAATAGGATTTTAAATTACATTTGTCAGTCGCCAAACTTTTCCTACTTGCTCTAAATCCAGAGTTAGCACTTTTTAAATGTAATAAGGCGACTCAATGTCATCCTATGAGAGATGTAGGCCTCACTAGTGAAAAATGAATGTGTGTTTTTTACTACCAGAACATGTAAAAGTTAAAAGTGCATGTCCAACCTTTTAATTGCAATGCACCCGGCCCCATGGGCTACCTAAGGCCTACCTTAAGGGTGACTTATATGTCATAAAAGGGGAGTTTAAGGCTTGACAAAGAGGTTCTTTTGCCAAGTCGAGTTGGTAGTTTAACCCGTTTCATGCGCCGCCGATTTTGCGGAAAGGCGGCACTTCCGCAAAACGGGCGGGGCTGCATCGGCCATTGGCCGACGGCAGCACTGGGCAGGTAGTGCTGCCATCGGCCAATGGCCGACGCAGCATGGAAGGGGTTAAAACTGCATAAAGGCTGCAATGGCAGGGCTGAGACAATTTTTAAGGGGCTACTTAACTAGGTGATACAATACATGCTGCAGGTCCACTAGTAGCATTTAATTTACAAGCCCTGGATATATGGTATGCCACTCTGCTAGGGACTTATAAGTAAATTCAATATGTCAATCCGGTGTAAGCTGATTTTACCATGTTTTAGGGAGTGAAAACAAGCCCTTCAGCACTGATTAGCAGTGGTATAGTGCACAGAGTCCTAAAGCCAGAAAAAAACGAATTTAGAAAAATAGGACGGTGAAAGCAAAAAGTTTGTGGGAAGACCACCCTAATGCTGACCGGTCTACACGTTGAGTTGTGTGGCTCCACACCAACATCGTTCTGTTTCAGAGGTGAAAAGTGGAGCCCCATATAAGCACCACCCATGCACGCTGACTTTGGTTATTTTCTAGGCTCTCTGCTCTCTTAGACACAAAGCCCAATGGCAAACTGGTATGACCAGTGGGCAGATCTCTAGATGGAGACCATTTTAGTTGGAAAAGGGTACACTTCACTGAACGGGGAGGTAGGTGGATCAGCGAGAAATCTGCTGCCAGTTATAGTATCACCAGTAAGATCATTACCGGATGTTAAGTAACTTATTCTTCTGATGGATATTTCTAACTGCAGGTTCCTCAACTTGTGAATAGATACCAGAGCAGTCCCTCCCAAGGTGGTGGGTCTGTGAACTAGTTCACCCCAAAATGTCCTGCAGTACTGAACAGGTAAAATGTGCCTCTCAATGGATGGTCAAAGCAATATTACTTCGCAAAGTGGTGTATCAAAGCTGACATAGCCATCCGACAGGTAGACCAGGACAGGTACTCTGCATGCTAATGCAGCAGTAGTAGCTTTGGCCCTGGTTGAATAAGCTTGAAATCTTTTTGAGAGCGAGTAGTATATTTTTTGCACTGCTTTTTCCTCTTTGCTGAAGAAAACCTTTGAAAGAGCTGATCGCCCACTCAATGGTTCTAGGTACAATTCATGTAGAAACTCTCCGCGCTATTTGGGGCTAATCAGTGTAGTCTCTCTTTCTCCTTAAGAGGAGGGAGGCCAAGCAAAGAACTCCAGAAGTGTGATAGACTGACCAACATGAAAAGGATGGGCTATTTTGGGTAAAAATGAAGCGCAGGTCCTTAGAACCAATTGGTCAGGAAAAAAGGTGGTGTATAGTGGATTTGCACAGAGAGCCCGACGATGCTTCACACATCTAGTCGATGTTATGATAATAAGAAAGGCTGTCCTTAAAGTCAGAAGTCTCAAGGGACAACTGTGCAATAATTTAAAAGGGCTACATATCAAGAAAGTGAGGATTAAATTCAGGTCCTACTAGGGCATCACAAAGGGTTTTTGTGGAAACAAAAGTTGCAAACATTTCAAAAACCTAATTTCAGTGGGTGATTTGAATAAAGAAAGCTTATCCGGCAAGAGCTAGAAGGCCGAAAGAGCTGATAAGTGGCCCTTAACTGTGCCCAAAGCAAGCCCTTGCTGGAACAGGCACAGAACCAACAGCAACACTTCAGAAATCTTTGCATATGTAGGGTCAGTTTGTTGGATGCCACATCAAGCCACAAAATTGTCGCAACAGCTGGTGTACACTGATCTTTTTGTAGGGTCACCTCATCGCTAAGAGGACATCAACAACTTTGAGGGACAGGTTGGAGCAGGTCAATTGTCTCCGCTCAATATTCAAGCATGGAGGTGGAAAGTGTGCAGTCCTAGTTGCAATACCCTGCCCTCCTACTGCGACAGAAGATTCTCCTGAAGGGACAGCTTGATTGGAGGACAGATGCTCATACTCAGGAGTTCTGGGTACCACAGTCTCCTGGCCTAATCCGGTGCCACTAGCATGGCTTGAGCCCATTCATTCCTGATCTTCTTCAACACTCAGGGCAGGAGAGGATAGTGACGGAAAGCCATACAGGAGTCCTGAGCTCCACACTAGCCATAAAGCATCTCAGAGCGAAAGCTTCTTTGGAAATTCCAGTGCATAGAAGGGATTACATTGAACTTCCTTGGTAGTGGCAAAACAAAATTGAGCCAGGGCCACCTCCAGGGATAGCTGTCATTCGATATCTGAAAGGTACCCAAGTCTGCCTGCCCTTGCTTTTTAAGATCCAGCCAGGTGATTTTCCACAAGAGAAATCCCTTAGCGGTCCACCCACTTCTAACAGTGCAGCGCCACCTGACACAGGGCACAAGAACCCACATTGCCTTGCTTGTTGCACCACCAACCTTCCTTTAATGATTAGCAGGAAGGCCTTCCACGCCACGTGGACTGCCATCAATTACAACACATTGATGTCTCCACTAAAGTCCAGAAGCCTCTAATGTCCCCCTCTCCCAGTTGGTCCCCCCAACCCAGCATTGATTCACCCATGACAAGCTCTCGGTGGGGTAAGGAGAGGGGCGTGTCACTGCCACACTTGTGGTCCAGTAGCCACCACTGTAGATCCTTTGTAGTCTCCTCCAAAATCTGGACAGGATCTGATAGATTTCCATGATGTTGCCCACTGGGATTTTATGCCCAACTGCAGAGCCTGCATGTGCCATCTGGCATGTGTCACTAGCAGCATGCAGAAGGCCACCAATCCCAGGAGCCTCAGAGTCATTTGCACCGAGATCCAGAAATCCAGGACAGAGGCAGAAACATCAGGATCTTAGCCTGAATGTCCTGGACTCTCCCTTCCTGGGGAAAGGCCCGAAGCTGTGCCAAGGAAGCGTTTGCGAACAAGTCAGGTGTTTGGATCATTGACAGTGAACCACAATGATGTTAAAACGTTCATTGTTATCTGGAGATTGCCTGAGGCGAGCTGGCCTTCAACAGCCAGTCGTAGTAGGGAGAAGACTCGTACCCTGACCTCCGTAGTTGTGCTAAAGCCATGTCTTTGCTTTGGAGAATACTCGAGGAGCACTGGTGACAGCGAAGTGGAGCACTGAGAACTAAAAATGCTTATAGCCTACTGTGAACTTTAGAAGTGCCTGAGGGTCACCAGGACAAGGATGTGAAAATACGCATTCTCCAGGCCCAATGCCACCATCCAGTCTCCAGGGGCAGACAGTACCAGGACTAGCATTGTCATCTGTAATTTGTCATTTGCAGGAAGGATCTGACTGGGTGAAGTGCTCAAACAAGACGAAAGCCTTAAACCATCTTCGACACAAGAAAGTAGCAGGAATAACACCTAGTTCCCTCTTCCAAAACCAAAATCCTACCTATGGCCCCTTTGGCCTAAAGCTACTCTGTGTTGTAAAATGGACAGATGGTCAGTCCTCAGCAGTCCTGAAGTCGGTGGAAGGTGTGGCGGGGTAGAAAGGCATGGAAGCACATAGCCCCGATCAACAATTTGGAGGACCCACTTGCCTGTCAATATTGCTTGCCACCCTTGGAGGAAAGTTTGGACTCTGCCTCTGATAGGGTGGCTGAGTGCTGATAAGGACACACTTAAGTGGTTTTGCAGTTGTGGCCACTGGAGGGGCAAGGAATTAGGTGATTACTGTCTCTGCTGCTTTGTTGGACTCTGCCATGACAGGGCTGAAAATCCTGCTGTGCTGTAATAGGAGTCTGGCATCAATGGATGGAAAAGCATCTAACGTAGCCGAGGAGAGGTTGAAATTGTTAGTAGAACTGCCCTGTGGGAGCAGAAAGGCCCAAGGCACAAGGAAACATGCTGTGGCTCTGCTCTCTTTAATACTCACCAAGGCCAAGTCTGCTTTATCACTAAAAATGCATGATCTGTCAAAAGGCATGTCCTTTAAATATGCTTCGATGTCCCCGAAAAAGCTAGTGAACCTCATTCAGGTGTGGCACCGGAGGGCACCCTGTTACCCATGGCATGTCCCAAGCAGTCCATCCAGTTTGGAGCCTAAGCCAAATTTCGCTACATCAGTGCTGTACTGAATAGACTGCGTAAGAGATAACCACAGCTCGTTCCTATCAGCCGGTGGAACTTAAGCCACCATATACCAAAGGGCATGGAAAGATGGCAAAGGAGGTAAATGGCATTGATTAATCTCAGAGCAAGGTTCATGGAGAAGAAAATTCTCTTACCAAAGATTTCTATTATTTTGGGCTCACATTAGGAGGAGTGGTAGGGAAGGCATAGGGGGCGACCCTGCTGGTGGGACTCTCATGAGTGGGATATCGTGTTAGGAAGGCAGGATCGCCAGATTTAGGACAACAGTGGCAGGCAACCTGCTTATTAACTGGGGACCCCAGAAAAGGCTTAGCACAGGTACCCTTAAGGGTGTCAGTAAGTAATTTGTCAAATGGCAGTCTCATTGAGAGTCTATAAAACTTCTAATGTGTTACCTCAGCTGCCCTTTGCATCACTGCAGCGAAAAAGGTGCTTTCATCCACAGCATGCCACTGGGGAGACACAAGGACAGTATCAGGGGAAGTGTCAAGCCCACTGGCATTCTGAAGATCTTCATACTAGTTTTCTTCATCATAATGGTGAACATAACTATCCGCATCATTGTTGTTCGAATCAGTGCCAAAAAGATTATGTAAAGTCTGGGCACTACCATGTAGTAAGACAGTGTATCAGAATGACTCAGAGGCGTTGGCAAATGGTTGCACACCAGTAGACGCCGGCCGTGACTTCATAGAAGTCGTGGCGGATTTAATTCGGAGTTGGATAGTACAATAGGCTGTATATCGTCATCTGGCATCAAGTGTTGGCATCAGCGTTGATGTAAGCAGAACCCGTGTGCAGTATGGCGACGGAGACGAGGTTGCTGAACCCGATACGGGCTCAAGGCGCATAGATGGCGCTGAGAGCAAACCCACCCGTGGAAGTCTGACTGGAGATCCCTATAGATCCTTTGGGCCCAAAGGTGCACCAGAGGGAACCAGTAAAGTGCAAAAAATCTGCAACATAGCCTCCCACAAGGCTTCTACTTGCTGCAATGTTGCAGACGAACCTGGAAACTCAGGGTGCATCAGGACAAGAGGCGCAACTGGCTCCAACAAAGATCGAGGGCGAGACCAGAAGGCATGTCAACACCCTTGTTCCTTCTCTGGAGAGCGAGAGCAGCAGGGAAGGAGCAGTTTCGAGTGTGGATTTCTTCTTCAACTTACCTGAATAATTCAACTGAAATGATGATGTGCCGTGGGAACGACTTCAGGAGTGGGAACGGAACTGTTCTTTTGACTTCGACAGATAACAGTTGGCGTCTTCTTGTGCTTCGCGTTCCCAGAAGGCCTTCAGATTTATCTGGGTGCAGTCAGTACAGGCTTTGGAGTCGTGATCTGATCCCAGGCACCACCATCACCCTTGGGCTGAAGGGTGGCCTCTTCAAGGGTTGGGGCCTTCTGAGGCACATGTTAAAGCAGTATGAGGAGTTTGGGTACACAGGGAAGACAGTGTGAGGAGCTTGGTGCACATGAAGAGAGTGTAAGGGGGCTTAGGCACAAGGAAGACTAGTGTGAAAAGCATGAAGCAGATAGGAAAACAGTGTGAGGCTCTTGGGGCACATGGACAATGGTAGAAACTTGAGGCCCATGTGAAGTGTGAGGACATTGAGGTATATGGAGCTAGTGTGAGGGTGGCACATAGACTGACATTTATCGTAAGCTGCCCCCATATTGAGAGTGAAGTTCTTATTTAATCGTTTTGTCCCTTTGCATTCTGATACTTGTAGGATTTCTTTCTTATTGTACAAACACGACTACGAATCTCAGAATGCAAATAAAACTGCACTGGATAGGTTTCGCAGAAAGAAAGGAACTGACGTCAGCACACATGGGTGTTGCTTATATGGGGCTCCACTTGTCCTTTTCTGAGTGAAACGATGTTGGGGCGGAGCCGCACAACACCACTTGGTGGCACACAGGAGAACTGCTCTAAAAGTTTCTGGATCCAGTCTGAAGCATGGGAATTATTCATACAATGGGCCATGTGTATCAACACATTTCCCCATAGACACATAATGGGCAAAACCCTTTCATACATCTGGCCCCTAGGTGAGGAATCCACGCTTAGAAGTGTCCATGAGAATATTTGCTTACCATTGAAGTGGGAGGCGCCCACTGTGAAGTACATGTCGTATAACAGTGATAAAATATGCATGCAATTTCTATTTTGATAGTTCACTGCCTTTCAGCTAGGTTTCCGTTATACAAGTACCATATAAATGCATACTGCAGTGTTGGTGACAGACCAGTAATAAAGATAGGGGCATCAATTTGAACCAATTTATAACACTGATGCCATTCAATCTATTGATATTTGCTGATTTAGGTTTTACCTAAAAGTGCTGAAGATTTAATGGAATTAGCATTCAATGATATGGAAATAATGCATGCAAGATATTCCAGTTTCCAGTAGAGCACAACGGGGATTGTTCTAGCTTCAGTTATGAAGGGCCTTATCCTGTGAATACATTATAATGACACAATCGATACAGTAAACATACTACAAGCACATGGTCGTTTCAGCCAGTTGCAAAACAGTTTCTCACAAAACCTTTCTGTGCAAACTGTCACAACTGTTGCAGTAGACACTGCTTCCTACCAAATATCTTCTTAAGATGTTTCTTTGCACTGTTCAATTCTGCTTGTGTTCCAACACTAGAATAAAGAAACAGCATACATTATGCTGGTAGAGAGGTTATTGTACAATTGTTTAACAATTACTAGCTAGCAGAATCTTATACCTGAATATGAGGTAATACTCGTCTCTCTATCCAAATTAGAACCCAGACTTCCACTCATGGTAGCAAGGGAACTCTACCTGGTGGATGGAAGCAGTTATGGAGGGAGGGAGTAAGAAGTAGAGGATATAGACATGGGTGGACATTCCATGCTCTATCCCTACCCGTGGTATATAAGGGAGATAGACAAGGAGGTGGTTTGCAGTGGAGAGGTCTCTTATCAGATGTGGTCTGGTCTAGAGGCATGTCTGTGTCTTTAATTCCATTTAGGTGAGACAATCATTTTCCCCCAATTACAACTTAGAGCAGCTCTGTCTGATTGTGTTTTTTCTTCCCCAGGTACAAGCAGAAATAAAGAAAGCCTGGTTTAGAAGGAACTTGAACCTCGACATCAAGCAGAGAGCCCGCGTCACAAGCACAGGTGGTAGTTGCCACTATGGAGGAGTAGTATCCCATACCACTAACAGTGTCTGTATGAGCCTTGCCAATCACAGGGCATCAGTTGGAGGATCACTACAGGCCGGAAAGCACAAGGCACAACCCTGCCAGTCTCTAAACAACGTGCCTGGATGCGCCCAGTGCCCATCTAATCTGGAGCATACCATGCCCTCTCCCGCCACGGAGAACCCTCCCAGGGGCTTCACGGAGGACTGCAAAGACACCTTCTGTTCCCACGAAATGCACCAAAGCAGCACCAGCCTGCAGATCGAACTGGAAACAGTATTGTGACAATGGATCAAGGTGCTCATTTTGGGGGTTGCTCTTCTGCCAATTACAGCTGCATGACTGTGGCAGGAAACACATGAACAATTCATCACTGTAACAGATCCTGGCTGTGTAACATGACGTTCAGTGTAATTTTGGACAAAATGTACTCATCTTTATTTGCCACAGTTACTCCACTCTAAAATTTGAAAAATGTTAATTCTTTGTGAGGTTGTAATGAATCTTTCTCACATTTGTGTTCCCTTAATGTGTTGGAATTATACGCCATCAAAGTGAGACAGGTCACTCAGTCCCCCTTCTACTCTTCAGTAGTTACATGCTCCACTAAGAGATTAGTGGGCGAGGTGTGGCGCAGCGACCAGAGCGGCTGACTCTGTAGCACAGGGCTCGCGGTTCTATCGCCAACAATGGCTTAGCTCAGCATCATGCGACTCTAGTCTATGCAATAGCTCACTTAATCTCTCTGACGGCTTCCAGCGCCTGGATACCCTTGAGGGTGATACGTCGCGCTTTACAAATATGGAATTTAGCATATATTTTTAGAATTATCATCAGGTAAAATTAATCCAGGACGAAGCATATGGAGGGTATGTTTACAGCGCAGCCACTATATCAGGAGTCATTACACTGTGGGAGTTACATCCGGAGTCTTAACATGGCTGGTAAGTTTTCAGTCTTTTACTTTGCAGATCAGTTATTTTTAAGTGTCCTAATCTTAAAAGTATATATATATATGTGTATATTATACTCTCTCTCTCACTCCATCTATATACATATATATATATATATATATCTGGCAGTAGATAGTTATAGTTAGGACCTTTTTTTCAATAGGAAAAGTGTTTTTTGTTTTCCCAATAACTTTGGCGCCGGATGATGAACCTTCGCGAAATTTTATATCTCGTGGGACACTCCGGTCTGCTCCTGTCTTAAAAATTTTGGGGTGATTTGGCAAGCGGGGGCCGAGAAAAAAGGGGGGTCCCAAAACGTGTTTTCTCCATGTTATTTTCCATACGAATCTTTAGACAAGGCTACAGCTCGAACTGCTGAGACCTTTTTTTGTTAAATGGTGTAAATATGTGCAGTAGTTCCTGAGAAATTTAAAAAATAGTGGTCGGAAAATCAATTTCCCAAAAGAAACTTTAGACACGGCTACAGCTCGAACTGCTGAACGGAATTACACCAAATTTGGCAAAAGGGTAGCCCTTGGTTCAGAAAGAGACCTTTTTTAAAATGGTGTAAATCCGTTCAGTAGTTGCTGAGAAAATTAAAAAATAAAAGTTTCGATATATATAGAGGCGCGGTGGATCCGCGGACCCTCCCAACTACCAGCTTTATTCTAATTGGCTGTCAACACTCCAAACCAGGAAGTGTTGGCAGCCATCTTGTGACTCGGTAGAACCGAGTCACAAGAAAACAGAAAAACAAACGTGTAAAACAAGAACGGGGGCAGGGTAGAAACACCCTGACCCCGTAGGCCTGCGTAGGAGGTCCCACAAGGACCCCCAGGGCCAAAAAAAACCATTAAAAAAAATAATAATCTGCAAAAGTCACCGAGGATCCGCGGATCCTGCTGCGAATTTAAACAAACAAAGCACGGGCTCCCGTGCTTCGTTATTATTTAGCCCCCGGGTGGGCCAAGTCCCAGGGGCATGCTAAATTGTGAATGTGGGGACCCAGGGCTCCGGTGACCGCCACCCCCGGGCTTGTTTTTAAAATGGGTGGGGGCCTCCAAGGCCCCCCAAGCCCTGGGGACCGCCACCCCCGGGGCTTTTCTTAAATATTAGAACCTGTGTCTGGGGGCTCGAGGCCCCCCCCACACGCCCTGGAGACAGCCACCTCCCCGGGGCACTAACTATGTAAATACAGGAGTCCATTACGTACCCCCGAGCCCCGGGGGCCACTACCTCCCCGGGGCTTTGCCAATGTTGGGAGGGGGGCCGTGGCGGCCCCCATCCAGGAGCCCTTGATGGCCCTGGGGACCGCCACCCCCCAGGACCGGCTCCTGCAGTGTCCCGGAGTGCCCACCCCCGGGACACTGTTGTTTGCAATGACAGGGTGGGAGCCGTACGGCTCCCACCCTGTCATTGCAAACTGCTTTGCTTCATTGAATTCAATGAAGCAAACCAGATTGCTTTTCCACACAGGGAGCTGCATGTCAGCAGCTCCCCATGTGGAATAGCAATGCCGGCTCCTGCAGGATGCGGGAAGCCGGCGGGACCGTGGGGGCATTGAGGCTCCCCCCATGTTTCACAACGGATAGGGCCTGCCCCGGGGTATGGGGTCCCCAGGGCTAGAAGTGGCCCGCCCCCCTCTTCAAAATAAAAAAAAATGTTTTAAAAATTAAAGGCCGGCCCTGGGGATGGGGTCCCCGGGGCCAATAGAGGCCTCAGGAGGGGGGTCACGCAGCCCCCTCCATAAAACCCCCCCCAAACAATATGGCTATGCCTCTGGGGATGGGGTCCCCGTGGCCGCAATTGGCCACGGGAATGGGGCCCACGTGGCTCCCTTACCGTTCATTTTTTTTTAAAGGCGTCAGATCCTGGGGGGTGGGGTCCCCAGGGCCCAAAAAAAGGGGAAAAGAAGGGGGCCAAACAGCCCTCATTCTAAAAAAAAAAAAGAAAAGACCGCGCCCGCCCAGCAACATTCTGCAAACATGCCCTGTGGGGCGTTTTAAATTGGGGAATTAATTCCCTTTTAATACTGGGGGTACATGGGGCAAAAACGGCACAGATGCGTGACGCATCTGTGCCGTAAAGGTGGCGCATTGCTGGAATTGCGTCGTAAGCGCGATGCAGCTCCAGCAAGGCTCGGGTGCCCCATCTTTACAATGCTGCGTCAAGACCTACGCCTGCTTCAAGCAGGCGCAGGGTTTTGACGCAGCATTGGCCTGAAAGTGACTGAGTGAAATCTTATAGATTTCTCTCAGCCACTTTTGCGAGGTGCACCTGCCCCGGAACGCCCACCCTGCGCCGGAACGCCCACAAGTGGCGCAGGGCTTTACAACGTGACGCATCTGCCTAGATGCGTCACGTTGTAAATGGGTCGTAGGGATGCGCCACGTTTACGCCGCAGTTGAGTGACGCAAACGTGGCGCATTCCCAACATAAATCTGCCCCATAGTGTTTGTAATATATGTGACATCATCAGCAGTGCATTGCAGGGGCGCGAGTTATAGTTAGGTCTACTAACTATAACGGCCGAATTTCTTTGGTTTTATAGGAGTGAAATCTCCAACTAACTATAACGTCCCTGAAACCTATGTTTTTTCAGTGAATATATATATATGTGTGTGTGTGTGTGTATATATATATATATATATATATATATATGTAATATAGAGTGTATGACGGAACCACGCATGCGATTACATCACATGCCTTAACAACATCGTCTTTACCACGACCACGTATTTACCATGCATGACTTTATCACACATGCCTTTACAATGAATTTCATTGTAAAGGCATGATTGGTAAAGAGCATATGCATGGTAAAAGGTACACCCCGGCTCCCTGCCATGAGCCCTAAAACCCGGCCCCCGTCCTGAAAACGTCCCCAGCCCTAAAAACACTCCTGCCCTAACCACTGAAACCAGCCTCCAGCCCTAAAAACGACCTCAACCCTAGACCTAAAAACACCTTGGCCTCCCGCCTTGAGCCCCAAAACCCGGCAGCAGAACTGAAAACTTCTCCGATCCCAATCCTAAAAACAGAAAACTACTCACCAAACCGCGTCCCGATCCTTCTGCTTCCTTCCATTCTCATCTGGGCAAAAAGTTCCTCCAAGTCTCTACCACCTCCCACACCCCACACATTTGCTCCGAATCTAGAGTGCTGCCTGCCTTTACCACATACATGCCTTTACTGCCTATACAACAGAAATTGTTGTAAAGGCATTCATGGTAAAGGAATATACGTGGTAAAGGCAAATGTGGTAACGCATGCATTGTAATGGCATTGTAATGGCATGCGTGGGTCCGACTGCGTTGATCATGCTGTATTCCATACATATCTATCTATCTATCTCTCTCTATATATATATATATATATAGAGAGAGAGAGAGCGATATAGATTTGTAACATTAAATCAATTAAAATTGTAATAATAAATTAAAATAAATGTAAGTAATTGTTAAGCCGAAAATTATTTAATAAGTAACTTAAAAAATAACATTAGAACATAGGGTTATGGTTTAAATTTGTAACGTTAATAAAGGTTAAGCAATTGTTTTTTAGGGAACATGGATGGGTAGTGAATAGCGCCAATAAGGAGTTTTTAGGGCTCAGGGATGGGAAGTAAGGAGTGTTTAGGACACAGGGATGAGTAGTGTATATGGATATTAAGGAGGTTTTTTGCTCGGGGATGGATAGTGTTTACAGGTAATAAGGGCTTGTTAGGGCTCGGTAATTTAAATGTAAAATTAAATGAAATTGAATTAAAATACAAGTAATATGAATTTAGTATAGAGCACAGTTATTAAAAGATGTAATTACATTTGAATTAAATAATTACATTAAATGGGATTATGATACAAATGTTTAAGAAATTGGGTTATTAGTTGGAGGTGGGGTGGGGAGGACTCCACTCAAGCAATAAAAACAATCTCTGTCAGTGTGTCACTAAATAAACGGTGCATAATCCTCTGGTAGCTTGGCACAAAAGCAATCAGGCTTAACTCAGAGGCAATGTGTAAAGTATTTAAGCAGCACACAATGACTAATAAAGTGAGAAACAAAACACAAGGCAAACCCCAAACCAATTTAGAACAATAGAGATAATTTTAGTGAATAAAATGACACCAAAATGAAAAAAAAAGAAAACACAGAACCAGAGTTATGAATATTTACATTTTCAGGTGAAAATAGTGCCAAAAAGCACAAAGCGCTACTCACGGATATCTGGTCATGCTGGACCTGGTCAAAGTAACAAGTTTAGTCCCACCGCAAGAGGGCGTGGGTTGGATAAAGGGGACACGTTAGTTTGGGTGAAGAGTTTACTTTGTCCCAGTCAAAGTTCACGTGAGGAGCCTCAGCTATAGATTTGCATTAGCTGGGGCCTCATCATTGTCAGGCAAGGCGCAGGTCATGGCTGGTGCTTGCGTTGACTCAAGATGCAGGCGGTCACTTTTGTACACAAATTGCAGGGTGCTGTCAGAACTTCATGTTAGAGGGAGACACAGCCATCGTTGCTGATGCAAGGAACTTGTTCACAGTCCCAGAGAGCCCAGAACTTCTGGATTTTCACCTAGAGTTCACTTTAGGGGCAGGAGGAGTACACGCTCATGTCAGCCAAGTGCCCAGGACCTGGAGGGCATTTCTTGGAGCTCAGGACTTACTCCAGCAGAGGCGAGAAGCAGTGCTCAAGATAGGTCCAGTTGGTGCTGGCCAGTTGGGCAGTTGCAGGAGCTTAAACTTGTGTCCCTTTAGCTCAAATAGGAGGTCAGTCAACTGATCTCTGGAGTCACTTCTGGGTATCCTGCATTCAAGGCAAGCAGGTCCAGTCATCCTTCTTTAGACAGCAGGTCAGTCCTTTTTCTAAACTGTCCACAGGCCGAGGTTCTAATGAGAGGTTCTGAGGGTGTCCCTTTTTTTTACCTTGTGCCAACCTGTGTGTGGTGGTCCCTTTCTTTATGTACCCCTCATCTGTTTCTGGGCTGTTGTGCCCATTCCTGTGCACTTGGCTCCGAACTGTCTAGGGAGCCAAAGACAGCCTGAACCAAGGTGTGGGTGCATACAGTGCCAGCTTTAGCGCTTGTGGCGCCTGTTTCAACAATCTTTTTTGGACTCCCCATGACCACTTCTTCGGATTCACTCACTACCACCCAGCAAAAGTGCCCTTCATCTCTCCATAGCCCCTCTTTGACATACATTTTATTTGTTATAAAGCACGGGTAAAGTCTATCTTTACCAATCCACTCAGCTAGCCACATAAAATACAGATCTTATCTTTGCAGCAGGCATAGTAACCGTCTGCGCTACTTTATGGCAAGTCAAAGCTGCCACTAGACAAAACTTCGATCTATTTCTCAAGCACTAATATTAATCGCAAGAGTTATCTTGACGTTTTTATTGCTGCCTGAAAGCTGGGCGCACAAGGAACAGGTGCATTTAACTGCCTTGAGGTCATTTTCCCCTCTCCAGGTCAGCTCCCAGTGCAGCTGACCCTGTTGCACCACCCTGGCTGCATTTGTCAGTTGCAGGGCAGACAGGAAGTCAGACAGGGGAAGAGCTATCCCTTGGAAGGACTGAGTACAACCCTCAGCACATCCAGCTCAGGGAAGCGAACACCTTGCCTGGACACTGACAGGAAGGCACATTTGGTTTAGACAGAAAAATTTAAACTTTCTAAAAGTGGCACTTTCAGAATAGCAACTTGAAATCCAACTTTACCATTAAAGAGGATTTTAAATTACATTTTATACAAGCAGAATAAGTATTTCTCTATTAGCTCCCAGAGGGATAGCAAATTAAGTGTAATAAAGTAACCCAGTGTTAGTATAAGGGAGGGATAGCCTTACGACAGTGAAAAACGACTTTAGAAGTTTCATTGTCAGGACAGTTCAGCACACTTTTTAAATACCATGCTCCCTGCCCTATAAGCCTTTAGGACCTACCTTAGGGGTGAATTATAAGTATTGAAAAGTAAGGTTTCGGCCTGCAAAAAATTGTTTATTCTGCCATGTCAAAATCAAAAAGAACAAATGATGGGCAGAATGCTGAATAATGCAAACATTCACGCCCAGTAACAAAAGATCTGGGTTTAACCCATTGTTCGTAAGCTCACCACGCCACTTCAGTTTGGACCCAGCCATATGCAAATCAGTCTTGACCCTGCTCCACATGGGAACAGTCCAGCCTGAACTGCCAAGCCGGGTCCTCCATGGACCAGAAACAAGCATCCTGGGACCGGTTTCGGGGTATCACCCCTCATCAGCCAGGTTCGCTTGAACCCAGTGGCAAAGTGAGCACGGGACCCACGTCTGAACATACCCTTCCCACTTAGGGCGACAAAAGCAAAAAGAACAAATGATGGACATAATGCTGAACAATGCAAATATTCACCTCCAGTCACAAAGGTCTGGGTTTAATCCATTGTTCTTTTGATAACCACACCACCCCAGTTTGGACCCAGCCATATGCAAATAAGTCTTGACCCTGCTCCTCATGGGAACTGCCCAGCCCGAACTGCTCCCTGGACTGTAAACAAACATCCTAGACCGGTTTTGGTGTATTACCTCTCATCAGCCAGGCTGGGTTGAATGCAGTGGGGCAGTGAGCATGGTACCCAAGTCTGGGCATACCCTTCCCACTTAGGATGACACAAGCAAAAAGAACAAATGAAAGACGGAATGCTGAACAATGCAAACATTCACCCCAGTCACAAAGACCTGGATTTAATCCATTATTCTTTGCTCACCACGCCACCCCAGCCATATGCAAATCAGTCTTGAACCTGCTCCTCATGGGAACAGTTAAGTCCTCATGGGAACAGTTAGGGCCTCCCCGGGCCGGAAACAAGCATCCTGAGACTGGTTTCGGCGGTATCACCCCTCATCGGCCAAGCTGGCTTGAATCCAATGGTGCAGTGAGCACGGGGCCCACGTCTGGGCATATCCATCCCACTGAGGGCGACAAAAGCAAAAAGATCAAATGATGGACAGAATGCTGAACAATGCAAACATTCACCCCCCAGTCACAACGATCTGGGTTAAATTCATTGTTGTTTTGCTCATTACCCCACCCCAGTTTGGACCCAGCCATAGGCAAATCAGTCTTGACCCTACTCCTCATGGGACCAGTCCAGCCGGACATGCCAAGCCAGCTCCTCCCTGGCATTTAAAACTACAGTACTGACTGAAGTGGCAGGCCTGAGACATGTTTTAAGGAACTCCTTTACTGGGAGGCCCAATGAGAGTTGCCAACTAGTAGCATTTAATTTACAGACTTTGGGTACATGCAGTACAATTTGCTAGGGACCAATAAGGTTGAAGAACAAAAAGACTTTCTATCATGTCCACTTTGTTCCATTTACTACATATTGTGTTCTTTTGATTAAGCATGATACATGTATACACCTCGCTTAACATGTGCACAGGATTTTTGTCATAATTACCGAGTGGGCCCTGACCACTCTCTGCAGAGGTTTCGGGGTCTCCTCTGACCTTGCTGCACGTCTTCATTATTGTTGTTTTTTACCTAACAAACACTGCTACCAGTTAAGGCGCCACACTTCCTGTACACGTCAAAACCCTCCACAGAACCCACAGACTCCCAATTAAAGGCATGATCAATTTAAAAATGATCAGCATTATGCACAAATCATGCTGGGGCAAATGTCCTGGTTGCCTTCGGAAACTGGTGAACTGCATAGTCTGACCTCTTTTAAAATCTTGACTACCATTTTACATGATTTCATGTCTTATTAACATGTAAGTGTACATTTAGAAAATGAGATTAGTTTTGGTGGGATGACTGGAGGCATGTTCAGTTACCAAAAATAGAGAAATTAATATTCTGAGTGCTTAATTCATGTTTTGTTGGGGAAACCTACTACATATGCTATGCAGTTATTTCATGCTTGATAAAAGCATTTAATGATCTTTATTGACAGCTTCGTGCACTGTTATTGTAAGTATTTAAAACGCTGGTGCCTGCGGCCAAATTGCAAGCCTATGATATTAGTGTAATCTTAGGCACTTGTTTTTGGTTTCGGAATATGAAAGGAACCTTACTGATACCTCAGTTTCTAACCGTGTGAAACTGGTGAACCTGTGGACAGCGCCACAGCTGAAGGCGTGAGATTGTAAGGGTTGTGTCTATAACGTTTCATTGTCCCACCCGACCACTGCAAGTAGATTCCGTGCCATATGTTGATGTGACTGAGAATCTACTTGGAAGAGGCAAGACGGTAAAGGAGTTGGATTGTAAATGCGATCCAACAGATATTTTAAAATTCTAAAACTGATAGATGGATACCTTAAATTGCAATGCAATATCATCTGAATTGCCATAAACCCTATGACCTTTCAGGGAATGTTTTACAAAATTGTTCTATAAAGTTCACCATTTAATTGCATGTTTTCTTGGCAGCAAGAACCTCCCACCCCACTTTGCTTGGGTCGGAAGGGAGGGATGTCAGACTTTCACACGTCACTCACTCAGTGAAACTTGAAGCTCGCATTTTAATTCATGCAACACTGCTTCTAAAGTTCTCCAGGCATCGAGTGCTCTATGGTTGCCATCTGACTACAATATTGCGCACATGAATCACATTACCTAGCAAAACGTGGCCTCCAAACTCTGCAAAATGTTGACCCACCTGGATCCTGCATCCCTAAAGACAGGAAGCCACCCACCACCGTAAAGCCATATTTCTAACACATCTCCACCGACGCTCAATAGTCTAACATCAAAAGAAAGGCGGTGTCTCCTGCATCCAGGATTTGACTAATAGATTTCGAGGCTAACAGCAGGGCCGACATACTGCTCATTTGTAACAGGTAACAGTTCACAGATAACACAAGCCTGACATCGAGTAATTGTTCTTTTTGTCCTCTGACGAAATTCGAATGTGGGGGCCAATTAAGCAAAAAGTTGTGTTTGCAGTCTTGGAATTTCTATGTGACAGAAAGGCCAGTGATCAGGGAAAGTGAACGGCCAGTGGTCAGTGAAAGTGAAAGGCCAGTGATCAGTTTCCTCAATACAGCCCCAGTGAGCCACAATGTCTTCCCTCATCCCAACTCCTACATCTGTGGCCACCCTTCACCACTTGCACTCAAAATCCTACCAAGAAACCTTCTGTCCAAAAATCTCTATCAGCTATCCAAACACCATATTTCCAAACACCAACACTCATAGCATCCATCTTGCTCCAGCTCATCAATGTGCACTCCGCATTTGGATTTTTAATCACATTTGGTCAGAGTGTGATCAAGTTCCTTTTTATTCTTTCCAAATTCCAGGACATCATAGCATAGCTGAAGTAGTTATATACTGGACGAATTATCCACCATACGCTATCTTGCAAGATTTCATTAGAAATTTTCTATGCTAAAGTTAACTCTTCTGTAGGAAAATAGCCCTATAACATAACCAATTATATAATTTGATTAAGTAGCATTCTTTTAATATGACTAATTAAAAGAACACTATGCTCCACATAGGAAGGTGATCATATATCTGTTGTGGGCTTACGGATGCATCTCCATCTGAATGTCAATGTTTATCAGTCACATCCACAAAAAATGTTTCAATTTTCCTGAGTGCAGCTTCTATTGGTGATACCAACTGCGTCGGACACTAAAATCAATGAAGACTTTTTCTAAAAGAATTTTGATTTGGTCGTCTATTTGTGTTTGCAAAGTAATGGATACCTTAAAATAATTTTGTACTTTTGGACAAACAGCCTTCGTTGATGTGGAGTGTGATCCAAGTGACTGAGAACTTTTGAAAGCATCCTGTTTGCTCTAGCCTTCACAAACCTACCCGATTTTCTCACAGTATTTAAAAGAAAATAACTTTTTTCTTATAGCCCTGAGACCATCGATCCTACAGCTGCTAATGTGCGGTGGGGGAGAGTCTACAAGGGTGAGGAATGGTTGGTGAGGAGCAGATCACCATATCAGACTACAAAGGGTACATGACTATGTGCTCAAAGGAAAGAGAACCATGAGGCCAAATGTTTGAAATGCATCTACACCAGCTAAACTCACATGGCTTGTCCTTTCCTTGAAAACATGATTACTTCAGCCTACATATAAGAACAAAATTCATCCCTGAATGGTGACACGTAAGAAAATATCAGTTTTCATGAGATACACATCATTCCAGAGCAAGGCATTTGGATGATTAACCCCAACTCGCAGAATAAAGAAACACACATATTTGAATTGTGTATATTTACTCACATGTAAATCTACTATTACATCTAGGTGTGAATCCACACTTTCTGCTATTCACTATTTCTGAGCATAGATTTACTTGCAGGGGTAGACCTACATGCCTGCACCTCCTGGTGGCGTCTCCTACAACTGGATTTACAAGTTTAAAGTTACTAGTAAGTTTTGACACGTAGGTGGAGATTTCAGCTGATGTGGCTGAGAACTCCCCATGGGAAAGCATGAGGGGAAATATTTGAATTATTATTCTTTAAAAAAACGCATCAAAATATTTTGACATAATATAAAAATGTTACAGCTCTCTAAATTAAATGTATGTTAGATATTAGATTAAATATATCTATTGAATGTATTAGGAGTACTTATTAAAGAATAATTTAACAAATCCTATACCCAATAAATGTTTTATTTAATTTGTATTAAATGTTGTTAAAATGTATATAAACGTCTGCATTTGAAACTATTCTCCTTGTGTGTGCAACCAGAATTTTTTTATTCATAAAGGACTACTTGCTGATGGGATATGCTACACAGGGTTGGCAGAGCCAGTTGATGGTCTGCATCTATCCTGTTCGAGAGCCTGGCTGGTTGTGATTACTTTGAAATCTATATTTTAAGAGTCAATATTATTTTATTTTTTAACATTATTTTCCATGTGGTGTTATTTTAAGCCCTGGCCTTCCTAACTTCCTATGGGAGTGTGTTGCAATAGCTATGAGTGGCCATGTCTGGTGTCGGACTTATTGCAAGGGTGGGCTAAGTACATTTACTACTGTTTTATCACCTTTACAGCTGTAGTAACTTTAGAATAGTTTGTGAATAGAAACTGGTTTACTCTTGTAGGTAGATGTTTGTAGTAGTCTGTCCCGCCCTAAACCGTCTGTTCATTTGCCCTAAACCCCTCCCATTTTGTAGTAATTATTCCCTATTTTCCAGTTACACTCTCTTGTCCCTCCCACATTTAATACTAAAAACATAGACAAATATAGAGATTTCTGCCACCCTGGCAGAGAACTATGCACAGAAATGAAAGGTGTGGCAGACATCTCCACCCAGTGGTTTGTGATTATTTTGAGATATGTACTACGTTTCTGAATAGGTTCCTTCATATTCACTGCAATATGAAATGAAGAATTTACTTAGATGAACACAGACATCTCATGCTACCTCTTCAAGCACCTAACTTACTGTGAAATACAAAAACAGGACTTTTGGGTGATGTGGTAGGTATATGTTAAATACTGTACCAAGGCAAAGACACAAGGTGTTATTTATGGTATACAAATGCTTTATTCGACAATTCTGTCATTCACAAAGGCTATTTATTAGAGTGAAACTATTCTACATGAATTCCAATGGCATCACATGCCTTCTCCATCTTACCATTGAAGGTCCTGACTGACTTCTCTCCCAGGCTCAGCGAGTATGAAAAAACCAATATAGAATAAAGGTGCCAGCCAAAGCCGGACAGAGGGTTAGAAAGTAGTACCCGCAAGCAAATCATATCAACTCTAGAACACCCTGTGGGCTCTCCCCTCAAACTTCAGTTCAGGATCTACATCAATGCACCCTGGAGTGAAAGTCTTCTACGTGGTATGAGAAATCCCTACAGCACAGCCTTTGCACATTTTCTGGACAACCTTACTTTTACCTCCAGTGCACTCAAACATTTTGCGACTCCATTGTAGAGTGCACTGTTCATAGAGGCCTCAACACTGTCTCGGGGTTGTTCCAGATTCTACAAGCACAGACAGAAAAGGCCTTATGCCTTGTTTTTCCTTTTTTACACTTCTTAGTCTCCAGTCTGATGGTGTCCAGGCAGTAGTTATTCGGAGAGCCACCACAAATGATGAGCATATCAGACAGACAGACATGGTTTCAGGTAGTGATGGCTTTCTAAATTATGATTGTGGTTTTGAGGATGTGTAGGATGGCAAAGTGAACCAGTGGAGCTCCCTCAAGATGGAGGTGATGCAATCATATTTCATCCGGATCTGGACAAGATGTGCTGTGGCAAGAAGGACGAAGTAAAGTCTGGAGTGTGGGAGACTATGGAGCTGGGCATTTCCACCATCCAGATTCAAGAGCACGAGGTCCATGGACAGCAGTTCTGAAGTTGCTTTGTAGGAGGTATGCTTTTATTTTTTTCATTAAATAAGCTGATATCAGGCCACCTTTGTTGTATTGTCAATGTGTTCCTTGAGGGGAGGTTGGTGTCCATGGTGGCCTGGCATTGGGTGAAAGTTGGGGTTCATAGCTGTTAACGTTCATATCATCGAGCCAGGTTTGTACTATTTCTTGCGTGTTGTTCTTGGCAGAGAACAGGAATTTGTCTTGATGGGATTCTGCTTTAGTTAGGTGCTGGGCATTCAGGTCTGGACGAGGTGCAAGAATCATCACTGGGGCACTGGATGTCTGAAGCAGAGGAGACTTTCAAGCAGAGTTGTGCATCATAAGCATACCTCATTTAATGCTGTTTTCAGTGAGGAGCCCCAAAGGGGCACCAAATAGAAGTCCCACATAGAGATGTAGGAACAAGTGGAACCCAGGAGGACTCCAAGGTTTATAGGGCTCTTCTAGAACCTAGAGGTGCCCAAGTGATCAGACAAGTTTTGGTTGTAAAGGTAGGAGGAGGACCAATGAAAAACATTTCCAGTGAATTCCATTCAAGACTTTGCTATGGATGTAGATGGAATGGTGAATGGTGTCAGAATGGCAACAGGAGTCAGGGGTCATCTCTACCTGTAGTCTGGAAGATGTTGTCTACAATGTGTAAGGGAACTGTCTCCATGCTGCAGATTGACCTAAAGCCAGAATGGTAGTCATGCATTTGGTGGTAGGGGTTTATGTGATCTTAGTCTTGAGCCTAGACTGATTCTTTTATGATATTGCCAATGAATGATATGTAAGTGATAAGCTGCTAGTGGGCAAGATCATCACGGTCTAGTGTAGGTTTCTTTAGGAGTGGGAGGATCTGGCCTGTTCTCAGAGCTTCTAGGATGATGACTTGAGTGAGGATTGACAATGGTGAGTAGGTGTACAAAGGATTCTTTGGAAGGAGTATTGATGAAGGATGAGGATACGGCAGCATCTTTATAGGGGTGCCATTGAGGGATGAGAGTATCTCAACAAGGTCTGCGAGACATAGGACTTTAAACATAAATATTGTGGGGTGCTAAGAGAGGGGTGGGGTTTCAGAAGAGAATTAGGTTTGGTGTTGATGTGCTGTTGAATTTTCTATATTTGTTTCACTGGTTGATGGCATTAAACCTATCTGTGGAGTGTAGGGAAAAAATGATCAGGCACGGGTTATGCACTCTTGGCTTTCTTGAAGAGCATTCTGTCACTGTTGGAAGCTTTATTGATTGTATTGGGTGTAGTACTTTGTGAGTAGTCTGTGTGTTGCATGGAGGGACTATAGAAGCAAGAGGTCATTAGAGGTCCATTTTTCGTCTATTTTATTTCTTGTCTGTGGATAGGGCATTAGTTACCAGTGGAGTTCCAGGATGCTGAAGATTATAGTTTGCATATGCATGTTTTAGTTGAAGTGTGGATATTCACGTTTTCCAGAAAAATGCTGGAGTCATTTCAAAAGGTGTTGATATTGGACATGGAGTTGGCAGGTCGATGAGTTCAAGCTTTAGCTTGTCTGTGGAGCAGTCTTTGAAGGATCTGAAGATTTGGTGTTCTCTTTTGGGTTGACCTTGGTTTGTTGATTAGACATTGACCAGGGAGGTAGGCATGGCAAGGTGGTTGGTAAAGCTGAAAGCTTTGCAATGGGTCAGTGAGGTTGGGAAGATGAGGTCGAGGATGTGTCCACTTTTGCACTTAGAACCCGGATATCTCTTAAATCAAATGTTAACTACAAAAACCATATAAATGCAATAAAAACAGTAATCGCCTCTTAATCAGCCACTTTGTGCATGTAATAATAAAATGAAACTTTTAAAGGGCGTGGCTACTTCAAGAATTGTACTAGTTATGCAATCCAGGCTCCCATGTGCTGCTCACTCGCAAAAGCAACAGATCAATGCTATCTAAACAGCCACATTTTAACTCTCATTACAAAAAGGAATTCAGGCGCGGGGTGTCATACAGGTAGAACCGCTGAGCCTGTAACCAGGCGAGGTCGACCCCACACACCACTGCGTCTGCCTCGTTTTGCCTTGCCTTGTGTGTTTTGCCCCTTGCTTTTTTTCTCCTCATTTTGCCTCTTGCCTTGTGTGTTTTACCCCTCGCTTTTTTCTCCTCATTTTGCCCCTTGCCTTGTGTGTTTTGCCCCTCACTTTTTTCTCCTCATTTTGCCCCTTGCCTTGTGTGTTTTGCCCCTTGCTTTTTTCTCCTCATTTTGCCCCTTGCCTTGTGTATTTTGCCCCTCGCTTTTCTCCTCATTTTTCCCCTTGCCTTGTGTGTTTTGCCCCTCGCTTTTTTTCTCCTCATTTTGCCCCTTGCCTTGTGTGTTTTGCCCCTCGCTTTTTTCTCCTCACCTTGCCTTCGTTTTCTCGTTCCCAGGACGACCCAGCCGCCGCTGAGCCACCCTCTGACCTCCTTTTCCCGCCGCTGACTCCCTGCGGCCCCGCCCCCATCCTGCCCATTCGCCGCCCCGCTCCCGCCACCCAGCTGCTCCTCCCTCCCGGCTCCTCACTTATGACGCCCACGCGAAAGCGCGGGGGCGCGCCGATTGTGCGCCGAAGGCAAGCCCGTCTGCGCCCGTCCGCGCCTGGACCGTGCCCAGTGCCAGGACCCCTGGCCCCCGCCAATGCGAGACCACCCGACAGACCTACAATGCCGCCGCACTCAATGCCGGCCGGAACCCCGCCTGCTGCCGGGCCACCCCGAAACGCATCCACGGACCCTTCACCTGCAAGGCCTGCAAGTTCACCTGCCTCCGAACCTGCACCGCACCCACCAAGCCAAGCACCAGCAAGACCCACCTCAAGTGCATCCTGCTCAACACCCGCTCCATCCACAGACACGCCATCGAACTCTGGAACCTGCTCGACACAACTTCACCAGACGTCGCCTTCCTCACGGAAACCTGGATGAACGCCTCCTCTGCACCCGACATCGCCATCCCAGACAGATACAAGATCACCCGGAGTGACCGCATCAACCAGACTTGAAGAGGCATCGCCATCGTAAACAAGAACACCATCCGCATCACGACCGACTACAACGACACCTTCCCCGACGCAGAGCACCTCCACTTCCAGATAGACGCCGACCCAAAGACGACGCTCAGAGGCACCCTCGTCTACAGACCCCCGGGACCACGCACTCAATTCAGCGACGACATCACGGACTTCATCAGCCCGCACGCCCTCCCCTCCGCTGACTACATCCTCCTAGGGGACCTCAACTTCCACCTGGAGAACAACAAGGACCGCAACACCGCCGCCCTGCTGGACAACCTCGCCAACCTCGGACTCAAGCAACTGGTCAACACCCTCACCCACTACGCCGGCAACACGCTCGATCCCGTCTTCTCTTCCAGCAAGCACATCACCTTCAGCCACACCACCGGACTTCACTGGACTGACCATAGCTGCGTCCACTTCAGCTTCAGAAGAACCACGACCCACCGCAACCCACAACAGGTTCCTCACAGGCGCTGGAGCAAGATCACCGCCGAGCAGCTCACCACCTCCCTCAGCCAGAACCCACCCGCCAGCACAACGGACCCCAACGAAGCAGCCCGCAACTTCACGCAGTGGCTGACCACCTGCTCCGACAACCTCGCGCCACTGAAGAACCCTCCCAGCAGACCCAGAAGCAAGAAGGCCTCCTGGTTCACTGACGAACTCAAGGACTCCAAGAAGAACTGCCGCACCCTCGAGAAAGCCTGGCTCCGCGACCAGACCACAGACAACATGACCGCCCTCAAACACGCCACCCGCAAGCACCACCAGCTTATCCGCACCACCAAGAAGAAATCACTGAAGGAACGACTGGACAACAACGCCCACGACAGCAAGGAACTTTTCAACATCGTCAAGGAGTTCTCCAACCCCAGCACCGGCAGCAACGACATCACTCCTTCACAAGATCTCTGCGACTCTCTCGCCTCGTTCTTCCACCGCAAGATCGCCGACATCCACAACAGCTTCGACGCACCATCCACGCACCCTACCGTCGAACCAACGCCCCCCCACCGCCACCCTCCGCACCTAGACTACGGTGACCACTGAAGACACAGCCCGCACGATAAGCACCATCCACTCCGGATCTCCAACTGACCCCTGCCCCCCGAAAGTCTTCAACAAGGCCGACTCCACCATCGCACCCCAACTCCGGAACATCATCAACACCTCTTTCAACACCGCCACCTTCCCGGAAAGCTGGAAGCATGCCGAGCTCAGCGCCCTACTGAAGAAACCAACAGTTGACCCCACCGAGCTCAAGGTCTTCCGCCCCATCTCGCTTCTCCCTTTTCCTGCCAAAGTCATCGAGAAGACCGTCAACAGACAGCTTGCCGCCTTCCTCGAGACGAACGGATCCCTTGAGCCCTCGCAGTCCGGGTTCAGAGCCAACCACAGCACCGAGACCGCCCTCATCGCAGCCACCGACGACATCCGAACCCTGCTCGACAACGGGGAAACTGCGGCACTCATCCTCCTGGACCTCTCTGCAGCGTTCGACACTGTCTGCCACCGCACCCTAGTTCAATGCCTAAGCAACATCGGTGTCCAAGAGAAGGCACTGGAGTGGATCATCTCGTTCCTCGCCGGAAGAACACAGAGAGTCCGCCTCCCCCCGTTTCGATCCGAGGCCACCGAAGTCATCTGCGGCGTACCGCAAGGATCATCACTCAGCCCCACCCTCTTCAACGTCTACATGAGACCTCTTGCAGCCATCGCACGCCAGCACAACCTCAACATCATCTCCTACGCCGACGACACACAGCTGATCCTCTCCCTCACCAGAGACCCCGACACCGCCAGAACTAGCCTACACGAAGGGATGAAAGACGTAGCTAAATGGATGAAGAACATCCGCCTGAAACTGAACTCAGACAAGACGGAAGTCCTCATCCTGGGACCATCACCCTCCGCCTGGGACGACTCCTGGTGGCCCCCCGCCCTGGGCACCACTCCCAAGCCAACAGACCACGCACGCAACCTGGGCTTCATCCTGGACTCCTCCCTCTCGATGACCAGACAAGTCAACGCCGTCTCCTCATCATGCTTCAACACCCTACGCATGCTCCGCAAGATCTTCCGGTGGATCCCGACCGAAACCAGGAAGACGGTCACCCAGGCACTCGTCACCAGCAGACTGGACTATGGAAACACCCTCTACACCGGAAATACAGCCAAGCTACAGAAAAGACTACAACGCATCCAGAACGCCTCCGCCCGACTCATCCTGGACATCCCCCGTCGCAGCCACATCTCCGGCCACCTGAGGGACCTGCACTGGCTCCCAGTCAGCTAGAGGATCATGTTCAGGCTCCTCACCCACGCACACAAATCTCTCCACGACCTGGGCCCCAAGTACCTCAACGACCGCCTGACCTTTTACACGCCCACCGTCATCTACGTTCTACAGGCCTCGCCCTCGCCACCGTACCACGCATCCGAAGAGCCAACGCCGGAGGTAGATCCTTCTCCTACCTGGCGGCCAAGACATGGAACTCCCTCCCAATCCACCTTCGGCTGACCCAGGACCATCTCGTCTTCAGGAAACAACTCAAGACCTGGCTATTCGAGCAATAGCAGACCCCTTCCCCCAAGCGCCTTGAGACCCTTCTGGGTGAGTAGTGCGCGATACAAATGTTATGATTGATTGATTGATTGATTGAAAAAGATAAAAGTGCTGCCACCAAGGCACACTCTTCTCTCTTTTGGAATACAGACCATACTCGCCCCAGAGGATCTGAGATTCCTCGGATGAGTAAAGGGTTGGATGAAAGGGTGTATGTACAGAGAGCCACTGTTTGTCAAAGCTTTATAACAGTAGCGCAACACCTAAAACAAGATTATCCGCTTCACAGGGAGCCAATGTAATTTAGCAAGTGAGGATCCCATGGAGACATGTTTCGGAAGATTGAGTAGCAAGCGAGACACCGCGTTCTGCATTAGTTGAAGACGCATCAAGGGAGAATGTGACACCCCCAAATAGAACACGTTACAGTAGTCCAGCCTCAAAATAATTAAGGCCTGGACCACAGTTTTCCTTGCAGTTTCTGGGCGAACACCCATGGTCTTTTTCAAGCTTTTGAGGACTCCAAAGCATTTACCAGCCAATGCTGTAATTTGGCTGTCAAAAGACAGTTTCTGGTCAAACCCTATACCCAGGGTTTTAACCTTGGGCTTAGGGCTAGGTAACGGGCTGAGGTTTTGAGGCCACTAAGAGGTCAACCTAATATTCAGTTATTTGCCCAGGATCAAGACCTCGTTTTCCCTACATTCAGCTTAAACCATTTTGCTCCATCCACCTGGCAACCTCTTCAAAACATGACCTCAGAGAAGTAGCCATGGTTGCAGCATCCTGGGAAAGTGTGATAATTAACTGAGTGTCATCAGCATTGGTGATTACTGTGAACCTATATCGTTCAATGAACTTGGCCAGTGGGAGCAAATCAAAATTAATAATGTTGGACTTAGGAAGGAGCCCTGAGGAACTCCCTGCTGCAGACTGAACACTTTCAAATGGTGTGATTTTTGACACACCAGGAACGTGCGTCCCTGGAAACAGGAAGCCACCCACCGTAAGGCCATATTTCTAACATCATATCTCCACAGACTCTCAATGAACAGATTGTGCTATATATTGTTAAACGCCGCAGTGAGGTCTAACATCAAAAGAGAGGCAGTGTCTCCTGCGTACAAGATTTGACGAATAGATTCCAAGGCTAACAGTAGGGCCGAGTCCATATTATAGGATGGGCGGAACTCCGACTGTGTCCTATGAAGAAGATCATTAGTCTTAATGAACTGAGAGAGTTGACGGTTTACATTTCTCTCTGTAACTTTAGCCAACAGTGGCAACAGTGAAACAGGTCAGTAGTTTTCTGGATTAGGAGGGTCCAGATACTAGTATTGTATTGAGTAGAAGTTGCTGACGTTTTGCTACTGTATTGGCCTACTCTGAGGCCATTATTGCTCAAGCATGATTGGTTGTTTATTCTGTTAGCCCCAGATGGGAAAATTTCAAATTACACAGACAAGAACATCCTTGAAGCTAACAGAGTGACAATGTAAGCGGTTGTGCTGGGGTTATCTCAACTTTTCTTTCTTTATTATTCATCATTCTCCTTTTCTCCATCTGTTTGTTCATACCACTTGGTTACTACTGTAGGGGAGGGAACAGACAAGAGACAGCATGGAAAGTTCACATCACTCCTACTGTACAGCTTGATATACGAAGTAGTATTGGGCTAATTTAAATTGTGCATTAGAACTCACACTTTGGACACTTGTGAATTCTCGCCTACTCTCATTCCGTTAGGGGCTCCGCAATTGCGTCATCGCACTTTGCTTCCACTGGAAGAGTCCCCTCTGGGAAGTCATACCGGAACACCCAGGAAAGGTGAGATATAAAAAGCTGTCCCTGGGCCATATAGAGCATCACTTTTAGTACATTAGTACTGGGGGTTCCTCAGGAAAGGACAGTCACACCTCTCGGGCCACCTTTGAAATCTTTTCATACTGCAGGAACTGCCCCGTTCCCAGATCAAAGGAGGTCCCTGCAGCCTTCCATGTTATATATCAGCCATGTTCATACATATCTCCCATCATGAGGCAACCGCCTTGCCTCCATCTCCCCACCAACATAGACTCCGCTATATGGTGAAAAGGCTTCACCACCCAGAGCGGAATGTCGAGAGCATAAAGCGCATGTCGCAACACCCTCCTGACCGCGCTCTCCCATATATTGGCCACATGTTGTTTTAATGTAAGGGTAGGATGTAGGGACCCCTGTGCTGAGCATCTGGAGTTCCGGTAGGTAATGGTCACCGTGCGTATCCACCAGGAGTCACTTTTCCCAGTTATCATATTCATCCAGCCAGTGGATCGCATGTTGGGGCTGGGAGGCCATATAATAGAGCTCCAGGCAGAGTACTGCAAGCCCCCCACTTTCCCAGGGTCTCTGTAATTTTATTGAGCATATGCGTTTGGAGCCCCATAGGAGTTCCACAAATGGCCCCTCCAATATTTCGAAGTCGTGTGTGGGGACTTAATACAGTGAGTGCTGTAGTGCATAGAGGCATTTACAACAAGGGGTGGTGAGGGACAGAGTCTCTGAATTGAGCAGAATACTCTCACCCAGTCAAGAGATCAGGGCTAGATCCAACACCGTTTTTTAGCTCATTGCACCATCCCAGTTTCAGAACCTGGCTGTATGCAAATTAGTCTGTTCCTGTCCCAGTGCATGATGGGAACAGGGCAAACCAAACTACAAAAGCCAATTCTTACACTGGGAAGGAAACAAGCTTCCGGGGACCGGTTTCTGGCATTACAGCCGTCTTCGGCCCGGCTTGCTTGAATCCTGATGGTGCAATGAGCAAGGGACTCATGTCTGAGTATACCCTTCCACGCTTAGGGTGGACAAAATTATTTACAACAAGGGGTGGTGAGGGACAGAGTCTCTGAATTGAGCAGAATACTCTCACCCAGTCAAGAGATCAGGGCTAGATCCAACACCGTTTTTTAGCTCATTGCACCATCCCAGTTTCAGAACCTGGCTGTATGCAAATTAGTCTGTTCCTGTCCCAGTGCATGATGGGTACATGGCAAACCAAACTACAAAAGCCAATTCTTACACTGGGAAGGAAACAAGCTTCCGGGGACCGGTTTCTGGCATTACAGCCGTCTTCGGCCCGGCTTGCTTGAATCCTGATGGTGCAATGAGCAAGGGACTCATGTCTGAGTATACCCTTCCACGCTTAGGGTGGACAAAATTATTTACAACAAGGGGTGGTGAGGGACAGAGTCTCTGAATTGAGCAGAATACTCTCACCCAGTCAAGAGATCAGGGCTAGATCCAACACCGTTTTTTAGCTCATTGCACCATCCCAGTTTCAGAACCTGGCTGTATGCAAATTAGTCTGTTCCTGTCCCAGTGCATGATGGGAACAGGGCAAACCAAACTACAAAAGCCAATTCTTACACTGGGAAGGAAACAAGCTTCCGGGGACCGGTTTCTGGCATTACAGCCGTCTTCGGCCCGGCTTGCTTGAATCCTGGCTGTATGCAAATTAGTCTGTTCCTGTCCCAGTGCATGATGGGAACAGGGCAAACCAAACGACAAAAGCCAATTCTTACACTGGGAAGGAAACAAGCTTCCGGGGACCGGTTTCTGGCATTACAGCCGTCTTCGGCCCGGCTTGCTTGAATCCTGATGGTGCAATGAGCAAGGGACTCATGTCGGAGTATACCCTTCCACGCTTAGGGTGGACAAAATTATTTACAACAAGGGGTGGTGAGGGACAGAGTCTCTGAATTGAGCAGAATACTCTCACCCAGTCAAGAGATCAAGGCTAGATCCAACACCGTTTTTTAGCTCATTGCACCATCCCAGTTTCAGAACCTGGCTGTATGCAAATTAGTCTGTTCCTGTCCCAGTGCATGATGGGAACAGGGCAAACCAAACTACAAAAGCCAATTCTTACACTGGGAAGGAAACAAGCTTCCGGGGACCGGTTTCTGGCATTACAGCCGTCTTCGGCCCGGCTTGCTTGAATCCTGATGGTGCAATGAGCAAGGGACTCATGTCTGAGTATACCCTTCCACGCTTAGGGTGGACAAAATTATTTACAACAAGGGGTGGTGAGGGACAGAGTCTCTGAATTGAGCAGAATACTCTCACCCAGTCAAGAGATCAGGGCTAGATCCAACACCGTTTTTTAGCTCATTGCACCATCCCAGTTTCAGAACCTGGCTGTATGCAAATTAGTCTGTTCCTGTCCCAGTGCATGATGGGAACAGGGCAAACCAAACTACAAAAGCCAATTCTTACACTGGGAAGGAAACAAGCTTCCGGGGACCGGTTTCTGGCATTACAGCCGTCTTCGGCCCGGCTTGCTTGAATCCTGATGGTGCAATGAGCAAGGGACTCATGTCTGAGTATACCCTTCTACGCTTAGGGTGGACAAAATTATTTACAACAAGGGGTGGTGAGGGACAGAGTCTCTGAATTGAGCAGAATACTCTCACCCAGTGTAAGAATTGGCTTTTGTAGTCTGGTCTGCCCTGTTCCCATGATGCACTGGGCCAGGGACAGACTAATTTGCATACAGCCAGGTTCTGAAACTGGGATGGTGCAATGAGCTAAAAAACGGTGTTGGATCTAGCCCTGATCTCTTGACTGGGTGAGAGTATTCTGCTTAATTCAGAGACTCTGTCCATCACCACCCCTTGTTGTAAATAATTTTGTCCACCCTAAGCGTGGAAGGGTATACTCAGATGTGAGTCCCTTGCTCATTGCACCATCAGGATTCAAGCAAGCCGGGCCGAAGACGGCTGAAATGCCAGAAACCGGTCCCCGGAAGCTTGTTTCCTTCCCAGTGTAAGAATTGGCTTTTGTAGTTTGGTCTGCCCTGTTCCCATGATGCACTGGGCCAGGGACAGACTAATTTGCATACAGCCAGGTTCTGAAACTGGGATGGTGCAATGAGCTAAAAAACGGTGTTGGATCTAGCCCTGATCTCTTGACTGGGTGAGAGTATTCTGCTTAATTCAGAGACTCTGTCCATCACCACCCCTTGTTGTATATAATTTTGTCCACCCTAAGCGTGGAAGGGTATACTCAGATGTGAGTCCCTTGCTCATTGCACCATCAGGATTCAAGCAAGCCGGGCCGAAGACGGCTGAAATGCCAGAAACCGGTCCCCGGAAGCTTGTTTCCTTCCCAGTGTAAGAATTGGCTTTTGTAGTCTGGTCTGCCCTGTTCCCATGATGCACTGGGCCAGGGACAGACTAATTTGCATACAGCCAGGTTCTGAAACTGGGATGGTGCAATGAGCTAAAAAACGGTGTTGGATCTAGCCCTGATCTTTTGACTGGGTGAGAGTATTCTGCTTAATTCAGAGACTCTGTCCATCACCACCCCTTGTTGTAAATAATTTTGTCCACCCTAAGCGTGGAAGGGTATACTCAGATGTGAGTCCCTTGCTCATTGCACCATCAGGATTCAAGCAAGCCGGGCCGAAGACGGCTGAAATGCCAGAAACCGGTCCCCGGAAGCTTGTTTCCTTCCCAGTGTAAGAATTGGCTTTTGTAGTCTGGTCTGCCCTGTTCCCATGATGCACTGGGCCAGGGACAGACTAATTTGCATACAGCCAGGTTCTGAAACTGGGATGGTGCAATGAGCTAAAAAACGGTGTTGGATCTAGCCCTGATCTCTTGACTGGGTGAGAGTATTCTGCTTAATTCAGAGACTCTGTCCATCACCACCCCTTGTTGTAAATAATTTTGTCCACCCTAAGCGTGGAAGGGTATACTCAGATGTGAGTCCCTTGCTCATTGCACCATCAGGATTCAAGCAAGCCGGCCGAAGACGGCTGAAATGCCAGAAACCGGTCCCCGGAAGCTTGTTTCCTTCCCAGTGTAAGAATTGGCTTTTGTAGTCTGGTCTGCCCTGTTCCCATGATGCACTGGGCCAGGGACAGACTAATTTGCATACAGCCAGGTTCTGAAACTGGGATGGTGCAATGGGCTAAAAAACGGTGTTTGATCTAGCCCTGATCTCTTGACTGGGTGAGAGTATTCTGCTTAATTCAGAGACTCTGTCCATCACCACCCCTTGTTGTAAATAATTTTGTCCACCCAAAGCGTGGAAGGGTATACTCAGATGTGAGTCCCTTGCTCATTGCACCATCAGAATTCAAGCAAGCCGGGCCGAAGACGGCTGAAATGCCAGAAACCGGTCCCCGGAAGCTTGTTTCCTTCCCAGTGTAAGAATTGGCTTTTGTAGTCTGGTCTGCCCTGTTCCCATGATGCACTGGGCCAGGGACAGACTAATTTGCATACAGCCAGGTTCTGAAACTGGGATGGTGCAATGAGCTAAAAAACGGTGTTGGATCTAGCCCTGATCTCTTGACTGGGTGAGAGTATTCTGCTTAATTCAGAGACTCTGTCCATCACCACCCCTTGTTGTAAATAATTTTGTCCACCCTAAGCGTGGAAGGGTATACTCAGATGTGAGTCCCTTGCTCATTGCACCATCAGGATTCAAGCAAGCCGGGCCGAAGACGGCTGAAATGCCAGAAACCGGTCCCCGGAAGCTTGTTTCCTTCCCAGTGTAAGAATTGGCTTTTGTAGTCTGGTCTGCCCTGTTCCCATGATGCACTGGGCCAGGGACAGACTAATTTGCATACAGCCAGGTTCTGAAACTGGGATGGTGCAATGAGCTAAAAAACGGTGTTGGATCTAGCCCTGATCTCTTGACTGGGTGAGAGTATTCTGCTTAATTCAGAGAGACTGTCCATCACCACCCCTTGTTGTAAATAATTTTGTCCACCCTAAGCGTGGAATGGTATACTCAGATGTGAGTCCCTTGCTCATTGCACCATCAGGATTCAAGCAAGCCGGGCCGAAGACGGCTGAAATGCCAGAAACCGGTCCCCGGAAGCTTGTTTCCTTCCCAGTGTAAGAATTGGCTTTTGTAGTCTGGTCTGCCCTGTTCCCATGATGCACTGGGCCAGGGACAGACTAATTTGCATACAGCCAGGTTCTGAAACTGGGATGGTGCAATGAGCTAAAAAACGGTGTTGGATCTAGCCCTGATCTCTTGACTGGGTGAGAGTATTCTGCTTAATTCAGAGACTCTGTCCATCACCACCCCTTGTTGTAAATAATTTTGTCCACCCTAAGCGTGGAAGGGTATACTCAGATGTGAGTCCCTTGCTCATTGCACCATCAGGATTCAAGCAAGCCGGGCCGAAGACGGCTGAAATGCCAGAAACCGGTCCCCGGAAGCTTGTTTCCTTCCCAGTTTAAGAATTGGCTTTTGTAGTCTGGTCTGCCCTGTTCCCATGATGCACTGGGCCAGGGACAGACTAATTTGCATACAGCCAGGTTCTGAAACTGGGATGGTGCAATGAGCTAAAAAACGGTGTTGGATCTAGCCCTGATCTCTTGACTGGGTGAGAGTATTCTGCTTAATTCAGAGACTCTGTCCATCACCACCCCTTGTTGTAAATAATTTTGTCCACCCTAAGCGTGGAAGGGTATACTCAGATGTGAGTCCCTTGCTCATTGCACCATCAGGATTCAAGCAAGCCGGGCCGAAGACGGCTGAAATGCCAGAAACCGGTCCCCGGAAGCTTGTTTCCTTCCCAGTTTAAGAATTGGCTTTTGTAGTCTGGTCTGCCCTGTTCCCATGATGCACTGGGCCAGGGACAGACTAATTTGCATACAGCCAGGTTCTGAAACTGGGATGGTGCAATGAGCTAAAAAACGGTGTTGGATCTAGCCCTGATCTCTTGACTGGGTGAGAGTATTCTGCTTAATTCAGAGACTCTGTCCATCACCACCCCTTGTTGTAAATAATTTTGTCCACCCTAAGCGTGGAAGGGTATACTCAGATGTGAGTCCCTTGCTCATTGCACCATCAGGATTCAAGCAAGCCGGGCCGAAGACGGCTGAAATGCCAGAAACCGGTCCCCGGAAGCTTGTTTCCTTCCCAGTTTAAGAATTGGCTTTTGTAGTCTGGTCTGCCCTGTTCCCATGATGCACTGGGCCAGGGACAGACTAATTTGCATACAGCCAGGTTCTGAAACTGGGATGGTGCAATGAGCTAAAAAACGGTGTTGGATCTAGCCCTGATCTCTTGACTGGGTGAGAGTATTCTGCTTAATTCAGAGACTCTGTCCATCACCACCCCTTGTTGTAAATAGTAGTGCATAGAGGCATCGGGGCAGGATAATAATTTTCACACTTGCGATTCGGCTGATAAGGAACAGAGGCAGCTCTCTCCAAAATCAGACGGAGCCACGATACCCTCCATGCTCACGTTAAGCTCCAGATATGAGGGAGCTGTACTTGCTATTCGTATCCCCAAGTATTAGTCTCATTAGTCACTCACGGGAGCCCCACCGTAGGCAATGCGTCCCTTGGCCCCACCGCCAACCTCCCCAGCAGCAAAATCAGTTTGCATTTTCCTGGATTTATAGGGAGACCGGACATTTCCCCAAACCTCTGCAACACTTTGAGAAGGGCAGGTACGGACTGCACTGGCTGGCGGATATACACCAGTGTGTCACTGGCATATAGGAAAACCCAGTGGTTTGTATCCCCAAGGGATATCCCCCAAGCACCCAGCCGGCCGTGAAAATAAGCGGTGAAAAGAGGCAACCTTGAGGGGTGCCCGGGTCCAATGCAAATGATTTTGATACCATGCCCCTAGCCCGAATTTGGTCGATGGGGGCCATATAAAGCAATTGGACCATTTGAGGCACTCCGGCCCCACTCCCAGCTGCCGCAGTACTGACCAGACATACGACTAATCCACAGAGTCGAAGGCCTGCTCTATATCGAGCAGTGCCAGAGCATAATCTTTTTCCAATAGGCATGGAGAATGCCAAATATGTGCCAGGCATCGCATATTGTGATTGGTACTAAGCCGTGGTATGAACCTAGCTGGTCTGAGTGGACCAGGTGGGGTAAATGCGGGAGGAGCCTGGGCGCCAATATACCGCTCAGGAGTTTCACGTCTAAGTTCAGAAGAGAGATCGGTCTGTAAGAGCTAGGCATCAGGGAATCCCTATCAGGCTTTGTTATCATTGCCATCACTGTTTCCCTCATGGAGGCCAGCAGAGATCGAATCTCCAAGGCCTCATTAGAGACCTCTAGGAGGTGGTCCGCGAGCAGAGGATCAAATCTTTGATAAAACTGTGCCCAGAGACCATTACTTCCTGGACTCCTAGCCGGCCTAAGACGTCGGATAACTACCAGCAATTCCTTTTTAGTGATCGGGCCCAGAGCACGTACTCTGTTTCTAGGTCCAGCTGAGGCAATGCCACCGTGGTCAAGGATTCCTGGAAAACCTCCTGCGGCGCGGAGAGTTGTTTCTAATATATGTGGCCAAATGTGTAGCCATTACTTCAAGGATTGCATTCTGATTACATACTAGTTCTCCATTACCGCCCCCAATCTGTAGTAAAAGCATCATGGGTGCTTTCGGTTTTATTAGTTGGGAGAGCAAGGCCCCCGTTTTGTCATCCTCCATATGCAAGCGTTGCCAATACGCAGTGTAGGTGAACTTTTCCAATCCGCACCAATGCTCCATTAAATCCTCACGGCCAGCACACCGCTCCTCTATCACCCGGGGGGCTGTAGGAAGGTCCACATCTAATTTGTCCAACTTCCGTTCCTGGGTTGTATATCCTGTTCTAACTGACGCTTCAGCTCATAGGTCGTCTTTATGCGGACCCCTTGAAGAACAACCTTAATGGCCTCCCAATTAAGGGCCCAATTGAAAGCTGACCCCAAATTCTCCTCAAAGTACTTAGACAAAGTGTCCAAGATCGTAGCTGCAAAAGGGGGATCCGACAGCGCTTCAGCTCTAAGTCGCCATTCAGGTATTGCCAGGCGCTCCAGAGATCCCCCAAAACTGAGTAAGACAGGGGAGTAGTCAGAGAGGAATCTGGGTACATATAATATCCCTTACAACTCTGAAGCCAGTTCGAGTGAAGGAAAGCAATAGTCCAGTCTACTGAAGGTATTAGATGTCGAGATGTGACAAGAGAACGATCTCTGTGTGAGATAGCGAGCCCTCCTCACATATCATACCTGAATGCCAAGCAAGATATCTTTAGGAAAGTCCCTGTCATTCAAGGTTTAGTATTTGCCCAGGGATGCTCACAGTTCAATTTCCCATCGAGGATACAGTTAACATCTCCCACCATGATTATCGCTGCGCCCAGGTAAGGGGTTACGACCGCTATGACAGTAGGAAAGAATGCAGGACAATCGACGTTAGGAGCATATACATTAAGTAGATATATTTCCCTTCCCTCCAATTTGCCATGTAAAATAACATACCTCCCCTCGGGATCCGCTACATGATGTAGGTATTGACATGGAACCCTGGGGGCCACCCAAATGAGAGCCCCCCCCCATGTGAAGCCCGAATAAGAGGTATCATATAGCTGCCCTCTCCATCTCCGTTGTATACAAGTCAGTGAATCTTCACATCCGTGAGTCTCCTTCAGGCACGCAATTGCCACACCGTTTTTCTTAAGATAAGCATACGCACTGCCATATGCCGGACATTCCCATCGATCAGTTTCGCTAATTGGGAGAAGCCATGAATCCTGACACTTTTGCAACGTCCTCCAACTCACCCCCACCACCACACGCCTCCCCTTCACCTATTAGGATCACTCCTGCAAAGCAAATTTGATGACCAGACACGGTAACAGTGAAAACATACCCAACCGTATCAAAACACATACATCATAGTCCACCATCCCACTCCCCTTGGGCAGTACTGCCATCCCTTCTTCCATTCTTCTGTAGAGAGCAAGGACTTGCGGCTGCCGGACAATCACCCATTCAAACCTCAAACTGTAAAGAACAAGAACCCACATCACCATTGTCCACATTTTGTGCACATCTCCTGATCCGTCTTTCGGTGTGTGATGTAACAGTCCCCAAACATTGGTGCTACGCCAGTGGTTGAATAATCATCAGGGTGCGAGGACGAGGCGTCCAGCTCCTCACGCGGGCCTCAGCCACTGAGGGATGAAGCCCTCCATCAACAGCATTTTGCTTCATGTGAATGAGCAAATCCCCTGTAAATGCATCACCTGTGACCTTCCTTACATAGCAGTCGAGCTCAACCTCCTACCAGTAGCAAGACTCAACAGTTAACTTATCTGGGCCACCCAGGCATATATGTACGTCGCTGCTTACGACAGATTGTGTCCTTAGATAGACTTGAATCTATTATTAGATGCTGGCTTGCTCTTTCCAAAGCCTGCACCATCTCCGTGGCCTGCAGTGTCCCATCAGGGCAGACTCGGATCCGGCTTGGGCTTCCATCGCCGCTGCAGAGTTCCTTCTGATTCTGCCGCCTCTGATTTCGGGTAGATTTGCCCTATACTGATGATCTAGACGACTCCGTTGAGGGCACTAAAAAGGCACCCCGTCGCCAAGTTGCATCTAACCAGCCGCTAACCTCTGCCGCAGATAAAAAGAATAAAGTTTTGCCATTATTTACAACACGTAACTTAGTCGGGAAGAGGAGGCTGTACTTCACATTGAGGTCTCGTAAACGATGCTTGACTTCAAGAAACATTTTCCGCTAGTCTTGGACCCGCTGTGTGTAATCAGGATAAATTGATATGGGGTGGCCTTCAAACAACAATGGTCCATTAGTGCATGTGGCTTGCAGGATAGTATCTCTGTCCCGGTAATTTTAAAAATGGGTAATGAAAGGCCGCGGCACTGAGCCGAGGGTACCAGCACCCTATGCATTCTTTCACGTTAAATAAATTTGAAAGTTGCTTCAGAGCTATGACGGTGACAATCCAGTCCTCCAAGAACAGTTCAGTAGAGGGCCCCTTGCCCCTCGTTAAGGCTGGCTAATTTAGGTGCCATTGGGCAATGTGGGGGATTTATTAGTGAGGAAACACCAAATTTCACTATGACCAGTGCATGACCAGGGAGCACATTTGTGCCGATTTGTGTCTCCATTATTGAGGAGGCTAGGTTGGTGTTAATTAGGAACATGTCTATTCCAGTATATGATTTGTGGGCCACTAAGAAAAACATGTCAGCTTGTGTAATGACTGTAGAATATGAGCAAGTCCAAAATCTGTTTATGGATCGGTCTATTTTGCATTCAGCATTGTATTGAAGTCTCCTCTTAGGACTATATTCCATTTACAAACTCAAGACACTAGTGGAAAAAGTGCTTTAAAAAGTCCTCGTTTTCCCCCTCTAGGGCATGTATTGAAAATAGGGTCAGAGTTTTAGGCCCATCAACAAATGCACAACAAACGTCGCTGACTGGATGAAGAACAGCTGCTGGCAGCTGAACACAGACAAGACAGAAGTACTGATCTTTGGCAACAGCAGCAACACATGGAATGATTCCGGGTGGCAATCAGACCTAGGACCCGCACCCACTCCCTCCAACCACGCCAGAAACCTCAGAATCATCACTGACAACAAGCTCACCATGAAATCACAGATCAACACCATCTTCTCCGCCTGCTTCCTCACTTTGCGCATGCTACATAAGATCTTCAAGTGCCTACCCCTACACACAAGAGGCACATGACACCAGCCGACTGCTCTATGGCAATGCCCTCTACATAGGAATCGCCGTACACCTTCTACAGAGACTTCAGACCATACAGAACGCCGCACCTAGACTCATCCTCAGCCTTCCCCCACGAACCAACATCACTCCCCACCTCGGGAAACCCCACTGGCTCCCCATATAGAAGAGATGCGAATTCAAGCTGCTGACCCACACTCACAAGGATCTACCCAACTAAGGACCTGCCTACATTAAACACCGGGAGCAAAAAAAGCCGAAAAGCTGAAGCTGACGCCGAGGAGCCGCCATAGCCAATACCCCTCATTATCTCTGCCTTCTCCGTGCTCAGGCGAGCACAGGTGCTTACGGCTACAGGGGGCAGACATCCCCGTATCCAGGAGTGGTGGACACAGGACATAGCCGACCGTGAGTCCCTGGCGGCGTGTTCCTGAAAAACGGAGCCCTGAAGACGGTGTCGGGAGTGAACGGGGATCGCAGCGGTGGTGTAAGGAGATTCAGTGAGGTGAGGCGAGGGGAGGCCCCGCGAGGCGTGGGGCACACCAAACTGCGGCACACTAAAAAAAAAAACTGAAAAAATATCCAAATACATGAGAACACTCGGTATCTGCACTCCACACCTTGGTATCGGATAGCCCTCCCCCGCAGGTGCAACACGAACAGTAATAACGCGCAGCTCAGAGCACGAAACAGAGTTCGGGTGGCCCTGTAGCGACTTACAAGCTGGCCAGCCTACTCAGTGGTAGAGTGTTCCACCGACCCACCGCCTATCAACCCCCCTCCAAGTCTTAATCAACGGAGGGAAACCCTTCTAGTTGCCCTCAGGGTGCCACTAGTGCAATACAGCAACCACCGTGAGCGCAGCGACACCTACAGTGGGCAACAGCGGAAACTAGTATAAAACAACAGCGTGGGGTCTCAAATATGGGGTCGAGTTATAGAGAAGAATTAGCGGAGGAAGAGGCGAAGGCTGTTGTAGAGGTGAATTACACTGGAGACATTCCAACGGTACCACCCCGGGCAAATAAGCCCCAACAAGGACTGACTATACCTCCACACGGGCCAATAACACCTTCCCGAGCTAACAAGTTCCAACAAGGCCAGATTACACCTCCACACGGGCCAACGGCAGCGCCAGACAAGGACTCACTTTTAAGTAGTCATAGAAAAACATCTACTAATATTGTCAGTAATAGAGACATACGGGATTTTTTCCCTCACAAAACGTCTAACTGCGCATACCAGTACGAAGACCAAGAGAATGCCACAATTAATTTGGACATAGCCGTACACCAGGCTACATCAGGAATCAACACTTCTTTGGGCTCAGTGATCCCGCTATCACCAAAAATAATTATAGCACCGGGTGGCCTAATAGGCCAAACAAAAACAACACCGACTTTGCCTCATAACAACGCCGGCCAAGCCAGCCCCCCCCGCTCTAGTAACTCAACAAACCTGGGATATCCAAAGGGTTACTCCAGCCGATGGCGAAACTAAGGCACATCACGCAATAGGGCTGACTCACACTAAGGGGGTTAGTGGAGCCAGCACTTAGTGTACACGCAGAGCCATTTCAAACTTCAGCAACTCCTCTTCCTACCTTAGGTAGCCCCGGGCTCGATCATAATGGCATTAGACGCGACCAACAAGACCAGGGGGCGGACCATAGAACGGAGAGGCAGCCGGTCAAATTGGACCATCACCTTGTACTGATCAATGACGTCCTGTCTTCAATGGTAAATGCCGCCATTATGCATGCCGACAAGCTGGATGTCCAGATAAGCCTCCTTCACACAGTCGCCGGTCTGATATCTGGCATAGACTCCAAACTAGTAGACTTGAACTCCTTAATTCAATGCGCTCAGGCAAATACCACAGCCACCCCCAGACCGCAGGACTGCGGATGCAGTCCGGTGCTGCTCTGCTTGGAAAAACTGCCAGGGATAATGAACACACTTATCAAAGATCTAAAGTCAGAATCCAGCAGGCATAGGAGCAACGAAATTTTGAAGTCGTCATATATTAATTACATCCCACCTGGGACACAGCCGACTCCCCACTCCAATGGCAATGAACTCCAGCAGGACATCACAAAGATAATGGTAACTGAACCACTCAGGACGTCACAAACAATTATAGTGAAAGAACAAGTAAACAAACAGCTTGCAGGTGACTAGCCTTGAAACTGGTCACTTTTTTTTTTTTAATATATTTTTATTGCGAGGTAATCCAGCACATTAACATATCATTTACATGCAAAGATGTCAAAAGGCTGTTCAATATGCTTCAATCAGAACAGGATAAACCAATACTCAACATTTTTGTTCCCCCCCCTAGCTCCCCGCCCCCTCCCACTCTACCCCCACCCCCCCTGCCAGTGTGCCCATGGAGATTCTCCTGTGCACAGGCTCCCAAAGCTCCAGGTCCTGCCAAAGCTAAGGTGAACCGAAAATAAAAAAAATAAAGGGTAGCAGCAACAACAATCCCTAGGGATGGGAGAGTCCGCCAGGCTATCCGGGCGTGCTCCGGATCTCCCTCCCGGCCTCGCAGTGTGCCTGAACGTGTCGTACCAGGTGTAACTCCTCTCTATCTACACTCAGGGGCCCTCATTCAGAAACAGTCCCCTCAGCATTCTCGGGAATCCCTGTCCTGACCTCCATCCTCTGATCCATGGTCGCCGAAGCCTCATCCACCGCGTCCAACTCATCCAACGAGCGGAGCGCCGTTACCAGTGCTTCCCAAGCCCTCGCAGCTTCCAGCGCCTTGTCGTTGGAGGAACGTCTGGCCAGTTGTAACCAAAGGGTCCCCTCGCTTCCTGCCCAATTAAAAAAACCCGCCTTCCATCTCCGAAAACTAGGGCCCGTCCTCGACTTCCAGTGCATGGTAAGCTCCCTCTTCGCCAGTATCAAGCCCAAATCCCAAAATTTGCTAGTTTTTTTAGTGCGGGGGGTGTGCGGGAACCACAGCAGAAGGCAGGTGCCCATCTCTACCTCAAGCTCTTGCTCCGTCACTCGATTCAAGCACTCCATCACATCTGCCCAGTAAGATCCCAACTCGGCACAGGACCAGAACATGTGGCCAAAGTTAGCGCCCTCTGCTTTACATCTAGGGCACAACGAGTGAGTTCCCCCAAAGAACTGCTGAATTTTGACCGGGGTTAAATAAGCCCTGTGAAGAGTGTAGAATTGAACCAATTGGAACCTGGCATTGCGCGTGCCCTTCCAGGCCAGTCTCAGCAATAGTGGCCATGTCGTCTCAGGGATGGGCTTACCCAGGTCCTCCTCCCACTTAGCTCGCAAGCTGTCCAAAGAGGGGAGGTTCTCCTTGAAACTGGTCACTTATCGCGGAAAAACAAGAAAAAACTAACAAAGCTAAATAAACAAAGAAAAAGCAACCATAACCAAAATGGCTCAATCAGGCTATGGCTATTACCAGAAACCAAAGAGATTTCCACGCACAGTAAGACCAACTGTGTGTCCAACACCTCTCAAAAGCCATTATCCCTAGACAGAAATGTTATTGGGCCAAACAACCCAGGTGACACTAATCTTGACTCAACCCTTGGTAACATACACAAAGGTACAGACCAATGGCCCAAAATTTGGGATAGAAGCGCTATAACAACTAGCGGGCACCCCAAATTACACGAGGAACAAATAACTCGGGCAGGCAGCCATGCTCTGCCAGAACTTCAGGCACCACATGCAGATAACCTGCCGCTGATCAACGTGATGGATAAAGTCTGGCATAGCAAAATTAGAATATCAACAAAGGATGCCAACCAGGGAATATGCCGGAAGGACCCCCAAGACTTCACCAAGATAGTAGCATACGAAGCAAGTGAAGTTTTACCCCCAACATTAAAACCGGATACCGTAAACTATGCAAAGGATGATGTTAATGCTGTGGCATGGAATAACCCACGGGTTTCAAGTAGTCAAGACTCATCTACAAAAGGGACCCACAAGAACCTGACCCCTATACACAGGATGACCTGAAACTATGCTTCCATCCAGAATAAGTCTCACAGGGCAAATGGGACATACTCAATCATAGTAACCTATTAAAACTCTTTGTGAACATTCCAGGTCTGGAAAATATAAAGTCGACAGACATTGAAACCGTTTCCTTTCTCACGCAAGGACCATGCGACATTAACGAACCTACAGAAGTGCTTTTTTCTAACCCAGACATAGTCCATATACTAAAAAGAAATAATCAACTATTGGAAGACTGGGGCATAAAGATCATGAGTCGGCCAGCTATAAAATACCCCATGCCGTTGAAACATGTTCACTTGAAGCACCTAAACGATGTTAGGACATCTGATACACAAAGAGAGACCCCGTTAGTAGAGTTACCTGATCCATCCTTCAAAACACTCTCTATACTTCACGGGAGGAATAGTGGAACAAACATAAAATTGATAAGCGATGGGTTAATCAAGGTCACTACAAACCTGGGCAAAGGCACCTGGAGCTGCTCAATACAAAACAACACTATTGAAGACTGGTCTTGGGTGCCCAGAGCCTTAACACATAACTCCTAACCTCTATATTTCCGCAATAAAGAATACATCACTGCACTGGCAGGCAGACTTAACAGGTATAAAACAAACAAGCATTAGGAATGCATTAGGGCTCGGGTTTGTTTGAGTTTGAGATAATGGCATTGTAAATGGCAATGTGTTTTAGGCATGTGTTTTGGAGTGGAAGCATGTGGTGTGTGTTGGAGATATGTGTGTTGGATTTGAATGTTATCAATGGTGGCATGCTGCACTTTAACGCATTATCTTTAAAAGGTAAAGTGCAGCATAGTGCGATAGGTACAATATTAATTGGTGGATGCGTTATCAATTGGTGTGTGCATTGATGTGTGGTGGATGTGTGTGCCTGTAGGAATTTGCAGAGATGGCTGTTGGTGTGTGTGTTTGGTGGAAGCGTGTAGTGATGGCTTGAGGTGTGTATGACTGGTGGTAGCGTGCAGTAAGAGCTGTTACTGAGTGTGGCTGTCAAGCGTACAGAGCTGGATGGTAATGCGTGTGGTTGGTGAAAGGGTGCACTGACAGCTGTTGATGATTGTGCCAATTGAAAGAGTGGCTGGTACACTGTCAGCTGTTGGTGTGTGTGTGTGTGTGTGTGGTGAAAGTTGCACTGACATTGTTTGTTGTGTGCGTGGGTGTTTAGCGGCACTGATGAATGGTGGTGTTTGTTTTTGGTGAAAGCGTACATTGATGGTTGTTGGTGTTTGTGCCTGGTGAAAGCATTCATTGACGGCTGGGGGTGTGTTGTTGCGTGTGTTGTTTTCTGTGTAGTGGTGAGTGTGTGGTGGTGAGTGTGTGGTGGTGAGTCTGTGGGGGTGAGCCTGGGGGGTGAGTGTGTGGTGGTGAGTGGTGACTAGTGTGTGGTGTTGAGAGAGTGAGGTGTGTGGTTTGTGTGTCTGTTATGTGTGTGTGGTGTATGTGTGTGTGGTGTGTGTATGGTGTGTGTGTGGTATGTGTGTGTGGTGTATATGTGTGTGGTGTTTTCTGCACACTCACACACTGCCCCTACACATTAACACAATGCTCACCCGCACACTCCCAATGTCACCCTGCATAGTCACACACTGTTTATCCTGCACACTCATTCTGCACACTCACACAATGTGCACCCTGCACCCTTACACACTGTCTCTGCAGTCACTCTGCACTCACTGTCACTTTACACTCACTCTGCACTCACTGTCACTTTACACTCACTCTGCACTCACTGTCACTCTACAATCACTCTGCACTCACTGTCACTCTCGCACTCACTCTGCACTCACTGTCACTCTGCACTCACTGTCTCTGTACTCACTCTGCACTCACTGTCACTCTGCACTCACTGTCACTCTGGATTCAGTCTGCACTCACTGTCACTCTGCACTCACGGTCACTCTGCACTCACTGTGCACTCACTGTCACTGCACTCACAGTAACTCTTGCACTCACTCTGCACTCACTATACACTGTTCACCCTGCACACTCACACTGTTTACACTGCACACTCACACACTGCAGTCACTGTGACCAGTGCCTATGTGAACGCGCAGTGCCGGTGTGTGTGAGCAGCCTGTGTGTGTATGTAGTGCCTGTGTGTGTGTGAACAGTGTCTGTGTGTGTGAGCAGTGCTGGTGTGTGTGCGCAATGCCGGTGTGTGTGAGCAGCCTGTGTGTGTATGTACTGCCTGTGTGTGTGAACAGTACCTATGTGTGCGCGCAGTGCCGGTGTCTGTGTGTGTGAACAGTGTCTGTGTGTGTGAACAGTGTCTGTGTGTGAACAGTGTCTGTGTGTGTGAACAGTGTCTGTGTGTGTGAGCAGTGTCTGTGTGTGAACAGTGCCTGTGTGTGTGAGAAGTGCCTGTGTGTGTGAGCAGTGCCTGTGTGTGTGAGCAGTGCCTGTGTGTGTGAGCAGTGTATGTGTTTGTGAGCGTGCCTGTGTGTGTGATGTAGTGCCTGTGTGTGTGATGTAGTGCCTGTGTGTGTGATGTAGTGCCTGTGTGTGTGAACACTGCCTGTGTGTGTGAACACTGCCTGTGTGTGTGAGCAGTGTCTGTGTGTGTGAAAAGTGCCTGTGTGTGTGAAAAGTGCCTGTGTGTGTGAAAAGTGCCTGTGTGTGTGAGCAGTGCCTGTGTGTGTGAGCAGTGTATGTGTTTGTGAGTGTGCCTGTGTGAAAAGTGCCTGTGTGTGTGATGTAGTGCCTGTGTGTGTGAACACTGCCTGTGTGTGTGAGCAGTGTCTGTGTGTGTGAGCAGTGTCTGTGTGTGTGAGCAGTGTCTGTGTGTGTGAGCAGTGTCTGTGTGTGTGAGCAGTGTCTGTGTGTGTGAGCACTGTCTGTGTGCGAGCAGTGTCTGTGTGTGAACAGTGCCTGTGTGTGTGAGAAGTGCCTGTGTGTGTGAGCAGTGTATGTGTTTCTAAGCAGTGTCTGTGTGCGTGAACAGTGCCTGTGTGTGAACACTGCCTGTGTGTGAACAGTGCCTGTGTGTGTGAACTGTGCCTGTGTGTGTGAACTGTGCCTGTGTGTGTGAACAGTGTCTGTGTGTGTGAGCAGTGTCTGTGTGTGTGAGCAGTGTCTGTGTGTGTGAGCAGTGTCTGTGTGTGTGAGCAGTGTCTGTGTGTGTGAGCACTGTCTGTGTGTGAAAAGTGCCTGTGTGTGTGAAAAGTGCCTGTGTGTGTGAAAAGTGCCTGCATGTGTGAAAAGTGCCTGCATGTGTGAAAAGTGCCTGTGTGTGAGCACTGTCTGTGTGCGTGAAAGTGCCTGTGTGTGTGAGAAGTGCCTGTGTGTGTGAGAAGTGCCTGTGTGCGTGAAAAGTGCCTGTGTGTGTGAGCAGTGTATGTGTTTGTGAGCAGTGTCTGTGTGCGTAAACAGTGCCTGTGTGTGAACAGTGCCTGTGTGTGTGAAAAGTGCCTGTGTGTGTGCGCAGTGCGGGTGTGTGTATGTAGTGCCTGTGTGTGTGAACAGTGCCTATGTGTGCACGCAGTGCCGGTGTGTGTGAGCAGCCTGTGTGTGTATGTACTGCCTGTGTGTGTGAACAGTGCCGGTGTCTGTGTGTGTGAGCAGTGTCTGTGTGCGAGCAGTGTCTGTGTGTGAACAGTGCCTGTGTGTGAGAAGTGCGTGTGTGTGTGAGAAGTGCCTGTGTGTGTGAGAAGTGCCTGTGTGTGTGAGAAGTGCCTGTGTGTGACATTCACATTTTTCAAAAATCATTTGTATTGCATGAATAAAATTGTGTTTTTATCCTGTTGCATGTGGTACCAATTTTTAGTAACTGCCACATTACAGATTACTCATGCAGTAAACAGGAAAACGCTGGAGGGAAAGTATATAAATTCCAGCTGCTGCCATCAACAACGTAAATAATGATTTAGGCACGTGCTGCAGCATCACACTTTTTTATTTCCTCATTTCCCTGGCTGAACACAAACTGACTTCCCTTAGCTGTTAGCTCCCATGGTATTACGGAAATTGTTCTTTCGCTCTGCTAAACTTAGGTTGTGCTACCGACCAAACATTACTGGAATACAAGAGATAGAAATAATAGAATGAGACTAGTGAAAGTAACAGTACACAATACCTTAAAATAATATTTCCAGCCGAGTGCATACTTCATTGGCCATCAGGAAAATCAAGCGTGTAGGGTCAAAATACAAAAAAACGATTATATAGGCTTACAGCAAGTTTTGGACACTCGAGGTACAATGAGGCGGCTACCACAACACGAAGGCGAGGAGGCGGGGATGGACGGGTGAGTGGTGAGGCGTGACATGAGCCCCTTTGATGAGATAAGGAGAATGCGGCTAAATGTGGGACAGTTCGTAAGCTGTGAAAATAATGATTTAGGCACGTGCTGCAGCATCGCACTCTTTTATTTCCTCATTTCCCTGGCTGAACACAAACTGACTTTATTTGGCTGGTATCTCCCATGTAATGAACACTGTGTGTCTCATTTCCGCCGCACGACCAAGCCAGCTCTTCAAAGGCCAACACTTACACATAAAAGTATGCAGACGAACGTGCGCACACCAAACTCACTGCAGACTGGTGAACGTGCCCGACCATCTGGATTCTTTTACCGCGGCACCCTGACAGCTCGTAATTGAAAATGTATTACACTCCCCTGCGTATAACCGCACAGAAAATGCAGGAAGTGCCGAAACTGAAATCCATATGGCCTATTGCGTGAAGGCTACTACAAACACAGCACCGCGAGGAACAATTACCATGCAGATGGCAAAAAAAACTACCGAAAAATCTCGCGCACTGAGGAATTTTTACTACACTATTCTGAGCCCCATAACAAAACGGCTCGGAGCTCCGCCCCACCTCTGACGAAGTGGTGACGAAGGCCGAGCCCTAATAAGGGAGATAATTGGCATACAGAACTTGACCATCATGTCCTGGAACGTAGCCGGGATATCCAAATTACTTCAACATCCCGCAATACCCCCGTTCTACGCAGAAATGGATATAATCTGCATGCAAGAAAAGTGGGCCATCAAACCAGTTTCAATAAGGGGATTTGCTGACTACCACAAACCAGCCGTTAAGGAGAACATCTTTGGCAGACCGTCAGGAGGTATATCAACAAATATCAGGCTCTCACGGAAGATACAATTTAGGGAAATAAAAACAACATCAAATCTATATATGGCCGGAATTTTGAATGTCCTCTCATTAAGTAAGGGCACATTGACTATATTGTTGATCAATGTTTACTATAACCCAAATGAACGGGGAACAAAGGAAAAGCTCTCCAAGTTACTAGAAGACATTGAAAATCTTCTTTTAAAATTTGCCCACATGGATTCAATAATACTTGGGGACTTTAACACACACAACATTGGGGAAAAGTCAGCAGCAAGCAACAATTCTTCCGCGACGGAAGCATTCAATGCCCTTTTGCATGCCTACCAGCTGGCATCAGCCCACTCCTTACTCTTAAAGGACTCTCCAGGAACCCTCTGCCTGCCAACGTATAACAATCACACTACAATTGACTACATCCTACTAAGTAGTCGGTTACAGAGGCTAATGATAGGGTACAAAGTTGCACAGCGGAAGGAAAGCGATCATGCGGCCCTAATAACAACTTTAAACTTGATAGTAGATAACCATTACACGTTAAAACAACTGGGATCAACAAACTGCATTGAACAGTATACTCTGGTAAAAAGGATTAAATGGGGCGCGGCTCCTATATACAAGTTTGAGGAATGGAAAAAAAGCATGGGCGGACGGTATATTAAAGGACTCAATTAGGGGCACAATTAAAGAATGGGGGGGGAAGATGGCGGCTGAGTGAGACGCTCAGTCGGAGCGCTCCTCACAAAAGACCTGGGACACAGATTACAAGGCGTAATTGTCGTCATAGTTGGAGCGGCGTATATGAATCATGAAATTGAGTAAATATTTCTAAAAGCGGAGTAACCAATACGGAGGAATGCGGAGAGAAGTGCCATAAGAAGACGGAATACGGAATACAAGCAGAAAAAAAAACCAACAATATCACGGACAGAGACTCTTAATTTCGTGGTTTTTAGCTTGCAACCTCAGCGTTTTGTTTCACGAGATTGGTTCAATGGTCAGTTACCTGTTTCGGGAAGAGTTGGTGGCGGAGCCCGTTGGAAATGCTGTGTCTTCGGCAGGGGTAAAGAGAAACGTCCCGGAATACAACGTGAGCCTCGTCGGCGTCTGGGCTGAAGCAGTGAAGGCGAAAGCGGCGCACAGGAGGGCGTGTGGAAGGCTGGGCTTCCTGTTCCGGGGTATCAGCGGTAGAGACAACAACAGCAGCAGTACAGGTAACGGCTGTAACGAGGGGGAGCAGAGAGTGGTTTCATGTGGTATTGAGACCCCAGAAAATGTTTGGAAAAACGTGTGGGCAAATGAAATAAACAGTCAGACTAAAAATCTAAGTCAGACTGAGGAGACAGGAGAGACAGGAGAGACAAGAGAGACAAGAGAGACGCAGGAAAAAGTGAAATTAAATATCAGCATAGCCATAAAACACCAAAAAAAAGCTGTGTTCAGCTTTAAGACTCACATGAATAAAAAGGTACAGGAGGAGGAGGGCAAACTTAGAGGGAAAGATCTGAGTAATGGAAAAGAAATAGAAGCCAAAACACGAATTCCCCAAAAGAGGGATGATACAAAGAAATCAGACATTTTGAAGGATAAAGAGGAGAAAAGTGAAGTGGCTGTGGCTTCAAACTATTGCCTTAGGAACAGAAACTTCCTTAAACAAGAACAATATCCTAAAAATATCACCCCCAGGGAAGTTAAAAGAAGGAAGACAAAAAAACCATCTCTAGAGCGTACAAAAAAGCTCTTAAAACTACCCGGAGATAAAGCTGATACAAGTCAAAAAATAAAAATTACTCCCTCCTTAAGAACTTTTTTTAAAGTTCAGGTACAAAAAATAAAAGAGGCTGAGGATATAAATTTATCCATACCAGCACTGGATAAATTCGAAAAAAAAAGTTCATTACAGGAAGAAGAAGAAAATCACGTCTCACAAAAGGAGCCTCTCATCAACCCACATAGCAAAATTCTGAACTCAAATCTCCCCTTAAACCTGGTAACTAAAGCTGGAGTAGAAATCAAAAAAATTGATACAACCAGACCTCAGACCGAACAGCAAGAAATGGCCGAAGGAGGTGCACCAACAACCAAGGCTACTTCAGTTACAACACAAGAAAATGGAGATTTAGAAGAAACTCTATTTAGTAACAATGAGGTAGTAGAGCAACAAGTAATCGAGAAGGAAGGACCAACGAGTCCTAAAAGTCCTAGGAGTCAGACCAATGATATTCTTGAGAAAATATGGAATGAAATGAGGGACAAATTCGCCATATCCGAGGCGAAACAAGACAAAATTCAAGAAGTATGTGAAAAATTGGATTGTAAACTAAACGCACTAGGGGAGAGAGTAACAGCTATAGAAGGAGAAGTGTCTAAATTGAACAGTAGGGTGGAAAGTAACAGAAAGGAAATCTACACGCTGAGACAGGAGGGGAAATCCATAAACGAAAAAATGGAATCTCTTGAAAATCAGGCTAGAAAAAATAACATAAGAATTTTGAATGTTCCAGAAAATAAAGAGGGTAGTGATATTAAGAAATTTATTGTGGAACTACTTGTGGAACATTTCCCGTGGTGTGAAGCAGAATCTTTAGATGAAGACATACAAAGAGTTCATAGAGACCCTTATGGAAAGCCCAAAGAAAGAAAGAACCCCAGAAAAATTCTTATAAATTTCAAGACGTACACGTTAAAGGAGAGAATCTTGGGCGAAGCCCTGAAAAAGGGAACTTTCAATAAAGACTCGTGGGCTTTTCGAATAAGATCTGATATGTCCAAAGCGTCTCAAGACAGACAATGGGAACTAGGGAAACTCATGCCAGAGCTACAATCTTTAGGGGCCACGGTACAAATGAAGTTTCCTCCCTCTTTAAGAATTATGTGGCGAAATAAAATGAGGAACATTAGAGATCCTGAAGAGGCGAAAAATCTGATCTGTCTAATGAAAGACACTGCTCAAATGGAAAATTCCACGATTTGAAAATTGTCCGCAAATAGACTGTAAATGAAAACAAATGTAAATAGATAAAAAATAAGCGCCTAAAACGCTAGATTCCTGAATGTATCTCCCAGGTCCAAGAAGAGGAGCGGAAAGGGGGTAAATGAAAGCCCCTAAGAAAGAAGAAAAAGGAGGCTTCCCCGGGGAGGGTAAGAACAAATCACTAAAACAGAAAGGTACAAAAAACAAAAATCAAAAAAAGGGTGGGGAGCAAAATAGGGAAAAAAAATAAAAAAATAAATCCTCGATATTGGAAAAGAAAATGGAAAAACAAAAATGTAAAAACAAAAGCAGAATGCTACCGAAACTTACCGGGAGAAAAAAGACCAAAGAAAATGGGAGACACTAGTAGAACCATTAAAATATTATGTTGGAATGTTAATGGAATGAGAACCAAAAGTAGAAGAAATAAAATCTTGGAATATCATAAAACATCTGAAAGTGAAATTATCATACTTCAGGAAACACACTTATTGAAAGAAGAGTGGGATCAGGCAATGAAAAATAGAGGATGGGTAGATGCTTATATATGTACAAATCAAAGTTGCAACATTAAAGGGGTAATAATCATTCTGAAAAAATCCTTAAAGGCAAGTATAGAATCTTCAGAAGTTGATAGGAAGTGAAGATGGGCGGTAGCAAAAATAAAACTAGGAAATACGGCATATACAATAGTAGGATATTATGGCCCCAATCTCGATGACCCAGAACCCTTACAGAACTTGTATACACAACTTTTAACAGCCAATACCCCGGTAATCCTAGGAGGAGACTTTAATCTTATTCCAGATCCTAAAAACGATAGGTCTCCCCCAGGAAAAAAATTTAACTCACCTAATTTACCGAAAATGAGGGAGTGGATAAGCATATATAAGAGGGATCTAGATTTAATAGACATATGGAAAGAAAAAGGGGATAAAGGCCAACCGTTTACATTTCATAACAAAAGGCTAGGACACAGGTCTAGAATAGATTTTTTTCTAGTAGACTGGAATCTACTAACAAATGTAACAAACCTAACTCACATTCCAGCCCACCTATCAGACCATTCAGCTATACAATTAACACTAAAAACTAAAATAATACGCACACAGAAAAGATTCACAGTGGAAAGAGCCATGTTTTTAGATCAAGAAATAGTACAAGCTCTTAAGGAAGAAACAGAATTTTTTTTTGAGAATAATAAAACAGGAACATCTAAACAAATAGCTTGGGACACGTATAAGGCAGTAATTAGGGGTAAGCTACTTAGTTTGGGAGCTTACAGAACTAAGAAATTAAAACAAGAACTACTGGATATCGAAAAAGGTATAAACATCTTAGATACACAAATACACACAGAAAGGGATCCAACAAGGAAGGAAAATCTGCAGAAAGAGAGACAGAAACAAAAAGAATGTTTAAGTGATATCCTTGAGGAAAGAATGAAAGTTAAATGGGAAGCAAGCAAGTTGGCTAAGCACGAATTCGGAGAAGGATGCGGGAAATGGCTTGCATGGAAATTAAAGACTGATTTTGTAAGAAACAAAATAAACATCATAAGTAAACAAGATCAATCAAGACAAACTACAGAAGAAGATGAAATCAGAAAAGAGTTCGAGACTTTCTTCTCAGAGTTATACACTGAAGATCTAAATCCATCTAAAGATCAAATAGAAAAATACCTAAAAGATTTGCCCATATTGAAATTATCGGAGGAGGAGAAAAGGGAGCTGAATAAAGAAATCACACCTAATGAGGTTAAAGATATAATAAAATCACTGAAAAAAGGAAAAGCAGCGGGACCTGATGCACTGCCAAATGAATTGTATCAGACGTTAATAGACACACTAGTCCCACAAATAACAGAACTAACAAATGTAATACTAACACAAAATGAAACATTGCCAGATACTTGGAATGATGCAATAATAACAATAATATTAAAGCCAGGAAAAGACCCCAAAAAATGTGAATCATACCGGCCGATATCTCTGCTCAATGCAGATTATAAACTTTTTACTAAAATCATGTCAACAAGATTAGGAAAGATCATACTCCACCTCATACACACAGATCAGAAAGGCTTTACAAAGGGAAGACAATTACATGAACTGACACATGAACTCATAAGTACCATAGATCTGGCTATATCAAAAAACATTCCTCTTACAATACTAACGGTCGATGCTGCCAAAGCATTCGATAGAGTGAATTGGGCTTTCCTAAATAGTATAATGGCCAAAAATAATCTAGGGGAACCCTTTCTTCATGCAATAGGTGAAATATATAAAAACCCTAGATCCAGAATCTTAGTAAATGGTAATCTCACAAACAACATAAAAATTGCTAGAGGTACGAGACAAGGGTGTCCCCTTTCTCCTTTACTTTTTAACTTGTATATAGAACCTCTAGCTAATAAACTTAGAAACTGTAAAGATATAATCCCCTTTAAATATCATGGTTGGGAGAAAAAATTAGCATTATACGCAGATGATCTCATGCTATTTACAGAGGAATATGAGAAATCCAAACCAGCTATAGAAAAAACCATTTCTAATTTTGGTCAAGTTTCAGGTTTAGTAAACCATACTAAAACAGAAATAATGACATGGAATACCCATTTTCATAGTCCTAACATAAAAAAAGAGATAAGATACTTGGGCATTTTGATAAATCAAAATATAGATAAAATAGCACAAAACAATCTAAACAGAGTAGCCCGAGACGTAAGGAAATTACTTAAAGTATGGTCTAACCTGCCCTTAAGTTTCATAGGGAAGTCAAACATCATAAAAATGAACATCCTCCCAAAATTTACCTTTTTGTATAACAATATTCCATTGCAATTCAAAAAAGTTGAACTAAGAAAATTACAGGGAGAATTATCAAGTTTCATATGGGCATCTAAGGGAACCAGAATATCTTGGAGGAAGCTAAGGAGAAAAAAAGAGAAAGGAGGAATTGCAAGTCCGGACCTAATGGAATACTGTAGAGCATTCCAATTTAAAAACATAAGGAACCTTCTGGGAATACACCAACACTATCCAGAATATTTGCAAATAACTACAGAAGCAGAGGATCATTATCTTTTCAAATTTGGACATCAAAAATACTTTAAAAAATTAAATTAAAGGTCCTTAAAGAAGCACTAAAACTCTGGACACAAATTAGATTGACCCTAAAAATTCCCTACTACAGTGCATTGGCACCAATATGGAATTCCCCAGGAACCCCGAACTGTCTGAAAGATGTTATGGCAATTCCCTTAAGACAAAACAACATCAACTACTGGGGTCAATTACTAAATGGCTCATCATTGATCTCTTGGGAAGAAATAAATAAAATCACTAATGGAACAATATCAAAATTTAAATACTATCAATTAAATAGTTGGGCAAGAACAATACCATCACAGGATAAAGATAGCAAGACCCTGGAAAAAGAAATGACAAAAACCTTACCCATAAAAAAGGAGGTAGCAAAATGGTACTGGACATTTTTAACAGAAGAAGAGGAAAGCTACCAAATAGCAGAACAAACGTGGGGGAAAGATTTGGAAACGGACGAATTAGAAAACTTATGGGAAGAGTCAGTAGAAAAATGCTGGTCAACATTAAAATCTGTGAGACTGAAAAGAAATCACTTGTATACCCTGCACAGAGCTTATTGGACCCCGAAAAAAATCTCAAAATTTAAGAATGCAGGAATTAAGAAATGCCCTAAGCGCGGGGAAGAAAGGGCAGATGACATTCACATGTTCTGGAGTTGCCCAACAATAAGAACATTTTGGGAAGAAGTTGGTAAGACGCTAAATATGATATTCAGAAAACATCTAAAAGTAAGTGAAATTCTTATTCTTTTTGGGATTGGTAATATAACAGATCAAATAGGGCTAACGGTAATGGAAACTAAGTTACTTTTTGTCTTAATGGTAATAGCGAGAAGAGAAATATGCATCAAGTGGATTGGACCAACACCCCCCTCACATGGGGAATGGATGAACTCCGTTATAAAAATAAACAAACTAGACAGAAGGGGTTATAGCAGTAAAAGGTTTAATTATTGGGAAATTATGGAAAGACACTTAAATCCATAAGAAGGATATAACATTCTGTCCTATGATTAAGCGAATACACAGTCTGGAATATGAGTATGATACTCATAAGAGTAGTCAAGGTGGCTAGCTCCCTCTTCCCTCGCTTACAGACTTGTGGATATGTAATGGCAAGGGGTCTCCTCTGAGAAAAACAAGGGAAAGGAAACTCACATGGCAAGTGAGAAAGGGGCAGTGACGGTACAAAAGAAAAGCTCCAGAGGTAGAAACCAAATTTTCCATATACATAGATTTTTCGCAATATGAGGATTAAAAAAAAAAAAAAAAAAAACCAATTAAAGAATGGGATCAGCTTGCTCTTAATCTAGTAATATACCTACAAGGAGGTATTATCCTAGGCTTATCCTAGGCATAACCTTGGTGATATCCTCGCATTCCGAGAAAGTGCGAAACAAGTGCGAACTAAACAAAGGATTTACCTGACAACTGGCTTAAGCAAAGGACAATAAAATGCAGGAAATAACAAAAGCAGACTCTAAGCAAGTTTGGGCAGAAAAACGGAAAAACCTGAAGCAATATGGCTAAAGATATATGGATTGTTGAGCCCTAGTAAAACGCAAGAGTCTGGCAATACCTCAATACCCTAAATCAAGGGAGTATGCAGAGGGAGAACTCAATTGACTCTGACACCTGGATAGCCCATGTGAAATCCCTGTATAAAGAGGAAGGCATTTTAACCCAATGAAATATACACCCAGACAATGCCACTCAACTGACTAACCCCAAAAACGTAAATATTGCGAAGCAGTAGAGCTTAGCAGAAAAAAAGTTAGTCAACACAATTCTAAAAGAAATTAGACCTAATGGAGCGCCAGGACTCAATGGCCTGCCAGGCTCTCTTTTCAGGCAAGATACAGACTTCTGGACTGAAAACTTGACCGTGCTATATGCCGAATGTCGAATGACAGGGAACGTACCGGACTCTTGGCGAGGGTCGCTTCTCCATCCCGTTTGTAAGAAAGGGCTGAAATCAAATCCACTAAATTACCGCATGATTGCTCTCCTTGACATCGAGGGAAAGGCTTATGCAAGCACCTTACTAATGGAGCTGTCAAACTGGGTCAGTAAGGAAGGTCTTCTGCCCTTTTACCAAACAGGGTTTAGACCAGGAGCCTCAACAGTGGATAACATCATAGCGCTCTCATATCTAACAGTGCAGTGGCACGAAAATCTCTTCCCATCTTTGCCTGCTTTATCGATTACACTGCGGCTTTTGATGGCGTCGACCGCTCCAATCTCTGGCAGAAATTGGCAAGCTGGAACATCGACCCACTTCTATTAAAAGCAATCATATCCCTATATTCAAATACGTGGGTTAGAATTAAATTGTCAAACACAGCAGCTACAGAGAAAATTGACACCAATCGCGGCTTGAAGCAAGGATGCGTTTTAGCCCCGATGTTATTCAATTTATACACCACAGATATGGGCAAAGCCTTGATGGGAGCATCACTAGCAACACCTCGCCTTGGGTACACCAAGATTCAATTATTGCAGTATGCCGATGATTTGGTATTATTAGATCATACTAAAATCGGACTTCAAAAAGCCTGAACGTCCCTGAGTATTTACAATGCAAAGAACAATCTGATTGTGAATGCTGCCAAATCAAAAATAATAATATTTGGCCTTTTCCGAAAAAAATAACGACAAAATGGAGGATAGGACAGTTGATGTTGGATTGTACACGACAATACAACTATTTGGGAGTTTGGCATTGTCAGACAGGGCGCCCAGGAGTACACCTGGACAAATTACGGGCAAAAGGGAAATGTATTACATATGCCCTTGGGAAACTGCATGCAACTTTACACAGCCCTACGACAACAGCAATCCAAATAGTATTAAGGGCGAAGTTAATACCATCATTGCATTATGTTCAGCAGGCCTTCCCAGGAAAACTATCAAGCACCCTGGAAAAAAATCCATTGCTCGGCTTATAAAAAACTATTTCACCTACCCCCCAGCACCAGAAACACCTTAGTGCGGCTCGAATTCGGCCTGACATAACAAAAACTAGAGGAACTGGCTGTAATTAGCAAATACTATTCTCTTACAACCGCGGCTCCAGAAAACTCGCTGAAATCTAGCATAAAGAATATTTTTCTGGAAGCAATGAATCCGTGGTCAAATATTCTTTCCTCCGCCAAAGAAGTTTTGAACCTTGCTGTGGACAATTGGGACCCCGAGTTAATCAACTATGCCGCCATTAAAAGTGCAACAAAACGACAAGTCCGGTTCTGCTCACGCATAACTGATTTGGAAGCATTGGAATTAAGAGGCTTTCACGAGTCCCTAAAACTCATGCAGCTGATACAGACTCCGAAACCCCACCTCACCCAAGCAGTGGGCAAGGAAGCAGTTAACAGGATTTTAGCGCTCCGATTACACCCTCTGCCCCTTAAAGAGCTTTACTCTATGAGGACATCTGAGATAATGCATTCTGAGTGCCGTTTATGCAAATACAAACAAGAGAGTTTCACACATATCCTGTTTTGTTACCCGGGGTTGTCCACGGAGCGTAACCGCTACCTAAAACCAATTTTATTAAGACAAGGATAGAGAACGATAAAGGAGGCCGTCTACTTTCTATTCACAATGGAAACAGTGAAAGATATGGCCTTGTTCAGAAATTTATCCAACAGACACGCCGGAAGCTGATGGCCCCGCACAGCTAGGCCACTGGCCGACAACCGCCATTCCAGTGAGATTTATCGCCCCATGGAGAAATGGATTAATGAACATAGTTTTTAAACATGTTTTTACTCAATTTTTAAGTTCTTTCTTTATCATTGATATGATAATAAGGTTTTGAAGTTTGACGCCCTATTTAATGGTTTTGAGTAACCAAAAATAAAGCTTTTTATTCATTCATTTATTCATTCATTCCATGCACCTCTTGACCATCACCTCAATTCCGGAACTCCAAATGGCCCTTAAGACTTGGCCGTTTGAATAAGCTTCTTGGCCCTCAAGCGCCTGGATACCCTATTGGGTGATTAGCCACGCGTAATAAGTCTTGATTGATTGATTTTGAGTGTCCTGCATCGATACGATGTTGTATTATCTGGTGTGTAGCCATTTAAGAAGGCTTTTCATTGGAGAGTTTAAACCCTCAACAATAGAGTTGCTAATGCAATATGTATCATTTCCTAGCAGGTGGGTGTACGTTTCTGAGATGTTTAAGAAAGTTTCTTTGGTTACATTAGGCTCGGATTGCAGAAAGGTACTGGAGTCTGGAGTCAATAAAGCTCTCCTCTACTGATTATCAATCAATCAATCATGGGTTTGTTAAGCGAAGCTATTCACCCGAGAGGGTCTCAAGACTGGGGAGTGGGGGGGTGCAGGTCTCGGATGTTCGCGGTGATCCGTTGAAGAGCCAGGTCTTGAGTTCCTTCATGAATTTGGAGAGTGTTGGTGTCTGTCTGAGGTGGAGTGGGAGGGTACTCCATGCCTTGGCCGCCAGGAAGGAGAAGGATCGACCTCTTGTTCTGCTTTTCATGATGCGAGGCACAGTTGCAAGGGAGAGCTGGGCTGAGCGGAGGGATCTTTGGGGTGCGTGGAAAGAGAGTCGGTAGTTTAAGTATGCAGGTCCGGTGTTGTGGAGGGCTTTGTGGGCGTGGGTGAAAAGCTTTAAGGTGATTCTCTTCTCGATGGGGAGCCGATGTAGTGTCCGCAGGTGTTGGGTGATGTGGCAGTGGTGCAGTAGGTTGAGGACTAGTCTGGCGGAGGCGTTCTGGAGTTTGCGGCTGAGGTTGTTGATTCTGGTGTAGAGAGCATTGCCGTAGTCGAGTGTGCTGCTGATGAGGGCGTGGGGTATGGTTTTTTTGTGTTCAAGGGGGATCCATTTGAAGGTCTTTCATGGGAGTCAGAGGGTGTGGAAGCAGGAGGATGAGACAGTGTTGATTTGGCAATTCATTTTGAGTCCAGGATGCTTCCGAGGTTGTGTGTGTGGTCCATGGGGGAGGGCGGGTTACCAGAAAGGGGCGGGGGTCCACCAGGTGTAGTGCCAGGCGTCAGGGTGTGGGCCCATGATGAGTACTTCCGTTTTGTCTGTGTTGAGTTGTAGGCAGCTGTTCTTCATCCACTTGGTGACTGCTGGTGATTACAGATTGTTCAGAATTGCACAGCCCACCTTTTGGGGCACTCCAACATCTCTACTGAACGTAGAGATCTCTACTGGCTCCCAGTGTGCAAGCTGTTTAAAGTGGTTTGTTTACAGAGCCCCCACTGATTCAGTCCCAGTTGATCTCAACTATTTGATCTCACCCTATTTGGGCGGGCGCTCCTTGAAGTATCTGGCTCCTAAACTAAGGAACTCCCTCCCTAAGTTACAGAGCTGCTCCACTGAGAGCTGCTTTCATAAACACCTAAAAACATGCATCTTTTAACTTTTTTTTTCTTTGAGGCTCTGATGGACTTTTTGGGGGTTATCTTAGGGCTGGCAACCCGTGATTTGGTAGCCATGAGCATTATAAATCCTATAAATAGAAATTAGTGTTTTTCTTTAATTAAGAGTGTAACCTTAAATTGCTTTACAGGTGGCTTATTTATTTGTCATGGAATTATTATGGATTTTGTGTTTTGAATGGTGCAGGAGGGTGGTAAAGTCCCTGGTTTTGCATCGAGGTCTCATTGAGGAATTTGTGTCTTATGCCTTTCATTAATGTCGTTATATTGAAAAAAAATATTCTGTTGGATACATTTAAATAAATAATTGTATACTTTGGAAGAGGCCTACAGTGAGGTTCTCCTCTTTCTGCGCTGCGCACTAAGAAAGTAAATGCTAACTAAAATTGATGCATGGATGAATTTATATTTTGGGAACTGGCAATACTTTTTGTACTATACAGCTTGCTGAAATGAAACTTGTTTACTTGTCTTAACCAGGCAGTGATGTTTGTTTTTAATTGTATGTTCACTCATGAAACTGTATTTTCACTACCGACGAGCACTGCGCTGCTGCACCTACTCTGAACTGTGGAATACTCAGATTTTTTGTGAATATATTTTACTTCGTATAATTTTCAATACATGGCTCAGCTCACCCACAGTGAACGACTATGAATATGTGTATACTTTGCTTTCAGTGCACAAGGAGAACCTTTTTGTTGGCCCCTTCAGAAGTTTACAATTATTTATTGAAATGCATCTGACAGAATCGGTTTTAATATAACTCTATTTTATTTATTTTGGTCACGAGGCGAAGGACATTATAATTGCCTACGAAGAACGGAAGAGAGTGGGGCAACTCCGTTGCAACAGGGCCCCCGTGATATTTGACAATCTAGTGACCTGTGCTATAATTAGCCTGTATCTAGTTTAACATAAGTGCTGATTTGATAAACATTAGTCTTGACCAAGAGTGAGCTACTCTTATTGGGAAGAGCATGTGGTATGTACGTTTTTAGCTCTATTGCTGGTTTGCTGCACTCTCTTATAACTTGGTGCTTCACAAGCATTTGCAATGCAATAGGTCTCGCATTTGTTAAAGTTAGAGCTGTTGGCATAGAAAATAACAATGTTTTTTACTTTTGTTTTTTTATTTGCAGTGAAGTTATTATATTTGCATAGCACTATTGCCAATGCTATAAAAAAAAGTAAAAATCACAGCTCTAACTTTAACATAAGCGAGACCTATTGCATTGGAAATGCAATCAGTCTCGCATTTGTTGGAGGTGCAATTATTGGCATTATAAATGACAAATATTTTTTACCAAGCCATGTTGCTGGGTGGAGTACCATATGTGGCCAACAGAGGTCCCATGGCACGTCTTTTGAATACATAAAAGTTATTACACCCTGCAAAGTTGGCGTTATTGGCAATTATAAATGGCAATGTGTTTTACCTAGCCATGTTGCAGTGTGCAGTACCATGTGGCCAAAAGAAGTCCCATATAGTGCTGTACCCTGCAAAGTTGGAGTTGTTGGCATTATAAATGCCAATGTTTTTTTACTTAGCCATGTTGCAGGGTGCAGTACCATATGTGGCCAAAAGCTTTTGGTCACATATGGTACTACACCATGCAGAAGATATTGTAAATACACCCTACCCATAATGCATTGCATGCAAGTAAGTACCACAAGTACATTCAAATAGCTATGTCAATATATGCAATTAGTAGCTTTGAAATGTGACAACAAAATATTATATTAATTCCAAATTAGGTTGTACTCTGTGTGGAGCTGATGAAGGGAAATTTATAGAAGGTCTCATATAAATGTGAGATATGCTAGTAAGCAAAGTAAACACTGGCAGCTTTGCCTAGGACCAAGTGTGTGCCTTCCTGCCTTAAGCCCCTTTAAGAAACAAGTGTTCTGAGACTGTAATTGAAACATAAGGAGCAACAACGCATGTAATAGCCGGGTCTGGTAGCTCAGTGGACTAATGCATCCAGTGCAGGGGCCTGTGTTTGACCTCATGGTCACAGGTTCATATCCCGGCGGGTCCACTCAGCCTCTCATCCATTTGAGGTTGATAAAATGAGTGCCATTGAGTTGGGTAACAATAAAGATCTGTTATTCAGCGCCTTGAGACCCCTGGGTGATACGTTTGCTATACAAGTGTTATGTTATGTCCTCTTGAAGGTTACTAGAAGAGACAAGGCGGTACTAAGGAGGGACTACTAAACCTAATCACTAATAAAGCCGTCATTTACAAAGGCCAGGGACAGGAGCCAATTAAAAAGATGGGCAAAAAGTGGGTGGAGCTTTATGCCCATATTCTGAATACATAATGTCTCGAAGACAAAGCGCAAGAGCTGCCTAGGCGAGACCTAAAAAAGGAGTATATTAGAGTTTTTGCTGGCTTTAGCCTGTTTTGATCAGACACCGAAGTAATCCCCTCTCCTGCTGCCTACTCCCTACAGCCTAGTCATAAGGCGCTCTTTGTTCAAATTGTGTTTTTCCCCCAAATCTAGTCCTGAATAATCGCATTGTGAGGACTGTGCACTCGTTCGAGGTTGTGGATCGACTGGTACAATATAAAGTATGGTTTGGGTTTCTGTTACGGTGTGAGCTACTTGTAGTTTGCCATTGTAGGTAAACATAAGTTTGAAAAGAAATCCTCATCTGTATGTTTATTTTTCAGCGTTGAGGTGTGTTGTGATTTTCTTTATCTCTTTTCTTTTTTTGAGAGTCAGTGAGAAAATATCTTAAAATGAGATCTGATCAGTTGCATGCTGCTGCTAGAATCTCTTTGTTGGTTTTAAAGAGGTACACTTGAGCAATTAAGCCTAGAGGTAGGTTTTTCTTTATTTGAAAGACTATATACTGTGTGTGTGAGATCAAGCAACATCTTCTGTTCATCGGGCAGATACACCTTATGATGAATAAGTGCCTGTATGTGGGTTTTAAGATGGGCGATGGTCACTTGTGCCTGTTTCAATTTTCTCAAATGTCGATTTTATCTAGGATCTCTTGATGCTGCTCACTTTTGTCAGTCTCTCCACCATCTCACCTTCATAGTGTAATTGTTTGTCTGATTGCTTTCTACTTGATCCAATCCTAATTTTGCCTTCTGTAGAAAGTGGTCAAGATCTTTAAGCGTTTTGGAGAGGTCTGTGTGCTCTACAAAAAAAATTGTTCTTAAATTCTAGCAAGATTAGTCAGATGTCTCCTCTTGTGACTAGTGCTTGTAGCAAGATGCTTGCCGATGTCGTAAAATGTTGTTAAAATAGGGCTCGTGGGATCTTCTGCTGGGCCTTTTTTCCTATTGTATCTTATAATGGCAAGGAGATCGGACTGTGTTTCATTGGCTATGCTGTATTTAATTTTCTTGTAATCGGGTCTGAGTGGGAAGACAATTCACTACTGAGGACCGCTGATGAAGCACTTTTGTGTCTTTAGTCTACGTGTCTGCTCAGTTATTTGATTGTGTTGCTTCTGATTAAAGGAACACAAACTTTGAGGCTTTGGCACCTCTCTTGTTGTTTGTATATGCTGAGCACAGGTGATATTGGGTAGTCTGGAATGCATCCCACTCCAGGTCCTACTTTGGTATTGCTAAATCTTTTGCTTTCGCTTATGGCTCTGGGTTTGGGTTGGCTAGCTGACATGATGCATCAATTCAGCAAAAGTGCCTTCAGATTTTGGCCATTTCACATGATGCTCTCTTGTGAGTCCTGCTCTGAATGATCTGTATAGCTCCTTACTGCTCTTACTTTGAAGGGAGTTGCTTTGAAACTTTAAGGGAGATATTCTCAAGAACGTGTGATAACCATCGCAAATTTAGCTTAACGCAACATTGCATATCGCAGTGTATCGCGAGAAAATAACACCATCTTAACGTCCAATTCCCAACCCGACGGCACCATGCGATAGTAGCAGGATAACGGGCCAAATGACAGCGTAAAAATCAATGCGATGCGCAGAAAATGCAAAACACGAATGCCCAAAAAGTTGCGATGCCCCAAATCGCGATAGAAAAATCAGAGACAACCAGCGGCAGGCCTGCAATTCCCATGCGTCATGTGGGAAAATGCACTATAAAAGCAACACAAAAAAAACACACCAAAACCAAATCAAACTGCGTAGCACCATGGATGCACCATGGATGCACTAGGACCGAGTGCAGACCAACTCGAACCCCACAAGCCCCACGGACGACCTGCCAGGAACCATGTGTACGGGGAAGGGCAAGGGGTTCACTCCGCAGGAAGACCGGATCATCGTCACAGAGTTGACAGAACACTACCAACAACTGTTCATCACCTCCACTGCGCCACTGGAAACCCAAACGGAAATATGGCAGACCATCGTCAACCACGTCAATGAAGTCAGAGTGTCGAGGAGGACAATGGAGGAGGTGAAGAGTCGCTGGCATGAAGTGCAAAGGCAGACCAAACAGAAACTCGTCGCCAACAGGAAGGCTGCAACAGCGAATAGAGGTGGGAGTCCTGTGCCACAGGAGGAGCTGGACGAGCTGGAGGAAATTGTGGCCAAAGTCACTAGTGTATAGACGGTGGCAGGAGTTGGGGGTCTGGACACAGCTCAATATGACCTGACCCAACAGCAAAAGGGTGTGTAATGACCAGGGACTGGGGGGACGGGGGAGATGGGCACAATGGCACACATGCACAATCATGAGTAGCACATGCACACACACAATTATAGTGGAACGTGTACCTGTTACCCTTGGCACACTGCAGCACACATCGAAACACCAAGTAGGCCCCCGTCCACTATGTGCACAAATGGCCCCGCCATCACCAATCACACAACCTACCCATGTACATGTGCTGAATCCAGCAAAGCCGCGGTTCAGTGAGCCACACTGACAATGCAAGTGACACTGCATGACCGACAGCAATGCTTCAGTCAAAATACATGACACTGTACATGACACAACACTGAGGTGGCCCAGTGTGGACTATGCACCTGCATCCCATGACGTCCATTACACATCAGCAGACAAACAATGCACAAGAACACAAAATCTGTCAGAGAGCACAAATAACCGAAGTCGCAAACATTTCAGAGCCTGAAAATCACACAATTCAAAGGCACATTGCCTCAAAGGGGTAAGGGAGAGCGAAATCAGAGATGCAGGGGCGACTCTCCCACAATGCAGCACACACACACAGCAATCACAGCACATCAACATTGACGGCAATGTGGTACAAAGTGCAACACCTACACCACAGGACAGAGGACACAACAGGTTCCGCTTGTGCGTAGTAACTGGCCACCCACATCTGGCATTTCCTGACACTCTGTGATGAAAATGTATGAATACAACCTCACATCCGTCATGTAGTCAAAATGTCCACTGTCTCCTATCAAATAGCCAGCTCCTCCAAAACAGTCACAATGTACATTGTCATGCAGTCTGTATGTGCACATCTACAAAGCGACAATATACATGGGACACTCTGTTAACCTGCATCTCCACTTTACATTGAGGAGGGAAAAACAACTCCTACAGCAGAGCAGACCACAAATCTCATCAGTGATTATAAAGAGGACAACCTGCACATATACACAGACACCCTCCAATGGCTAATGGACAGACTCCGCACCCCACCCCCAAGGGCAGGGCAGCCCAGCTGCCTCGAGGTGACCCCACCCCCTGCACAGACCACACAGCAGGAAGCACACACCACCACGGCTGTCACCCAGGACGCCACCCGAACATAACATGAAATTCCAACCCCATGTGTTGGGTTGCCAGGCGGAGATGTCTGATCAGCTGTGGGTGGGTTTCGAGCTCATGGTAGCTAAACTCGATGCCAAACGTGGGTGTCTGAGTCCCATCAGGGACCACTTACAGTCTTACAGTCCCTAAGGGACAACCACTGTCCGCACCATGCTCCCCGACAATCCTTGACTGACATCGCTGGGGCCATTACTCGGATACAAGAACTGTCTAGTCAGACCGGCACCAGCGAGGACAGCACAGAGTTGGCACAGATGCACAGGACAATGGAGACCATGGAGCAGATGCAGGCTGGTAGTATGGCTGCCACGGCTGAACACCAGCGAGATGTAGCTGGGAAATTCCATGCCATTGCTGCCACTGAGCCTGTCCCAGATAACTGCTGCGGGAACTCCGACACACATCTCCGACCCCTAATGTGTCAGTAGCACACAATGATGCAGCCCTATCACCTTCGCACCCAGATGTGTCAGTTGCACACAGTGACGCAGCCCTATCACCTTCGCTCCCTGATGTGTCACTGGCACACAGTGATGCAGCCCGATCACCTTCGCACCCTGATGTGTCAGTGGCACACAGCGATGCATCCATTACACCACCACACACACACACCGGACCCACAGGATACAGAAGTATCAGAGGAGTAAGATGTGGATGGTAATTACTGTGTGAGGAAGGATGTAGTAGCATCCATCACTGCCCTATTACCTGTCCCTGCCTGGTTCAGCCCTATGTATCATGTACAGGGACAACACCTCCCACAGACCCCTGGAACACTCTGCAACATTCACCTGGGCCCTGACATGGACTGCCATATCTTCACTGGTTGCCAGTTACACAGCAATCCTGCTGCAGACTGCACTCTCCCTCTTCCAATTCACTTACCAATCCCCAAAGGACTCTAGTTGGCCCACCACTGGGCTACCATGTAATATGGGCATGGCATAACAATGTACAGCTCCAGCTCCGGCATTCACCAGAATGTGAATAAAACATTCGAAATCACACAGATGTGTCATGTTTATGTTCACTCAAGTATGAAAGTTTGGATGGATGTAGGGACATTCATTGCACAAGAAGGTACACCCTGGTAAATGACATCAATGCGCATGTTTGACACGGACCCACATGGGCAATTAGATGACTGTGAAGGTGTGAACTAGCTGTGGCCTCGTTGAACATGAACAACAATCTCACAACCCCCCAACGTAGGCACACGTCCATTTCATAAATAGGGCTGTGTGTAGCAAGGACAAAATCGGTATCAGGCAAGAAGAGGTGTCCTCCATCACGTGACAACAGAACGTCACTTTGCATACCTACTCACACACATCTGTGTGGACACAGCCTGTTTTGATGTATAACATTGCTCCACATGGCCAGAGTTTGGACACCATACTCACATTGCTGAAGACACGTAAGTGCACAGGTCTGCCAGCAACTATCCCAAACACAATGTATGGCCCACAGAGGTGGCGCTGTCAAAAGGAACCCACCCCCATTGTACATGCTTCAGCCAGACACCATTTGTCTATCTGATCAACACTCATCACAGTTAGACACCAGTGTAGTTGCGTAGACTTTATCGGCATGTGCGTGTCAGTACGGACAAGGCAAGGACCACAACATTTTTTTTTTTAAAGAGAATGGGTTTGAGTTGAGAGAACAGGAAGCCGTGGCGCTCTAAGCAGTGTGATCACTTGGTTGAACCGATCGTGCGGTGGGCAAGCGGTGCAAAACAGGACAGGGGAACACAAACCCAATAGGAAAAACCACCCCTGCACTGGTTTAGGGAGGCCTAAACCAAAATAGAAGAACAGATCCTGTGCACACACTGATGAAATCAGTGGTCCTGGTGTCAGGACACGAAATTACGTGCAAAAGGAAATATACGTACAAGTTCAAAATATCAAGCACAAAGGTTCATGTAGGTGAAGAGATTTTTTATAAGTCAATTGTTGGTCAGTACAGAAAGTGATAGCCAGCCGACACGTGTTTCGTCACACCATGAAGGAGATGTGACTCATCAGGGCTGATAGGCTAACAGGGATAATCAGGATCGTTCCCGAGGGTACTTAAGAAGTAGGGAGAGCGCACCAAGTCCTTGCGTCCAGAAAGCGAGGTCCGGATAATGGCACCATTATCCGGACCTCGCTTCCTGGACGCACGGACTTGGTGCGCTCTCCCTACTTCTTAGGTACCCTCGGGAAGTGCTGGACGTACCAGTCTTTACTTCCACTCCCTTTTCGAGGAACGGGGTGCCTGGTTCCTTATCCTTCACCATACTACGTGGCCGGCTTCTGATTGATTACGCCACCACGATCTTGATTATCCCTATTCTTCCAAGGACCACATCATGCAGGGAAATGCTTAAGACACTTATACACAGCATGGGAACATGTCGAGGTGCAAGAAATGGGGAGGCAAACATGTACACAAAATCATCACGGATGGCAGCGGTCTCAGACCACCTTCCCTTGCTGACGAGTCATGTGATGTTTGGTGTCTGTTCTTTGCCCCATGTCAGGGCACGCAAATCAAGCCCATGGGATCTGCATAGTGCTGTACCATCGACAGCGCCGACTGTCTCCTCTGCTGACAATGATCAGATGAAAGGGTCCGACAAGGTCACATGATATGCTACCTTGCCATGTGTGTACTCTCCCCCCAGCAGCACGTCCAAATTGTGAACATTGCCACACGACGCTGTGCTGCTCTGCATCACCTTGCACAGGTGTGGGTACTCACGTGTAGTTCCACACACATGCATTCAGAGTCCAGGCGAAGGCAGACATGTCCACTGTTGTGGTGTGATATGTGAGCATTCCCCACGATGCAACAAGATGTTGGGAACCGTGCTGCGGGTGACAATCCGATGTGGCTGCATGAACGTAGTTACTCGTCCATGAATGCGAGTGCAGCTTCATGGGCAATTTGTTCCAATACCACGTCGTTGTCGGGTTCAAGGAACACCAGGGTGAGCCAATCCATTAACTGGTCCGGGCAGATTCGCTCCGTCCACGCTGTTTCACCAATCCGCACCACAGCCCAATAGGGGAGCGCCTCGATGTGATCACTGCACACGAGGAGTGGTGCAATCTCCCATGCACAACTGCCAGCACATGCACCAAAGATCAGTGCATCCCATGCACGGGTATCCAGGTGACACTCCTGTTTGTGGGCCATCAGGGGGCGCACTGTCAATTCATAATCCAAATCTGCCACCGTTGAGTTGGATAGGCAGACCTCCATGGGCCACTCGAATGTGCATGATCGACAGTGGAACCAGGGCTGGACGCAGGTGACGTAGGCAAGACGGAAACTCAGATGGAAACTGATTCACAACACTGCCATTGGCCACGGTACAGTTCCACATGACAGGGGTTGTGCATGTGCCCCGGATTGCCTGCCATTGCGTTTTTTGGTCTCGGAGCACCAGCAATCCTCAGACCGACTGCAGTTCAGTGGACGATATGACACAGCTCTGGGCATTAAGTCGTGTGTGTGTGTGTGCAATGTTTGGACGTATGGGTTGTTTTTCACCAATGTGTCAAGGGCATCCCTTGCAGGTGTAACTCGTGCAGGGATAAGGGTGTGTGGGCATGTTGTCTTTCATTAGCGCAGTTCGTGTTGTGGGAGTCGTCGGAGGCAGGTCTGATATCTCACACAGCCGCATTCAGGACCAAGGTCGGGGGTTCAGTTGTCCTTCCGCCTTGTGTATTGAGACAAAGGAGCTTTCATACCTAATTTTAGTCTGACTACTGCTTGCATTTCTTGTACTGTGGCCTTCGCGCTGACTTTGATGCCAGGCCTGTGATTTGGGGTGCACCAATTACGTAACACACGCAGCAAGTTGGCATGTATGAATGTGCCAAGGGCCCGATTGGCCTTGCACTCCCTGTTCAGTCTCTCTCTCTCTTTCTTTCTCTCTCTCTCTCTCTGTCCTTTGATGGGTGCCTTAAACACCTTCTTATCTCGGATATTGTCTTGAAGGCTGTGACTCACAGATTGTCCAGGGATGCCCCACCATGTCTCTTCAAAATAGTTGTTTGGAGAGAAATTGGAATGTGATAGTTTGTTTGGACTTTCAATGGTGAATGAATTAATCAGGTTTTCTGTACTCACATGTATGTTGATTGATGTAATTATGCGACATCAGGCGAGGGCTTTTGTTCATGGTTTTGTGCCTTTGATGTGCAGTGTCTTTGTCTGGAGGAGGTGGGGGGGGGCCCGGGCTAGGGCCCATGGGTGGTGGCAGTGGGTGTTGTGGCCCTCTTGGTTGTCCAGCCCGCATGATCAGTGGCTCCATGGCATCTGTTGCCCTTCATGTGTGGCTCTGGGCTGGGTTTGTGGCGCAGGCTGTTGTAAGACTTTGCACCAGGTTAGAGCAGGTGTTACTTTACTGCTGCTAACGCGCCTTAACGCATGTTTTGGGATCTTATCGTCAATCTGGCTGGTCGTTGACAATGTTTGGGAGTGGTGTTGTTGCGGATTTTGCCACGGGAACGCCTACTCTGCATCTCATTAGCGGTAGTTCCAGGGCTCATATGTGGCGATGTTTTTGGCGTCTGCTATCCTGGGTAAACTGGTGATATGGGCTGTTAGCACCAGCTTGTAAATGTGGAGATATAGTTATCGCGACTTTGGCTGTGATAAAGTGCCGTTAACTTGGCGATAGTCCCTTGAGAATATGCCCCCAAGTCTTTTAAGCCTTTCCTGCTGTTTGTATTGGCTTTAAAGTTACTAGTTGTGGAGAGGAGGCTGCAATTTCACCTGACTAGATTCACCACTTTATTGATGTGACTCTGTTCGGAGCTCACCACATCACAGAACACTCTAGATGCAGTAGCCAATCCTGCTTACAAGTGGGGATTCCCCCCACGTGCTTACGGCAATAGGCGACGGAGCAAGGACTAGTAGAAAAGAGACTTGTTCAGAGCAATCCACTTGTTTATTTCACTAACAAAGTTATTAATATGTTTCATGAAAACTAATACGCACCACACAAACTCGCGGGTTAGCGAAACTTATGTGTGTACTAACGCGGATAACAATGAAGAAGGACTAATACCGCTTTAAACGGGGAAACTATTGTGCACATGCGTCAACTACATCTACGTAGTATGACGTACTAAGGCTTGGAGGGAAATTCTGGCGCATGAGCAGAAGATACTAAAATGGAGTCTTGAAGACTCACGTGCATGGCATCTGCTTACTTTAACTAAATCGAGTGATATTACTAACGCTAATGCGGGGGAAGAGATTAATAAATAAACTCGGATAGGAGGTGGGTGGTATACAGTGCGAACCCTTTATTTTTTAAAGTAATATTTGTCTTCTGGCTTTTATTATTAGTGCATATTTGGGCTCTTGCATAGCCGGATTGAATAGAGTGATGCAAAGTCCGTGCATGCCCACTGAGTGAAGCCATGAAGGTTATGAGTGTGCAGTTGAATGGGAGCCAAAGGACAAGTGCAACATCCTGGGAACAGGATAGTGAAGAGTTCATAAATGAAGAAAGACATTCATGATCAACTTAATATGTTTCCATGTTGATACTTATAGCATGCAGGAATGACATTTATGAATACAAAATAATGGGATTGGGTTTGCGAGCAATTGTTGAATTTATTTTAGTGATATGTAAGCATGGTGTGATGAACCCCCTTGCCATATTCTAGAGAGATCAACTATCCTGTGATTCCTGTTGTGAAGTCTTTGTCTCCTGACCTATCCCAGGGGACCCTTACCAGCCCTTTGGCCAGGGGGTTGGTCTTCCACACCATCCATGTTAACTATAATTGCTCATTATTTGCTGAATGTTCTTTCCACTCTGTCCTCCTACTCTCGGAGTATTGATTATTGCATGAGTCAGGGGCATATGTATGGTGATTTCGAATTGAATTTCCTCTCCTATGAATGAAGGTGACTGCACTGTATTGAATTGTTCACATGCACTTAACTTAAATAAAGATGTAAACCTTTCTGAGTCTGTGGTTATTTACTTTTTATAAATGAAAGTTAATGTTTTGTTAATTATCACCATCAACTAGTTCAACTAATGGTCCATCGACCAGAGGAAAGAACTTGTTGATCTGTGAAGGGTTAGTTAGTGATGAATTAAAGGTATTGAAAATACTAATCCTAAACACCTCCCGTAAACCAGTCCAGCAGTCTCATCTATGAGTTGTATGGGCCCAAGTGAGTTTATGGTAGTGGAGTATCTGTTGTTGGTGGACCACTAGCTCGTAGGCTCTTAGCTAAAAGTGAATTTTACGGCTGCATGCTCTTATTTCTTAGGCACTGCCTTGGGCCCTAGATATCCTTCGTAACAGACCCCAGAGGTGTTACAATCCCACTTCCTCCACCAGTGCCGAAGCAGAGCACAAATTCTGCTGGATGGAGCAGTCTCTTTTGCCCGCAGTGTCCATGCCCTTCTGGGAGGGTGAGTCTCATCTATGGAAGTTTCCTATTTATCTCATGGTCATATTGGATGTAATTCTTCTAATGCATGTAGGGGCAAAGGTTTCCATTTGTGCTGCCAATGGACAACTTCTGAGGGTGGTATCAGTTCAGTGGGAGAGACTTGCTCTTGCATTTTTAAGGCTGCATACTCTTTAGTCGAGTATTTATTCAACATGTCAGAAGCTGACGAGTGGAGTTCAGCAAAGATACATCTTGTTGGGTCTCTGCTCTGGACATGCCCTTCAGTGGTTCTGTTTTCAAGTGTCCTTTCAAGTCTGTTCTCCAGACACATCCTTTGTGCGGAGTAACACTCCTCACAGAATGGTTGTCTCCATCCTAAAGCACTCATCATAGAAGCAAAAAGAGGCATGAGATGTATGCTTGTGGTAGTCATCAGTTCAACTGAAGCAGTAATCAGGGAAAGACAAAATGGCATGCCTCACCTAAAGGATTTTTCACCTTTCACCACTGAGCCAGCTGTCCTAACTATCCAGAAAATGGCAGTGCTCAGGAATACTAAATCAGCAGCTCCCTCCTACCCAAAAGGCTAATAAAATATCTAAAGGAGACCTGTCTTTCCTCCCCTTATTTCAGTGTCTAGGCCTCTATCCTTCAACTACAGGAATGTAAGCAATATACGTCCACTATCTGTAAGTATAGTCATCACCTTCTCATTGTACACGGCAGTATCCACATGGATTTAGTGGCCTCAATTACTCTAGTTAACTCCATGAATCTACTATGCAGGCTATAAACATCAATGTGCACTCAGGATGTTAGCGTAAAGGATTGGGTAGTACTAAGGACTGGGTACGGGGGGAAAATCACCCCCCATTATTAAGGGTGGGCGAATTCTGCAGAGTTGAACACTGCTCCGTCTCATCCCACTTAATAAAACAATTAATAACACAGAAACCTCACATACCTTTGGTAAAACAACAAGTAAGTATCTTTACATGCTAAAATGCATGTAGTCATCTCACAAAAGTGAAAATGAAAATATAGCAAGCAGTGAGAGAGGTGATGATTTTGGGGTTCTCCCTAACCTAGGGAGAAAACCAAGCAGATGACTTGAACACAAAGAGTACATCACGCTGAACGATTCAGTGGATGTCCCATTCTCCTAGGACCACCCCAAGCTCAGTTATGGACAAAAATACAATCCCAACCGAAAGCCCTGCCAAGCATTATGGGACGAGAGTCTAGAATGCAGTGAATATTATAGCATCCAATATCAAAACATTCCTCAAGCAGCAGCGGCTGGCTCAGCTGAGAGCTAATACTATAATATTCACTGCACTCTAGAATCTCGTCCCATAATGCTTTGCTGGCCTTTGGTTGGCATTGTATTTTTGCCCATAACTTTGCTTGGGGTGGTCCTAAGAGGATGTAATGCGCAGTTAGCGAAGCACAGTTCATTGCCCCCAGTTACCCATTATGGACACTCAACTGAAATTTTCAACACGCTTCCTCTGCAGTATGTTGTAATATAATTTTGTATGCCTAGTAAACATTGCTAGGTATTATTATATAATGTTAGAACACACATATAAGGGAGTTCCAAGGAGGTTGGTTGGGAGTTGAAAGACTGTATGGTGCTGGTATGACTTATCTGGGGCTGCTAATAAAGAATTTACGTTTACAACCCACAGGTGTGGTTACTACAGAAATTGGCGACAATCACGCGCAGTACTGGCTACATTGAAATAGTTGGCAGCGTTTCTGAGGCAGTGAAGTGCAGCTTATCCAGTGAACTGTCTTGGCGGTCGCTGTTTGTTATGGGCAGTGAAGTGCATCAGTAACAAAAATCAAAGGAAAATAAGGGAGAGGCTGGACTGAGTATTTTTCTGGGTGTGCCGCTGCGTGATGGTATTCCTTTTAAACCACCATCATCAAAGAGCATTTACGTGACGCACATTCGTTGCGTTCCAGTTTGAATGGCATGTTGTTTCTAAAACCCTGCTGAGCAACGTGCTGTGCAAAAGCGCATACTTACCCAATCGACGGTGGACCTTGAAACTGTGTAGTTCTTTTTCTCTGTTCAGCATGTTGACTAGAGCGCAGCATGCACGTACACACAAAAAATGGTCAGGATATTCCTCACATGTGAAGATACACCAGTTGTGCATTTAGAGTGCAACTGAAATAAAGTGAAGTTCTTCAACCCTGAAAGCAAGGTGAGGTGTTTTTCAAAGGGTAAGTAGCAGGCAGGAGACAAAATGTAGTTGAAAAATCAGGAGACGTTTATTGTACATCTCATACAAGGGACCTTAGCCACCAATAGTCAAGGCCAACTGACAAAAGCTTTAAAGAACAACATTCTCTCACTAGGGAGAGAGTTCCACATTAGAACACATCGTAGCACCTCAAGAAAGGTAAATTGCGCAATACAGGGCAGAGATAGAAAAGAAATAAATGCAGAATACCACATACCTTCCCCCTTATAGCATAAACATGAAGCAATAAAAAGGAAAAAAAACACAGAAGTTGAAACACTTAGCGAACACAATCTTGTAAGCGACGAGGAGTGGTCCTCAAATGAGGAGGACATCTCCTGGGCGCTTGAAGAGTAGAGCATGCAGCAGGAACCCCAGTACCATGAAAATCACGAGGAGAACACCTGGCAACGCTACCAAGGTTCCAAATCCTATGGTCACTGATCTTGACAGCATTGTTAAATAATTTAATAATTTGCAAGGGATTACCAAACTTAGAAACAGCAGCACCCTTTCTTGGTAATTTCACTCTGACCCAGTAACAACACTTACGGAAGTCTTCTTGGCAGCCTTCCTCACATCAAACAAATCTTTCCTCCTCTGCATACACCCCAACTCTTTTTCCCTCCAACCAGTTGTAACCTTCAGACTTCACAGTTGGACATTTTCCTGCAGGAGGCAACTCAAGATGGAATTATATTAGTAATGGCCGCCCTACCCGTAAATAATCTAAATGGAGCCACGCCCATGGATAAATGAGGTGTAAACCGATATTCACTAACCTTTCTTTTGATAGCCAACTCCCAATTATCACCAGAAACAACTGCTAGCTGCATGGCATCTTTCAGCACTTTGACAAACCTTTCCATGGCACCATTACACTCTGGGTAATAAAAGGCAGCCTTTTTATGTTTTATGTCTCTTTCCTCGAAAACTTTCTCAATGAAATGAGAAGTAAACTAAACTCTGTTGTCAGATAATAAAGACATGGGAAACCCTTCTCGTTCAAAGATCTCTTCCAAAAATTCCACACCAATCAATCAATTTAAGCTTATAAAGCGCCTGGTTGCACTAACCCTTGCGTCTCCGCGTCATCCTGAGATTCAACAGAATTGACAATCTTAATTTCAGGCCATCTACAATATAAGTCCACACAAACCAAAACAAAACGATCCGGAGACCTTAACTTCACAGGTCCTAACATATCAATCGCAAGATCAACCCAGAGACCAGAAGACTGTTCCCGGACAATCATTGGTTGGGTCCTACACTTCAGCATCTTGTCACTCCCAGCACACTGAGGGCAATTGCAGACAACTCTTTCTATGAAAACAGGCATTGCTGGCCACCAGTAAGCCTCTCTAACCCTTTCTTTTGTTTATGCTATTCCAATGTGACTCACATAAGCATTGTCCACCAGCTTATCTTTCAAAGTGTCAAGAACTACCAATTTACTACCTCGCATCAAGATACCATTCACCAATGTCAACTCATCTTTGACATTCCAAAAGCTTTTAAGATTGATTTTGTCACAATCATGCTCACACAAGTTTCAAGACATTATCCTGATCAACACTTTCTCTCCACACTTCCTCTGAAAGGACACCCTCAGTGATAACACAAACATTCACCTCCTCCTCAAACTCCTCGCCAGAAAAGAACTCATCAAATTGATCTCTTGCAAGGCAAAAACCCACTTCCTTATCCTGTGTGAGACAAAGTCAACCTCTTTTTTGCAGAAAACACCTCTAAGAGGTTTGTGATCAGAGACAACTTGAAACGGTTTACACTACAAAAACTTTCTTAGCTTGTGAATGGCCCAATAGACTCCCAGAACCTCTTTCTCCACAGCCGAATAATTACACTCGGCACCTCTCAAGGTTCTATAAATAAAAAGAATAGTCTTTTCAGAACCACTAACTTTCTGAACTAAAATGGCACCCAAACCGTTTGAACTAGCATCCATCATGAGATAAGACTAACAAGGGATCAAAGCTGGATAAGGAAGAAGCATTATTCAGACACTGTTTGATCAATCAATCAATCATTTGTAACGCGCACTACATACCCTTGAGGGTCTCAAGGCGCTGGGGAGGGGTCGCTACTGATCGAACAGCCAGGTCTTGAGTATCCTCCTGAAGGTCAGCAGGTCTTGGGTCTGTCGTAGGCTCAGTGGGAGGGTGTTCCATGTCTTGGCGGCGAGGTGGGAGAAGGATCACGCACCAGTGGTTGTTCTTTGGATGCGTGGGACGGTGGCGAGTGCTAGGTCGGCAGAGCCGACCTAGCTGGCTCGGGATGTAGGAGGAGAGCCGTCTGTTGAGGTAGGCTGGGCCGGTCTTGAGGAGTGCTTTGTGTGCGTGGATGAGGAGCTTGAAGGATATCCTCTTGTTGATGGGGAGCCAGTGCAGGTTTCTCAAGTGGGGGGTGATGTGGCCGTGTCGTGGTACGTCAAGGATCAGTCGTGTCGAGGCGTTTTGGATGCGTTGTAGTCGTTTGATGAGCTTGGTTGGGGCTCCCGCGTAGAGGGCGTTTCTGTAGTTGAATCTGCTGCTGACGAGGGCCTGGGTGACTGTCTTTCTTGTATCTATCGGGATCCATCTGTAGATCTTGCGGAGTATGTGGAGGGTGTTGAAGCAGAAGGAGGAGACGGCGTTGAGTTGCTTGGTCATTGAGAGCGTTGAGTCGAGGATGATTTCCAGGTGGCGTGCGTGGTCGTTGGGTGTCGGGGCTGCCCCCAGTGCCGTCGACCGCCAGGAGTCGTCCCAGGCTGACGGGTTGGAGCCGAGGATGAGGACCTCCCTCTTGTCCGAGTTCAGCTTCAGACACCTGATCTTCATCCAGTCGGCGACGGCCTTCATTCCTTTGTGGAGGTTGGCTTCGGCGGTGATGGGGTCCTTGGTGAGGGAGAGGATCAGATGAGTGTTGTCGACATAGGAGATTATGTTGAGGTCGTGCTGTCGAGCGACGTGTGCAAGCGGGGCCATGTAAATGTTGAACAGTGTCGGGCTAAGGGAGGATCCCTGGGGTATGCCGCAGATGTTCTTGGAGGCTTTGGAACGGAATGGGGGGAGGCGAACGCTCTGGGTTCTGCTGGAGAGGAAGGAGGTGGTCCATTCCAGAGCCTTGTCTTGGATCCCTGAGCCGTGCACGTAGAGTGCGGTGGCAGACGGTGTCGAAGGCGGCGGAGAGGTCTAGGAGGATGAGTGTTGCGGTTTCACCGTTGTTCAGCAGGGTCCTGTTGTCGTCGGTGGCGGCGATGAGGGCAGTCTCTGTGCTGTGGTTGCTGCGGAACCATGACTGGGAAGGGTCCAGGATTCTGTTTTCTTCAAGGTATCGGGTTAGTTGTCTGTTGACGATTTTCTTGATGACCTTGGCTGGGAAGGGGAGCAGAGAGATGGGCAGGAAGTTCTTGAGGTCTCGTGGGTCTGCCTTAGGTTTTTTGAGTAGGGTGTTGATCTCGGCGCGTTTCCAGCTCTCTGGGAAGGTCGCGGTCTCAAGGGAGAGATTGATGACATTGTGCAGGTGGGGTGCGATGGAGCTGCTTGCTTTGTTGAAGACGTGGTGCGGAAATGGGTCTGACGGAGAGCCGAAGTGGATTGTGCTCATGGTCTTGATGGTGTCATCGACGCTCAAGCTATCCCAGGCTAGCAGTGGGTCGTGGTCGATGGTATGCGGAGGGTCTGTTGTGTTGCTGTCTGTTGGGGCTGTCTGGGTGTTGAAGCGGTCGTGGATGTCTGCTATCTTGCGGTGGAAGAAGGTGGCGAGGGAGTCGCACAGGGCTTGCGAAGGCAGGATGTCGGTGTTGGACTGGGGTTGGAGAGTTCCTTCACGATGTTGAAGAGCTCCTTGCTATTGTGTGCGTTGTCGTCGAGGCGGTCTTTGAAGGAGGTCCTCTTGGCTGCCCTGATGAGGTGGTGGTGGTGGTTGCGATGGCTTCCTTGTGTGCTGCGTGACTGTCCGGAGTTTGTTCACTATGCCATTCCTTCTCTAGTTTCTGGCAGGTTTGCTTGAAGACAAGGAGTTCTGGGGTGAACCAGCTGGCCCTCTTGCTGGTGTCTCTGTGTGGGGGGGTGGGGGGTTTCTTCAGCAGGGCGAGGGTGTTGGCGCAGTCCTCGATCCAGAGTCTGAGGCTGTGGGCAGAGTCGTCTATGTTGGCGAGTTCAGTGGGTGGGCTCAGAGCGAGGTTTGCATGTAGTTGGTCTTCTGTGATTTTGCTCCAGCAGCGGCCGGGGATCTGTTGCATGCAGTGGTGTGTGGTGGGTTTCTGGAAGGCGAAGTGGATGCAGCGGTGGTCAGTCCAGAGGAGTTTGGTGGTGTGGCTGACGGAGACGTGTGGGCTTGAGGAAAAGACGGGGTCGAGCGTGTGGCCGGCGGAGTGGGTGGGCGTTGTGACGAGTTGCTTCAGTCCGAGGTTGGCGAGGGTTGTGGAGTTGTTGTCGTTGTTGTTCTCAAGGTGAAAGTTCAGGTCTCCGAGGAGGATGTAGTCAGCGGAGGTCAGGGCCTGCGTGCTGATGAGGTAGGTGATGGAGTCGCTGAACTGGGTACAGGGTCCCGGGGGTTCGGTAGACAAGGGTGCCTCTGAGGGTGAAGTTAGGTTCTATGTGGATCTGGAAGTGCATGTGTTCGGCGGTGCTGAGCGCGTCGTAGGTGCTAGTCGAAACCCTGATGCTGTTCTTAGGGATGATGGAGATTCCTCCTCCGACTCCGTTGGTGCGGTCTCTGCGGGCGAGCTTGTAGCCGTCTGGGATGGCGATGTCGGGTGCGGAGGAGTTTAACAAGGTCTCTGTCAGGAAGGCGACGTCCGGGGATGTTGTGTCGAGCAGGTCCCAGAGCTCGACGGCGTGTATACGTGCGGAGCGGGTGTTCAGTAGTATGCATCGGAGGTGGTTGGGGTCTTTCTTGGCGGGGGTTCGCCGGCTCTAAGGCTGGTGTAGCTGCAGTTCCGGCAGGTGAAGGGATCGTGTGTGCGTTTCGGGGTGGCCTTGAAGCAGGTGTGGGTCCGTCCGTAGTTGAGTGCTGGCATCGTAGTGGCGGCGGTCGTCGTGGCGGGTGCGGGGGCCAGGGGTTCTGGCACTGGGCATGGTCCAGTTGCGGACAGGCGCAGACGGGCTTGCTTAGGCGAGCCAGCTGCGCGCCCGCTCAGCCGCCGGCATATATGGGGAGGTGGGATGGAGGAGCAGCTGGGAGGTGGGAGGCGGGGGCAGCGAGTGGGCAGTCTGGGGGGCGGGGCCACAGGGGACGCAGCAGCAGCAGGGGCGGTGAGGGACGATGAAGGGAACAGAAGGCAAAAGGGACACAAAAAATGAGGGAAAATAAGTGTCACAGAAGGCAAGAGGGCACAGAAATACATGGAAAAAACAAGTGGCACAGAAGGCAAAAAGGGTACAGAAATACAGGAAAACGAGTGTCACAGAAGGCAAGAGGGCACAGAAATACAGGGGAAAAACAAGTGGCACAGAAGGCAAAAAGAGCACAGAAATACAGGAAAAATTAGTGTCACAGAAGGCAAGAGGGCAAAGAAATACAGGGGAAAAAACAAGTGGCACAATTGGCAAAAAGGGCACAGAATACAGGGGCAGCTGCGAAACAGAAGGCAAAAACAAGCGGAGAGGCACGGGGGCAGCAAGGGGAACAGAAGGGAAAAACGTGCAGCGACACGGGGCAGCGAGGGGTACAGAAGGAAAAACCGGGCAGAGACCCAGGGGCAGCAAGTAGTACAGAAGGAAAACCGGGCTGAGAGACACTGGGACAGCGAGGGGAACAGAGGGAGGGAAATGGGCACGGACCACGAATAGGCAGCAGGGAAAGACAGGACAACAGCAGTCACAGACACAATAATGAAATACAGGTAATACAATAAAACAATAAAGCGGAAGATGAACAAACCTACTGCCTACCACTGGCCACCAGGGATGAGGCGCAGGTGGTAGCCTGCGGGTGGTGGAGGGCCTCGAACTCCCTCAGCAGCAGTGGCAGCTGGTGCAGCGACACACAGGCGGTGCTGTGCGGAGGGGGAGCGACCTACCTGGTGGGGTCAAGAGATGACATCAAACTCTTCACAGCAGGCATGACTCCACACAAACTCACAAACCTTTTTAGCAAACTATGCAAAACCAGAGTTTTTTGTGAAAAATTGGGAACAAACTTATTATAGAATTCCGCCATACATAGGAACTTGACTAATTCCTCTTTGTTCTTAGGGTAATCCAAGTGAGAAATGGCTTGTACCAAAGAGGGTTTGGGTTTATTACCTGATCCAGAAATTAAATGACCCAGGTACTGGCTTTCCCCAACATGGAATTTGCATTTTTCAGACTTCAGAGTGGGACCAGCAGAAAAGAGCCATTCTAAAACCAGGCTTAATCTTTTATCATGTTCTTTAAGATTAACACCATGGATAAGGATGTTGTCTTGATATACTTTAATCCCAGTAACACCCCTGACAACTCTCTCCATCACCCTCTGAAAATCAGAGGCTGCTGAGATGAGATCAAAAGGCATCCTAAGGCATTTGAAAGTACCAAACGGTGCGATGAAGGTGGTAAGATCTTCTGAAGTTTGATGAAGCTTGACCTGATGGTACGCTGATGAAAGATCCAATGTGGAAAAGTGTTTGGCTCCAGCCAAAGAGGACAACATTTTAGTGATATTAGGGAAATGATAAAGGCCCACGATGACTTCTTTATTCAACTCCCTCAAATCTATGCCTCCCCATTGGCCTTACGAGCCATAACAACTGGAGAGATCCACTCAATCACCTCTACCTCTTGAAGATCCAATTTTTGACAAGCTTATCTAATTCATTCTTCATGCTATCTTTCAATAATAAAGAAACAACCATGACTTTTGCTACTTTGGGTACGGCACCTGGCTTGCTCTTTATGTGGTGTACATAGTTCTTGAGACAGCTTAATTCTTTCCTAAAAACCTCTGGATATTTTGCAATCCAGACATCAGCCCCATCATTTATAGCTTTAACAGCTGGCATATCTTTCAAACACACCGAGGGTGTTTGATTGGGATCTAGGTACATGTAAGGATGGCATATCTTTCAAACACACTGAGGGTGTTTGATTGGGATCTAGGTACATGTAAGGATCCCGCTGGTGGAACCAACTAATCAAAGAGTCCCCTCTCTTAGAGATATACATTTTTCCAGGAACAATCCAGCCTTTAAATTCAATAGTGCCCCAGAAAACCCCGAAAAGATCAATAACTTCCCCTCCATAACCTCTGGGCTTGATGTCTGGCTTGACTAATTTGACCTTATTCCATAGCTGTTCATCATAAAAACTCTTAGGGATGAGTGTGAGTTTGGCACCAGAGTCAAATATAATTTTTACAAACTGATCATTTATTAATATATTCTCAAAGGGCCCCTCATCCCTTGAATCAACAACATGACAAATCTCAACAACCTCACCATCTTGCTTGTAAACATCAACTTCCCTGATTTTCTTCTGCTCCCTCTTGGATCTACAGCAATGTGAAAAATGACCTTTCTTGCCACAATTGGAACAGGAAACCTTCCATCCAGGAGAGTCTTTAAAGTTGTCCATGTGACCAGGATTACCACACCTAAAACATTTACCTTGAAATGAAGTGCTACTAGAAGGTGAAAAACTCTTAGAAGCTTTGGTTGACACCAAAGACCTATCAGAACCACTCTTTCTTTTTGTATATATATTTAAGAGCCGGGCACATTAGCAGCTCAAAAATCTTTATTTTTTGTGGCAAAGGGGAATTCTGCTGCAATATCAAACACAGTATATTCAATAATGCACCTGGTTGGAAAATAGCATGCAAGACGACAGACTGTTGAAATGTCTAGTCAGTTCCATATCCCAATTTGAAATCTTCAACTAATGGGATTCCTTCCAAGGCACAGAGTCCAAAAAGAGGAGTTTCACGACCGGTGTCTGTTGTGTTATTTAGGAGTAATAAATAGCCATGGTGAGTAACCAATAATTCAGGACAAACATTACTGCCTTGCATGTCAAAGAATTGCCTTCAAGTAGAAAACCCACTTATTCAGTCTACAAATTTGCAATAATTGCGGTCACTTTGTTTCGCTGTAATGTTTATGCTCATAAAAAATCCAGACGTGTTTATGCACTTTCATCTATTTTGGTTTCTGTTCACATATTGTGGTCTGTGATTCTGAGGATTGCTCATGGGGCATACTAATGCCCACTAAAGCAAGATGCCAACAATTCTGTGAAATGTGTGCAAGTTTCATAAGATGACTGGCAGTGACAGGGACACGTTGCAATATGTTTGTCAGGGAACCATCGCTCACTATGTAATCAGTTTTTTAAGTCTTAATAAGACTTGCAGTGTGACATTCCAAGACTTACAGTGCTTACAGTACTTACAATGTGTCCTAATAAGACCTGCAATGGGACATTAGAACGACTCAGAGGGAGGTTTGATACTAACCTCTTTAACCACGGCGATTTCATTTTTCTCAACAGCACCTCCTTTTGAGCACTCCTTTCTAATGGTGTCGACACAAGCTTTAGAATACTCATGTAACTTTAAGATAGTAATAACCTCTTGTAAGGAGGGACTATCATTTTTGCCATAAACTGTCCTTGGCCTCATCAATAAAACATCCAAGCATAAGTTGCTCCCTCAACCTCCCCTCCAAGGCTGCACAAAACAACAAGTGGAAGCTCATTTTCTCAAAATGGTGATATATTGCACCACAGTTTCCTCTTGTCTTTGCATTCTCCTACCAAAATGATAACGCTCAAGAACCATACCTACTCTGGGAAGATAATATATGTGCTTTTTTCTAACACATATTTCATATTCCTTTAAAACAGCAGCTTCACTGTCCGGAAGATCAGGGAGATGTTCAAAACTACCTGACCCTTCGAACCCAGAGAATGCATAAACAAAGAGGCTTTCCTTTATGCACTTAAGAAGTGCCACAGACCCTAGCATAATTAGCAAACACTTTTTTCCATTTGATCCATGAAATTAAAGGATCACCAGGTGCAGCTAGTAGAATGGAGCAGCAGTGACATTTTGCATGTTTAAAAATTAATGAGAGAGTTTAGCACAAACGTAAACAATTGCGAGTATCTTAACAAAAACATCTGTGTATAGAAGTAACCAAAATATATTACAGCTGCGCACATCAGCGCAGGAGTAAGAGTAATGATGAACAGCTGTGTGTATCAGCGTTGACAACTGTGTGCCCCATCAGAAAAATTAGCACGATGAATTGCAGCTGTGCGCATCAGCGCAAAGATAATAGTAAAGTAGAAAAGCTGTGTGAAACAGCGCAGGTGTACAAATAATAAATAAGAGCTGTGTGCATTAGTGCTGATCATGAAGGTTGTTCCAACAAGCATCCAGGCAAGGTCAGCCAAATTCAAGCAGAAAAAGTGTGTGAGCCAGACGTACTTTGCGAAAAAGAGATAAACAAGTAAAGAGGATAATGATATAGCTGTGCGCATCAGCGCAGGCATAAGAATAGAACATAAAAGCTGTGAGCATCAGCGGCAAACAAAGAAATAGGCGTGTTCTGACAGGCCTCCAGGCAAGGTCAGGCAAACATAGGCCTCCAGGCAAAGTCAGGCAGGACAACAAAATGGCGCCTACATTGCATCAGAGTGCGCCAGGCAATCGCAAGAGTCAGGCAGGGCCAGGCAAACTACGTCGGGACGCACAGCTAGCATCAGGCAAAACAGACGTTAGGAGGTAAACCTCAAAGGCAAAAAACAGAAAGTCAGGCAAAGCTAGCAATCAGGAGCAAGTATAAGGCGTCCCAAGGCGGCGCAAGGCAGCGCGTTATAAAGCCAGCGTCAGGCAGAACTGAACGGGTACCATAAACAGAGGGAACAAGACCCTACTGCGAGACTCCTGGATGTAGCACACCAGAGCGCTCCTCAGCAAGACAGCATCAGCAAAGCCGAGAAATTACCTGTGAAGGATCCTCACGTTGAATGAAAGACGTCGAAGACCGCACACTGGATGGGCTTCACAAAAGAATTAAGGTTATAACCTTATATCTTCAAGCCCAGAGTAAATCCACATTAAAACACATCCTAGCAACCTCAACAAAGGTAGATTGTGCATTACAAGGCAGAGATAGAGAAGACAGAAATGCAGGAAACCACACAAGGCAACTGAGGTTTTTTTCAGTGAAACAGATTAATAGTTGGTCGGAAGGCATGGAATGTGTTTATAGGCATTTATGACCGAAAAAACTAATAATATAAGGCACGGTTTATCAAACAGTATGTATAGCATGTCAGTTTTTGTTGTGTGCTAAGATTGTTCTGGATAATTTCAGCTTATAAACCATATAATTTTTGGGGTAGATTAACATTTACTTAACAAATAACAAAAACCTCTTTGAATTTATCTAAACCTCAACCTTTTCTAACTGCGAAAGGTGAGCCTTCTATGCCTTGGAAAGAATGGAAAGAGAACTTTTGTAACTACATCGATATATTTGAGGAAGATGATTTTTCACCAGAGTAGATAAAGAAAGTGCTACTGCATTGTTTAGATGCAGGAGGCCAAAATTGAGAAAAAACAAGAGAGGATGGGGATGTGTTTACACATGCATTGGTGGATCTCGATGCATATTTTTCACCTATTGTGGTACAAGTTTTTCCAGAGAAAGCAGGGAAAAGCTGACAGTATTGATGACTATGTAGCTGCAGTGTGCGCACTATCTTTAAAATGTCGGTTTGGTCCTCTCAATGAAGAACTCACCCGCAATCAGATAATAATGCATGCGAGCAATCCTAATTTCCAAGATACACTATGGGTCAACGCTGAGGCCCTTAAAGGAGGTGGTGGCCCAAGTAAAGAAAGTGGGACTTACTGGTAGATGTACCAACGCTGTTCTGGAGGAGACTCAAGATGTAAAAGAAGTGAACAACATAATCAGTTCAAAGAACAAAAAGGTGAAGAATGTAAAGGAAGGACATTTATCAGTTGATATCTTGCCTCGAGGGGCAACCAGTGTAGATACCTAAGTGAAGGGCTGATGTGGTCAAAGCATCTTGTTTATGTTACCCGTCTCGCTGCAGCATTAAGAGTAGATTTGAGTGGCGCTGTTCTCGCTTTGGGTAGACCCGACAGGGTCGCTGAGCCATATTCTAATCTGGATACCACAAGTGATTGTACTGCTTTGTTTGAAATCTGAAGTTGGCAGAAATTATTTATATTTCTTCAATAATCTCAGTTGGAATGTCGCACTACGCGTGGTAGCACGGATGTGAGCTCTCATGTTTAGATTCTGGTCTAGTGTTATTCCACGGGATTTCAAGGAGTCAATGATGGTAGGTTTGCAATTGAGGGCACGTAGGTGCTTTAGCCATTCTTGGATGAATGTGGAGCTCTTTTGTGGGGAGAAAAGAAAGAATTTGTTTTTCAGAGAATTCCGCTTGAGGTTGTTTTGAGAAAGCCAGGACTGAGTTTTGGCGTGTTATTTAGTTGAATGAAGTCGTCTAGGGAGGAAATCTTTAAGTATAGTAGTGTGTTGTCTGCGTACATGTGACATGCAATGTTCGATTGAGGATTTCAGTTAGTGGTTCTATATATAGGGTAAAGAGTGTGGGGGGAAATGGTCGACCCTTGGGGGACTCTGCACCTCACTGGTGAGGCGTCAGAGAATAAGTTGCCTCGTTCGATGCGTTGCGAGTTATTCTGCAGTAAGGAAGTGAACCAAGAAAGCACTTTCCCAGACAACCCCATTCTGTGTTCTAGTACTTTAAGTACGATATTGTGATTGACCATGTCAAACGCCGATGAGAGGTCTAGGAGGATGAGTAGGCACGAGTTGTTGTTGTCTAGTATCTTAAGGGTGAAGTCCATTATGTGCACAATGGCTGATTCAGTGCTGCGTCCTGTTCTAAACCCTGATTGAAATTTTGAGTATGTTGAATTGGTCAAGGTGATGGCTCTGTTGGTTGAGCACACGCTTTTACAGCAATTTTGCTAGGAAGGGGATATTTGACACTTGGCAAAGGTTTCTCAGGATTGTAGGGTCAGCACCCACGTTTTTCAAGAGGGGTGCCACTTGTCCAGTCTTCAGGCATTCTGGGATACTGCATTTTTTTTGCGATGAGTTTACAATCTCCGTTAGTATAGGTGAGAAGAGGTGACTTAGTTCCTTTAGTGCTGCGGAGGGGATGGGAGTCATTGAAATGTGAAGTTGGTTTCATGGATAGTAAGACCTTGTGGACCTCTTCCTCTGTTAGAGTTTTGAACTCCCTCCAAATAGCTTGATTTTTGGTCTTGGAAGGGTGGTTCGTCATTGGCTCCATCTCCTGGCATGTTGGGTCATCTATGGGATGGCATCATTGCCTATATGTGAGCTATGCTTATCTGTTGCAATTTCTTTTTTGATTTCGAAGTTCTTTTCATTGAAAAATTAGAACTTTTCACATTTTTCCACTGTGCTATTGCTGAGCTTGGTACATTGTTTGCCCACATTTGTTGGTTGACAGTTTCAATCAGTCGTCTTGGGCAATTCCTTGACTTGTCTAGTTGGGTTGTGAAGTACGATGCTTTGCCTGCCCATATGCGTTTTTGTACCTGTTTCGTCATTCATGTAGTTTGCTAAGCTGTAATGTTGAGGGTTCTCGTCTCAATCTTCATTCGGCTTGTCCAAGACTTCCCTTTTCCACATTCAGGCTTTGATTGTACCAAGGTTGGGAGGGTTTTATTCTTTGTTTCTTAAGTCTCAGGGGGGCTACTGTCTCCATTATATTTGATACTGTTTGGTTATAGTGTTCGGTTAATTAGAACACACTCTGGTTTGTTGCTGGAGGTGTGAGGTGTATCTTGCACAAAACTGTCAGTGTCACCTTATCCATGTTTTTGGTGTCTCTGATCCAGTATTTTTGTTTGGTTACTTTCCCTTTGGTAGCTTGTGAGTGCGTAATTAGGTTTAATAATAATGAGTAATGATCAGACCAGTTGATGGGTGTTATTGAGTTTATTGACAACGCCCCTTCTATGGACATGATTAGGTTGAGCGGTGATCCTTTGATGTGTAGGGCTTGTGCAAGATTGGGTCAAGTTTTGATCATCGAGGAATTGTGTAAGGGTAGCAACCTGTGTATCTTCCTCGTCATTCCAGTGAAGGTTAAAGTCACCAAGAAAAATCGCATTGGGATGTAGCATGGAATGTATTGTGATTGTTTGCATTATCTGTTCAATGAACAGCTGGGTGTCTCCTGGAGGGTGATAAAATAGGTTGTACTTTGGTTAGAGATTTCTCTGCTGTGTAGATTTCTGCACCCATGTACTCACAGGATGTGAGATTGTCTACAGGGAAGGTTTTGACTCGAAGGAGTTCTCATGAATGATTGCGGTTCCGCCTCCCGGTTGATGTTGTCAAGTCAAGCTTGGGTGCAGACCATCCGATATTAAAAAAGGATTCGCAATCTCGGAGTCAAATCAGGGACATATCAGACTTTTTTGCGAGTCCTTAGAGAAAAGGTTTGACATCTTAAGCTCTAGGACGGTGGTTTTAGAGAACTCTGTGGAAGAACTTAAAACAGATCTGGGAGCAGTTGAAGCAGATATTTCCACACTCAAGAAGGATGAAGCCGCACTCTGAGACCGAGTGGAGTCATAGGAAAACAACTCTAGGCGCAATAATTTGCACCTTTTGAAGGTTCCAGAAGGTAAAGAGGGTGAGGACCTTACATTTTTTATTGTTACCCTCATTAGATGCAGTACAGATTGATGAATCAGAAGAAGAACTAAGGTGGGATATACAAAGAATACAGAGACCCTTTTGGGAGACACCCCAACCGAACAAAACAGAGTAAAATCCTAATCAATTTTCTTACATTTGAACTGAAAGAGAAAATACTAACAGCTGCTCTCGAACTGAAATCTTTGAAACTGAAAGACTTCACCTTTGAGATTAGGTCGGATCTTTCACGCGTTACCTTAGATCGTCAATGGGAGTTGGGAAAGAAAATGGAAGACTTTAAGAAATTAGGGGCTGTTGTCCAACTTAAATTCCCAGCTCAATTGAAAATTATGTTTAACAACAAGATGTACAATGTGCGAACTGTGCAGGATGCAGATCTTCTAGAAAACCTCAAATAATTCGCTCTCAGCTAGGATATAGGTACGCGTAGTTTGATTACACCTGCTAGAAGTCTGGGGGATAAAAATCGGGCTGCATTAAGAAACTACACCAGTAAACTCACGTTGTGCACATCACGAAACACTTAGCCACATTAGGAATAGATGAGCTGACTAAGGTCTTTAATGGTATACATTTATCTACTCAGTATTAGCACTACCATAAGGCAAAAATGAGGTAGAGCGGAGTTTACCAGCAGGCAGAATCTGGACTTGTCCAGGTAAATGGGGGTAGAGTTCTCCAGGGTGAAAGGGGAGGGGTTTAAGGGTGGGGTTAGCATGGGTGGGGGATCGGAGGGGTAAAAAAGAAAAAAAAAGTAATTCTCATTCGTCTCTTAACCCTGTTATGTTCTATTTTCCACTGTTTTTGGATTGGTGTCAATATCTTGCAGGACGGGGTAGAGTCAAAGCGCATTTTTTTTAATCCTCCACGAGAACGCTCCAATGTTTATCATGGAACGTGAAGGGCCTCCAAGTTAAGAGCAGGAGAGAAAAAACATTTCTGTACCCGAAGGATTCACCCGCACATATAATTATCTTGCAAGAAACCCACCTTCTGAAAGAAGAATTTACATTCAGGATGACCCCTCAACCGTGAAAACAATTTTTATAAATCTGTTGGGGTTCCCAGATACGACAATCTTAGTAGGGGATTTCAATATAGTAATGAACCCCATACTGGATAAATCCCCAAGCAGCAGGGCTAATGTCCCGTCTAAATCTAGAGCTTATTTAAAAACTATGATGAGGCAAAATGCGCTATTCGAAATCTAGAGGGAAAGGTCGGGCACCCAATTGGGGGTGTCTTTCTATAATAAAAAAATATAGACAAATCCAGGATCAATTATATTATAATTAGTAATGATTTAAGAGGCAACATCAAAGACATAGGCTATCTGACCCCCCCCCCCATATCTATCGGATAATGCGGCCGTTTGGATGGATTTGGATCTCGCAGGTAATTCTCAGCAGAGGGTCTGGACATTCGATCGCACACACCTCCTAGATGAGGCTGAAATTGGTTATTTGTCCCAGGAGATAAAATTCTTCCTAAGTATCAACATAGGTTCAGCGGACTCTTTGGTGGTTGGGATACTTTAAAATCATTCTTGAGAGGTTTAGTTACGAACAGGACTTCTTATAAAAACAGGCAGTACAGGGAGGAAATTTCATCTACGGAACGTCAAATGAAGGGGGTGGAAAAGAAGATTATTAAAGACATTGATCAAGACCATATTCAAACATTAATAGCCAAATTGGAATGCCTGAAAACTCTTTTGGATAATACAGTTCAGACTAGAATTTCCAATAGGTGGGAGGTGAGCAAGGTTGCTCACTTTGAGTATGACGAGGGGGCTGGTAGATTACTAGCATGGAAGGCCAAATTGGACAGAGTGCGTAACTTGATAAAACAAATAGATGTTACACATACCAATATATTAACAAGAAAAGAAGAGGAGATGGGAGATGCTTTCCATACCTTTTTTAAGGAACTATATGACGAGGACAATAACATAGATATCACATCGGTAAGGGATTGGTTAAATCCGATCATCTCCCAGTCTTGGAATTCACCAAACAAGAAAATCTAGAAATGGAAATTTCACAACAGGAGGTTAGGAAGGCACTTCTTGCCTGTAAAACTGGTAAGGCGGCAGGGCCCGATAGCCTTCCGGCCAAAGTGTACAAAACTCGGGGTGAAGCAATAATTCCATTTATGACCGCAATTTTTAATAAAATTCTGGTAGATCGGGCTAAACCACCCTCCTCGTGGGGAGAAGCTAACATCACTTTGCTTTTAAAACCAGGTAAACCCTCTACAAACTGCGGGTCATTTAGACCTATCTCACTTCTTAATTCTGATTATAAGGTATGAACCAGGATTTTGGCCGACAGGCTGGGAGCAGTTGTAGGAGATTGGCTGCATACCGACCAGAAGGGCTTTTTAAAAGGCAGAAATCTTTTCGATCTTACGCACGATCTGATCGGAGCGATTGATTTTGCCTCCAATTTTACTCTCCCCTTGGCAGCAATGAAGCTAGATGCAACAAAAGCCTTTGACAGGGTTAATTGAAACTATCTTGCTGCCGTGCTCGAGAAATTGAATTTTGGTCCAAAATTCTGCCGAACTATCAATCTCATATACTGTGACCCTTCGGCAAGGCTGGTGGTTAATGGTAAACTGACTAAACCCTTCAGCCTAGCCGGAGTCGCAACCTGCACAGCTGTAGGCGCAGGGTCTCTTTCCGGACCTGGTACTGGAGGAAAACGAGCATTATAGTCCTTCAACATCGCTGTGAGGTCTTGCATTAAGGCAGCAGGCATCTGAACCATAGGTTCTCGGTGGAAAGAGGGCCTCTTAAAGACTGGCGGGGTTCATAATATTCCTACTTGTCATCATCCTCCTGATATTTTATTCGGAGCTGAGAAGGGTCATGTGCTGAACCAAAGGGATCTTCATCATCTGATTCCTTCAAATAGTGGCTAGAAGGTAAAGGTGAAATATGTGACACATCCTGGTAAAATTGTCTTGAAGATGACAATTTAGAGATTAAAACAGGCGTGATTTGTAGAGATGCAGGCCTCTTACGCTTCAGCGTTGAAGAAATATACATAGATGGCGAGTCAGTATCCGTGGAAATTGCCATAATCGTAGATACCGTCGACGTTGAAATCATGGAGGTCGTCGAAGTTGTTGTCAATAGTAAAATCGTTGACAGTGGGCTCGTCACCGATCGTGTCGCTGACGGAATTTGTAACATAGTCGACGGCGTACTTGACGACAACAGTGGCATCGTCAACGGGGTAGGCGTCGATGACGAGGAAGGCGCCGACGTGAGAGGCATCGTCGACGGCGATGTAACACTGGCCGACGGCGTCCTCGTCGACAATGGCATTTTCTTCGTTGACGCTGAAGATTCACTCACCTTCTGAGGAGATTTCATCGTCTACGGAGCAGTTTTCGACGTCAACGGAGGATCAGAGAGGGATTTTGAGGCAGTTTTCACATAAATCTTTCCCTTTCCTCCAGATTTTACCTCAGAAGAGAAAGAGGATTTCCCTTTTTTTTGAGGAAGAGTAATTAGTCTCAGAGAGAGATTTCTTCAGGGTCTAACTCTGTCTCTCAGGCGGATCTCCAGATCTATCCCCCTTCTTGGCCAAAGGGGTGGACGCCTGAGGACTCACACTGCCTTCATCACCAGATACCACCTCAGATAAGGCCTTTAACTCCTCCAGCCAAACCAAACGTCTTCCTTCTCGGTCCTTCAAGGTCTTGGCAGGAAAAGTTCTGCAGATCCTGCAATCTTTGACCTTGTGGGCTGGGTAAAGGCAATAAATACATTCTTTATGTGGATCCTCAAAGTGCAATCTTTTCTTCCCACATGAAGAACAAGGTAAGAACAAGCTTTCCTTTGAAGAATCAGACATTTTCTCTTCAAGAATTGAAAGTAAGGAAAAACTGAGCAGAGCTCAGGGAGCCTCCCTGTCACACGAGGTGCGGTAGAAAATCTGAGAGTCTGTCTCTCTGTGGGGAAGGTTCTAAGAGGGTGCTGCTACCTGATTGGCTGAGTTCCAAGTTTGGTTCTTTTTGCAAAAGGACTAGGATAGGCTAATGTAGTGACTTTGCTGTCCACAGTAGCCTATTGTATTATGTTATTATGACTATAATGTATATGTTTTATTGTACCTCGAGACTCCCACCTCGTCGGCGGGAATGATTCTAAGCATGTGAATCTATGAAAGATACCCCAATACTGGATAACACTAAAACACCATTCCTAGCTGATCGGCATCCATCTCCCATCCATGACACTGTTTGGTGTCCCTGCTGAGAGAATCAGCCGATTTGTTCTGCACTCCTGGAACATGCTGGACTTGCATAGATATGGTGTGGTGTATCAGCCATTTCCAAATTTGTTGTGCTAGACTTGACAGAGCCAGAGACCTCATCTCTCCTTGTTTCTGCAGATAGAACATGGTGGTTGTGTTGTCTGTGTGGACGAGAATCAACGATCCCCTTATCCTTGGCAGAATGAATTCGAGCCCTCGAAAGACTGCTTTTAGTTCCAACAGATTTATGTGACAATAATTCTTGGCCCGACCACCTCCCTTGGACCTGAAGCTACTGGAGGTGAGCGCCCCATCTTTTCATGGAAGCGTCGGTTGTCATTACCATCACCGGTTTTGCTGGAAGGAAGGACAGGCCTTGAGAGACGATGCTTCTAATTACCCACCAGGACATCGCTATGGTCATCTCTGGCGTGATTGAGACATTGTCATCGAAGGAGCCTCAATGTTGAATCCTTTGAGATTCGAGCTGCTCCTGGAGAGGTCTCATCCACAATTGGAAGAATTACATCATCCCCAACATCGACTTGTAAGTCCTTACAGAAACATACCTTCTTGAGGAGAGGGACTGAGCCATCCCTTGAAGACGGGAGATTCTTTCTTCTGCAGAAAAGGCAATTCAGCGGTTGGTATTTAATATCTCTCCCAGAAACACCAGCGACCTGGAGGGAAGGAGAGAGGACTTTACTCTGTTGAGATTGAGGCCCAGAGAGTGAAAAACTCGAAGACAAGCTCTTGCCTACTCTTTGGGCCTTGAAAGGATGGGGCTTTGATCAACCAGTCGTCCAGGTAGGGAAAAAACTGGTGTCAGGAACGCCGGAGACAAGCTGCCACTGGCCCCAGACACTTGGTGAAAACCTTGGGCACGGATTTTAGCCCGAAAGGCAGCACTTTGAATTAGTAATTGCACCCTGCCACCCAGAAACTGAGAAATCGACGTTACTTTGGATGTAAGGGAATATGAAAGTACGCATCAAGAAGATCCAGGGAGGTCATGTAATCCCATGTGTGCAAGAGAAGAATCTCCTGAAGCGACAACACCCTGAGAGGCTGGCTCACTTAAGGTCCATAATTTGCCTCCATTTTCCTGTTTTTTTCTTTATCAGAAAAAAGTGAGAGTAGAAGCCTCTTCGATGGTTTGCTTGTCGAGAGCGAGACATTTCTTTTTTGGGAAGTGCCAGATGACGGTGAGCAGTCTTCCGGGGAGAGAACTTTGGAGGTCGAAGAAATTCCAGGGTGTGACTATGGTTGAAGACATCCAACACTCATTTGTCGGAAGAAATGGCATTCCATTGAGGGAAGAATTTGGATCAAATTTGAGCAAAATGGAGGGGGGGACTGGGGTGACGGGTGCCTGAAAATGTTCATTGTCTTCTGCCTGCATCATGCGACTTTCCTCCAGATGGGGGTCGTCTGCACACTGGTGCTCTCGTGTAAGCTGGTGTGGAAGTCTGGCGAAAGGACTGCGCTGAATATTGCGGCCGGAAACCCTGCTGATAGTAGGTCTGAAAGCGCTGCTGGGGCTGGGACAGAAACTGGCCTTTTCCTTGAAAAGGAGAACATTTCTTCTGTTGTAGATTGGCCAAGGATTTAGCCACGTCAGTGTCTGATTTAATAGACTGGAGTCTCTCATCCAAGCGCTTGCCGAAAAAGTATTCACCATCGGACGGCATGCCTAGCACCCCTCTATGCGCAACACAGCAGCACCCGCCAATTACCTAAAGGCAGTAGAAGAGACGGCCAGCACCACATTGATGATTTCCGATGAGGCTCTCTCTCTAAGTATATCCCTCGCCTCTTTCTTCTGATCTTCGGGCAGATATTCCGGGAAGGGAGCGATGTCTGACCACATCTGCCTGTCATCCCTCCAGAGGATGGCCATGGCATTGGAGGCCCTGATGGCCATTGCTACCAGCGTGGAAAATCTGTTTCCGATATTATCTAACATGCGACCTTCCATGTCCAAAGGGGGAGTACATGGTGATGCAGGATTCTTAGATCTTCTTTGGGCGGCTTGCATTATCATGGAATCAGGCTTCGGATGGCCAGTGAGGCATGCAGGAGTGTCCTCAGGCGCCCTGTATTTTTGGTCCAATTTCAGGATAACTGCAGGCACTGAAGATGAAGACTTCCTCAGCTTAAGGCCTCCCAAGAAGTCAACAAGAAGTCAACAATAGGGATTGCTCTAATGGAGCGCTGCGTATTGGCCTTGGAATCATATAAGAAGCACTCAGTTTGCTTGCCCAGCATGGGGAGGTCAAAACGTTTTGACGCCGACTCTAAAAGGTCATGAAAGCCACCAATATCTGCCGGGGGAGAATCTGCCACCGGCAGAGTGGGAAAAGGAAGTGAATGTGCCACAGTCAATCCATTCGTCACAGACATCCGGATCCAATTGCAGTTCCCTCTCTTCCAGCTGCTGGTCACCACTGTCCAACGTTTGAAAATGAATCTGCAAAGGCAGTAAGGATTCCTGCTTCGGTGATGCAGGTGCAGCCTGCTAATCACAGATGACAGCCGTATCCCCCTGTATAGGAGCTGGCTTTTGAGCAACATTAGCCTCAGGGAAATGCTTGTAGTAGTCACGGAGCATCAGATGCAAGTCCATGACTAGAGACATAGGGACATTAATGGAGGGTTCCTGATGATGTTCCTCCTCTTCCTGCTCATAATAAGGATATTACTCCTGAAAAGTATCCAAGCGCTAAATGCCAGGCGTCCTCTGTCCGAGAAGGAATACCCACCTTCCAAGTATGCAGAAGGTTCATCCAGTGGCTCTTCGTCCTCAGTTTCCTGGCATGTGACCCTAAGCTACGAAGGACTATATGCGGGACCATAAGGACACATATCCTCTGATTCCTGGTAGTCCAGGAGGCAGTGGAGAGATATTTGAGAAATCCTGCAGTAGGGATGGAACTGTCTTTGGAACAGGCATGTCAATTTTCTTCGTCGACTGGACCGTTGACGGGGTCATCGGAAGTGATGTCGACTGTGTGGAGAAGCTAGTCAGTGACGCAGCGCCCAGCTAAACTGCCGACAGCGAACCTCTCGATGACGTAGAACTCCTCAGTTGTCGACATCACTTCAGTCTTCATTGAGGCTACAGCTGCCGTCGTTCTGACAGTCAACGGCATAGATGTCGCTGAAGAAACAGTCAATAGCGTTCCGGATCCAGCGATCGTAGACGGCGAATGCTTCATCGGTGAGGCCGTCGTCAGGTGGATCTTTTGTGAGGGAGTATGAGGCGCAGAGCCAGATCTTTGCTGGGCATGAGATGAGCCAGACTGCTCTTTTTTGAGCCCTTCTCTCCACAGAAGACTCCTTTCTTTGAGACATTGATTTCTTTGACACTCTGGACAGAAGAAGGGTCTTCTTCCTTCCTTTTCTTAGAGGAGGTATTAGGCCTCTCCTCACTCTCGGAGTTAGAATATTTAACAGATTTGCTCCTTTGAAGCCATGGGAGCAGTCTTCCCTCACGATTCTTTAGGATTTTTGGAGAGAAAGTCCGGCAGTGCTTACAGTCTTTGGGCTTATGATCCGGATATAAGCAGTATACGCACTCCTTATGTGGACCTTCAGAGAAAAGCCTGGACTGTCCACAAGTCTTGCAGGGACTAAACAGCCCTTTTTTAGACTCCAACATCCTGCAGCAAAGACAGAAAAAGGTACACTCACTTTCCAACAGTACCTCTGCTGAAGAGAAGGTTGAAGAAAAAGGAACTGCTAGCTGAATGTTGAAAAGGTCAAGACAGAAACACTGTGACTGAGCAGAGTTCAAAGATGCTCCCCAACACACGACGTGCGGTAAGAAATCTGAGGTATGGTGGACCTGCAGGAGATGGATACTCTGGGTCCATCATGTGATTGGCTGGAGATTGGATGTCCTTCAATGAGGTTAACTCGTTACTGAATACTATTTAATTTCAAGGGGAACTAAGTTTTAAACCTTGATACTGCTATTTTACTGATAATGTGGGACTCTTACCATGAGGACGAGGACGATTCAAGCATGTGAATCCATAAAGGATACAATACTGGAGAACAACACTTCTCTACCTTTGAAAGACATCATACAAGGCGAAAAAAGTCTTCGGTTTTTCTCAAGTATCTTATATCATTAAAAAGAACACAAACCACTGCAAGACACAAGATTATGCTGTAGCTATATATCAGAAAGGCATAGGTTTGAATTTTCAACTATAGAGATCTGCTGCTTTAAGCAGTTGGTATTCCATTAGTGCAATTTTGAATCTGCATTAACAAATGTAAAATGGAAAAACAAACTTAATTCATCCAACAAGGTCTTCAGTTACGTTTATCATCATAATGTAAATTGTATAACTTGTTAAAAAAAGAGGATATCTTGTTTATTGAAAATAACTCCTTACTTCTCCTAGGTGTTTGCCCATCACCATATTACTCCTCAGAAAAATCTCATCCCAAAACTCACTGACTTTCCAGGTCTGATCTGCTGCCCTCAGATACTAGACATGTTATGCCTACAGTCTCTTAAATACTGTTTACTCTAATAAATTAGCCTTAAATCCAGACTAATTTTAGTCAATACTTGCAGTATATGAAGTCAAGGTTGGTCATCCAAATTAATTCCAAGGTCACAAACTCAGTATTAGGTATCCTATATGCAAATCTTCACTGCAAATCTAACTTTGGAAATCTTAATTGAAGCTCTATTTGAAAAGTCCTGCCAATGTGAAGAATCACAGGGCGCTTTACAAATACCTGATAAGTGAAATTGGAAGAATACTTGAGGGAGTTGATGATAGGCCAGCAAAATATGTAGATATATATTTTATATATAAATATATTAATGTAATCACAATTGCCAGCAAAAACAGGCATTGCATGATTTTTTTTTGCGAGGGGAGACACCCTGTTCAAAAAGATATGAGGTTTCATATCTGCAATTTTAGGGAGTCCAAGATGATAATGGACAAAAACCCCTTCCCTCTTAGCTGTAAACAATTTTTTTTACAAAAAAAAACTTTAATGGTGGTATAAGTAGTTATTGCTCTTACAAGTTGTGTAAATCTTTGCTATTTGAGTCATTTCATTTACGGTTCAAATGATGGGAGTTTTCTATTTTTTCTTTGGAAGGGAAATCTAATGCTTTGTATATCAGGTTTAAGATTAATAACATTTGAATTAACAAAATAAAGCCGAACATTGCTGACGATGCGATGATTTAGTTATTTCTGAATGGGTTTCTGGTGATCAGGTGGTGATTCTATACTGTGGTCAATGTATTCCTAATAAGAAAAACAAGACTAAGCCAACAAACGAATTGAATACACCACTAGTTTGCATGGTTGATATCCAAGGTCTACAGCTACACGTTACAGACCTCCACAATATCAGAGGAGCAGTTTGCATCAAACATGCAAACCAAAAGTCTGAAACCACCCCAAGGATCGCACTTTACAAGCTGACAGCTTTTTGCAATGGATTTAGGAGGGAAAAATAATATATCTTTTTTGCATAAGTGTGTGTGTATATATATATATATATATATATATATATATATATGATATTTATATATTTGTTTCTTTTTGAGTGGACATTTAACTTTTTAAAATTCAATTCCAGGTTCTGGTTCATCGCCTTCCCCAACGTAGAAAAAAATATATATCATATATATATTTTTTTTGTCTCCTTCGATTCCTTATCTGCATTTAAAATCGGCCATTATGCACCAATAATCATGGGTAAACAGAGAAATCATTTGCATAGCCATACCTACTGTGGAATTTGCACTGCATTCCTTGTGTCGTGGATGAGTCACGCATGAGTTGAAGAAAACGTTGAGTGGACATTCAACTTTTTAAAATTCACTTCCAGGTTCTGGTTCATCACCTTCCCCAAAGTAAAAAAGGGGAGGGCGATGAACCAGAACCTGGAATTGAATTTTAAAAAGTTGAATTGAACACAATGAAATTGAAACATAGTGTAAATAACTTTAGAGATATAATATCATGAATAGATATAATGTTGTATTACACTGTGCTATATATACTCCTTGCATTGTTGCATGAAGATAAAAAACGTTTGTGATATGATATCGTAAGTGAAAAAACAAAATGTAGTATGTTTTCACTTTTTATGATCACGTGATTAATGATGTCACTAATGAGGGTGAGCACAACTATGCATATAAAAAAAGCGACAAAACTTCACTAACTTGCAGTGTGAACAAGGGCTTGAGTAGCCTGAAACGCGTAGCTGTTTCTGTTGTGCAAGAATAAATCATCGCACCTGAACCTGTGGTCCGTCTCCTTTTTTGCCGGCGTTGCGGAGCTGCTTGCCGGAGGTTTTGTGCAGTATTCGTCGATATTGCAGCGGAAGTTGGTTTGCTTCCGGTAACGGACCCCCTCTCCAAGAAGCCGGCAGTCGCCATCAAACTTCTCTTCTTTGTGTTCCGTGGGGGAAAATACAGCAGCTGCCCCCTGATTTGCCAATACACCACTGAAGCCGAGGAAAGGAATCGCAAGACTGGTCGGGTCGGAGGGCCTACGGTTGGATGGTTCCCGGTACGCGGCGAGTGACAAAAAGGCACGATATCAGGTTGGGAGGTAACAGACAGGAATATTTTGGGTCGGCATTATCAACGCTGACTATACAAGTATAATTTGCACAACAGCATGTCAGCAGAAGCTGTAAAAATGCGCGAAGAAGCAGCAGAGGAGCTGTTTAGCAGTACATCAAGTATATCTAAAATGAGTAAAATGCCAAATGAAAACAAAAATTATGGAGGCATACTAAACATAAAGACTATTTAAAAATCTGGAAAAAAACAAAAAATGGAAATCACTAAGTGGAGGGAGCACAGATCGTTAAGCAAATACGCCGAAGTAGGTAGAGTCCCTCGTGCGTTGCGCATTCTCTTGGCCCCCAGCTTTGACAAACCAAACCCCGCGATGCTTAAAGAGTGGGGCGACAGCAACCTTTCAGCTTCAATGAATTTGGTGCATATTTTAATCAAATTCGCGGCCATTGATCGGGACAAAATCCTGGAAGAAATTGAGGCTTTAACCATTAAAATTGATAAAAGAGGAGCCAATGATGAAATAAAAAGACAATTTGATGCCATGAATGACCGACTACAGAAACACGAGGAAAAGATAAAATTTAGAAAGGCGCATAAATTTGCACGTGACGAAGATGACTACAATAATGGTCAAATATTCACTTTTGCCCGTAAATATAATGCGACGAAACGACAAGAATACAGTAGCAAAAAAAGCAAAAGTATCGCACCACCAGAGAATGCATCTACAAGTAATAACACCAATACTAGAACTGATGAAAATGAAGACCTGTCTAGTATTGATTCAATTTCTCTAGTGAATCTAGCTGTGAATCTGATCTCTCCCATCAGCAAACAATAACCAGATTAAACTTGGCTGAAGAGCTTGATTTTTTAGTGGAGGAGAGACTCCAAACATTAAGACCGATGCTGACAAGGCAACAAACAAAAAAAGAAGAAACAATAGAAGAAAAGAAAGGAGACGCAAGTGCAAACAAAAATCAGCTAAAAAAGAAGAAAAAAAGCACTTGGGGCAACAGGCAATAGGGGATAAAACTATAATCAATTTATCTACAGTAACCCTCAGTAAAGCTGAAGAACAACTGCTGTCTCTTGGACTAAATTACTGCCCGATCCAAAGTTTTAATTATGCCATGACACGAGTAGATGTTTTTTGTTTCATCCGAAAATTCAAATTGAAAAAATATTTTGCCTTGAAAGACACCAAGGATACAGTGGAATCCGGAATAGATAAAGGTGAAAAATCGCGGAAGGCAAATTTTTCTTCTTCATATGCTCACATTTTACTAACTATGCATGATTTGAAGGATTACACAGGATCACCTGAATCTGATATGGACAAGGCCACGAAGACCAGACTAAATAAAATTGACATACACCAAAAAGGTGCTGGCATGAGTCCCTTCAAAACTAAATCAAGCTTCATACCTAGGATGCCTAAAGATTCCATCGATGTATTTCATGAGTGCGTAACTACTGATATCAAGAAGTTGTATCAATCTATCAACAAGAAAAAGAGAAAGAAAAATCTACACATGACAAGAGAATATGCTAAATTGATGAAAAAACTTGCAGAAAATAACGAAATTGTAGTCAAGAATTCTGACAAAGGCAGCAACCTAGTTATTTGGCCTAAGAAAGATTACATACAGGAGGCCAATAGACAATTAAATGATAACAGTTGTTATGAAAAGACAAATCAAAAGGAATATGCAAAAGTTAAAGAAACTCTACAAAAGATGTTGGGGCAATGGCGTAGGGAAGGCTTGATCTCTCTTGAAGAATATAAGTTTATGAACATAGAATTCCCTGTCTTGCCTTCTCTATACTTAATTCCAAAAGTACATAAGCTAACAAATCCAACTCGCGGCAGACCGATTATATCTGCCATCAACAGTATGGGAGAACATGTGGGAGAATATGTGGATTATCTTCTACAAGACTTTGTTAAGACATTACCCAGCTATGTACGTGATACAAGTGACTTTTTAAGTAAAATTCAAGATTTAAAATGGAATTCCAACATGCTTTTAATAACATTAGATGTAGAGTCACTCTATAGGAGTATCAATCACTCCCAAGAGCTTGAAGCTGTTAAGCACTTTTTATCTAGTCGGAGTATTGAATACTATGAACATAACAAAATGATTGTTTATTTGATTGATTGGTGCCTGAATAACAATTTCTTTGTATTTGGTAAAGACTTGTTTAAACAATTGAGGGGAGTAGTAATGGGATCCTGTTTCTCCCCCAGCTATGCGTGTTTACATGTTGGCTGGTGGGAGGAACAGGTCCTAGCTACTGAACACAAACATTGGGTAGATAGCAATATCGGTTGTTACCTCCGATACATAGATGATATTTTCATTCTGTGGAGAGGAGATGAACAGCAAGCTTTGAATTTCGTGAAAGACATCAACCAAAATTTCCTCAATTTACATTTCACATCTCACATAAACAAAAACAGAATAGAGTTCCTGGATGTAGAAATATATATTGAAAATGAAATTATCAAGTCGACCGTACACAGAAAATACACCGCTGGAAATGCTACTCTTCATGCTACTATTATGCATCCTAAGCACCTTACATCGAGCATTCCATACAGTGAGATTTTGAAATTAAAAAGGATCTGCAGTTCGTCTCAAGATTTTGATCTCTGTCTTAATGCTATGATTTTACGATTCAAGTCACGAGGCTATACGTATAAAATTTTACAACAAGCTATCAAAGTTAAACTTAGATCTAGGGATAGCTTGTTTAAAAAGACCAATGTGGTAAATGTTGAAATAGAAACGCCTGATGTTGTAGTTAATTCCAACACTGCTAACGAATGCCCACAACTAATAACAACCTTTAGCAGTGAGGAAAGAAAACTAAAAGCTATTGTCAAGAAAAATTGGCTAATTGTTCTATCTGATACAGTACTCAATGGCAGACTTCCGGAGAATCCGGCTATTACTTTTAGACGAGCCAAAAATATGGGGTCTGTCTTGGATAAGGCAGCACCAGAAATGAAACAAAAATCATCTTGGTTGCAGTCTATTAATGGATTCCAAAAATGTACAAGCTGCCCAGCATGTAAATTTGGTCTCAATGCGACTCATTACTCTACACCATTCAGTACACGTGAGGTGCCCATCAGAGGTAACTTTAATTTATTTATTTATTTATTCAAAGTTTTATATAGCGCGAACAGGATCCTTACAGATATCAGAGCGCTTCACAAAGACAGGGTAGGGGCAGTAGGAGTCAACAGAGATAATGGGAACAGTATAAAAGTCAATAACATGGTAATAACATGGATAATAAAAAACATACATAAAACCAATCCGTATACAATCAGGTAAGGAAGTAATATAGGACAGCACAAGTCATTGATCCCACTACAGAGGTGTTCAGGTGGATCAGTAAACCAACGTGTATCATATCTTGGTCGGTAGTAAGAGAGTAGCGTAGTAGTGCCCCCAACAAGTAGAGTGTAGTGCCAAGGGATAGGGTGAGCAGTGATACAAAGCAATGCAGAGTCTCTGAACCAACATCTATAACGATCAGGAGATCTTGGCCAGAAGGATGTTTTTCACCTCTTTCTTGAAGAGTGCCGTGGAGGAGATCAGCCTGGTTTCAGGAGGGAGCGCATTCCAGATCCTGGGTGCCATTCCTGAGAAGGAGCGCTTGTAGGTTTTCGCTTTCCGGAATCTACGAGGTTTCAGGAGTAGATTTTTTGTACTCCTATTGGATCTCGAACCTCCTGATATAGACAGCTTTTGAGCGAGGTAGTTGGGTGCCTTGTGGTGCACGGCCGCGTGTGTCATAACTGCCATTTTTAGATGTATTCTGGCTTCAAAAGGCAGCCATTTTAGAGACTTTAAGTCTGGGGATATGTGCGAGTGCTTTCTAGAGCCAGTAATGAGTCTCGCGGCAGCGTTCAGGGAGGCTCTTAAGGGTGCTGTTGTGGATAGCGGGAGACCGCTGAGGGCCGCAATTCCGAAGTCTATTCGAGGAATGACTAAAGCTTGTACAGCAGTTTGGAAGTCTTTGGCCGGGAGGAAGGGTTTAATTTTCCTCAGCGTGTTAATTTGGAAATTAGCTGCTTTTGTGGCTTTGCTGACGTGCTGCTGCATGTTGAGCTTGGCGTCGAGTGTGATGCCTAGGGATTTCGCCGAGTCCACGATGGTAGGTTGGACATTGAGTGCTGTTAGGTTGTTGAGCCAGGTTTGGGTGGTGGAGATTTTCGCCGGGGGTGAGATGAGTAGGAACTTAGTTTTCAGAGCATTTAGTTTGAGGTGATTATCGGCCAGCCAAGATTGGGTGTTAATAAGCGTGGAATTCAGATGTTTGATATCTTCCGGGGATTGTAACTTTAGATAGAGTTGTGTGTCATCGGCGTACATATGGAATTGAACATTGGATGCTTGAAGCAAGGTGGCGAGCGGTTCCATAACGAGGTTGAACAGTGTAGGGGAGAGGGTGGATCCTTGTGGAACACCTAGATCTGCAGGCACAGGTGTAGATAGCACATTGTCGATCTTGAACCTCTGAGACCGGTTGTGAAGGAAGGACGAAAACCACTTGAGAACAGTTCCCGATAGCCCCATTCGAGTACTTAGCAGCTCCAGCAAGTTCTCATGTTTGACCGTGTCAAATGCTGACGAGAGGTCAAGAAGGATGAGGAGGCAGGACTCATTGCGATCCAGAATTTGGAGGGCGTCATCAATTATGTGTGGAAACAGCTATGTTTCGCTCTGAAGCCTGATTGATGAGGGTTGAGGAGGTCAAATTGATCAATGTGTTTTGTTAGGTGGAGTTGGACACATTTCTCCAGCAGTTTGGCCAGGGTGGGGATATTTGTGATGGGCCGATAGTTGTTTAGGTCAGACGGATCAGCTGTAGGTTTCTTGAGTATAGGCGTGACTTGCCCCACCTTAAGGGAGTCTGGAATGTGGCCTTGTTGCAAAGAGCTGTTGATGATCTTGGTCCAGAGATGGAGGAGCAAGGGGGTAAAGTCTTTTACAGCATTAGCAGGTAGAGGGTCAGTGAGGTGATTAGAGGGCTTCAGGGTGCAGAGCAGTTTGTGTATTGCTTCTTCCGAAAAGGTATCGAAGTACTGCCAGGATGCCTTGTTTTTAGGTTGAGTGTCTGCCATTCTGGTGTGGTTGGGGTATCGGCTTACATCCATGATGAGGTCATTTCTTATGTTGTCAGTCTTTAGTTTAAAGAAAGCAGAGAAGGCTTCACAGTGTGGGGTGTCATTTGTTGTGCTGTTTGATTGTGTGGGTTGTGCCTTTGTTTGGGTCTTGATTAGCTCGAACAGTTTTCTTGGCCTGTTCTTCGCTTGGTCCAACTGGCGGCTGAAGAAGTCCGACTTTGTGCGCTTTATTTTCCTAAAGTAGGCATTTCTCTTGTTCTTAAGCTTTTTGAGATGCAGTGCTGAAGGGTCCGATCTCCAGGTGCGCTCTGCCATTCGCATATTACGCCTTTCGTCATTGAGTCTCTCATCATACCAGGGGTTAGAAATTTTGGTGGAGACTCTCTTCAGTTGCAGAGGGGCGACTTCATTGACTATTGTATTCATAGAGTCAAGGTAGTGGTCAGTCAGTGATTGAGCATCTGAGGCACCTGAAGGGGGAAGGAGGAGGTTGCCGATGTGGGGAGGTAGGGTAGAGGGGTTAAGATTCTTCAAATCCCTTTTCCATGTTTTGGATTTGATTGGTTGAGTAGGGTTAGGTTTAACTTTTTCGTTGATAAAGAAGGTGATAATGTGGTGATCTGACCAATCGCAGGGTAGAATCGCCTCCAGTTGAATAGCGTTCTCTTTGGCAATGATGAGATCGAGTATCGCGCCTTTGTCGTGTGTTGGTTTATCGCATAATTGGGTGAGGTCAAGCGCATTGAGGAAAGTTTTGAGACTATTCACCACGGTGTCTTTCTGATCGTTCCAGTGGAGATTAAAGTCACCAAGGTAGACTTGAGTGGTCTGCCGACCGGCATTGGAAGTGATCAGGTCCATGAATTGTTGGGTGAATATGAGATTGTCACCAGGCGGGTGATAGATGAGATGTAAAGCACAGACTTGTTTGCCCTCACTGGTGATGTCGAGGCAGAGGAGTTCACAGGAGGAAAGGGAAGGGGAGGTGACTTGAGTAACGGAGAGGTTGCTCCTAAAGATGCATGCAATTCCCCCGCCCGTCTTGCCAGGAGACCTGTCCAGCCTAATGATGTGATAATTGGGGGGGACTAGTATGTCCATAATCGGGGTAGAGGCTTCAGTGAGCCACGTTTCCGTTAGAATGGCTAGGTCCAGATCCCTATCTGAGACGAGATCCGCGATGTCGGAGGAATGTCTCTGGGCCGATCTGCAGTTTAGTAGGATGCATTTGAGTTTGGGAGAGAGTAGGGTGGTCGAGCTTTCTAGTGTGAGGGGAACTTTTCTGAGGTTGTTAGGGACGGAGCCTCTGTTGTTGAGTGTTGGGAGCCTCAGAGGGTTTGTAAGAATTGTGGGTATGGGGATGTGTGAGTTGGAAAAGTCTTTTACCGGACCTGGGCCATAAGAGCGTAGGAGAGAGCATAGGTCGCGGTCCGATAAGGGGTTGAGAACACGACGGGGGCGGTGGGAATTATTGCGAACGGGGATAGTAGGCCATTGCTAGTGTCGTCGGGGGCGAGGGTATGTAGGGAGGGTGCGTCGTTTGTAGGGTAGTGGGAGGTAGACTGGGCTGTGAGGAGAGAAGGTCTTTGATTGCGTGGACGTCTTTTTTGATTTGTAAGATTTCCTCTTTGACTTGTTGGAGGGTGGATAAAGTCAGGTCAGGAGGGTCATTGGGGAAGGTGTTGGTGGAGAGAGCCGTTGGTGAGTGATTGAGTAGTGAGCTGGAGAGCAGGCAGGGTATCGGGGGGGGGTATACTAGCGTTGTTGAGGGGTTCCGCGGTGCTAAAGAGTGGGATGGTATTCAAGGTGTGGACGTGTTTGTGGGCGAGGGGTGTGGGTGATGTAGTTGAGACAGGCGGTGGGTGGGAAGCATAGGTAGTGACTTCAGTGGGAGACGGTGCCGGTGAGTAGAAGAGTGAGTGCAGGCTGAAGACAGTGGGGGAGACAGGAGGGTAGTGAGGGCTGAGAATAGGAGGTGGGAGAGAGGGGGATGCTAAGGTAAGGGAGGAGGTATGTTCTGTATCTTTTGTTGGGAGGGAGATAGAGTTGTGAGTGGGAGTGAGGAGGGAGCAGGGAAGGGAGAGGTGTCTGCCGTGGGGGGGATGGGTGGATAAACTCCGAGTGGTGTGTGCAGATGTAGGCGTGTTGTGGGTGGGAGTTGTTGTGTCAGGTGTGAGATATTCGTGGGTGGGTGTGGGGAGGGAGATGGGGAAGGAGAGGTGTCTGTCGTGGGGGGGCTGTCGTTCTCACATGCACCTGTGGCTTGAATTATGTTGGAAGCAGCAAGCTACAGGTGCATGTGAGAATATTACAACATTTAAGAGCTATAGTACATAGTGATCCGGCTTATCCGGTGGCCCGGCATTTTAAAAATGTTCATAATAACGATGTGGCCTGTTTAAAATACTATGTAGTTGGAGCCATTTCTAAACCAAAAAGAGGAGGCAATCGTGAGCGCTTATTAAGACAACTTGAAACCAAAATGATTTTAGAATTCGATAGCAAATGGCCAAATGGATTAAATACAGAAGAAATGCATAGCTTTTTGTAATGTTTTGATCTGTGCAATTTCAATATCTTGACATAGTCTGCATAAATCCACTTGTATAACTTTTATAATCTCTATCTAGATCTAGCCTACTATTCACGAAATCTATGTGCATAATTATCTTTTAACAAAATAAATTCCCAATATATAGGTTCCCTAATATTGAGGCTTAATAATATGTATATATGAGAAGTGAGCAGTAGGAGAGTTTACCAAAGATTATCAGTCCGACTTTATAGCTTATCAATTTTGAATATATTCATATACTGTGCCTTTGTAAATATGATGTTTTTTTGCTAACAACTTGTATATAGTATTAAATGATTTTTTTATATACAAAACGTTTTGTATATATTTATTGTCCCTATTTATATTATTATCCAACTTTGGCACTATTCCTACTGTTTTGATGAATTTTAGAAGGTTATTTATATGATTTTAACAAATCCATTTCAGGGCTCTGATATGGACTATTGTTATAAATATTGATACGCTTCTTGAATCAGACAGTTTTCTGCACTTTATATATGCTTCTTTGCACAAAATCTGCACAGTTTTCTGCACTTTAAATTGGTTGCTGCTTTCATAAGTTTTGCACTACTTTGGTCATACAATATAATGTATATATGTCACATTTTTTATCTTTGTATAAAATAATCAAGGGTATTAAGATGTGTATAAATGAGTTATACATATATATATATATTTTTTTGCTTCATTAAATGTATTTATACAGACAGAATGAAATTGAAACAGTGTAAATAACTTTTGAGATATAATATCATGAATAGATATAATATTGTATTACACTGTGCTATATATACTCCTTGCATTGATGCATGAAGATAAAAAACTTCGTGAAATAACGTAAGTGAAAAAACAAAACGTAGTATGTTTTCACTTTTTATGATCACGTGATTAATTATGTCACGGGTGAGGACAACTACGCATATAAAAAAAGCGACAAAACTTTACTAACTTGCAGTGTGAACAAGGGCTCGTGTAGCCTGAAACGCGTAGCTGTTTCTGTTGGGCAAGAATAAATCATCGCACCTGAGCCTGTGATCTGTCTCCTTTTTCGCCGGCGTTGCTGAGCTGCTTGCCGGAGGTTTTGTGGAGTATTCGTCGATTTATATATATATGATATTTATATATTTTTTTCTTTTTAAGTGGACATTTAACTTTTTAAAATTCAATTCCAGGTTCTGGTTCATCGCCTTCCACAACGTAAAAAAGAAAAATAAAGTCATATATAATTTTTTTTTGTCTCCTTCGATTTCTTATCTGCATTTAAAATCTGCCATTATGCACCGATAATCATGGGTAAACAGAGAAATAATTTGCATAGCCATACCTACTGTGGAATTTCCACTGCATTCCTTGTGTCGTGGATGAGTCACGCATGAGCTGAAGAAAACGTTGAGTGGCCATTCAACTTTTTAAAATTCACTCCCAGGTTCTGGTTCATCGCCTTCCCCAAAGTAAAAAAGGGGAGGGCGATGAACCAGAACCTGGGATTGAATTTTAAAAATTTAAATGTTCAACTCAACGTTTTCTTCAGTTCATGCGTGACTCATCCAGGACACAAGAAATGCAGTGGAAATTCCACAGCAAGTATGGCTAAGAAAATAATTGCTCTGTTTACCCATGACTATCGGTGCATAGTGGCCGATTTTAAATCAAGATAAAAAAACGAAGGAGACAATTGAAAAAAACGTATTTTGTGAGTTAGAGGAAACATTATAAACCCAATCAGCATTATATAAGCAAAGACACATTAAAATACCCCAAACACGAAAAGACAAACAGACACACTGTGAGACTAATTATAAAACATTTACTTAAGCAAGCAGAAAATATGCAATGCAGTCAATTAAGAAAACATCAAAGTCACAAAACCTAAAACATTTTAGGTTGGCTTCATTTCAACAAGATGGGAGATTGTACAGTAAATTGAATACCACTGCACCGCTGCTGCTCACATTACAGTAAAACAGAACAAACAGAAAACACCAGTGATGTATACTGTACAGTTTGACCGAAATCTGCCATTCAGGCATTGCATGTCAATTGAACAGTTTTGTTTCCTTGACTAGCTGTAGACTGTTTAGTCTGATTACTGCTATATAAAATGTTTAGAAAGCGTGGCTTTTAGGGCTCTGTGGCTTTCAATTATAAGGAGTGACAAATACCAAATTTATACCTTGTTTGTTAAAGGGGGTGTAGCTGGAATTGCTGCCTCACAGGAGGCTGTCATCACAACTACTAACTAGACTAATTAAAGCGTTAGGCAGGAGTCGGGGAGAGGATCACAATATGCTCTCAAAGGCAAAAAGCACTAATGGATTGGGTCTAGCACTTGTAGGATGAAAAAATATACAATCAGCGTACAAGGACGATTAATAGGCCAATTACAGTCTTCAGAAATGTCTTCCATGTGTCCAGATGACAATTTGCAACAAAGCAGAAGCTTGGCAGGAAGCTCTAGTTGAGCAACCAGACTGGAATATTGTGGTCAGTGCAAGATTTCACACTGTGCAAAAACTTACATCAGTGAGAATTGTTAGAGGAACAAGATCAGCGACTTTATGATTGACTAGATGCGCTGTATATGTAAAGGGGCACAGGATTGACCTATAAGGACAAAAGTTGATAACCTTCATGAACACAAGCAACAAAAGAATTGGCTTTACCCACCAGTAAGCTTTGTTTTTCTAACTAAGAGTATCCTCACACTGTCTTAAAGATGGCCGGAAAGGCCAGAGGTGCTTCTCCCAATTATTTAGAAGATGATAAAAAAAAGGTAGAACAGCAGTACCATCAAATAACTAATCAAACTGTCATCATCTGTGCAAAGCTAGCGACGAAGATTGGAGTCAGTCAACTGTCACAAGACAGACACATGCAAACTTTAGCAGCAGCATCTCTTAAAATTAAGAATATAGTTGTACAGAGGAGTTTGGATATTTGCGCATAAAGTTGCATTTTTAATCTGGTTTACATCTGATACATCTGAATTAACAACTAATGACTGGTTGGGTTATTATTGACGGGTAAAGCTTAACAGCAACTAATAGATCACTGTTGGGAACCAGAAGACAAGCCTTGTAAATATTGAAAGAAGGAAATTATTAACTGAATTTCTTCATTCATAAAAACCTTCCCTAAATGATGGAAATGTGAGCGCTTGAAAGACACTCCAATAGTTCTATCACTGCATTTAAACAAGTTCTTGACTTTGCCAATATATCAGTAAAAAAAGGACTTGTGCTACACACGGCAGAGAGAGCACCCTGAAGAAACCTCGAATAACGTGCAACAGAAAGAACAAAAATTCACTGAGAGGCACCCTCTGAGGAGAGAGAGCTAGCAAGGTGTGGGTCACATTCGTCATCACTGCGTTTCTGATTAACCGTAGGTCACTGAATCTTGAGTCCAGAGCAAATATAAAACATGGTAAACTTAGGTCAGAAGGGGCATGTTCTTTTCCTCGTAGGAAGCAGTGACAGGCATTCTTCTTTTAAATCTGCAAATCATTACAGATGCACATACATTGATATGATCACACAACATAGGCTAGAGTCTGACTCTTGATAAAGAGAATTAGGCGCTATGTAAATCTGTAACAAACTACGCATCTTATAAATGTTTTAGAAATCTTGAACAAGACAGCTCCCCTCTTTGACATTAGCCTAATCCATAGAACATCGGGCAGGAAGAAGCTCCGGCTGGTCATCTTACTACATACAGTGAAAAGTGAGAAAGGTCTTCAGAGGGAACTTAAAGTTGGCCTGTAATGAAATTACTATGAAAATGAGGAGTGTAAATTAAGTATTTGTTAAAGAATCATTCCAATAGTGGAGGTTTTTATTTGGCCTGTTAATGTCAGAAGAGTCTTGATCACGGTCTGGCTCCTGGATATAGACCAGTCAGTCTATCATATTGCAACGTTATTTCAGTGAGGGAGAAAATAGTTTGGACTCTTACATTATTCTCACTTCCCCCATCATGTGTTTAGTATAAAAGTGAACCCTTAGATCTTCAATCTAACCCAAAACTGGTCAGCAAATTCATAGTACTAAAAGTACTATATCCCATCTGGCACTGTAGATAGATCTTTGATGCACTCTTTTCTTCCAGTTCTGTCATAATTATGTCAGAACATCCCCTAGTTTACAAATGAGAAATAATTTAATCAAACTTCATAGAGGGACAGTTTTTAACTCACAGAATCATCTGCCACTATCCACCTTTGCTTGGGCCTTAGAAAGGACGTAAGGTATTTAGGAAACAGTATGCCCCATATAAGATTATCTATTGTAACTACAATTATTCACACAGACTGTGGCATTAAGAGCTGACGTGTAAAGTGTGAGTAAATGGCTAAGGAAATGGGGGAACTTTAAAATGAAAGACAACGAAGAATAGACCATTTCCTTTCCAGTTTGCTGTCAATACAAATTCGAAGAGGGTGCTCCATTTCATGCTTTAACTACACTTCCCATGGGGGAATCACTGATAAGCTAAACCAACTTAGAGTCACTTTTTTTTTTACCTTTAGCAACATTAGTTTGACTGTTGTCACTCATTTTTTGTATCTATTAACAAATTCTGGCCATCTGCTTTGTTTCCACATTAAGGAAAAAACCTATTAGTTCAGCAAAACCATTTTCCTAAACAGAAATAACCTGGTAAAGTCTGGTGTACAAGCCAATAAAGGCTGGACTTGCATATTGTAGTGGCAACAGCAAAGGTAATAAATGGTACATTTTATGTTAAATCATCTTACCAACACATGTAAATTTCACACATTTTCTTCAGTATATATTTTTTTTAAAGCCTAAAGCACTACAAAAATTTGCTCTTTAATTTACGGTTCATGCTTAGCTTGAAAGAACGCTCATTAAGTAACCCCTGGCAGCCCCAGTAATAGCAACCTTCTCCCCATGTTATTAAGGGAGGTGCCCACTTTAATTCTTTCTTTCTTTTGTCAATAATCAAATGACCAACAGCTTAACTGGAAATTTTTGCTCAAGAAAACTAAATTCTACCACTGAACAAAACCGAAAAGAAAGAGTATATATTTAACTGTCCCATCGAGACTTCTTGCGCTTGGGTGCATCAGGAGGCACGAAGTCTTCAGGTTTGTTATCTCGTTTACTGCTGCCTCCATCTCTACGGCTTTCACCATTTCGACTTTCTCCCCCACTTCGACCTTCACTGCTACTCCGACCTTCGCTGTGTCGGCTACGAGAATGGTGTCCTTCACCGTGGCGATGCCCTTCTCCATGACGACTGCTACCATCACCATGACGGCTGCTGCCATCTCCATGACGGCCCCCACTGTCACCATATCGCTGACTGTCTCGACTACTCCGACTCTCGCTGTGACGGTCTCGACTGCTACCACCCTCTCGTCCATCACGTCCACTGCTATTCTCACGGCCACTTTCTCGTCCACTACTGCTCTCACGGCCACTGTCCCGCCCACTGCTGCTTTCACGGATGCTGTCTCGCCCTCCACTGCCTTCACGGTTACCTTCTCTATTACTGCTGAGAGTATTTGGTACTGTATACCCTGGAATACCCATACTTGGGTAGCCCGTTGGTACGGTGCTCAAAGTCGACGTGCTGACAAATCCTGCCATCGCTTTGACTGCTGGTGCAGTAGGTGCAGCAGGGGTTGGTGGGGTCTGTCCAGGATGCGTAGGTACAGAGCTTAAGCTCCCTGCACTGGTCCATCCAGTTGCATTAGTTGAAGTATTTCCTGTTTTTGGGCTGTTCAAGCTAGCAGCAACAAAATGAGTCTTGTACTGGGACTGTTAAAAGAAAGGCGAAAAAACACAATGTCAGACAAACCAGTTAATTGTAAGATCAAAAAAAATAATGCAATAAAACAAACTGCAAGAAGTATAGTATGCACCCACAAAAAGGCACATCTGATTAAGTTAAGTTATCCATTCTTTAAACTGCTCTATTCTTAGGCATAGAAATGAGAAGTAATTCCACAGAAGTGCAGCAGAGCTGGTGCCCTAGCACTATCATTTTAAGATTGCATAAGACCAAGTCTGAGAACCAGTGGCTTTGTCAACTGAAATTCTTTTCAAGCAAGGCTCTGACAGTAGAGTCTTATTTTTATCTCACCATAGTGTGGCAACTTTATGGCCAGAATGAAGATGGAGAGGAGGGTGGATCATATGTCCGAAGTAAATGAAGGACTAAGAATTCAGGAGCAACCAGAGTGAGTACATTACTTTAATGTCCTACCTTCTTTGGTCCTAAGAAAGGAAAGATTCCCAACCATGAATACAAAGAGTAGAGCAGTCCACATCCATAAGGCCTAAACAAACGAAATAGTTACTTACCAGTAGTAACAATTTTGTAGATTTTTCTGGATTCACATGCTGTGCATTATTAGGCCATCTAGTGGTTGGACCCGAACTCTCTTCTTAGTCCTCTTTTTAGGTCGAGCCTAGCGCAGCACGCATGCGCTCCTCTAGGAGATGACCTTTAGAAATTGGTCTGCACTTTTCAAGCACTCGTGCTTGTGGCAGCATGCCATATTTGGGAGCGCTTGAACGCAGAGCTGCCTGAAAAACATCAAGGTTTATGTCGTGTTTTTTCAGCATTGAAATGAGTTGGTCACTTTGGACTAACCTATAGGAAAATGTTGTCATATCTACCGGTTGGAGAAAAGATCATTGTGCGCCAAACAAATGTGACTGACCTCTGCCCAGCCCTCCTGGCCTCACAGAGGTAACTCACAATTTTATGTTGGTCAAGTCCAGTTTTGAAGGCCCAAACTGGTAACAATATGCACATCGTATTGTATGGACCATTTGTTAAACGTACTGACCTGAGTGACAGGCCGTTGCACAGCAGACCCCTGCAGTTAAAGGCTGATCCACAAACAAACATTGCACAACTGTCAGTGCAAGATTGGACGAGTGGCCTACTTGAGCTGTAGGCTGACTGTCTTTGCATAGACGCTGCTCGTGTTTGCACTCATGTAGCATTTTCACATACTTTCCAGCCGTTAGTCGGACTGGCCCAGCCTTTTTTCCTTCTGAGTTGAGTATTCCAATCCTTGGGCCTACACATGGAGCCACCCCTGCAGGCCAAGATGCACAGCTCTGCCGATGCACCTCTATTTCACCTTGGGTCCAACACACATTTGTTACTCCAGCCCTGACATGCAGCGCCCTTGCTATGGAAGCACCCAGAGCTCTGTTGATTCACCCTAATCCTAATCTGAAGCTCCGCTATTCATGTTTCAATACTCACTCTAATCTATTTTACCCAGGGCCACTGGAATTATGCAATTATATGGCCGCGGCTATATCACATAATTATGGGTTTGCCGCATTTGCCACATAATCCACGATCTACTGCATAGTCTCTTGATTTTAACAAAATAAACTTTGTATCTAGCTCAAACGAATGAAAAGTTACAACAAATATGGCGACTAATTATCCTGCTGCCACTTCCACATTTCTCCCACTTCCACTACTCCCTGTGACTTCCTTTCCCTCTCTTTCTCGCTCGCCACTTGTTTCCTTCACTTTCTTAAGTCTCTTTTCTGGTCTCCCACACATCTTCCACCGTGGCTCTCTCTCACCCACCTGCCTGTCTCCGTCATAAACGTCTCCCACTTACCTCCCCCAGCTTTCTGTCTCCCCTCTCCCCACAATCCCTCTGCAGTGGTGTCATGCACAATGATGGGCTACCTGCAGAGAGTGGCGAGTGCCCCTGAGACTTGTGTATCTTAGGCCCTAGGCTAAACTGTTTTAGGGAATGAAGGGTGTGCACCCCCCCTCTCCCCCATGCAGGTGTTTTAGGCTCCTCCATTACACCACTGTTGCCCTCTTTCACTTTTTGGTCTTCTCAAATTTGCTCCCTCTCACTGTCCCACTTTTCTCACCCACCTCTGTCTCTCAGACCTGCCACTCCCATAAATATTTGAGGCAAGGATGTATTCCTGAATCAGATTCATGACCCAGTGTGTAGTAGTTGTATAGCTCTTCAATCCCTGGTGGCACAGCACCCAGAATAACGTGCTGCACTGCAAAACACTTATGAGGCCCCAAATGCAACACCTATTGGCTATGCCAATGCTAGTTTAGGTTGAACCTGGGCAGCGTATGCGCTGCAAGGCATGCTGTAGTGGGGTATGGAATTTGCGTGCTAACTCACATCCCCCCTTTGCCCTGAGTTTAAGTCCAGAAGCTTTGCTCCCACAACGTTGGGGCCCGTTTTTGAGCAGCCACTAACCGAAGGCCCCCTATCCAACCATTGGATAATATTGGGCCTCAGCACTCTTCACCCAGCCGTCCTAGTGCCACTGAGGGTGCTTTGAGTGGGTCTCCTTGCCCTTGGGGGAACCCTTGTTATAACCTCAGAAAACCAACTCCCAAACTAAGTACTTACCTTACATTGGGCTTCAGAACTCTGCACCCAGCTGCCCTAGTGCCGCTGAGGGTGTTTTGAGAGTGCACCCCCGACCCTGGGGAAACCCTTGTTCTAACTTCAGAAAACCAACTCCCAAAGTTAAGTACTTACCTGTAAAACGATAACTTTATTTCCTCCCATAGGATTGCATTGACTGCTTTTCTTTGAAAATGTCTTAAGTGTGGAGTTGGTTTGTATGAAACCTTGAAAAACTGCAAATGTACAAAAACTGAATTACTTACCTTTACTCTAGGAAATGTACCAGTGTGATATCCAGACATATCACACAGAGTAGAAAAAGTAATCTCAAAAGTAACTGTAAAGTAATTTTTACTGTTGACTTACCGGTAAACAAGCCAATTGCATCCAACTGCATTTCAATTGGATTTCAACTGCAACATACCTGCAAAGTATTATTTCACTTACCTGCACCAGCCCTGGCTTGGTTCTAGAAATAAAATATCTAAATATTATTTTTATACAAACAAATTGGTCGGAGTTCAGTCTTTGAGTGTGTGACACCATTTCTTGCCTGCGTGTGTACAATAAATGCGTAACATTTCCCTCTGATAAAGCCTTACTGCTCGCCCACACTACCATAAAAAGAGGGTAAGGTATTATCTACTTTCACCTCCGTCTACCTTTGGGTTTCCACTGGACTCTGCGCACACTCCACCTTACTTTAGATGCCTTAATTCTGCACTAGATGCCGCAGACACTGCATGTGTTTGCAATGTTTATGCCTTCTTGGACAATAAATATTCCTCTCTTTTTGTCCTCCACAAGGAGCTTGTTGATGAGCTCCTCTATGTCGTCCCACTGCTGGTGGCCGTATCTGTTCAGGAGGGCGTTGGAGTTAGCAATGTGCCATTGTGTCGCTGCTTCTTTCTCCATCTTTCTTCCCACCAGATCCATTCCCTTGCTTTCCTTTTCTGGTGGGGGTCCAGTGTTAGAGAGTGCATTAGCTCTTCTTCTGGCTGTGGTGACTATGGTGGAGTCAGCCACATTGTTGCCCTGAATATATTTAGGGTCCTTGGAGGAGGCCATGTATTTTTTCTCGACCCTTGGTGTCACCCCCTTGCTTGAGGCTGGTTCCTTAAAGGCAACCTTGCCCTGGTCTAGGCTGCTTGGTAGCATTGGCAAGTACTGTGTTCCCATGTTGGCAGGGGCAAGTGTCTCCAGCAGGAAACAAGTGTCTTCGAGGGGTACCCCAAGTGTTTGCTGCCCTTTTCACTAGCTGGTTGTAGAAGGCTATATCATCTAGTGGTGATGCCTTCGAAGGATAGCAGCATATATCCTCTTCAGGACTTTCGGTGTCATGGTCATTCCATGTATCCTCGACATTTTAGGAGCCTTCCAAATACTCTGGAGCGTCTTTGCAGTCCTCGGGATCCACTTAGCAAAGTTCGGGGGTTGGTGGGGATTAGAGGATGTCCTCTTCTCCTTCGGTGTCTTCTGCTTCTTTGGCTTCGTCATTGTCCGGATCGGTGACAGGGACTTTCGGGATCCGGGATTCTTTAAGTGACGCGTCAAACTCCTTTTTATTTTGGAGGACCGTCGCCATCTAGGCCTTGAGTCGTCTTCTCTTTTTCCTCGACTTCGAGTATTCTCTCGGCATCGGACACCGTAGACTTTTTCTGGCAAGCGCTTGCGTCCTTCGACGGTGTCGCGCTTCCCTTCGGGGGTTCATTTTCGACCCTGGTTTTCGGCGTCTTATATGATTTTCCTTCTACGGTATCCCTTGGTAGGGGGGTTCTTTAGATCGCGGCTAACCTTAGATAGCCTTTTTACTCTGCGTCAGGCTGTCTTGGCTTGGATCTTTCCTTTGTGGCCCTTGGGTCCTGACGGATGTGTATGGTGTCTTACCTTATCCGTCTCCTTCCCTGTGCTGCTAGCCTTCTTGTGGGTGCATGGCTTCTCAGAGTCTCATGCCAGGATTTTGACGTCCAATCCCTCCTGCGTAGACTCGGATAGCATTCCCTGGTCCTCGCCGTCACTAGATAATGTTACTTAACCAGTAAACATCTGTTCTTGGCATGTAGAGCTGTAGATTCACATACTTTGCATACTCCTGCCATCTAGTGTTGGGTCCGGATGTTTGCAAGTTGTTTTTTTTCGAAGAAGTCATTCCTAGTCACGAGGTAAGGTGACTCCTCCTTTCGGTGATAGTGCGCATGGTCATCGGCTGCATTGTTAGACTGTTTTCCCGCAAAAGGGCGAGAATGGAGTAAGCAACTGTAGTATAGAGATATCCATGCGTATATATGTATAATGAAGAACTGCACCAACTACAGGTACCCGGGTAGGCTCATGTGAATCAACAGCTCTACATGCCAAGAATAAATGCTTACTGGGTAATTTACATTATCAGTTTGAGGCATGTGTGCCGTAGATACACATGCTTTGCATAGACTACAAAGCGGTGGCTAACCTGTAGATGTTGCAGTTGTTTGAAAGTGTTTTAAGTCTTGCTTGGCCTACATTAGCTTGTTGTCGTGCTAATACATCTACACAATTGGCCTAACGGCTAAGGCGCTCGACCTCGGAACCTGGGTTAGAGTCTCGGTAAATAGCCAAAACCTCCTGTGATTCTGGGCAAATCACTTAATCTCCCTGTGCCTAAAATGAATGTGTGTCCGTCCTCATGTAACGTAACTGGTGCTATGTAAAGCGCTCTGATACCTGATTCAGTTCGGGTCTAGTTCGCGCTATATAAAACTCTGCAAAAAAAAAAAAAAACAATAGTGTTTGTTAAGTGTGTGTGGTGCAGACCATGTAGCTGCCTTACATATGTCAGCTAGAGGAATGTTACCTAAAAAGGCCACAAAAGCCCCTATTTTGCGAGTGGAATGTGATCTAGGGGGTATGGATAAAGTTATTTTAGCTTTAGGGTACGTAGCACGTTTGAATGCATTTAACAATCCATCTTGCAATGCCAGATTTAGAGATGGGATTGCCTTTGTGAGGCGGAACAAATGCAACAAACAGTTGTTTTGTTCTGCAAAAGTCTTTTGTTTTATCGATGTAGTACAATAAAGCTCTTTTAACAAAGTGTGAAGAGCGCGTTCTGCTACAGAATCAGGTTGAGGAAAAGACTGGTAACAAACGACTGGTTTATATGAAAACCAGAAATCACTTTGGGAAGGAATTCGGGGTCGGTGTGCATAGAACTACACTGTCTTAGTGTAACTGAAAGAAGGGTTCTTCTAAGGTGAATACTGTATAGTTTCTCACCTGTCGGTGTAGTTTTGCAGCTTGAAGACTTTCTGGATTCACTATGCTGTGCATTATTCCGCCATCTAGTGGTTGGGTCTGGAATTGTTATATTTCTTTTTTTTCGTGGTCTAGGTGGGCGTCGTCATACCACCATTTGGTGTCCTTCGTGATGTCAACGCGCTTCATCCGGAAGCTCCCACCTTTGGTCGCCATCTTCAGATTCTTTTTTTTTTTCTCTCCTCTTTTCAAAGTCTTTGTCGTGTTTTAATAGTCTTCCTCCTGTCTCATCTTTCTGGCGGAGGAAGGTGGGATAGCTAGTGAATCCAGAAAGTCTTCATGCTGCAAAACCACACCGACAGGTAAGATACATTTTGCAGTGTGAATCTTTCTGGATTCACTATGCTGTGCATAGACTTTGTAGCGGTTTGTTAGGTTTGTGGTGGATTGGTGGAAGATGAGCTTTGGTTACTGAATAGGTGTTGTAAGACCTTCTGTCCCACTTGCGCTTCCTTGTTCATTTGAATATCTACATAGTAGTGCTTTGTGAACGTGTGCACTGAGGATCAGGTTGCTGCTTGGCAAATGTCTTGAATAGGTGTATTTGCTAGAAACGCAATTGTTGCTCCTTTCTTCCTTGTTGAATGAGCATGCGCTGCTCCTTGCAATTGTTGCCTAGCTTGTTTGTGGCAGAATTGTATGGTTTGTGCAATCCATTGTGCAATGGTATTTTTGGTAACTGGTCGTCCCAAAAAACTGCTGGCAAAAGACACAAAGAATTTCTTTGTTTTTCTGCACTGTTTTGTCCTTTCTATATAGTGCATTACTGCTCTCCTGGCATCCAGTGTGTGTAACGCCTTATCTGTGCTTGTGGATGTTTTTTGGAAAAAACTTGGTATTTGTATTGTCTGATTAATGTGGAACCGTGACACCACCTTTGGCATGAAATGTGGGTCCGTTCTCATTACAATCCTGTCATTGTGTATTTGTAGGTAGGGCTCTTGTAGTGTTAGCGCTTGTAATTTGCTCACTCTTTGTAGCGATGCGATAGCTACTAAGAAGGCTGTCTTTAGCGTTAGCCTATGTAGTGTTGCATTGTGAATAGGCTTAAATGGTGCCTTCATCAATTGGGTAAGCACTACGTTGAGATTCCATGCTGAAGGTGGCATTCTGTTTGAAGGTGAGATTCTCTTTGTCCCTTCTAGAAATCCCTTTACTACTTGGGAGGTGAAGAAACTCATCCCCGTTTCTTCTCTTGTGTAAGCCACTATCGCTGCTAAGTGCACCCTTAGAGATGTGTAGCTTAGTTTATTTTGTAGTAGATGTGTTAAGCATTTTAGTATTGTTGATTCCTTGGTAATTCTTCTTTGTAGTTTCTCGTGACTACAAAGACTTCTTCCAAGAAAACAACAACCTGTAATCATCCGAGCCCAACACCAGGTGGCGATCTAATGCACAGTATACGATCTGCAGCTCATATGCCTCGAACATGCAATTACAATACAATATTTGTTCAGCTTTCTTAAATCCAGGATAGGGCTCCATTACCCTGACTTTTTCTTTATTAGAAAAAAGTGGGAATAAAACCCTTTCCCCAAGTGAGAGCTTCCATTGCTCCTTTCAAGAGCATGGTTTTTGCTTCCTTCCTGAGACGAGCAAGACGTGGAGGACATTTCTTTAAAGGTGGGTGAGGAAGAGGGATAGTGACAAATTCCAGGGTATGTCCAAATTTGATAATGTCCAAGACCCACTTGTCTGTGGTTAACCTTTATCAATTGTTGAAGTGTCTGGATACATTCGGAATCCTGTAAATAAGTTGTGGCAGAGATGCTGCAGTTGCTAAGAAGTCATCACTGTTTTCTAGCAGAATCTCTGCGTTGAGGCGGTCGTATTCTATTCTGCTGTCTATAAGCGGCAGCTGGAGGGTTTCTGTAGGACTGCTGTTGTTGATAGTTATATCTTCCCTGATTACCCTGGTAATGGTATCTCTGATAACCACCACAAAAGGAATACGTTCCTCTGCCTCTAGAACCCCGAAAAGGAGTAATTCTATATTGCAAGGTGCCAAGGGCTCTGGCAGTGTCAGTATCTTTTTTGATGTCTTGCAGAGCCTCATCTATATGTTTTCCGAATAGCATGTCCAAAATCTTTGTTTGGACTTCGGGGAGAAAGGTGGTAGATTTCAACCATCCCTGACGTCTGAGGACTGCTGCTCCAGCCAACTGACGAAAATCAGGCTACATCCATAGAAATATCAATTATTTCGGACGCAGCTCTTTCTCCTTCAAGGAGAATCTTCCTTGCCTCTTGCTTCTTGTCACCAGGTAAGTATTCAAGATATGGGGCAATGTCCGACCATAGCTGCTGGCCATATCTCCCTAGAATTGCCAGAGTTTGTAGCACGAACTGAAGCACCCGTCATGGTGGTGAAATGCTTACCAATGTTATCAAGGCGCTTCCCATCCTTATCCGGCGCTGCTGTCACAGGAATGGATGGATTCCGAGACTTACGTTGAGCAGCCTGTGAAATAACGGAATCTGGTCTAGGATGTCCAGACAGGCAAGCTGGAGCATTAACTGGTGCTTTGCATTTCATATCGATTCTGGGATTAATCGCAGGCACTGAAAGTGCGTTCTTCATTATTTTTGTTCCTTCTTACCAGATATGATCAATTATGGGGATAGAACGGATGGACTTCCTACTCTGGTCCTTAAAATCATAAAGAAAACAATCTGTTTGCTTCACAGATACCAGAAGATGAAACCGGGTTGCTGCCCTCTCCATAATCGCATGAAAACCTCCAATATCTTCAGGAGGGGAATCCACTGCCTGAGGAACTGATGAAGACGGCGTAGGAATCAAGTATTCATCCCATTCATCCACAGTAGTAGGTGAATCTGGTAATCCCCCATGCTCTGTAACAGTATCATCATCATCATCATCATCATCATCCTCGACTAAAAGTTGAGCAGGTAAAACCTCCTGAGGTTCATTGATAGGGACAGAAGGACCTGCAACCTCTAAAACAGGAGGAGTAGGAAGTGGAGTTGGAACAGGCGCTGCTGGTGGAAAACGTGCATTATAGTCCCTTAATATAGCTGTGAGGTCTTGCATTAAGGCCATAGGCATTTGCACCATAGGTTCCTGCTGGAATGAAGTCTCTTGAGGACCTCGCAGAGACTCACAAGGCTCATAGTATTCTTCTTCATCGTCCTCCTCCTGATATTTGATCCTCAGTTGAGATGGGTTACGTGCCGGACTAAAAAGTCCATCATCATCCGACTCCACTAGATGGTGACTAGGAGGCAAGGGTGAAATATGAGGGACATCCTAATAGTATCTTGAAGATTGGAAGGTAGACGACAATTTAGACATTAAAACTGGCATAATCTGTAAGGTTGCAGGTCTTTTACGCTTCAGCATAGACGAAATATACATAAACGGTGAGTCAGTACCAGTTTAAATAGCCATAACAGAAGCTACCGTTGCCATCGACAGAAAAACCATTGTAGACTATGTTGTCGTCGAAGCCGCTGCTGTCGTCTATGGGAGTTGAGTCATCGTCAATGGCGGAAGCGTCGACGGCAAGTGCCCCATCGACTTCGAGGTAGGCGTCGACGAGAAATGGGTGGTCGTCGGCATCGTTGACGGCGACGAAGCAGGCAATGATATCATCGTCGATGATACAGTAATCGACAAATCGGTCATCGACGACGGGATGTTCGTCGGCAAAGAGGAAGCACTCACCGGCTGAGAAGATTTTGTTGTCGACGGGATCCTGACACTGAGTTTTTTGCTGCTTTGAGGCAGTTTTCACAGAAACCTTCCCTTTCTCACCAGATTTCACCTCAGAAGAAAATTTTCTAGAGGAAGAGTGACCAGTCTCACAGTGAGGCTTTTTCAAGGTCTTACTCTGTCTCAGAGGGATCATCAGATCTATCCCTCTTCTTGGTTAGAGTGGTGGACACCTGAGGACTAATACCGCCATCATCTCCTGAAACAACATCAGATGTAGCCTTCAACTTCTCCAGCCAAACCAGAAATCTTCCTTCTCTGTCTTTCAAAGTATTGGGAGGGAAGGTTCTACAAATCCTGCAGTCTTTAACCTTGTGTGCTGGATAAAGACAGTAAATACATTCCTTGTGGGGGATCTTCAAAATGTAGTCTCTTCTTCCCAAATAAAGAACAAGGCAAAAATAAGCTTTGCTTAGAAGAATCAGACATAGCTACTCACTAAGTTCAACTCCCTGTCACACGACGTGCGGTAGAAAATCTGACGGTTTGCCTCTCTGTGGAGGGTTCTAGGAGGGTGCTGCAGCCTGATTGTCTGGGTTCCAAACTTGGTTCTTTTTACAAAAGGACTAAGATAGGCTAATGTAGTGACTTTGCTGTCTTGTATTTGTATTTGTAGGCCTACTTATATAGCGCAACTGTCACCCAAAGGGTATCCTGGCGCTTTGACAACAGACATTCCTTCAGATGACAATTACACTGCCTTCGGAAAAAGATAAGTTTTTAGGTCCTTTCTAAAGGACAAGAGATCCTGCTTACACTTAAGTGCCAGAGGTAGAGTGTTCCAGAGCTTGGCGGCCGTAAAGCTGAATGAGCGGCCACCCATCCTCCCCCTTTTTATCTTGGGGACAGTCACCAAGAAGGCCGAGGAGGATCTCAAGAGTCTGGCGGCAGAGTACCAGGAAAAGAGACCTCGCAGCACCACGGGACCCAGCCCATGCTAGGTTCTAAAGACTAAGCAAGCTGATTTAAAATAGATCCGTTTTTGCACCGGTAACCAGTGTAGGTCCGAAAGGGCAAGAGAGGACGAAGCAGACCAAGGCCGCGAGAGCGCCAACTTAGCTGCCATGTTCTGTACCCGCTGTAGCTTCATAATTAGAGTACTGGGGGCTCCCAGAAGCAGTGCGTTGCAGTAGTCTAACCTATTGAGGATGATACTACGCACTGCTTCTGTCCTTGCTGCGTGAGGGAGTAGTGGAAGAATCTTCCGCAGCATGCGTAACAGCAGCATGCAGGTCGCCGTAGTTTTATTAACGAAGGCGTCCAGCTGGAGACTAGGCTCGAGCAGGACACCTAGGTTACGGACTGAGTCTGCCGCTGTGACAGTGCCCAAGGTGGAAGAAGGCCAAAGACCCTCTGGCAGAGAGCGGGGCATACGATCTGCCGAACAGTAGAGAACTTCAGTTTTTGCCCCGTTAAACTGTAACGAGTTCTGACGCAACCAATCCGCGGCTGCCGACATACAGTGGTGAAAGGATTCTAGGGAGACCGCATCCCTGCCCTCGATGGAAAAAATAAGCTGAGTGTCATCGGCATAGTTGATGACAGACATGCCGAATGACTTAATCAGACTTATTAGAGGGCGAAGGTATAAGTTGAAAAGGATCGGACTGATTGCAGAGCCCTGCGGTACTCCCTGTCTTACATCTCTCACCACCGAACGAAACGGCGGCATAGCCACAGATTGCCGTCTGTTACAGAGGTACGATGCCAGCCAGTCCAAGGCTAAACCAGTTACCCCGGACTCCCGGAGCCTACCCAGTAGAACCGCATGGTCGACCGTGTCGAACGCGGCCGACATGTCAAGCAGCACCAAAAACGCTGCTCCTCCCATGTCGACACGCGAACGCAGGTCATCCAAAACGGCCACCAAGGCAGACTCCGTACCGTGGGCTGGCCTAAAGCCAAATTGGGCCACGTCCAACAGATCGTTGGATTCAAGGAAGCTGGACAGGACCCTAGTGACCAATTTCTCTAAGATTTTTATTGTGAAAGGCAAGAGTGAAATAGGCCTATAATTGGTCGGACATAAAGGGTCCAAGGTGACTTTTTTAGCAGTGGGGTAATCACCGCCAGTTTCCAGCTATCCGGGACCATGGCCGTGGTCAAAGACTGGCAGCAGATGGAATGAAGCGGAGGGAAGAGTTCTACCTGGAAAACCTTCCAAAACTTGTGTGGCAAGGGGTCTAACGGAGAGCCTGATTTTTTTTTTGCAGTTTTATATAGCGCGAACTAGAACCGAACCGAATCAGTTATCAGAGCGCTTTACATAGCACCAGTTACGTTACATGAGGACACACTTTCATTTTAGGCACGGAGAGATTAAGTGATTTGCCCAGAATCACAGGGAGTTTTTGGCGTCGTTACCGAGACTCGAACCCAGATCCCCAGGTCGAGCGCCTTAGCCGTTAGGCCAACCCCTCTCCCACACAATGGTGTGTCACACAGATGACACACCATTCGCCAACAGACAGAAATCCTCCAGGGAAGGAGTAGGAAAACAGGTCAGCCGAGGTTGTACTGCTACCTCCATAGTCACCTCCCGAGCTACTCCGCTGACTAGTTCCAAGGGGCAGGAATCAGGGTGGCTAGACAAGTTGGGGGCAGAAAGACCCACCAAGATGGTATTAATTTTTTCCTCAAAAGCCGAGGCTAATGAGTCACATAGTTCCTGCGAGGCCGGGATGGCAGGTGTAGCACAAGCTGGGTTGGAAAGTAGTTTATTGTATAATGTTTTTTATGACTATTATGTATATATTTTATTTTATCGCGAGACTCCCACCTTGTTGGCGGGGATGATTCCAAGCATGTGAATCTATGAAAGATACCCCAATACTGGATAAGCTAACTTCTTTGAAATGCAAGTCTGGCTCCCCTCACAGGCGAGGAAGCCAGCCCCTTTGTCCAGAGCCCTTTGCCACCTGGACAGGCAGGAAAATAAGCTAGTCTGGTAGCCCTAAGGTGGTCTACTCTGAGGTTGATACGACTTTTCAGAATTAGCCATCTTTAGGTTGGAAAACGTAGGAACTCTGGGAAAGGGTTATGTCCACTTCCTTGGGGAAGTGGTCATATAGAGGGCATAGTGACCCCAGGGGGCAATAGACCATTGGCTACTACCCTACACTCCCCTAACATTCCTAAATTCAGTATTTAGGGGAGCCCGTGGCACCAGAAAAGCAGATCCCGCCGAACTGAAGAAAGAAGACCGATGAGAAGAGTTGCACCAGCAAGAACAGACGACCCTGCAACTGACTTGGCCCCAACCCTGCCGGCTTGCTTGCTGACTTCGACAACTGTGCCAAAAGACGACTTGCCCCGCAGCTGCTGAGTCTCCAAAGCCGAGGATAAGGTATGGGAATTCTGTAGATTTTAGGGGGTGAGGACCTCTCCATGACAAAGCAACAGAAAGCAAGCAGATTATCCCAAGCATGATTATGATACTTACCCAGTAAGCATCAGTTCTTGGCATGCAGAGCTGTAGATTGTTATTGTAATGGTGTGAGAAAGTGACCTCTTTCTGCATGATATGCCCACACTTTTTGCTGAGTTGCTTATGTTTTTTGACTGAGTGTGCCCTGGGCTACCGCTAATCAGGTACCCAGGGCCTATGTTCCTTCACTAAAATTGCATTGAAGCCTAAACCCAATAGGCATCTCTGGCCACATGTCAGCACTTGGTAAATGGTACCACAGGTACCCAGGGCACTGTGACCAAAGAAGGCCTCTAAGGGCTGCAGCACTTATTGTGCCACCCTTAGAGGCTCTGCACCCTGACACACACACACACACTGCCTTTGCAGGTTGCGTGTCCTGGTGCAGAACAAAGTGTAGAGTTGACATTGCACACATCCCTGTGTGGCATGCCCACAAACCACTGCCCTGGCATACATCAGTCCCCCCTCTAGCTGGGTGCCCTACGTCAGTGGTGAGGGTACAGGTGCATGAGCCCTGTACCCCTACAGTGCCCAAGTCCATTCCAGAGCACTGTAAGTGCAGTGCTGCCATTAAGAGCCATGGTGCTGGGAGTTTGTCATTACGAACTCCACAACACCATAATGGCTACACTATAAACTGGGTAGCTTGGTATCAAGCTTCTCAGCACATTAAATCTACACTGATGCCAGTGTGGGATTTAATGTAAAAAGCACAACAGAGGGCATCTTAGAGATGCCCCCTGACACTCTACCAACTTCTAGTGACCTGACTGAGTGGTTGCTTAGGCCGCCACCAACAGACATGTTTCTGGACCCTTGAGTCGAGAGCTTGCTGCTCTCAGGGGCCTGAAACAATGTACGTCCTGGGAGGAGCCTAACCAACCCCTAACTTCCCAACTTAACTGTCGAAGTAGTGGTCGCACCGAGAAGACCTTCGTCCCCAAGCCTGTAGTGGCTTTGCAAACCGGAGGTTCCCCATTAAAATGGACAGTGCGTTCAATGTCGAAACAGCACCCTGCACCCGGCCGCCCTAGTGCCAGTGAGGGTGCACCTTTGGTGCTACTTTGTTTCCCCATTTTTGCCCTGAGCTAAAGTCCAGGAGCTTTGCTCCCACAACCAACTGGCCTGCTTATCAGCAGCCACCAATCGGAGGCCCCCTATCCCACATTGATAACATTGGGCCTCAGCACTCTGCACCTGTCCTAGTGCTGCTGAGGGTGTAACTAGAGTGCATCCTTGACCCTGGGGGACCCCTGAGTCTAGCCACAGAACCTCAACTCCCACTACCAAATACTTACCTATAACACTATTTTCCTCCATAGGATAACTTAGAAACTTTTCCAAGAAAAACAGTCAAAGTGTGGAGTTTGAAAACCTAAAGAAAACTGCAGTAACAAACTACTTTACTTACCTGTTTACAGGAAATGTCCCAGAGTAGTATCCAGGTATACTACTATGAGTAAGAAAAGTGATCTCAAACATAACTTACCTGTCATTTTACTGAAAAGCTCATTCCAGTCCATGTACTGTATTTACAAAGTATTGCATTTCTCTGAAATCATACTGCAAGTCAAAGCAAAGTGCATTTACTATTACAAATCCAAAATGTATTACAACTGTATATTTACTGCAAAGTACTTTTCACTTACCTGTGACAGGCTTGCTTGGTTCTAGAAAATAAAATAACTAAAAGAATATTTTTATACAAAAACAATTGGTCTGACGTTTAGTCTGGGTGTGTGAATTCATTTGTTGACTGAGTGTGTACAACAAATGCTTAACACTGTCCTCTGATGCTGCCTTACTGCTCCATTTCGTTAGTTCCAATGCGCTCTATCATACCTGGCAAAGAGGGCCTGAGCATTAGCGATGTGCCAATGATTAGCCACCTGGCAGCTATCTGTTTGCCAGAGGCGTCTTCATTTTGATTCCTTGTCCGGAGGGGGGCATCCCCAGAGGTTTGTGAATTAGCCTGTTTACAGACATTAGAGACAAGTGAGTCATGGGGTAAGTGTCCCTTAATAAAGACTGGATAAGAGGGAGCAGGTTTATACTTTTTATCTATCCTGGGAGTCGGAATGCGAGCACGAACAGGGTCTTTGAAGATATCATCATTATGTCTCATCATGCCTTTGAGCATAGGGAGAGTCTCACTAGACCTGTGTGTACTAGTTAAAGTTTCGAACAAGAAATCTTCTTCTGGTGATTCTTTGTGTAGTTGTACCCCGTGATATTGTGCAGCTCTAGCAAGCAACTCTAAATATCTACATTGTCATCAAGAGGGGAAGGCTTTGTAGGGTAACGGTCTGGATCATTATCTGTAGGGGACTTAATAGTGTAGTCTTTCCAAGGATCTACAGGTAATTGAATATGATTATCTTCATCATCATCCCTATCATCATGCTGTGAGGGTGGAGAATTGTGTGGTGTGATAAGTAAATGTTCCAATACTGGAGAAGGTGGTGAAGGTGTAGGGGAATGTGCTTGAAGGAGGAGGAAAATGTCCTCTGACTCAGATTTGCATTTATGAGGCAGTTCGGAGAGAAGATGTCCTGTTTTAGGGTTGATGAATAGTTCCTTTTGCTTAGGAACCGATTTGGTAGGTGGTAAGTCGAGAATCAGATCATCCAGCTTCGAAAAAGCATTTTTCAGTTTCGGCACCGAGGACTTCGGGCCGGGGTGGAAAGGCCATTCGGAGTGGAAGTTTTAGGCTCCGATACAATGCACGGAGAAGTGGGATATGCGTACGAAACAATACCAACGCAAGTATAGTGGATTGAGAACAGAGGAGAACACGAAGAACGGTTGCACCGAGGGCAGAATTTGAATCGTGTCGATGCCCATGCTCACTATCACCGAAAGGAGGAGTCACCTTACCTCGTGACTGGAAAGACTTCTTTGAAGAAAAATAGCTTGCAGCCATCCGGACCCAACACCTGATGGCAGGAGAATGCAAAGCATGTGATCAACAGCTCACATGCCTCGAACACTATTTAAGAACGAATAGTTTCCTACCTGTCGGTGTAGTTTTGCAGCTTGAAGATCTTTCTGGATTCACTATGCTGTGCATTATTCCACGGTCTCTCCAGAATCAGTCTTTTCCCTTTTTTTTTTTCGTATCCCAGATGGGCATCGACGTCCCACCTTTTGGTGTCCTTGTGACGTCGGCACGCTTCATGCGGAAGCTCCCACCCCTGGGTGCCACCTTCGGATTCTTTTTTTCTTGTTGTGTTCGTGAATCCTTTTGCAATGTTTTCAAGTTCTTCCTTGAAAGTAAACTAATTTCCACTTTGTCTCATAAGGTGTCTGTTTGTATATTGCCCTTGTATTTCCACCTTCCTCTCCTGCCTCATGTTTCTGGCAGAGGTGGGTGGGTTCGCTAGTGAATCCAAAAAGATCTTCAAGCTGCAAAACTACACAGACAGGTAAGAAACTATTCGTTTTGCAGCGTGAATCTTTCTGGATTCACTATGCTGTGCATAAACTTTGTAGCAGTTTGTTATGTTTGTGGCGGCTGGGTGGAAGATGAGCATTGGTTGTTAAATATATGTTGAAGCACTTTCTGTCCTACTTTTGCTTCCTTGTTCATTTGTATATCCACGCAGTATTGCTTAGTGAACATGTGTACTGAAGCCCATGTTGCCGCCAGGCATATGTCTTGAATGGGTGTGTTAGCCAGGAAGGCTATTGTTGCTCCCTTTTTCCTGGTAGAGTGGGCTTGTGCCCCCTCTGTTAGTTCTTGCCCTGCCTGCTTGTGGCAGTATTGTATTGCTTGTGCAATCCATCGTGCGATGGTGCCCTTTGTTACTAGCCTACCCAGGAAACTGCTTGACACCACCTTTGGCATAAAGTGTGGGTCCGTTCTCATCACCACCCTGTCATTGTGTATTTGGATGTAAGATTCTTGTAGCGTTAGTGCTTGCAGTTTGCTTAACCTGCGTAGCGAGGTGATTGCCACTAGAAAGGCTGTCTTCATTGTGAGCATTTGTAGTGAGGCCTTCTGGATGGGTTCGAAGGGCGCCTTCATAAGCTCTGTTAGGACTAAATTAAGGTTCCATGCCGGTGGCGGAATCCTTTTGGGTGGGGCTATCCTTTTAGCCCCTTCCAGGAACCGGTTTACTACTTGTGATGTAAAGAAGCTCTTCCCTGTCTCTCCTCTTGTGTAGGCTACTATCGCCGCTAGGTGTACTCTCAGCGAGGTGGAACTTCGGTTTGATTTTAGCAGGTGTGTTAAATATTTTAGCACTGTTGATTCCTTTGTCATCTTCCTGCGCAGTTCTTTCTTGATACACCATTGTGTGAATCTTTTCCATTTTGCCACATAGCACCTCCGTGTGGTAGGTCTCCTTGCCTCTCGTAGCACCCGCAGTGTGCTCTCCGGCACTTTGAGGTGTGCAAACTATGTCTTCAGGAGCCATGCCGCTAGGCAGAGGCTATCTGGCTCTGGGTGGAGTACCTCTCCGTTTTGCTTGGAGAGGAAGTCCTTTCTTTTCCCGAATTTGTGAAGTGGTCCCTGCACCATATCTCCACTATTTGTGAGAACCATGACTGCCTGGACCACTGTGGTGCCACCAGAATCAGCGTCATGTTGCTGGTTCTGCATTTGCTGAGTACCCTGTGTATCAGTGGTATCGGGGGGAAACGCGTATGCAAATGTTTTCGACCAGCTTATCCATAGGGCATTTCCCTGGGATTGTTCCCCTGGCTGCCTGGATGCAAAGTATCGGGATTTTGCATTCTGGTGTGTTGCAAATAGATCTATTGTTGGAGTCCCCCCACTTCTTTAATCGCCTTTGTGATTCTTGTGCATTGAGCTCCCACTCGTGGAATGCCGATGTCTGTCTGCTGAGCCAGTCTGCCTCCACGTTGTCCTTCCCTGGTAGGTGTATAGCTCGGAGGTCTTTTGAGTGGGATGGGCCATCTCCATATGTCCTGAGCTAGGTTGGATAGTGAGACTGATGGTGTTCCTCCCTGTTTGTTGATGTAGAACATCGCTGTGGTGTTGTCGGTCTGTATTAACACTGCCCGTACAGTTGTTTCTGGAAGGATTTTAAGGCAAGGAACACGGTCTTTAGTTCCAGGTAGTTGATGCGCTTGATCGCATCTGCTGGAGTCCACAGGCCCCGCACCTTGAGTTGGTTCAGGTGTGCTCCCCATCCCTTCTGGGATGAGTCTGTGGTGATGGTCACTGTTGGGTTTCGTGGTGTTACGGGCTTCCCCTTCGTTATGTTCTCCTTGTTCCACCACGCTATCTCCTCTTGCACTGCATGCGTTACAACCACTAGATCTTCCCAACTCCCTGTAGCTTGTGACCATTGTTGTTGCAGCCATTCCTGGAATGGTCTCAAGTGTGGACTAGGTGTATCCACGTATGCAGGACGCCATCATCCCCATGATCTTGCTCGCTGTCCTCACTGTCAGAGCTCGCCCCTTCTGGTACTGATGTGTCTCTTTCAGCAGGGCAAGTATTCTCTTGTCGCTGGGGAACACTTTGCTCTGTACGGTGTTGATCTGTGCGCCTAAGAAGATCTTCACTTGCTCTGGTTCCATTGAGGATTTCCCCCAGTAAATTGAGAATCCCAGTTCTGTTAGTGTCTTTGTGACCCGCTGTGCATGTTCTTTGCATTGTTTGTAGGAACTTGTTTTTATTAGCCAGTAGTCGAGGCACTTGGTGAAGACCCTTGGTGCAGATTTTAGTCCGAAGGCCAGGGCGGTGAACTGGTAGTGTGCTTTGTCGATGGCAAATATCAGTAGATGTTTGTGCTGTCTGTTCATGGGAATGTGTAGGTAGGCGTCTTTTAGGTCTATGGTGGGCATAAAGTTTCCGTCCCTTATCTGAGGAATGACTTCTTGTAGAGATGTCATCTTGAATTTTTGTGTTCTTATGTATTGGTTTAGGAACCGTAGGTCGAGGATGGGTCTTAACGTTTCGTCCACCTTTGGTACGAGAAAGTAGTTTGAGTACACTCCTTTGTTTCTTTCCTTGAATGGTACTGTTTCTATGGCTTCTTTGTGGAGGAGTTCTTGTGCTTCCTCTATGAGTAGTGCTAGTTCTTTTGCTGAGCGCGCTTTTCTTTTTGGTTTCCTGTTTGGCGGTTTCTTTTCCAGTTCTATGCAATATCCGAACTGTATGATGTTCAGTATCCATTTGTCTTATTTTCTTCCATTCCTGGAAGAAGTGTTTTAGTCTGCCTCCTACTGGTGTTACATGTTCGTTGGATTTTAATCCGTGTAACCCTTTTTTGTTGTGCCCCTCCTGTAGCGGTGTCGTGCGGGTGGGCATGCTTGGTGGTGCGGAGTCACTTTGAGGTAGATTGCTGGCACCCTCTTCTTGTTTGCCCTCGTCCATTCGCCCACCCCCGAAAGGACTGGCCAGAGACTGGTATTGCCAGGTTTGTTTTTGCTGGTCCTGCTGCGCTCGATTGTCGTTCTGGTAGCCCTGCTGGAATGTCTGATGTGACGTTCCCGGCTGGTTTCCCCCTCTTCCGTTTGGCCTCCGTGTCGGTGCGCCTCTTCTCATTCCTCTGAATTGCAAGGCCCCCATGGACCTTGCAGTTTCATTTTCCTTTTTGAGTTTGGTGAGTTTCTCATCACTGGTGCTCAGAAAAGGGTTTCTCCATTGAAGAATGGAGTCCAGGATGTTATTCGGTACTTCCGGCTTGAAGCCTGAAATCCTCAGCCAGGCATGCCTTCTTTCTGTGACCCCGATCATCATGAGCCTGCTGGATGTGTCTGCCGCATCCAGGGCTGATTTCAGGCATGAGTTAGGTATATTCTTGCCTTCCTCCACCAGGTGCGTCGCTCTCTGTTGGTATTGCTCAGGGAGGTGTTTGAGCAGCTGTCCGACCTCATCCCAATGCTGGTACGTATGCCTGTTCAACAGGGCATTAGAGTTGGCAATGCACCAGTGTACAGCTGCATTCCTCTCTATTTTCCTTCCAGTGAAGTATATCCTCTTACTTTGGTGGTGGGCCGGAGTTTGTGGGAACGTTGGCCCTCTTTCTGACTGTTGCTGCAATGATGGAGTCAGCTGTGACGGATCCCTGGATGTAGGGAGGATCCTTAGAGGAGTGTTTGTATTTCTTCTCTGTCCTAGGTGTGACAGACCTGCAGCTTGCAGGTTCCTTGAATGCCTCCCTCCCCGGGTCCAGGACACTTGGTAGCATGGGAAGGAATTGACTCCTGGTTTGACTGGGGAGCAGGGTCTCTAAGAAGAAGCAGGCTTTTGTTTTTTCTTCCCCCAGTTTCACTCCATAAGCTGTTGCTGCGTTCCTGATGACCATGTTGTAGATACCAATGTTATCTGGCGGCGAAGGCCTCGAAGGAGACGTCTCCACAGCCTCTTCTGGGCTTTCAGCGTCTAGTTTCGGCCAATCCAGGTCCTGCACCACCGAGGATGCGGAGTCCAAACTCGTGCGCTGGTCTTACTCGCCTTCCTCGTCATAGTATAGGACCTCTTCCTCTTGGTGTTCTTGGTGCTTGGGAGTTTTCGGCGGCTCTTCGGCATCGAACTCCTCCTAGTCCTCGACTTGGAAGATCATTGTCGCCGGTTTGGTGAACGTCTTCGTCCTTTCGTTGAACTCTTTTCCTTTGCAGGATGTTATCCATTTCGGCCTCAAGCTTTCTCTTTTTCCTTTCCATCTCGGTGGCCTGTTCGGCGTAGTGTTTTGGACGATTTCTTCGACGCAGACGTTGACTTTGAAGTAGGCTTCGGGCAATTTTCCTTCGGCGTCGAGCGCTCCTTTTCGGGGACGTGCTTCGACGACCTAGGCTTTTCTTGCGTTTTCGCCTTCTGGGAGTCCTTTTTGAAGGATCCGCTGGGCTGTTTGTCCCTGGATGCAGCTGTGGGCGTCGAAATTTTCAGTGCCAGTGCTCCTTTCGTGGACTTACACTCTGTTTTTAGAGAGTCTGACTCAGCCTTTCGAGAGTCTGTCGGGCTTTTAGGGGGCGACGTCTATACCTCTTTTGTAGTTTTCTTATCGGTCTCTATGACTGTGTAGTCATCTGGCTCCTCGGCGATGTCCTCTTCGTCACAGGAGAGGACCAAGTCCCGAAACGACGGAGGTTGGCCTTTGCCTTGCATGCTGTGGTTGGCTATCCTCTGCCTCTCTCTAAACCTAAGACTCTACAGGGTGAAGACTGAGCAGGCGTTGCAATCCTTGCTTTCATGGTCGACCGGCAGAGGTTGCAAACCGGATGCAGGTCCTACTGCGCGTATTTGTGGTGGCAATTGCGGCAGAATTTGAACGGAGTCTTGTCCATTCCTGCGCTCAGGGGGCCCCCTGTGTGCGCATTCTCCGTAGGACGTCGAAGTCTTCGATGTTCTCCTCCTTCTTCACCGTCCCGGTTCAATGGTCTTGTTCCTAGATGTATTCTCCAATCTTTTTCTGCAGATTTCAGTCTTGTACTTTTATCCAAAAACTCTGGAACCTCTCTGACGATCTAGCCCCAACAGCGGAAAAAATAATCTGAAGATGGTGCCCAAGGGTGGGAGCTTCCACAGGAAGCGTGCCGACGTCACAGGTAGGACACCAAAAGGTGGGACGTCTATGTCCACCTGGGCTACGAAAACCCCCAAAAAACTACGATTCCGGACCCAACCACTAGACCGCGGAATAATGCACAGCATAGTGAATACAGAAAGATTCACGCTGCAAAACTTGAGTACTCAGAGGTGCAAGGAAGGCCTCTATTTTCCTATTTTATTCTTCACCAGGGAGAGCCAAGAGTAGAACCTTCCTTAATAATAAAAGCAATTTCCTGCTTCGGTTCTGTAGTTTGTGAGTGGGCAGTTTCTAGATTAATTACAGGGAGCATTTGGACTAGTGATTCTGGATAACTAAACAGTTGATGGTGATTTTGAACCATTTTGGAACAAAGCAAGAAATTCTCCCTCACTACAGCCTGTATAGGGGTTAGGTAGGAAAGCAGCAACAGGAAATCACACGTTTGTTGTCGTCTTGAGATCACGACTAATAAGTGCCATTCTTGCCCACCGATCTCTGCTAGGTTGAAGGTTTTGACCTTAACGTGAGGAAAAACTACATTAATGTCCAAATGGATATTATTGAGGAGTTTTTCCGTCATACTGCCTCTAGGCGCCTCAGTATGCCTCTGATCATCTTGGTCCATGAAAGGAAGTCACAGGTGGATCATCTGTACTGGAGGGGACCTATGAATTATACTGTATCTGTCATTTTTGATCCCCCACAGACCAACAGCCACATGCTTTCCGAATAGGGCTTGTTGATCAAATGGCATGTTGCATATTAGGTTGAGGAGGTGTTGCTGGACCTCAGGTCGAACATGGAGACAGAGGCTGACATTGCACTGGGATTATTGCTTCTAGAGGCTGTGTCCGTGACATCTAAAGTGCAATGAATACTGGCATTAGCTATTAGCTATATTTATTTATTTATTTATTTTGAGAGTTTTATATAGCGCGAACAAGATCTTTGCAGATATCAGAGCGCTTTACAAGGACAAGGGGGTCATAGACTAATAGACTGTAGTAGTTGAGGTAGATAGGTACAAGGTGCATAGTTACATAGGTAGGTCACAAGAGGTAGGTCAAAGGTGAGGTAGTGTCTTCTATCATAGATTAGGTACAAGGTGCATAGTCAAACAGTTGTGCCAATAATATAAAAGTACAAAAATAAGGAGCATATACTTGTTTAAGCGATCTTAAAATACTTAGCATGAAGATAGGCATAGTTGAGGTAGGAGATGAGTACAGGGTGTAAAGTCACACAGGTGCATCAAAAGTACAAGAGTAGGGAAAGTTGAGGTGGTGTAGGTACAGTATGCAAAGTCAGACAGGTGCGTCGACAGTATAAAAATGTACAAAGAGGGAATGTATACAATCACATAAGTCGATAAAACAAGAAATACAAATAGTCCAAGGGGTCAGGCAGGTAGTACAGAGCGGATTCTTGAGAGATGCAGGATAATAGATCATGTGTATTTGGCCATGAGGATCGCTTTTACTTCTTTCTTGAAAAGTTTGTTGGAGGAGATGAGCCTGGTTTCAGGAGGGAGTGAGTTCCAGATCCTGGGTGCCATTCCTGAGAAGGAGCGTTTATAGGTTTTTTCCTTCCGAAATCTTCGAGGCTTCAGCAGAAGATTGTTTGTGCTTCTAGTAGTTCTAGAGCCACCAGAAATTGTCAGCTTTTGAGTGAGGTAGGCGGGTGAGTTCATGTGTAAAGCCTTGTGTGTCATGCAGGCTATTTTCAGATGTATTCTGGCTTCAAAAGGTAGCCAGTTCAATGATTTAAGGTCAGGGGAGATATGCGAGTGCTTTTTTGAGCCAGTGATGAGTCTCGCTGCAGCGTTAAGGGACGCTCTTAGGGGTGCCGTTGTAGTTAGGGGGAGCCCGCAGAGGGCGGTGCTACCGTATTCTATGTGCGGGATGACTATAGATTGTACTGCAGTTTGGAAGTCTTTGGCTGGAAGGAAGGGTTTAAGTTTTCTCAAGGTATTGATTTGGAAGTTCGCTCCTTTCGTTGCCTTGCTGATGTGCTGCTGCATGTTGAGATTCAGAAAAGGGGGTGGTGATGAACAGAGTGCCTGAATTAAGCAGACCACTCTTACCCAGTCCAAAGATCAGGGCTTGATCCATCACCGTTTTTTAGCTCACTGCACCATCCCAGCTCAGAACTTGGCTATATGCAAATTAGTCTGTTCCTGTCCCAGTGCATGATGGGAACAGGGCAAACCAAACTACCAAGCCAATTCTTGTACTGGGAAGGAAACTAGCTTCCGGGGACCGGTTTCTGCCATTTCAGGCGTCGTCGGCCCGGCTTGCTTGAATCCTGATGGTGCAATGAGCAAGGGACTCACATCTGAGTATACCCTTCCACGCTTATGGTGGACAAAATGATTCAGAAATGGGGGTGGTGATGAACAGAGTGCCTGAATTAAGCAGACCACTCTTACCCAGTCCAAAGATCAGGGCTTGATCCATCACCGTTTTTTAGCTCACTGCACCATCCCAGCTCAGAACTTGGCTATATGCAAATTAGTCTGTTCCTGTCCCAGTGCATGATGGGAACAGGGCAAACCAAACTACCAAGCCAATTCTTGTACTGGGAAGGAAGAAATGCGTTACTTACCTGTAACTGCAGTTATCCAGTATTGGTGTCTTTCATAGATTCACATGCCTGAATCATTCCCCGTCGTCGAGACGGGTGTCTCCGGTACATAGAAAAGTAATGTCTTATAGACATACATAGAGAATAGTAGGCCTAAAGGCCTCACCTTAGTAACATATCCATGTCCTTTTGTAAAAAGGACCAAACTCTAGAGAAGAGCCAATCAGCTATCACCTCCCTCTAGAACCTTCCTGGCAGGAGCCTCAGTTCCTCAGATTTTCGTACGCACTAAGCTAAGTAGGCGTGACACAGAGAGTTAGGTGAGTCCTTCCAGGGGAGGCGGGAGGGTTGCATGTGAATCTATGAAAGACACCAATACTGGATAACTGCAGTTACAGGTAAGTAACGCATTTCTTATCCAGTATTATGGGTGTCTTTCATAGATTCACATGCCTGAATCAGAGTAGCAAGCAATGCAGACTGCACATTTCTGATGGAACAGCATATACAAGTCCTTAGATAAGACACATCATGCGAGCATGAACCATCATTAGACCTCCACAATAAGTATTACTAAAGAAATGTGCACACCAGAGTAGGATGGAGGGACGGAGGAAGGCTCACCTTACTGAAAAGATGGCGTAACACTGATTGTCTCACTGCTGCATCATTCATCAGCTCCATATCCAGGCAGTAGTGCCTAGTGAAGGTATGCGGCGACTTCCATGTTGCCGCCCTGCAAATGTCAATGACTGGCACCCCTGCAAAGAGAGCTAAAGAAGTGGACATGGCTCTCGTGGAGTGCGCTCTCACTTTGGAATGCAATGGCTGTCCAGCTTGGTCATGACAGAAAGCAATGGCTGCAGAAATCCATCTGGAGATGCTCTGCTTGGCAAGCGGTAGACATTTTCTAGGTCTGCTGTAAGCTATGAATAGCTGGTTAGATTTCCTGAATGTTTTCGTTTTGTCAGTGTAAACTTCAAGCATCGCTTGAGATCCAAAGAAAGCAGCGATCTCTCAGCTGCCGTGCTTGGGTTCGAAAAGAAGGAACGCAGAACCACAGGTTCATTTAGGTGGAAGTCCAACGGGACATTTGAGATAAACCTAGGATTGGTTCTCAGGATTGCTCTGTCGTTATTAAACTGTAGAAAAAGATCCTGGATTGAAAACGCCTGTAGCTCACTGACCCCCCCTTGCAGATGTGAGCGTCAGGAGGAGTGCTGATTTCCACGAGGCATACTTTAGGTCAGCTCTGTGTACTGGTTTGAACGGATGTTTCATGAGCTGGTTAAGAACCACATTGAGATGCCAGGCAGGTGGCAACATCCTTACTGGCGGGAAAGATCTGTATAATAGTTTTAGAAATTGCTTAATCAACCCGCTTGACCAGAGCGATGGACTCGTTGAAGTTCTTTATAACGAGATATTGCTGCTAAGTGTACTTTAATGGAGGAGTGGGCTAGGCCAGACTGTGCCAGATGTAATAGATACGGTAATATTTGCTCCGGTGATGTGGAGAAAGGCCGAATCCCGTGATCTGCACACCAAACACAAAAGCGCTTCCATTTCAGGGAATACGTCTTGGTCGTGCTATCCGCCCTTGCTCTGGCAAGAATGTCTACAGTGTTGTGGAATATTCAGATTGTGGAACTCTCTGAACTCAGGAGCCAGGCGACTAACCTGAGACCTCAGATCCAGATGTTGAACTTTATTGTTGTTCATTGTAAGCAGAGATAGATACTGCCGCAGGTGGACCGGCGGCTCCAGGGATAGACGGTGGAGCTCTGAGAACCAATGTTGCCTCGGCCAAGTTGGGGCTATTAAAATTAGAGTACAAGGCTCCACCTAAATTTTACTGAGGACTCTGGGAAGCATCGGGAATGGCGGAAAGGCGTACACAACGACGTTGCGCCCGGCGATGGAAGATGCATTCCCTAGAGACCCTGACTGGGGATGCCAACTTGCGAAGTGTGGGCATTTGGTGTTCATTGTCGTCGCAAATAGATCAATTTGCGGCGTGCCCCATCTGGAGAAGATCTGGTCGATAAATTGTTGATCTAGCTCCCACTCGTTTGACGATGTTTTCTGCCTGCTCAACAAGTCGGAGAGCACATTGTCCGTGCCTGGGACATATTCCGCTCTTAGGGTTATATTGTGGAGTATGAGCCAATTCCAGATTATTTTTTGCAACTTGCGATAGTGTGTCAGCGAGCGTGTCCCTCCCTCTTTGTTGAGGTAGTGCTTAGTCGTGGTGTTGTCTGTCCGGATGAGCACCAGGGAATGTTTCATTCTTGGCAGGAAAGCTTGAAGGGCCAGGAAGACTGCCCGCAGTTCGAGCAGATTGATATGTAGTTTCTTCGCCATAGGAGACTACTACCCGCTTATCTGTAGCTCTTGCAGAAAAGCTCCCCAGCCTTCCAAGGAGGCGCCTGTTGTGACAACATGAGGAGCAGCCGGAAGCAGGAATGACAAGCCTTGAGAGAGGTTTTGAGATGACATCCACCATTGCAGGGCTCCGACCATCTGAGGATTCACTTTTATGTGGTCGTCGAATGACCCTGTGCATTGGACCCACTGCTTCAAGAGCGCCTCCTGTAGATTCCTCATTCGTAGTCGACAGTGAGGATTCAGGAGGATACACGCTGACATCCCCAGGAGGGACGGACTGTCAAGAATTTCTTCGAGGCTACTATAGCAGCTAGTGCAAGGGGCTTGTACAACCTCTCTCTGGATGGGAAAGCTTTTGCTGAACGTGTGTCCAGGGTTGCACCTAGGAAACTGATGCACTGAGAAGGTTGTAGGACCGATTTTCCTGATTGAGGGTGAGACCCTAGCAATCGAAAAGCTTTAAACAGGCGTTGGAAGACCTGGACGCGTCTTCTAAGGATGGAGTCCTGACCAGCCAGTCATCCAGATACGGAAAGACTTGGTGATGGCACTGTCTGAGATATGCCACCACCGGGGTACGACATTTCGTGAATATGCGCGGTGCAGACTTGAGCCCGAAGGGCAGAACGCGAAACTGCATGTGTCTGCCCGCTATTGCAAATCACAAATACCTTTTTGGTGATTCCTGTGAATTGGGATATGGAAGTAAGCGTCCTGTATGTCTAGGGACGCCCTAAAATCCTGCTGTTACAGTAGTTGCAAGACCTCCTGGATCGTTACCATGCGAAACGACTACTTCTTAGGAATTTCTCCACTTCTTGTCTTTTTTCTGGATCAAAAGAAGCAAGAATAAAACCCTTTTCCCTTCTGAGATGGAGGTACTCTCTCTATTGCTCCTTTCTGCAGCATAATCGAGATCTCTCATAGAAGCAGCCATAGATTTTTGTTATTTCCGCTGTCCTGTACCTTGAAAGTATGACCTCCCAAAAGAGGATTGCTTGTTTTGCTGTTGTTGGCGCTGTTGATATTGCGGTCTACTCTGGCCTGAAGAGCAGGAAACCTGTATTAATAATTTCCTCTGTAGGAAGACTGTCCTCTTCCTCTATTTCTACAACAGGACTGGTTCTTATACTGTAGAGTGCCCAAAGGTCTCGCAGTGTCTGCTTCATCAATTTTTCGTGCCAAATAGTAACTGGCTAACATATGGCATGCCCAAAATCTTTGTTTGCACCTCAGGACGGAAAGAGGTTGCCTTCAGCCATCCTTGGAGCCGCAAGACTGCTGCTCCAGCCAACTGGCGGAACCCTGTCATAGCGATATCCATCGCGCAGTCTATAGTTTCTGACGTCGATGTTTCATCATCTAGCAGAATCCTCTTTACTTCCTCTTTGGATGAATCTGGCAATTCCGACAGCTAAGGGCTATGTGTGCCCACAATTGCCTATTATAGCGTCCCAAGAGCGCTAGGGCGTTCGCGGCCTTTACAGTCATTGCCGATATTGAGGAAAACCTGTTCCCAATGTTGTCCACTCTTCTTACCTCCTTGCCAGGAGGAAGCGACAAAGGGGCCGAAGGATTCCTGGAGGTCTTCTAGGCCGCCTGTGTCACCACGGAGTCCGGCTTAGGATGCCCTGTTAAACACGCGGGTGCTGTATCTGGCGCCCTATACTTCTTATCCAACTGAGGGATCACTGGTGATACAGAGGAGGGGTTCTGCATGACCTTTACCCTTTCTGACTATAGGTAATCGATAATCGGTATTGACCTTACTGCCTTCTTGAGAGGTTCTGTGAAGTCATACAAGAAGCAGACCGGGTCTTGAGAGACCATTGAGATCTTAAAACGTTGAGCAGCCCTCTCTACTACATTATAAGAGATTCCAAAATTGTCGGAATTTCCCTTGTCGACGGGTCCGCCGATGAGATCGGCGTCATAGACTATGCCGTCGTAGACGAGCAGTCATAGACGAGGCCGTCGTAGGCGACATCATAGACGATCCGTTGTAGACGAGGCCGTCGATGAGGAGCCATCGTAGAGGAGCAATCGTAGATGAGGCCATGGTAGACGAGGCCATGGTAGACGAGGCCATGGTAGACGAGGCCATGGTAGACGAGGCCATGGTAGACGAGGCCATGGTAGACGAGGCCATGGTAGACGAGGCCATGGTAGACGAGGCCATGGTAGATTAGGCCATGGTAGATTAGGCCATGGTAGACTAGGCCATCATCGACGCCGTAGACAGGCCGTCGTAGACGAGCAGTCATAGACGAGGCCGTCGATGACGATGCCGTCGTAGATGAGCCATCGAAGACAAGCCCTCGTAGATGAGGCCATCGTAGACGAGGCCATCGTCGACGCCATAGATAGGCCGTCGTAGACGAGGCCATCATAGACGAGGCCGTCGTCGACGACGCAGTCATAGACGAGGCCATCGTAGAGTAGGCCATCGTAGACGAGGCCATCGTAGACGAGGCCATCATAGACTAGGCCATCGCCGACGCCGTAAACAGGCCGTCATAGACGAGCAGTCATAGACAAGGTCGTCGTCGTCGAGTAGCAGTCGTAGACGAGCCGTCGTAGACGAGCCATTGTAGATGAGCCATCGTAGATGAGCCATCGTAGATGAGCCATCGTAGATGAGCCATCGTAGATGAGCCATCGTAGACGAGGCCATCGTAGATGGGGCTGTCGTCGACGCTGTAAACAGGCCATCGTCGACGAGCCGTCGTAGACGAGCCGTCGTAGACGAGGCCATCGTAGACGAGGCCATCGTAGACAAGGCCATCGTAGACGAGGCCATCATAGATGAGGCCATCGTAGACGAGGCCATCGTAAATGAGGCCATCGTCGACGCTGTAAACAGGCCATCGTCGACGAGCCGTCGTCGACGAGCCATCGTAGACGAGCCATCGTCGACGAGCCGTCGTAGACGAAACATCGTCGACGAGCCGTCGTAGACGAGCCATCGTAGACGAGCCGTCGTAGACGAGCCATCGTAGACGAGCCATCGTAGACGAGCCGTCCTAGACGAGCCGTCCTAGACGAGCCGTCCTAGACGAGCCGTCCTAGACGAGCCGTCCTAGACGAGGCCATCGTAGACGAGGCCATCGTAGACTAGGCCATCGTAGACTAGGCCATCGTAGACTAGGCCATCGTAGACTAGGCCATCGTAGACGAGGCCATCGTAGACGAGGCCATCGTAGACGAAGAGGCTGTAATAGGCAATGATGATGGTTTCTTTGTCGACGATCCTGTTGACGATGTTGGCTTCACCTCAGGAGGAATAGAAGACGCCTTCCTGAAGGGTCCTATGACCAGAGGAGGTGATTTTGACAGCTCAGAAGTCGCCTTTTTTACATGATTTTTCTCCAAAAGCAAGTCCTTTACTCTCCTTATCCACAGAGTGAGGAGATTTTTAAGAACTGCGCCCAGAAGACCCATGAGGGGTCTTTTTGAGGGCCTTCTCAGGATGTTCCCCTGAGGAATGCGTCTGAGGAGATTCTCTTCTCTTTTGAGGTCTCCTAGACGTTGAGGATAACGCCTCATCACGGTCACTGGAGAAAATAAAAAACCTCCTTTCTGGTCTTAGTGTTTGACACCATATTAAAAATCACCCTTTACAACCTCTCAAAAAACTTACTTGAGAAAGTGCGACATACCTTGTAGTCTTTGGCCTGTACCAGACCTTCTTTAAAGAATGTATTTGAAGATAATCCATAGTAGAAAAGAATCCTTGACAACAAAGTCATTTAATGAAGTGAAAAAACACAGAATCTGAGCAGAGCTCAGAGGAGACTCCCTTAGCACAACGTGCGGTAGAAAATCTGAGGAACTGAGGCTCCTGCCAGGAAGGTTCTAGAGGGAGGTGATAGCTGATTGGCTCTTCTCTAGAGTTTGGTCCTTTTTACAAAAGGACATGGATATGTTACTAAGGTGAGGCCTTTAGGCCTACTATTCTCTATGTATGTCTATAAGACATTACTTTTCTATGTACCGGAGACACCCGTCTCGACGACGGGGAATGATTCAGGCATGTGAATCTATGAAAGACACCCATAATACTGGATAAACTAGCTTCCGGGGACCGGTTTCTGCCATTTCAGGCGTCGTCGGCCCGGCTTGCTTGAATCCTGATGGTGCAATGAGCAAGGGACTCACACCCCCTTTTCTGAATAGTTTTTGGCCACTATAGGTGTGGCAGGGTATACTCAGACATGAGTCCCTTGCTCACTGCTCCATCAGGATTCAAGCAAGCCGGGCCGACGAGGCTGAAATGCCAGAAACCGGTCCCCGGTAGCTTGTCTCCTTTCTGGTGAAGAATTGGCTTGGTAGTTTGGTCTGCCCTGTTCCCATGATGCACTGGGCCAGGGACAGACTAATTTGCATATAGCCAGGTTCTGAGCTGGGATGGGGCAGTGAGCTAAATAACGGTGATGGATCAAGCCCTGATCTTTGGACTGGGTAAGAGTGGTCTGCTTAATTCAGACACTCTGTTCATCACCACCCCCTTTTCTGAATCGTTTTTGGCCACTATAGGTGTGGCAGGGTATACTCAGACATGAGTCCCTTGCTCACTGCTCCATCAGGATTCAAGCAAGCCGGGCCGACGAGGCTGAAATGCCAGAAACCGGTCCCCGGTAGCTTGTCTCCTTTCTGGTGAAGAATTGGCTTGGTAGTTTGGTCTGCCCTGTTCCCATGATGCACTGGGCCAGGGACAGACTAATTTGCATATAGCCAGGTTCTGAGCTGGGATGGGGCAGTGAGCTAAATAACGGTGATGGATCAAGCCCTGATCTTTGGACTGGGTAAGAGTGGTCTGCTTAATTCAGACACTCTGTTCATCACCACCCCCTTTTCTGAATCGTTTTTGGCCACTATAGGTGTGGCAGGGTATACTCAGACATGAGTCCCTTGCTCACTGCTCCATCAGGATTCAAGCAAGCCGGGCCGACGAGGCTGAAATGCCAGAAACCGGTCCCCGGTAGCTTGTCTCCTTTCTGGTGAAGAATTGGCTTGGTAGTTTGGTCTGCCCTGTTCCCATGATGCACTGGGCCAGGGACAGACTAATTTGCATATAGCCAGGTTCTGAGCTGGGATGGGGCAGTGAGCTAAATAACGGTGATGGATCAAGCCCTGATCTTTGGACTGGGTAAGAGTGGTCTGCTTAATTCAGACACTCTGTTCATCACCACCCCCTTTTCTGAATCGCATGTTGAGATTGGCGTCGAGTGTTATGCCTAAGCTATAACTTAGCCCTTAGACACCCTCTCCTTCGCCCTTTACTGTACTGCTTTGGGAGATTTTGAAGGAGCTCTCGCATCTCCTGGTTTGCAGCTTCTATTGCCACCCTCTTGTCCGCTGTGTCAGTCTTTCTGCTTCCCTTGCAGCTGGAGCACTGCTGGTGGCCTGGGTGGAGGCGCACTTGCAGGCCATGTGGACCATTTGAGAGTTGAGTAGGACCTACCCCTTTGTGTCAGTTGGGGCACTAGTTTGAATGTTTTCTATACTCTCGCCTTGACAGTCTCTTAAAAATTGTCAGAGGCTGATTTCCGTATGCCCTTGAGCAGGAGTAGAAACTGGACAGTACAGTGTGATTTGGAGAGTGTCTCCAGGAGGAAGTGGTCATTTTCCTGGATGACATACAATGTGCCACTTTGTGCAATGGCCCTCTGAATTACCTGATGATATGATGCAGTAGAGGCCTTCACTGGGTAAGGACCTAGACTACGGTGACCCGCGAGATCCACTTTATGGACTATGTGCTACACTCCGCTGCCTTTTGGCTAGGTTCTATAGAAAAGATGTATACATATATTCACTATAGTCATCCTAGGTATCATCAGTGGGGCACGGGACTGGTCGTAAGGGCTAGTGGCCATAGGCACCACCTGGCCCTGAATATGAAAGATTGGATACCTCTAGTGACTGTTTGGTGGATGAGGTGGACTGTCTGGCAAAGGAAGGTTTAGTTGCTCTAGCTTGGCAATTCCCTAGTGCTAGCTTGGGAGAGAAAAGCCTGAAAAATGGTTCTACCTCGAAGGACAGTCTACTCTTTGAGGAAAGGGTCCCGGCTGTGGTGGTTTTGCTCTGATTTTGGGGGTGGAGTGGGTGGAATGGGCTCAATGTTCTTGCCTCTAGGTGTGGACAGAGGACTCAAGGTCAGCTGTGCTCTCAGCTCTAGCGTCGAGGAGGTTTTCAACACCTGTGCCAATGAAGCCTTTGGTGCTGGCTTTGGATGGGCCACTAGCGTTGTGCACTCTTGGCATGGCTTGATAGCTGATTTGAGGGGGAGGAGGGGAATGGGTGTATACTTGTTAGACTGTGAAGCTTTTTGTTGTTACTTAACAGAGCCAGAAGGGGGTAGAGGTCCTTGGATTTTTGGGATATCCATGCTTCGCCTTGATGCTAGACTCTCTCAGGTGGGATGCTCTGTCTCACTGTGGGACTTTTTTTGAGGCCTTGGCTTGGTGACATGGGTATCAGGCGCCGAAGGTATACACAACCCGAGGTGTGATCCTCGTGCAAGGGCTAGTCCCTGGCCCGGGGGCCTACATCCTTGATCTGCTCATTGGATTCACTGGAAAGTAATGACTAAGACTGCATGACAGCTGCACGCACGGGAGACCAGACAGGCCACCCTTTTCCTGTTCTTTGATGCAGAGGGAGGCCTTTCCCTTATAATATGATTGAGGTTTCTGTGGTGCTTTGCTGGTACGCCGTCCTGTGGGACCAGCGTCATTCCCTTTGATGCCCGAGAGTATTTTTGAATCATAAGACAAGGCACAACGTACAGTAAGCGGTATTGTGGTCTGGGTACATGCACATGTTGTTTCTAAGTGGCAAGGAGGGCAATTAAAAGGGTGTCTGTTCCATTACCGACACAGCATGTTCTGGCGAATAAGGAATGGAAACGGTTCTCAGACCAGAGGGGCACGAGGCCCTCGATGTCTTGGGGCTTCGAAGAAGTTCTTCGGTGCTGTCAAAGTTGTTTACACTCCGAGAGGACGAAGTACTGGAGCTTGGATTAGACATGGGGTCTCTAACCAGTAGCTTGTGAGCTACTGTAGCTCTCCAGCTGCCTCCGAGTAGCTCACCTGTGTGCAGACCAACTTATCAAATTAGAAAGCTTTAGCCTGGTTGAATTAATATACATATAACAAAATTGAAATATATAACACTAATAATATTAAAAGCCCTCAATGTGTTTCACCAAACTAAGTAGCACTCTGTACAGAAACGGTTGGAGACCCCTGGAGACACAGTGGGTTGGAAATGTACCTGAACAGGGCCAGCAAAAAGTTGTTGTAATGTATTTGCATCAGACTCTGCTCACATTGGAACCCAAGGAAAAAAAAAAAAAAACACAATCTATCAGGCAGTATGTGCCCATGTTTAATGTACATCAAGAGGAGTCACTGCACCATCTTGTGACATGAAAGACTTCTTTGAAAAACGCAAATTTGAAAACATCTGAGCAAACACCAGATGGCAGGAGTATGGTAAGCAATCTACCGACACATTTCCTTGGACTGTCTCTAGTGCTTCTCTGAAATAAGACAGAATAGTAAGGATGTGACAGACTTCTGAAGGTTTATTTGCAATCCCTAAATGACAATTCCGCCCCTCTGATCAGAGACGTTTTACTGTATCAAAGATCAAGGAAGCAAGAACTGGAGGTCACACATTTGCACCAAAGCTAGGGAACTCACTACCTCCATCACCGAGATAGATCAGAGAAGAAACCAAATTCAGGAAATCCCTCAAAACATATTTTTTTGAATAACCTGCTTTTGTCTCAGTCACTATATGAGGGACTTGATCGTCCACGCTGCATGGCCAGTCGGGTAGCATGCTGGGCTGTGCAGCAATGAAATGGTGTGCAGATCCTGTGCTACTTTGTTCTCACTGTGTGCTTTTATCAGCTATCTGTCCAGGTCAATATTTTTTGAAGATTATGAAGGGCTGCTGTAGGAAGGTAGATCCCTGACTATGGTTGCCCCCAACTTTTTGCCTGGTGTTTTGCTGGTTTTCTGACTTAGTTGACCTGGGGCCCTGCTATTCAGGACCCCAGGCCCACTGCTCTCTCTGTTAACCCCTTCGACGCTGATGACGAGCTGGGCTCGTCATGAGGTAGCCTCCTCGCACGCTCATGACGAGCCCAGCTCGTCATGAATCATGGGAATCAACAAATCTCAGCACAGGAGGGGAATACCATCAGCATTGATGTGGTTAAAATGGATTCCATGTACCCTAGGGTACATATCTGATTGTCACTGGGCCCTCTCCAAGTCCCTGTACCCAGGGCTGAGGTGCACCCAGAAGTCTCCCAGGGGCTGCAGCATGTATTATGCCACCCCTGGGCTGACTAACTGAACAGACACAACTGGCTGCTTGACAGCTGGGGCAAGGTGGTGTAATCACCCTTTGCTTTAGATATAGTATACCTATATCTAACCCTCAAATGGACACACAGATCTCCTATCAGTCACTCCTATGGCAGGCCTTAACAATCCTGAAGGCAGAGTGCTTGGAATCGTGTGAGATAGTGCTCTGGCATGAGCTGAGCCTGTCTGCGGCTTTCGGGATCTATCCCTTAGCCGTTTCCATGATAGCGTCAGACCATATACTCTTAAGTGCCTTATAATCCTCGCGGTTATGGTAACTTTGGACTGACATTATCTAAACATGTTGTGTAAGGTGTCATACGCTTTGGAATACTACCCCCTCGCCAGTTCTGGCGACGGGGGTAGCATTCCACCCCTCTAGAGGGAGAAGACATGTTGGTAACCTGTAACCCCGGTTAAAGTCAGACATAGCCTCAGCTCCACAAAATGGATGCTGCCACCGAGACACAAGTCTGCCCTCCTGCTGCTGGGAGTCCTCCCAGCAAACGGAGGCCTGGACAAAGGGTTTCCTGTCAGGGGCGGTGCCAGCACCGTCCCAGACAGGATTTTGTGTATCCAAGGTAGGCAGGGCTTTAGAGGAAGGTGACTGCAAGTGGCACCCCGGTGCTCACTGTGCATAGGCCGGCTTGAACCAGTTCTAGGGGCACTCCAGCCCCTGAGCTGGGGAAAGCCCGCCAAAGGATAGGGGTGTAACCACCCCCCTCCTAGTCCCACCCATAGGGCAGGACTTAGCCGCGTGCCAGCCCCCTTTTGCAGGATAAAGGTAGGAGCAGGCCCCCTTCCAAATTAGATCATCTTTGAATCCTGAAACTACTTTCCACGAAAGGAACTCAAGACTTCTTCCTAAGATTTCTCCCTTGTGACTAAGGAGTAGTCACCCTGCAGCAGCAGGCACCAACCAAGCATCGCGGTCTGCTGTAAGTCCCCTCACCGGATCAAGACTGCCCAGCTCGACGAGAACCGGCTTCCCTGGCACCTCTGACCTCTACCTGCATCATCAGCCCAGCTGTGATTCGTGGGTGTGACGAGACCTCGAGGGACCGGCCATCTTCCAAGACTGCACGACGCTTGACCAGCACGACTCCCGAGTGACCCTCGACCGAGTGCTTTGGGGTAAGAGAAGCCCCAACCCTGAGCAGCTCCAGCACCGAAGTTCAGCTCCCCTGCATCCACGAGATCTGCGTGGGGCCCTTCTGCTCTTTGCTGCTCACCGCGTTGTCCAGGTCGCTTGCCCGTTGGCTAGTGGCCCTCTGACGACGAACTTCGACGATAAACACCGCTGGTCTGGTTGCTCCAGACTGGCCCTTGCTCCCCTCCAACAGAGGAGCACCCTGGACCCTCCTGGTCCATTCCAGACGCCATTTTAAGTCCACCGCGTGGGCTTGCATTTGCCAAGACTTGTTGCCCCAATCCTGGGTCCAGCGACGTCGACAGCAGATATCTTCGTGGGACAGCTCGCACCTCCATCCTGGTCGCCGACAACGCCTCCTGGTCCGAGAGACTGCAGAGCCCAGCAGCGCCCACTCACCTGGTTGAGGTGACTTCGTCCGGTGCCACTCTGGTGCCCACCTAAATCACTGGCTAGTGATTCAGAACTTGGTCCCCTCTGCTTACAGGTCTTCTTCCCGATCCAGGCTTGGATCCCCAAGAACTTCTTCACTGGTCGCCTGCCAGCAACTTCTTTCTTCAGGCTCCTGGTTCATCAACGAAGAAACCCGACGACATTTGAACCCTATGCAGCCGCAGCCCCTGGGCTAGGTAAACCGAGTACTCCGGTGCTCCAGCGTAGACCAACTCTCTAAGTGTCTAGAACCACTTTCGTTTTTGACCTACCTAGTCGGGTTCGCCCGAAAACACTAACTTTGCTTTTACTAGCCTCCATAGACTTTTTCCCGCCTTACGCGTGAGAGTTCCCACTCTGCACACGACGTCCCTAGGCCTCCTGCTTGTAATTAAGGGTTCAGTAGTCCAGTCCTAGCGATCCTAAAGCCTATGAGAATAGTTACTTACCTGCTAGTATTTCGCATTCCACTTGTATAGTATATGGTTTTTCGTGCCCCTCGGGCATTTGTGTAAATTGTGCGACTTTAAGTATTTCTTTAAGAGTTTTGTTGTGTGCTTAGCTCCCTGTCTCATAAAGAGCCAGGGTAGTCTTGTTATAAATAAATATACTTTATTTTTCATAACAACTTGTGTGGTGTCCTTTCACTTGGTGTTCAAGGGGTATATGTGATGGTAAAACAGCTGGCTTAACACGCCCTCTAGAGTTTAGCCTAAAGACTGCACGTGTCCATGCTACTAGGATAGCTGGTCTATCAGGTTGACTTACAACCAAACATCAATAAGGGTTGTTTGGACTGATACATAGTGTTCACTAGAATAGTGAGCACTGCATATCAGGCCAACTTCTCACATTGGTGAGCAGCGGTTGGGATTTGAGCTTGCCGTTTTACCACACGTATCCTAAGAATATCATTTGAAAGATCACATAAGTACTAAGGTACATATAACAGCTTAGAATACTCTGAGTTCTACTGAGCCAGCTGTTGTAGCTCCTAGGGCCTAGCACACCCTAAACTACAACTCTAGCAAGGCATCAGTAGGCAAACATAGTGTAGGTAAGTGCACCACTTACACCTCACTAGAAAAGCATGTCTACCCATGGAGAGTCTTCAGAGACTCCCCTAGTGGTCATTGACCCTCTACAAGTCAAATCAAGATATGCAGCTCTCAGTTTCCAGGAAATGAGACAAGTGTGTACCTCCAGGAAACTGAAACAGGGGTCTAACCCCACCATTCCCTTTCTGATAGGTCTCTTAGAGACATATGATGCTAGGAAAATTTCTCAGCTAGATGGGAATATGCCAGCCCTAGAGGGTGACCTTGGTGATCCAGACCTCCTCAACACTAATGAAAATGCAGTTGAGGAGGAGGACCAAGAGGACATCTCTGAGGGTGAGGCAAACAAGGGTCCTGAGTTAGTCAGCAGACTCACTAGGGCCAACTTAGACCTACTTGGGCAAGGATCTGGGGGACCCCCAGTACTGACCCTAATGAGGCCTAACCTTGGAGTTAGAAGAGGTAGATCTCCTTCTAGGGACTCCAGTGTATCTCTGCACTCTAATGCCTCTTCTCAGAGGAGAAGGATTTCTCCCCAGAGGAGATTGACTTCCCCTCACAGAAGAGAGCATGAAGCAAGGATGAAGCAGGCTAATCTGAGGATTGAAAGGGAAGAACTTGCCCTGGCCAAAGAAAAGCTTGCCTTTGCTAGAGAACAGCAGATGAGTGGGACAGTTCCCACTGGTGGCAGCAATCTCCCAAGAGATAAGGAAAGGAGTTTAGATACTAAACACCTGACTAAGATAGTGCCCCCCTTTAAACAAGGGGATGACATCCAGAAATGGATGGCTGCTTTGGAGAGGGCCTGCACTGTCCAGTGCATCCCCCAAAGTCAGTGGGCAGCTATACTGTGGCTCTCCTTTGATGGCAAATGTAGAGATAAGCTCCTCACTACTAGAGTTGAGGATGCTAATAATTACCAAGTGCTGAAAAATACACTGGTTGATGGGTTTGGCTTAACCACTGAGCAGTACAGGTTGCTGTTCAGGGATACCCAGAAAACTCAGTCTCAGGATTGGGCTGACTTTGTTGATTGTGCCACTAAGGCTTTGGAAGGCTGGCTACTGGGTAGCAAGGTTACTGACTTCACAGGATAGTATAATCTTATTATGAGAGAGCAAGTCTTAAATAATTGTCAGAACCAGTTATTACACCAGCACCTGGTAGACTCTGATCTGACCTCTCCACAAGAATTGGGTAAGAGGGCAGACAAATGGGTCAGAACCAGGATTAGGCCTAAGAACCAAGGTGGTGACCAGAAAAAGGAATCAACCAAGCCTCAAGAGAAGGGTGGGGATAAATCTACAGAGAAAACTTCCCTAGGGCCCCAAAACTCCAAGAATGGGGGTGGGTCCCAAGACACTTCCTCTACCCAGAAGAAACCTTATTGTTATCCCTGTAAACAGGTGGGTCATTTGAAAACTGACAGCAGTTGCCCAAAGAACAACAATAAGGAGAACATACCGCCAAGTAACATTCCCAAACCCCCTGTTACTACTAGTAGTAATCCCCCAGGTGGTGGGAGTGCCCCCAAGAATTTGGGTGCATTTACTTTGTGAGTTCCTGGGGACTCTGGCCTAACCAGGTCCCCAAACCTAGATACTCTTGTCTGTGAGACTGGCATGGGGTTTGCCAACTTCACAACTTGTCCCAACACTTTGAGCAAGTACAGACAGGAGCCCCTCATCAATGGTATAAAAGTTGAGGCCTATAGAGATACAGGGGCTAGCATCACCATGGTGACAGAGTCTAGTCCCCTCAAGGCAACTTTTACCTGGTGCCACATACCAGGTGACCAATATTGATGGAGTACAGAGAAATCATCCCATGGCAGTGGTAAATCTCAGCTGGGGAGGTGTCACTGGCCACAAGAGAGTGGCAGTGTCACCAAACTTGCCTGTAGATTGCCTACTGGGGAATGATTTAGAGCTCTCAGCCTGGGCTGAGGTAGAGCAAGAAACCCATTTTAAAATGGTGAACCTCCATGGTAAGGTTTGAATATGCTACTTACCAGTATGCATCTGTTCTTGGCATGTAGGGCTGCTAACATTCATATCTAGTGCATAGATCGCCGCCTAGTGTTGGGTCTGGATGATTGCACATTGTTGTCCTGGAAGAGTCTTCGAAGTATCACGAGATAGGTGGCTCCTCCCCTGGACTACAGTGCGCATGGGCATCGACTCCATCCCCAGATTGTTTTTAGCCTTTGTGGCAGAGATGGAGTGAAATAGTGTAAAGGATGTCCATGCTAATGATTGAATGCAAGAGAGTAACTGCAGCTGCTACGGGCACCGGGGAGGAGGGCGGGCGATATGAATGTTAGCAGTCCTACATGCCAAGAACAGATGCATACTGGTAAGTAGCATATTCAGTTCGAGGCATGTGGGCTGCTAAATTCATATCTAGTGCATAGAATACATAGCAGTCCCTCCACTAAGGGCGGTTGCCCGTGCCAGCTGCAGAAGCTTGAAAGAGTGTTTTGAGAACAGCCTGTCCTACAGCTGCTTGCTGTTTGGAATGCACATCGACACAGTAATGTTTGGTAAATGTGTGTGGTGTAGACCACGTAGCTGCTCTACAAATGTCTTCCAAAGGAATGTTGCCTAGGAAAGCCATGGAGGCCCCCAACTTGCGTGTGGAGTGCGCCCTTGGGGGTATTGTTAAAGTACGTTTAGCTTTTTGATAACAGATTTGAATGCACTTAACAATCCATCTGGCTATTCCTGCTTTGGAAATAGGGTTGCCTTTGTGCTGTGCTGAGAAGGCAACAAAAAGTTGTTGTGTTTTCCTAAAGTGTTGTGTTCTGTCAATGTAGTACATCAACGCCCTCCTAACGTCTAATGTATGAAGCATTCTTTCTGCTACCGTTTGTGGGTTTTGAAAGAATGCGGGCAGGTCAATAGTTTGGTTGATATGAAACTGGGACACCACCTTCGGAAGGAATTTGGGGTTAGTGCGTAGTACTACCCTGTTTGAATGAATTTGTATGAATGGCTCCTGGACTGTGAGCGCTTGCAGCTCACTAACACGTCTGAGCGACGTAATAGCAATGAGAAATGCCACTTTCCATGTGAGGAACTGAAGCTCGCAGGAGTGCAGTGGCTCGAAAGGTGGGCCCATCAGCCTAGTGAGGACCACATTGAGGTTCCACACTGGAGCTGGTGGTGTTCTCGGAGGAATGACTCGTTTCAGTCCCTCCAGGAAGGCTTTAATGGCAGGCACCCTGAAAACAGAGAGATGCTGCCTGTTCTGGAGATAAGCCGCTATGGCGGATAAGTGTATCCGAATGGAAGCGTACGCTAGATTGCATCTGTAAAGATGTAACAAATAGCAGATGATGTTAGGAATGGATGCGTCTAGCGGGTTGATATCGTGTTCTGTACAGTAAATGACAAACCGCTTCCATTTTGCTGCATAGCAAGCTCTGGTAGTGGGCTTTCTTGCCTCTCGTATGATATCCATGCATTCTGGAGGCAGGTTGAGGTAGCCAAACTCTAGGACCTCAGGAGCCAGATCGCCAGGTTGAGCTGTTGCGGATCTGGATGCTGAATGTCGCCATGGTTCTGCGTCAAGAGGCTTGGGGAGAGATGCAGCCTTTGATGCGGTACCACGGAAAGTTCTAGAAACGTGGTGTACCATGGTTGGCGTGCCCACGTTGGAGCAACCAGGATGAGCGTCATCGAGTGTTGCTTTAGCTTTCTTGCCACCAGCGGAATGAGAGGCGCTGGGGGAAAAGCGTACGCAAATCTGCCTGACCAGTTCATCCATATCGCATTCCCTTGCGATTCCGGGTGAGGGAACCTGGCGGCAAAGCTTTGGCATTTTGCGTTTTCCTGTGTGGCTAACAGGTCTATCTCTGGATGACCCCACTGCTGGAAGTACGGGTGGAGTACTGATGGATGTATCTCCCACTCGTGCATTTGATGGCTGTATCTGCTGAGCAGATCCGCCATTTGATTGTCCTTGCCCGGGAGGTGTTCTGCCATGAGGAAAATGTTCCTCTGAATGGCCCACTTCCACATGCTCTGAGCCAGGTGAGACAGCTGTGGCGAGTGAGTACCTCCCTGCTTCTGGATGTAGTACATGGCTGTCATGTTGTCCGTCCGGATCAACACGACCTTGTTGCACAGATGTACTTTGAAGGACTTGAGCGCCATGAAGATTGCCATCAATTCCAGGTAGTTGATGTGCAACTTCTGTTGCTGGGTGGACCACAGTCCCTGCACCGTGTAGTGGAGCACATGCGCTCCCCACCCTTGGAGAGATGCGTCCGCTGTTAGGATAATCTGCGGCACAGGCTCTTGGAGCGGTCGTCCCTTGCAAAGATTGTGTGGATTCCACCAATGCAGAGAGTTGTATGCTCGACCGGTCACCAACACTAGGTCTGTTAGTTGTCCCTGAGCCTGTGTCCACTGATTCGCTAAGCATTCTTGGAGTGGACGCATGTGCAACCTTGCGTGCGGGACTATGAAGATGCAGGAGGCCATCATGCCTATCAACTGCATGAACACCCTCGCTGGTAGGGAGTGTTGTGGTCTGAACCTCTGGATCAGCGACTGAATGTTGTCGATCCTGACTGGGTTTGGCTGAGCCATAGCAGTCAGGGTATTTATTGTCGCACCGAGATACTGCCGCACATGGGCTGGTTGAAGGTTCGACTTTGGGTAGTTTAGCGAGAACCCCAGACTGTGGAGGAGGTGAATGGTGTGGGACATGTCCGCGGCGCACTGCCGTTCCGACTTTGCTTGAACGAGCCAGTCGTCCAGGTAAGGGTAGACATGTATGTTCTGCCTCCTGAGGTGCGCCGCAACTGTCGCCAGACACTTTGTAAATACTCTTGGGGCAGTGGTCACTCCGAAGGGTAGGACCTTGAACTGATAGTGCCTGTTTTGAATGGTAAACCTGAGGTATTTTCTGTGGGATGGGTGGAGTGGTATGTGGAAATAAGCATCCTTGAGGTCCAAGGTTGCTAGGAAGTCCCCTTGGTTTAGCAGGGGAAGAATCTGCTGCAGTGTAAGCATGTGAAAGTGTTCTGACAGTATATACAGGTTGAGGGGGCGTAGATCCAGAATGGGTCTGAGGGATCCGTCCTTTTTTGGGATAAGGAAGTACAGGGAATAGACCCCTGTGCCTTCCTCCTCCACTGGTACGAGCTCGATTGCGCCTTTTTGCAGCATCACCACAACTTCCTGCTGCAATAAGTGCAAGTGCTCTGCTGACATAGGACGTTGTCTTGGGGGAATGGTGGGTGGAGTAGATGTTAACTCCAAACAATAGCCGTACTGGATAAGCTGTCTTACCCACCTGTCTGTGGTGATGGATGTCCAGACTGGCAGGAACTGCTGGAGTCTCCCCCCGACAGGTGTTGGATGGTCGGGGGGCAGTGACAGAGAGTCACTGTTTGTTGGCGGCAGAGGAACGGGAGTTGTTGTTTCCTCTGCCTCTGCCCTTGGCACTGTTACCCCTGTAACCCCCTCTACCCTGCTTGGGGTACGAGGATTGTGCACCACCTTTTGTGAATTGTGTCTGTTGACCCAAGTGTCCTCTGGTAACACCACGTGCTCCTGAGCGACGAAAAGTGCTCCCCCTGAATTGTTGAGACTGAAGCGCCCCCATGAACTTAGCGGTCTCATTGTCCTTTTTAATTTTTTCGAGGGTGGTGTCAACATCTGGGCCAAACAGTCTGTCAGGATTAACGGGCTGGTTGAGTATGGTTGTTTGAATGTCAGGTTTAAATCCTGATATGCGAAGCCATGCCTGTCGCCTTAACATGACGCTAGTGTTAATCGCCCTAGCCGCTGTATCAGCCACATCAAGTGCACACTTTATTGCGGCGTTTGAGATGAGCTTTCCCTCTTGTATGAGCATTTCGGCTGCCTCCTTAAACTCATCAGGTAGGTGTTGAAGGAGCTGTTCTAGGGTGTCGTAATGCGCTCTATCGTATCGTGCCAATAGTGCCTGTGTGTTTGATATACGCCAGATATTGGCAGCCTGTGCAGCCACCCGTTTGCCCGATGCCTCAAGCACTTTCGACTCCTTGTCTGGGGGAGGAGCTTCACCCGTTGTTTGGGAGTTTGCCCTCTTGCGGGCATTGGCGACCACCAACGAATCCAGAGGCAACTGTCCCCGAATATATGCAGGGTCCCCAGGTGCTGGCCTGTATTTCTTTTCGATACGTGGGTTTACCACTCTCGCCCTGGTAGGTTCTTTAAAGATCTCTGGGGCATGCTTAAGGACACCTTTTAGCATAGGAAGTGTCTTAACTGTTCTTTCTGAGACAGAGAAAGTGTCAAACAAAAAATCTTCCTCCACCGGGTCAGCATGCATGTCCACATCATGATTTGCAGCTGCCCTCTCTATCAAAGCATTAAATGCTGCTGAATCCTCAGTTGGTGATGTACGTGCACCAAAACCCTGTGGGTACTGTACCACCTGATGTCCACCCTGGTCACCAGTGTCGTCATATGAGTCCTGTTGACCATCAGGGTCATTGGCAGCTGGGAAATTGTACTGGTCATATTGGTTATCATCCTCTCCCCCTGACTGGTTGGGGGAAGGTGATGGACTCCTCCTTGGTGGTGGCTGAATAGGTTCAGCAAGGGCAGGAATGTCCTGTGCCGCCCTCTTCTTTTTTAGTGGAATGACATAGGATTCCAATGGTTGGGAAGTGATCTTTCTTTTATAGAGGGTCAATTTCCCTGTTTCGGCATCGATGTAATGCTCAGATTGGTCTTCCGAGGCATTTGTCGGCACCGATCTGGGTGCAAACGCCTTTGGTGCCACCTTAGGTGGCAGAGTGTAGAGAAGCTTGGTCGAAGTCTTCGCAGGTGTGTCCACCGGTTTCGGAGCCGTTGACCTCAAAGTCTTCTCCCGAATACGTTTGAGGGAGTCGGTGACCTGTTTTGTGAACGAGGCGGAGGGTTTGGTACCCGACGCCCGATGTTCCGTAGCGTCGGAGGCGCTTGGTGTGGACGAGTGTGCAGCCGACGAATCTTCTGCTTCAACGGCTCCTGGCTCCGTGGTAGGCTTAGGCGCCGACACCGTTGCCGCAGACCCGGCATCCGTGTGCCGATGCATTGTGCCTCCGGGCTTCGGATCGTGGCCCTTAGTAGACTTCGATTCGACTGTGCGTTTACTTGTGGGCGCTGCAGCTTTGTCCGAAGGCGCGTCAACAGCCTTAGTGGAACGTGCCGGAGCGACCGTGCTCGAGACGTGATGGACAACCTTCTTAGAGGACGGCTCCTTGGCCCCCTTCTGCTGCGCTGTCGACTCGACAGTTTTCTTCGACTTCGGAGGGCGACGGAGTCGATGAGGGAGCAGGCTTTGAAATTTTTGGTGGGACGTCGGCCATTTTAGGTGTTGCCGAATCCGAAGGTTTCGGTTTTGGCGGGACGTCGGCCATCTTTTGTGTAGTCGAGTCCGAAGGCTTCGGTTTCGGTTTCGATACGCGCAATGGCGGCTCCGCTGGAGTGTCCGTGGCCGGGCCAGAAGGCGGGGCCGGGGAGAGCGGTGCAGGGTCGTGGGTAAGGCCGAGTGGCGATCCCGTGACCCGAGCCTGAGCCATGTAACTTTCGGGGCATAGCTCTTCCTCTGAGCTATCTTCCGCGGCCCCATAAACTTCTTCGTCGTCCCCTACCTCCTCGACGTATTCAAGGTCTTGGCCCAGTTCCTCGACGTGTTCTTCTGGATAGGCCTGGACCTCCGTCGACGGGAGTGAAATCTGAAGATAATGGCTTTGGCCTTCTTCTGCGGGGTCGTCGAATATATCGTCGGGTGCCGGAGCCGCTCGCTGTGCCTCAAGGCGCACCGCGCGCCGAAGCTTGAGCGTTTTCTTGGACCTGAACTTCGAGCAGGCCATGCAGTTGTCCTCGCTGTGGTCCGGCGAGAGGCATTTATTACAGACTGGATGCACGTCGATATGTGGATATTTGGATCCACAGACGGGGCAGAACTTGAACGGACTCTGCTCCATGAGAAGTTCGTCGGGGTCTTGCTGCGACGAGAGGGCCTCGATGTTGGAAGAGTCACTCGACTCCGCAGAATCCCGACTCAAAGAGCCGGATGATGCTCGAGACCGCACGCAAACAATACCGACGCAGGTAACGAAGGCCTTTTGGCCTTAAGAAGAGATTTTTACGATTCCGACACGGAGACGTCGAAATCACATCCGAACCCAATGGCGGGAAAAAACAATCTGGGGATGGAGTCGATGCCCATGCGCACTGTAGTCCAGGGGAGGAGCCACCTATCTCGTGATACTTCGAAGACTCTTCCAGGACAACAATGTGCAATCATCCGGACCCAACACTAGGCGGCGATCTATGCACTAGATATGAATTTAGCAGCCCACATGCCTCGAACAGTGGGGCAGTGATAGCCACAGCCCCAGTCCAAGATGTCCTCCCTGAACAGGTCAGGAGGGCTGTGCCAGTCACAGCCCAATCTCAGACAGCTTCCTTCCCAGAAAAGGTTGGCAAGGCTGTGATGGTCACAGCCCATACCCAAACTGAGTCCCTTCCTGAAAAGGTTGGTGGAGTTGTGATGGCCACAGCTCAAACTCAGACAGATAATAGTGTTGTGAAGCCTGAAACTATGGATCACTCCACTCAGACAGAGAGCATTGAGGAGGAAGAGAAATCTCCCTCCCACCAGACTTTAGGAAAGGATCAGCCTCCTCAGGGAACTGACCTGACCCCTTGTGAAGAAACTGCCCCAGAGGTAGTCAGGCCTAGCCTGGCAAAGTCTCTGATGTCAGTGGACCCTTCCAAGGTGGGACCCAGTCTGGAGCAGGTAACCTGCCCCTCTCTACCCTGCCTCAGCCAGCCCAGGGCTGTAGAGGTCAGGCAGGCCAGTGTTGGACCCCAAAGGGCCCCCTGTCCAAAAGAACTTCCCAATCAGCAGATTAAGGGCACTGAAGCTAGTAATCCTAGCCAAGTGAAAATAAAACAGACTCCTGAGGGATCCCCCTTAAACCTAGTTAGGGAACTCCCACAGATGGACATTGTTGGGTGTGAGAAGTTGGCCTGATATATAATGTTCACTATTCTAGTGAGCACTCTGTATCAGTCCAAACAACCCTTATTGATGATTGGTTGTAAGTCAACCTTATAGACCAGCTATCCTAGTAGCATGGATACGAGCAGTCTAAGGCTAAGACTCTAGAGGGCGTGTTAAGCCAGCTGTTTTACCATCACATTACCCCTTGAACACCAAGTGAAAGGACACCACACAAGTTGTTATCAAAAATAAAGTATATTTATTTATAACAAGACTACCCTGGCTCTTTATGAGACAGGGAGCTAAGCACACAACAAAACTCAAAGAATTACTGAAAGTCGCACAATTTACACAAATGCCCGAGGGGCACAAAAAACCATATACACAAGAAGTGGAATGCGAAGTTACTAGCAGGTAAGCAATACTTTTCTAGACTGTAGAAACGCTAGGCCTACAATGCTGAACCCTTAGATTAGAAGCAGGAGGCCTAGGGACGCCGTGTGCAGAGTGGGAACTCTCACGCGTAATGCGGGAACAAGTCTATGGATACTAGCACTTTGCAAAGTTACTGTTCTCGGGCGAACCCGACTAGGTGGGTCGAAAACAAGGGTGGATCCGAACACTTAGGGTGTTGGACTATGCTGGAGCACCGGAGTACTCAGTTTACCTAGCCCAGGGGCTGCGGCTGAATAGGGTTCAAGTTGCGTCGGAAACCCTCGTTGAAGATCCAGGAGCCTGAAGAAAGAAGTTGCTGGCAGGCGGCCAGTGAAGGAGTTCGTGGTGATCCAAGCCTGGATCAGGGAAGAAGAAACCTGTAAGCAGAGGGGACCAAGTTCTGAATCACTAGCCAGTGATTAAGGTGGGCACCAGGATGGCACCGGACGAAGTCACCTCAGCCAGGTGAGTGGGCGCTGCTGGGCTCTGCAGTCTCTCGGACCAGGAGGCGTTGTCGGCGACCAGGATGGAGGTGCGAGCTGTCCCACGAAGGTCTCTGCTGTCGACGTCGCTGGACCCAGGATTGGGGCAACAAGTCTTGGCAAATGCAAGGCCCACGCGGTGGACCTACAATGGCGTCTTGAGTGGACCAGGAGGGTCCAGGGTGCTTCTCTGAAGCAAGGGCCAGTCTGGAGCAACCAGACCAGCGGTGTTTGTTAGAGTTCGTCATCAGAGGGTCACTAGCCAACGGGCAAGCGACCTGGACAACGCGGTGAGCAGCAAAAAGCAGAAGGGCCCCACGCAGATCTCGTGGATGCAGGGGGGCTGAACTTCAGTGCTGGAGCTGCTCAGGGTCGGGGCTTCTCTTAACCGAAAGCACTCAGTCGAGGGTCACTCGGTGGTCGTGCTGGACAAGCGTCGTACAGTTCTGAAGATGGCCGGTCCCTCGAGGTCTCGTCGCACCCACGGATCACAGCTGGGCTGATGATGTAGGTTGAGGTCAGAGGTGCCAGGGAAGCCGGTTCTCGTCGTGCTGGAGCAGTCTTGATCCGGAGGAGAGACTGGCAACAAACCGCGATACTTGGTTGGTGCCTGCTGCTGCAGGGTGACTACTCCTTAGTCACAAGGGAGAAATCTTGGGAAGAGTCTTGAGGTCTTCGTGTAGAAGGTCGGTTCAGGATTCAAAGATTGATCTAATTTGGAAGGGGGCCAGTTCCTACCTTTATCCTGCAAAAAGGGGCTGGCACGCGACTAAGTCCTGCCCTATGGGTGGGACTAGGAGGGGGTGGTTACACCCCTCTCCTTTGGCGGGCTTTCCCCAGATCAGGGGCTGGAGTGCCCCTGGAACTGGTTCAAGCCGGCCTATGCACAGTGAGCACCGGGGTGCCACTTGCAGTCACCTTCCTCTAAAGCCCTGCCTACCTAGGATACACAAAATCCTGTCTGGGACGGTGCTGGCACCGCCCCTGGCAGGAAACCCTTTGTCCTTGCCTCCTGGGCTGGGAGGACTCCCAGCAGCAGGAGGGCAGACTTGTGTCTCGGTGGCAGCATCCATTTTGTGGAGCTAAGGCTCTGTCTGACTTTAACCGGGGTTACAGGTTACATACATGTCGTGTCCCTCTAGAAGGGTGGAATGCTAACCCCGTCGCCAGAATTGGCGAGGGGTTAGTATTCCAATTCGTATGACACCTTACTCGACATGTTTTGATAAAGCGATACCAGAGTTGGCACATAACCGCGAGGATTATAATGCACTTAAGAGTATATGGTATGCGATATCATGGAAACGGCTAAGGGATGGATCCCGAAAGCCGCAGACAGGCTCAGCTCATGCCAGAGCACTATCTCACACGATTCCAAGCACTCTGCCTTCAGGATTGTTAAGGCCTGCCATAGGAGTGACTGATAGTAGATCTGTGTGCCCATTTAGGTTTAGATATAGGAATACTATATCTAAAGCAAAGGGTGATTACACCACTTTGCCCCAGCTGTCAAGCAGCCAGTTGTGTCTGATTTAGTTAGTCAACCCAGGGGTGGCATAATACATGCTGCAGCCCCTGGGAGACTTCTGGGTGCACCTCAGCCCTGGGTACAGGGACTTGGAGAGGGCCCAGTGCCAATTCAGTACCTGGGTACAATTTGGAGTAGAGAGAACAGCTAGGCTGTGGGTCTGATTAGCAGGCCCACAGCCAGGGAAAGTCGTAAACCAGTGAAGCAAAAAGCAAAAATCTGGGTGATCATAGGATTGCAGACCCTACTCTCCTACATGACCCCCCCCTCAAACTTTGGGACAATAAGCTAACCTTGACCAGGTGAGTCTTCTTGCTCTAAGTGGAAATACCTGGAGAGCCCATCAGCATTGCCATGATCAGTACCAGGTCTATGCTCCACTGTAAAATCCATCCCCTGTAGGGAAATGGACCACCTAAGTAGTTTGGGGTTTTCACCCTTCATCTGATTTAGCCATAAGAGGGGCTTGTGGTCGGTCTGAATCTTAAAGTGAGTGCCAAACAAGTATGACTTCAACTTTTTCGGGGCCCACACCACAGCAAAGGCCTCCCTCTCAATAGCTGACCAATTTTTCTCTCTGGGGGTCAGCCTTCTGCTAATAAAAGCAATAGGCTGGTCGTTACCATCAAAATTCAGCTGAGATAGAACAGCTCCCACACCCAACTCAGAAGCATCTGTTTGGACAATGAATGTCTTGGAGTAATCTGGACTCTTTAGGATAGGTGCTGTGCACATGGCCTGCTTTAGGTCATTGAATGCTTTCTGACAGCTTGCTGTCCACTGAACTTTCTTTGGCATCTTTTTACTTGTCAGGTCATTAAGTGGAGTCACAATGGACCCATAATTCTTGACAAATTTCCTATAGTACCCAGTCAGGCCCAAGAAAGCTCGAACCTGAGTCTGGGTGGTTGGAGGAGCCCAGTCCTTGATGGCCTGTATCTTGCTCTCCAAGGGTTGAACCTTGCCTCCACCTACAAGGTGGCCCAGGTATACAACCTGTGTCTGCCCTATCTGGCACTTAGTGGCCTTGATAGTGAGACCTGCCTTTTGCAGTGCCTCTAACACTTTCCTCAGGTGGACCAGGTGATCCTCCCAGGTGGAGCTAAAGACAGCTATATCATCAAGATATGCTGCACAGAAGTCATCCAACCCAGTGAGAACTTGATTCACCAGCCTTTGGAAGGTGGCAGGTGCATTTTTCAAACCAAAGGGCATTCCCACAAATTGATAATGCCCACCAGGGGTAGAAAATGCTGTCTTGGGCTTGGCCTCCTCAGCTAACTTGATTTGCCAATACCCAGCTGTCAGGTCAAATGTACTTAAGTAGTTGGCAGAAGCCAATCTATCTATAAGTTCATCTGCTCTTGGTATTGGGTGGCATCAGTCTTAGTGACTGCATTGAGTCCTCTGTAGTCTACGCAAAACCTCATCTCTTTCTTACCACCCTGGGTGTGAGGCTTTGGCACTAGAACTACTTGGCTAGCCCAAGGGCTATCTGAGGGCTCAATGACTCCCAGCTCCAACATTTTCTGCACTTCTGTCTTGATGCAGTCTCTGACATGATCAGGCTGTCTGTAGATTTTACTCTTGACAGGCAGACTGTCTCCAGTGTCCACTTCATGGGTACACCAATCAGTTTGGCTGGGTGTCAGAGAGAACATATGTCTAAAGGATTGCAGAACTTGTCTACAATCCTGCTGCTGAGGTTCAGAGACGCTGCCACAAAAGACAACACCATCTACTGATCCATCATCAGGATTCTGAGTGAGCAGGTCTGGGAGAGGGTCACTCTTCCTCCTGTCCCTCATCAGTGGCCATGAGCAAGCTCATGTCCTTCCTGTCGACATATGCCTTGAGCCTGTTCACATGGAGCACCCTGAGGGGGCTCCTGGGGGTTCCAAGGTCCACCAGGTAGGTGACCTCTCCCTTTTGCTCAATGATGGTGTGGGGCCCAGACCATTTGTCTTTGAGTGCTGCTGGGGCCACTGGCTCCAGCACCCACACCTTCTGTCCAGGCTGGTATACAGTCAGGACAGCCTTCTGGTCATGCCAAGCTTTTTGGAGTTCTTGGCTGGCCTCAAGGTTTTTAGTTGCCTTCTCCATGTATTCAGCCATCCTGGAGCGGAGACCAAGTACATAGTCCACTATGTTGGTTGCAGGTTTTTTGAGAGGTCTCTCCCATCCTTCCTTCACCAAACACAGGGGTCCTCTTACAGGATGCCCATACAGAAGTTCAAAAGGGCTGTAGCCAACCCCCTTCTGTGGGACCTCTCTGTAAGCAAACAAGAGGCAGGGTATCAGGACATCCCATCTACGCCTGAGCTTTTCAGGTAGTCCATGAATCATCCCTTTGAGGGTCCTGTTAAATCTCTCAACAAGCCCATTGCACTGTGGATGATAGGGTGTGGTGAACTTGTAGTTGCCACCACATTCCTTCCACATTGCAGTCAGATATCCTGACATGAAGTTTGCACCTCTGTCAGAAACAACCTCCTTAGGGAAGCCCACTCTGGAGAACACTCCAACTAGGGCCCTTGCCACTACAGGTGCTGTAGTGGTCCTAAGTGGAATAGCTTCAGGATACCTGGTGGCATGGTCCACCACCACCAGTATAAACTTGTGCCCTGATGCTGTCTGGGGTTCCATTGGACCAACAATGTCAATCCCCACTCTTTCAAAGGGAACCCCCACCACAGGTAGTGGTATGAGGGGGGCCTTTGTTGTGCCACCTGACTTACCACTGGCTTGGCAAGTGACACAGGAGCGACAAAACTCCTTGGTATTCTCACTCATGTGGGGCCAGTGAAAGTGTGAGACAAGCCTGTCCCAAGTCTTTGTCTGGCCTAAGTGACCTGCAAGGGGAATCTCATGGGCCAAGGTGAGAAGGAAACCCCTCTGAGACAAGGGGATGACCAGCCTCCTGGTTGCACCAGGCTTGGGGTCTCTTGCCTCAGAGTATAGGAGTCCATCTTCCCAGTATACCCTATGGGCACCTGTGGCATTCCCTGCAGCCTCAGCAGCAGCCTGCTGTCTGAGGGGTTCAAGGGAAGGGCAGTCTAACTGGGCCTTCCCCAGGTCTTCTCTGGAGGGTCCCCCTGAGCCCAGAAACTCAACTTGATCAAGTTCAAGCTCTTTAGGCTCAGTTTCCCTCAGCTCTCTCAGATCAGCCTCCTCAGAGACTTGATCCTCAACCTGGGGCAAGGGGGAAGGCAAAGCCTTAACCCTACTGCTCTTCTTCTTGGAAGGTGTCTGGTCCATTCTTCCAGGATCCAGCACCTGTTCAGTGGGGCATCTTCTGGCCTGTGACCTAGTCACAGCAAGCACATGTGCTGGCAAGCCTAACATTTCCATGTGAGTGCTCTGCTCCACTTCTGACCATAGTGATGACTCCAAATCATTGCCCAACAAACAATCCACTGGGAGGTCTGAACTAACCACAACTTTCTTTTGGCCACTTACCCCTCCCCAGGAGAAAGCAACAATCGCCATACTATGACTGGTAGTGACGTTGCTGGCATTGGTCACCAGGAAATCTGTACCTGGCATGATCTGTCCAGGGTCCACAAAGTTAGGTGTCACCATGGTGACACTGGCACAAGTGTCCCTATAGGCCTGAGCCATTTTGCCATTTATCAAAGGTGTCTGCCTGTATTTGCCCAAAGTATTGGGACTTACATCAGGGGACATATCCATATCCCCTGTACAGACAAGGACAGCCTGAGTGAGTGTGCCAACTAAGTTGTCAGACTCCTCAGTTCCCAAGGTTAACCCAACTAATCCCTTGGGAGGTGCACTACCACTACTGACTGTACTAGGGGGTGCAGTTGCCTTAGGGGCTGTAGTGGTAGAAGTTTGCCCTCCTCTTTTGGTGCACTCACTAAACCAGTGAGACTTACTTTTACAGTACTGGCACCACCTTTTTGACTGGCCTTCTTGAGTCTTCTTTTTCTGCTGTGAAGCCTGACCCCCACCCTCTTTGGTTTGTTGGGGACCTGTTGAAGACTTCTGGTCATTTTGTTCACTCTTGGTATTACCCTTCTGGTCTGCTTTCTTCTGACCACCCTGGTTCTGTTTCTGGTTCTGCTTGATCCTTGTTCTGACCCATTTGTCTGCCTTCTTTCCCAATTCTTGGGGAGAGGTCAGATCTGAATCAACAAGGTGCTGGTGCAACAACTGGTTCTGACAATTTTATTTAAAATCTGTTCTCTCATCATGAGATTATACAACCCTGTGTAATCAGTAACCTTGCTACCCAGCAACCAGCCCTCCAAAGCCTTAGTGGCACAATCCACAAAGTCAGACCAGTCCTGAGACTGAGTTTTCTGGGTGTCTCTGAACAGCAACCTGTACTGCTCAGTGGTTAAACCAAACCCATCAACCAGTGTATTTTTCAGGACCTGGTAATTGTTAGCATCCTCCACTCTTGTAGTGAGGAGCTTATCTCTACCTTTGCCATCAAAGGAGAGCCACAGTATAGCTGCCCACTGACTCTGGGGAATGCCCTGCACAGTGCAGGCCCTCTCCAAAGCAGCCATCCATTTCTGGAAGTCATCCCCTTGCTTAAAGGGGGGAACTATTTTTGTCAGGTGTTTAGTATCTAAACCCTTCTCTTTTTCTCTTGGGAGATTGCTGCCACCAGTGGGAACTAACCCACTCATCTGCTGCTCTCTAGCAAAGGCAAGCTTTTCTTTGGCCAGGGCAAGTTCTTCCCTTTCAATCCTCAGAGCAGCCTGTCTCATTCTGGCTTCATGCTCTATTCTCTGAGGGGAAGTCAATCTCCTCTGGGGAGAGTTCCTTCTCCTCTGAGAAGAGGCATTAGAGTGCAGAGATCTATTGGAGTCCCTAGAAAGAGATCTATCTCTCCTAATTCCAAGGTTAGGCCTACTTAGGGTCAGTACTGGGGGTCCCCCAGATCCTAGCCCAAGCAAGTCTAAGTTGGCCCTAGTTAGCCTTCTGACTACCTCAAGACCTTTGTCTGCCTCATCCCCAGAGAGTTCCTCAGGATCCTCCTCCTCAACTGCATTTACAGTGTTGTGGAGGTCTGGATCCCCAGTGGTACCCTCTAAGGCTGGCATATTCCCATCCAGCTGAGAAATCTTTCTCGCATCATATGTCTCTAAGAGACCTATCAGAAAGTGAATGGTGGGGTTAGACCCCTGTTTCAGTTTCCTGGAGGTACACACTTGTATCATCTCCTGGAAACTGAGAGCTGCATATCTTGACTTGACCTGTGGAGGGTCAAGATCCACAAGGGGAGTCTCAGTAGACTCTCCATGGGTAGACATGCTTTTCTAGTGAGGTGTAAGTGGTGCACTTACCTACACTATATGTTTACCTACTGATCCCTTGCTAGAGTTGTAGTTTAGGGTGTGCTAGGCCCTAGGAGCTACAACAGCTGGTTCAGTAGAACTCAGAGTATTCTAAGCTAAGTTATATGTACCTTAGTACTTATGTGATCTTTCAAATGATATTCTTAGGATATGCGTGGTAAAACAACAGCAAGCTCAAATCCCAACCGCTGCTCATCAATGTGAGAAGTTGGCCTGATATATAATGTTCACTATTCTAGTGAGCACTCTGTATCAGTCCAAACAACCCTTATTGATGATTGGTTGTAAGTCAACCTTATAGACCAGCTATCCTAGTAGCATGGATACGAGCAGTCTAAGGCTAAGACTCTAGAGGGCGTGTTAAGCCAGCTGTTTTACCATCACATTACCCCTTGAACACCAAGTGAAAGGACACCACACAAGTTGTTATCAAAAATAAAGTATATTTATTTATAACAAGACTACCCTGGCTCTTTATGAGACAGGGAGCTAAGCACACAACAAAACTCAAAGAATTACTGAAAGTCGCACAATTTACACAAATGCCCGAGGGGCACGAAAAACCATATACACAAGAAGTGGAATGCGAAGTTACTAGCAGGTAAGCAATACTTTTCTAGACTGTAGAAACGCTAGGCCTACAATGCTGAACCCTTAGATTAGAAGCAGGAGGCCTAGGGACGCCGTGTGCAGAGTGGGAACTCTCACGCGTAATGCGGGAACAAGTCTATGGATACTAGCACTTTGCAAAGTTACTGTTCTCGGGCGAACCCGACTAGGTGGGTCGAAAACAAGGGTGGATCCGAACACTTAGGGTGTTGGACTATGCTGGAGCACCGGAGTACTCAGTTTACCTAGCCCAGGGGCTGCGGCTGCATAGGGTTCAAGTTGCGTCGGAAACCCTCGTTGAAGATCCAGGAGCCTGAAGAATGAAGTTGCTGGCAGGCGGCCAGTGAAGGAGTTCGTGGTGATCCAAGCCTGGATCAGGGAAGAAGAAACCTGTAAGCAGAGGGAACCAAGTTCTGAATCACTAGCCAGTGATTTAGGTGGGCACCAGGATGGCACCGGACGAAGTCACCTCAGCCAGGTGAGTGGGCGCTGCTGGGCTCTGCAGTCTCTCGGACCAGGAGGCGTTGTCGGCGACCAGGATGGAGGTGCGAGCTGTCCCACGAAGGTCTCTGCTGTCGACGTCGCTGGACCCAGGATTGGGGCAACAAGTCTTTGCAAATGCAAGGCCCACGCGGTGGACCTAAAATGGCGTCTTGAGTGGACCAGGAGGGTCCAGGGTGCTTCTCTGAAGAAGGGAAGCAAGGGCCAGTCTGGAGCAACCAGACCAGCGGTGTTTGTCGTTAGAGTTCGTCGTCAGAGGGTCACTAGCCAACGGGCAAGCGACCTGGACAACGCGGTGAGCAGCAAAAAGCAGAAGGGCCCCACGCAGATCTCGTGGATGCAGGGGGGCTGAACTTCGGTGCTGGAGCTGCTCAGGGTCGGGGCTTCTCTTACCCCAAAGCACTCAGTCGAGGGTCACTCGGTGGTCGTGCTGGACAAGCGTCGTGCAGTTCTGAAGATGGCCGGTCCCTCGAGGTCTCGTCCGCCCACGGATCACAGCTGGGCTGATGATGTAGGTTGAGGTCAGAGGTGCCAGGGAAGCTGGTTCTCATCGTGCTGGAGCAGTCTTGATCCGGAGGAGAGACTGGCAACAAACCGCGATACTTGGTTGGTGCCTGCTGCTGCAGGGTGACTACTCCTTAGTCACAAGGGAGAAATCTTGGGAAGAGTCTTGAGGTCTTCGTGTAGAAGGTCAGTTCAGGATTCAAAGATTGATCTAATTTGGAAGGGGGCCAGTTCCTACCTTTATCCTGCAAAAAGGGGCTGGCACGCGACTAAGTCCTGCCCTATGGGTGGGACTAGGAGGGGGGTGGTTACACCCATCTCCTTTGGCGGGCTTTCCCCAGATCAGGGGCTGGAGTGCCCCTGGAACTGGTTCAAGCCGGCCTATGCACAGTGAGCACCGGGGTGCCACTTGCAGTCACCTTACTCTAAAGCCCTGCCTACCTAGGATACACAAAATCCTGTCTGGGACGGTGCTGGCACCGCCCCTGGCAGGAAACCCTTTGTCCTTGCCTCCTGGGCTGGGAGGACACCCAGCAGCAGGAGGGCAGACTTGTGCCTCGGTGGCAGCATCCATTTTGTGGAGCTAAGGCTCTGTCTGACTTTAACCGGGGTTACAGGTTACATACATGTCGTGTCACTCTAAAAGGGTGGAATGCTAACCCCGTCGCCAGAATTGGCGAGGGGTTAGTATTCCAATTCGTATGACACCTTACTCGACATGTTTTGATAAAGCGATACCAGAGTTGGCACATAACCGCGAGGATTATAATGCACTTAAGAGTATATGGTATGCGATATCATGGAAACAGCTAAGGGATGGATCCCGAAAGCCGCAGACAGGCTCAGCTCATGCCAGAGCACTATCTCACACGATTCCAAGCACTCTGCCTTCAGGATTGTTAAGGCCTGCCATAGGAGTGACTGATAGGAGATCTGTGTGCCCATTTAGGTTTAGATATAGGAATACTATATCTAAAGCAAAGGGTGATTACACCACTTTGCCCCAGCTGTCAAGCAGCCAGTTGTGTCTGATTTAGTTAGTCAGCCCAAGGGTGGCATAATACATGCTGCAGCCCCTGGGAGACTTCTGGGTGCACCTCAGCCCTGGGTACAGGGACTTGGAGAGGGCCCAGTGCCAATTCAGTACCTGGGTACAATTTGGAGTAGAGAGAACAGCTAGGCTGTGGGTCTGATTAGCAGGCCCACAGCCAGGGAAAGTCGTAAACCAGTGAAGCAAAAAGCAAAAATCTGGGTGATCATAGGATTGCAGACCCTACTCTCCTACATGGGGCACAGCCAAACCTGGGACCTGAGGGCCCCAAACCTGACCTGTCCCTCCAGTAAGCCAAACAGAGGGACTCAGCCTCCAGCTTTAGGTAGCCAGAGGTTGACCCTGAGAGCTCAACACAACTCAGTCTTGGAAAGAAAGGCCTCTATGGTGGATAATGATTGGAGGAAGCTGAGCCCAAAATTAATGGAGCCTCACTTCAGTACTCCATCTCAGCACCAGCCTTTTACTTTGCCAAAACACACCACAGGTAGAGATTCCCTATGGTGGAGACCCTCAGACAACCTTAGGGTGAGGGATTGCTTAGTGGACCATGAGATAGGGGGTAACCATGCCAGTGCTGGTACTTCCTTATCTGGCCACTTAGGCAATATAGGCTTACCTGTCAAGGATAGCCTTATCTCCCTTCGTTTGGGGGGGGGGGGGGGGGGGGGGTTATGTAGGAAGGTAGATCCCCGACTATGGTTGCCCCCAACTTTTTGCCTGGTGTTTTGCTGGTTTTCTGACTTAGTTGACCTGGGGCCCTGCTATTCAGGACCCCAGGCCCACTGCTCTCTCTGTTAAAATGGATTCCATGTACCCTAGGGTACATACCTGATTGGCACTGGGCCCTCTCCAAGTCCCTGTACCCAGGGCTGAGGTGCACCCAGAAGTCTCCCAGGGGCTGCAGCATGTATTATGCCACCCCTGGGCTGACTAACTAAACAGACACAACTGGCTGCTTGACAGCTGGGGCAAGGTGGTGTAATCACCCTTTGCTTTAGATATAGTATACCTATATCTAAACCTAAATGGGCACACAGATCTACTATCAGTCACTCCTATGGCAGGCCTTAACAATCCTGAAGGCAGAGTGCTTGGAATTGTGTGAGATAGTGCTCTGGCATGAGCTGAGCCTGTCTGCGGCTTTCGGGATCTATCCCTTAGCCGTTTCCATGATAGCGTCAGACCATATACTCTTAAGTGCCTTATAATCCTCGCGGTTATGGTAACTTTGGACTGACATTATCTAAACATGTCGTGTAAGGTGTCATACGCTTTGGAATACTACCCCCTCGCCAGTTCTGGCGACGGGGGTAGCATTCCACCCCTCTAGAGGGAGAAGACATGTTGGTAACCTGTAACCTCGGTTAAAGTCAGACATAGCCTCAGCTCCACAAAATGGATGCTGCCACCGAGACACAAGTCTGCCCTCCTGCTGCTGGGAGTCCTCCCAGCAAACGGAGGCCTGGACAAAGGGTTTCCTGTCAGGGGCGGTGCCAGCACCGTCCCAGACAGGATTTTGTGTATCTAAGGTAGGCAGGGATTTAGAGGAAGGTGACTGCAAGTGGCACCCCGGTGCTCACTGTGCATAGGCCGACTTGAACCAGTTCTAGGGGCACTCCAGCCCCTGAGCTGGGGAAAGCCCGCCAAAGGAGAGGGGTGTAACCACACCCCTCCTAGTCCCACCCATAGGGCAGGACTTAGTCGCGTGCCAGCCCCCTTTTGCAGGATAAAGGTAGGAGCAGGCCCCCTTCCAAATTAGATCATCTTTGAATCCTAAAACTACTTTCCACGAAAGGAACTCAAGACTTCTTCCTAAGATTTCTCCCTTGTGACTAAGGAGTAGTCACCCTGCAGCAGCAGGCACCAACCAAGCATCGCGGTCTGCTGTAAGTCCCCTCACCGGATCAAGACTGCCCAGCTCGACGAGAACCGGCTTCCCTGGCACCTCTGACCTCTACCTGCATCATCAGCCCAGCTGTGATTCGTGGGTGTGACGAGACCTCGAGGGACCGGCCATCTTCCAAGACTGCACGACGCTTGACCAGCACGACTCCCGAGTGACCCTCGACCGAGTGCTTTGGGGTAAGAGAAGCCCCAACCCTGAGCAGCTCCAGCACCGAAGTTCAGCTCCCCTGCATCCACGAGATCTGCGTGGGGCCCTTCTGCTCTTTGCTGCTCACCGCGTTGTCCAGGTCGCTTGCCCGTTGGCTAGTGGCCCTCTGACGACGAACTTCGACGATAAACACCGCTGGTCTGGTTGCTCCAGACTGGCCCTTGCTCCCCTCCAACAGAGGAGCACCCTGGACCCTCCTGGTCCACTCCAGACGCCATTTTAAGTCCACCGCGTGGGCTTGCATTTGCCAAGACTTGTTGCCCCAATCCTGGGTCCAGCGACGTCGACAGCAGATATCTTCGTGGGACAGCTCGCACCTCCATCCTGGTCGCCGACAACGCCTCCCGGTCCGAGAGACTGCAGAGCCCAGCAGCGCCCACTCACCTGGTTGAGGTGACTTCGCCCGGTGCCACTCTGGTGCCCACCTAAATCACTGGCTAGTGATTCAGAACTTGGTCCCCTCTGCTTACAGGTCTTCTTCTTCCCGAACCAGGCTTGGATCCCCAAGAACTTCTTCACTGGTCGCCTGCCAGCAACTTCTTTCTTCAGGCTCCTGGTTTATCAACGAAGAAACCCGACGACATTTGAACCCTATTGTAGGAAGGTAGATCCCTGACTATGGTTGCCCCCAACTTTTTGCCTGGTGTTTTGCTGGTTTTCTGACTTAGTTGACCTGGGGCCCTGCTATTCAGGACCCCAGGCCTACTGCTCTCTCTGTAAAATGGATTCCATGTACCTTAGGTACATATCTAAATTGGATACTGAGTCACCTTACCAGTCCCTGTACAGTGTACCTTAGGTACCCAGGGCATAGGTGTACCCAGGGCCTACCAGGGGCTGCAGCATGTATTATGCCACCCCTGGCTGGCCATCCAAATCTGACACAACTGGCTGCTTGACAGCTGGGGCAAGGTGGTGTAATCACCCTTTGCTTTAGATATAGTATACCTATATCTAACCCTAAACATGGACACACAGATCTCCTATCAGTCACTCCTATGGCAGGCCTTAACAATCCTGAAGGCAGAGTGCTTGGAATCGTGTGAGATGGTGCTCTGGCATGAGCTGAGCCTGTCTGCGGCTTTCGGGATCCATCCCTTAGCCGTTTCCATGATATCGCATACCATATACTCTTAAGTGCATTATAATCCTCGCGGTTATATGCCAACTCTGGTATCGCTTTATCAAAACATGTCGAGTAAGGTGTCATACGAATTGGAATACTAACCCCTCGCCAATTCTGGCGACGGGGTTAGCATTCCACCCTTCTAGAGGGACACGACATGTATGTAACCCCTAACCCCGGTTAAAGTCAAACAGAGCCTCAGCTCCACAAAATGGATGCTGCCACCGAGACACAAGTCTGCCCTCCTGCTGCTGGGAGTCCTCCCAGAGCAGGAGATAAGGACAAAGGGTTTCCTGCCAGGGGCGGTGCCAGCACCGTCCCAGACAGGGTTTTGTGTATTGTAGGTAGGCAGGGCTTTAGAGGAAGGTGACTGCACGTGGCACCCCGGTGCTCACTGTGCATAGGCTGGTTGGAACCAGTTCCAGGGTCACTCCAGACCCTGTGCTGGGGAAAAGCCCGCCAAGGAAGTGGGTGTAACCACCCCCCTCCTAGTCCCACCCCTAGGGCAGGACTTAGTCGCGTGCCAGCCCCTTTTTACAGGATAAAGGTAGGAACTGGCCCCCTTCCAGAACAGATCATCTTTGAATCCTGAAACTACTTTCCACGAAAGGAACTCAAGACTTCTTCCTAAGATTTCTCCCTTGTGACTAAGGAGTAGTCACCCTGCATCCGCAGGCACCATCTTAAGAACACTGCGGTCTGCTGCAAGTCTCTCCTCCGGATCAAGACTGCCCAGCTCGACGAGAACCGGCTTCCCTGGCACCTCTGACCTCTACCTGCATCATCAGTCACGCTGAGATTCGTGGGTGTGACGAGACCTCGAGGGACCGGCCATCTTCAAGACTGCACGACTTCTTTCCAGCAAGCCCGCCGAGTAATTTCCTGGTGAGTGCTTTGGGGTCCGAGAAGCCCCGACCCTGAGCAGCTCCAGCACCGAAGTGCAGCCTCCCAGCATCTCCACGATCTGCGTGGGGCCCTTCTGCTTTTTGCTGCTCACCGCGTTGTTTGGCTACTAGCCCGCTGGCTTGTGGCCTTCTGAACGACGCCCGACGACATTTCTGCTGCTGGTCTGGTTGCTCCAGGCTGGCCCTTGCTCCCTTCCAAAAGAGGAGCACCCCGGACCCTCCTGGTCCACTCAAGACGCCATTTTGAGTCCACCGCGTGGGCTTGAATTAGCCAAGGCTTGTTGCCCAATCCTGGGTAACTTCGACGCCGACAGCTTCATCCATCGTGGGACAGCTCGCCTCTCCATCCTGGTCGCCGACAACGCCTCCTGGTCCGTGAGATCTGCAGAGCCAGCGTCGCCCACTCACCTGACTGCGGTGACTTCGCCCGGTGCCATCCTGGTGCCCACTTAATCACTGGCTAGTGATTCAAGAACTTGGTCCCCTCTGCTTTCAGGTTTCTTCTTCCTCGATCCAGGCTTGGATCCAACGAACTTTCCTTCACTGGTCGCCTGCCAGCAACTTCCTTCTTCCAGGCTCCTGGTCCGGCAACGAGATCCCCGACGTCTTTTCAGACCTATGCAGCTGCAGCCCCTGGGCTAGGTAACTTCGGCACTTCGGTGTCCCAGCATAGCCTCACTATCCTAGGGTCAGGATCCACTGTCGTTTTCTTCCTACCAGGTCGGGTTCGCCCGTGAACACTAACTTTGCCTTTACTAGCTCCCATAGACTTTGTCCCGCATCCCGCGTGAGAGTGCACACTCTGCACCCGAGTCCCCTAGGTCTCCTAGAAGTAATCTAACGATTCCCTAGTCAAGTCCTAGCGATTCCAAAGCCTATTAGTACTGTACTTACCTGCTAGTAATTTCGCATTCCACTTTTTAAGTATATGGTTTTTCGTGCCCCTCGGGCATTTGTGTATAACGTGCTAACTTAAGTATTTTCGTAAGAGTTTTGTTGTGTGCCTAGCACCCTGCCCTCATAAAGAGTACAGGGTTGTTGTGATTCTAATAAATACACTGTTTATTTTCATAACACTTGTGTGGTGTCCTTTCACTGGGTGTTCAAGGGGTAATGTGATGGTAAAACAGCTGGCTTAACACGCCCTCTAGAGTCTTAGCCTTAGACTGCTCGTATCCATGCTACTAGGATAGCTGGTCTATAAGGTTGACTTACAACCAATCATCAATAAGGGTTGTTTGGACTGATATATAGTGATCACTAGAATAGTGAACACTGCACATCAGGCCAACTTCTCACACCTATGCAGCCGCAGCCCCTGGGCTAGGTAAACCGAGTACTCCGGTGCTCCAGCGTAGACCAACTCTCTAAGTGTCTAGAACCACTTTCGTTTTTGACCTACCTAGTCGGGTTCGCCCGAAAACACTAACTTTGCTTTTACTAGCCTCCATAGACTTTTTCCCGCCTTACGCGTGAGAGTTCCCACTCTGCACACGACGTCCCTAGGCCTCCTGCTTGTAATCTAAGGGTTCAGTAGTCCAGTCCTAGCGATCCTAAAGCCTATGAGAATAGTTACTTACCTGCTAGTATTTCGCATTCCACTTGTATAGTATATGGTTTTTCGTGCCCCTCTGGCATTTGTGTAAATTGTACGACTTTAAGTATTTCTTTAAGAGTTTTGTTGTGTGCTTAGCTCCCTGTCTCATAAGGAGCCAGAGTAGTCTTGTTATAAATAAATATACTTTATTTTTCATAACAACTTGTGTGGTGTCCTTTCACTTGGTGTTCAAGGGGTATATGTGATGGTAAAACAGCTGGCTTAACACGCCCTCTAGAGTTTAGCCTAAAGATTGCACGTGTCCATGCTACTAGGATAGCTGGTCTATCAGGTTGACTTACAACCAAACATCAATAAGGGTTGTTTGGACTGATACATAGTGTTCACTAGAATAGTGAGCACTGCATATCAGGCCAACTTCTCACAACCATCACCCACAGACGCATCCCAGAAGGGATGGGGAGCACACATGAGCAAGCTCATGTAGACTCCAGCGGATGCGGTCAAACACATCAACTACCTGGAACTAAAGACCGTGTTCCTCGCCCTGAAAGCCTTCCAGACAAAACTGTACAACCAGAGAGTGTTGATTCAGACAGACATCACAACAACGATGACGACATTTGAACCCTATGCAGCCGCAGCCCCTGGGCTAGGTAAACCGAGTACTCCGGTGCTCCAGCGTAGACCAACTCTCTAAGTGTCTAGATCCACTTTCGTTTTTGACCTACCTAGTCGGGTTCGCCCGAAAACACTAACTTTGCTTTTACTAGCCTCCATAGACTTTTTCCCGCCTTACGCGTGAGAGTTCCCACTCTGCACACGACGTCCCTGGGCCTCCAGCTTGTAATCTAAAGGTTCAGTAGTCCAGTCCTAGCGATTCTAAAGCCTATGAGAATAGTTACTTACCTGCTAGTATTTCGCATTCCACTTGTGCAGTATATGGTTTTTCGTGCCCCTCGGGCATTTGTGTAAATTGTGCGACTTTAAGTATTTCTTTAAGAGTTTTGTTGTGTGCTTAGCTCCCTGTCTCATAAGGAGCCAGAGTAGTCTTGTTATAAATAAATATACTTTATTTTTCATAACAACGTGTGTGGTGTCCTTTCACTTGGTGTTCAAGGGGTATATGTGATGGTAAAACAGCTGGCTTAACACGCCCTCTAGAGTTTAACCTAAAGACTGCACGTGTCCATGCTACTAGGATAGCTGGTCTATCAGGTTGACTTACAACCAAACATCAATAAGGGTTGTTTGGACTGATACATAGTGTTCACTAGAATAGTGAGCACTGCATATCAGGCCAACTTCTCACAGCTGCCACTACTGCCATGAATTCTGAGCACATTTAAGGAGCAAGCTTTAGACCACAGGAAAAGACAGCAGATTAGTACTGATAACTTTCTGCATCTTTTCACAATTAAAATGGGAAAATAGACATCCTAAACATCTACAGTGCATGGCAAGCTTCCTGCTAGCATGTGGAATATTCCCTGTTTATTTGAGGACTATACGCGATTCAAAAGGGATCTAAATTGCTTCTTGAGACTATTCTTTGGGACCAGGACTAGAAAGCATTTTAGAGTCAGCTTTGGTGGAATATATGGCACAGGTGCAATGATGGAAGGCGAATAGTCATCTTGCAAAATAGTTAGCCTGTGATGTTCTGTCACTCTTACATGCTATGCTGTTACAGACCTCTGGCATTGCCATTCATTTTCCAACAGTTTTTAATATCACATCTTTAATCTTCATCCTCAGTATCTCCTCTTCTGTGTGTTGATCAAAGAGCAGAGCCTGAGAATAATAGGTTGAAGATTTTCAGCTGAGCATTTTTTTTTTCAGCGAGGTAAGTAATAGCCAGGAGGAACATAGCGGGATAATGCCATGGCAATAGCCGGAGTCCGCCAGTTCTGCCAAATCAATTGCAGCACCAATGATCAGCTTGGATACAAAGACTGTGTACAAAAACCACCTCTTGAAGTTCTGTCTTATGTCTCATGGTAGGTTCTTGTAGAGACTGTAGATGCAGCTCCGTTGTGGTAGCCATTTCAGGGCAGTAACTGCAGTGCAACATCTTTTCAGTTACATCCATTATTTTACCCTATATGTGAGGAACTACTGATGTTTCCAGAGCTGAATCGTGCTTTCTCCATTTTGCTGAAACTTTGAGGTTTAGTGTGTAGATGTTTACATAAGTGACAGTTATTGCACTGAAGGCCGAGGAGACAGTAGAAGAGGCTGCAAGCGTACCTCAAAATGATCATCATGTGGTATGATAAAGTGGAGAGGCCTTAATTTAGGAAATTAATCAGATGATGGACAAAGTTCCCACCTTTTCTCAGATATACATCCAGTGGATGGTATGGATATTGAAAATCTCAATGTCAATCAATTTGATATTGGAAGAGAGTGGCACAATTTTTTGAGGCGAGGCAACGTCAATGGTAGCAACGCAGAGTGTGGTGTTCACATCTGAGAATGTTTTCAACGACTAACACTTGCCTGACACCAAATCGTGGTGTCAGTACAGTGACTTATTTTTTTTTAAAGTATCGGGCCGCCTTATCCGCTGTTACTTTATACAATTGGAAAATCAAACATTTATGTACAAGTATGGCAGTTCCCCTAGAATACGTGCAATTGTTCACAAAATAAAGGTGTGCACCCCAATTACAGGCAAATGAAGTAGGGGATGAGGGGGACATGTGTGTTCCCTGCAGAAAGACCACAACCGCTTTATGGCGTTGTAAATAATTCAACACACTTTTACCTTTTCAAGTGTTGTTCAAACCCCGCACATTCCACGTAACATCTGAGACAGTGGAGAGCTTACCCGCCATCATCACAAATGTGGGTAACTATGAGAGGCATAGATGTGTGACCATGTCCTTGTGGCACCTCATAACAAAACAGTCCAGCCAGGAACAAGTAATACCATAGACCTAAAGAATACCCAACGCCCCCACCTAACAACCCATCCCCTCAATCAAAACCAAGGGGAACACCCACAATCCCATAATGGTATCAAGCAAACTTAAATTTTAGAAAATGGAGACGTTGCAACAAATGTGCAACCGCACAGGGAGAGAGGCAACGCCTCGCCTTGTCGTCGGAGACCTAAGAAACATGCCTTAAAAACAGAATACATTAGGGTCAGAGTCCACAATCATAAAACATCGTGAGCATAAAAAACCTGGAAGAAAGAACATAGAGAAAATGCACAGTGATACTTATCAATATCTTGCCATTAAAGGTCTCTCAGCTCACAGAAAACAATATTATGCTGGAACCAGAGTTCGGTATCTGTGGCAATCGTTCCGGCGTGGGAGACTTTCTCAGCGAGCCAGCGTTGGAGCGGAGTAGAAGAAATTCCTAGGCCTCAGCTGGAGTGTAGAAGATCTTGGATCTGCCATCGACGTCCACCTTCAGACGCACTGGATAAAGTATTCCATTCCTTTAGCCGACTTTTCGCAATGCAACTTTAACCGACACAAATTTCCGACGGGCCTCTTGACCACCACCGTGAAGTCCGAATACAAAGAAATGGAAGAGCCCTGCCAGTCCAGTGATCCACACTCCTGAGACAGTTGTAACGCCGTATCTCTAGCCCTAAAGTTCAAGAGTTTTGCAAGGATGGGGCGAGGCGGGTAACCAGGATTGAGGCGCGGACCAAGTTTTCTATGCGCCCTTTCGACAACAAAGGCAGTGGTGAAGGACACTCGACCGAACAAGTCTGCCAGTAGGCCCTCAACGAACCCATCCAGCTGACCTGTGTTTGTGGCTTCTGGCACACCCATAATACGGACATTGTTGTGCCTACTGCGGGCTTCAAGGTCCTCATTCTTCATGGCCACGTTCTTTAGTAGGCCTTCCATCCGCTCCAGACGTTTCGTTGCTTGAGCCACACCATCCTCGAGGTCAGATACCCTGTCCTCCTCCGTGTCCAGTCTTTTATCATGTTGGTCCAGTTGGGCCCCCAATGTGTCAAGGCGCTTGTCAAGGGTGTTGAAACGCAAATCCAATGCACGGAAGCCAACCTTAAGTTCTGCCATGAGCACCTAACTTCCCTGCGCAACCTCCTGCGGCAGGGGGGGGGCGGTACGGTCGCCACCCTCAGCCATCGTAGAACACGTGGAGTCCGCACCCCCACCTGTCTTCTCAAATGTGAATTTTCGCTGCTTCAGGTCTCCCTTGCCCATGACCTAAGAGTGGGGCTGGAGGAGACGATGGGACAACGATCAAGCACCAATCAATCGGGACAGCTGTGTCCACCCCAACAAGCAGTCAATTTGGTCGCAGCGGAAAATAATGGCCCTCTAAAGCATCTCCAGCTGGCCCCAGATGTGGAGGGGGGGGGGGGGGGGAGAGGAACCCATTTGCAAAGAGAGGGCCCAAAAATACGCTGGCCGGTGCTCATACTCTAGAGGGGTCCGCAGGATTTCGGTGCGGTGCCAGCACGGGGCCAGAGCGCCTCAGAATAGAAGTATGCTCGCAGGCTTACCCTCTGTCATCCGGAGAGCCCATGCCACTCACACGCCCCAGGAGGGTCCAGAGCAGCAAGGGAGGTATCGCGGCCCCAGCGGGGGACGCACAGTCCTATGAATTGGGTAGGTGAGGCGCACGCCTATGTATTGCGAAGAGGCAGCCTCTGCCCCTCACGGCCGCAATCAAGGCTGGGGCTTGGCAACAAGACACAGGTTCCGGCACTCACTACGTGGGCGGTGCGGCCCTGGGTCACCAGGCGGCAAAAAGTTTGCACCGCTGCATTCAAGTTGATGTATAAAAGGTGCCCCGCCGCAGGATTGCATGCAGGCTCCGGGATGGTCAGTGTCTCCGGAGAGTTTGGCAGAGCCATCTTGGTACGCAGTCTGGCCATGCCCCGGCAGTATATTGACTGACACAAATGCCTTTCTAAAAAGCAAGCAAGTAGCAGGTGTCAAGTTGGAATGTAGTGATGGAAATTACAGTGGAGAGGTATTTTTTCCTACTTTGAGGTCCTCTCTCAAGATTCTCCAACGAAAAGGTCCTGAGGGAAGGCACAGATTATTTATTGGTGTCCTTGTCACTCCTCTTCTTGCCCTTATGAGGTCTTTTAGCTTCCTCCTTACCTGATGCCTTGTCTGCAAGTTTAATGGGTTTTTTAAAGACTTTTTTTGACAGGATTCACCCTGACAGAAGGGGATGAGGGGGAAAGCAGACAAACTATTAGATGAGGAACTGTAGCATCCATTTTGTCCTGCAGGAGGGAAACTTCACAAAATGTTAATGCATTTAGATGGGAAAAAAAAAAATAGGTAAAAAACATCTTTAAGGGCTTCTTAGGGCCAATATATGTCAAGTGAACACTAAAAAACTTAATTTTGAGACAAAATCCACAGAAGCGGAGGTGAAAAACATATTCAAGGACACCACACACAAACACATCAGAAAAAGAAACAGACTGAGACAACTGCCTTTAGTAGGTATAGTATAAGAAAGCCTTTAGACTATTGACATAATGCTTTTCTTTCCTCGTGTAAAGCATATCTAGCTGCATTTTCCCTCATTCTTTAGATGTTAGGCAGCAGTCTGCATTAAGGGTACTGCTATATAGTAATCTCAACAAAACAGTCTAAAATTAAGGGGAGAAAAAAATCTGCCTTAGATAGGCTATGAAGAGTGCTTTTCCAGCCTCTGCTTGGATATAAAACACTTCGGTCCCTTACACAGCAAGCAAAAGTATTCTAATGTTCACAGCTATGACTAACAATCCAATAATGCAGCCAGATTATCCTGCCCCGCAGAATCTGTTGAAGAAAAAGGCACAAATTAAACAAACCTGAAAAGCTGCCTTCATGGCTGAGAGGCGGTCTCCCATTGCTCCTGTTGAAGGCTTGTATGCCTCGTAGTTACTCATTACTGAGTTGCTAATGCCTCGTTCCTGGGAGGGGAATAAAGAAGAGTGACACATGGAATCATAAAAAAATGGTAAACATTTAAAAATGGTCCAAATCTACTCTGTTCGCAATTGATAAACTGAATACTGAAAATAAATGTCAAAGGCTTACAAAGACATCTGAAGAAAGAAAAAAAATTAAAGCCTTCAGTAATACCCCCAACACTACTTTGTAGGAAGGTGGCCTTATTTACATGGTCACCCCCACTTTATGCCTGGTATCTGATGCAATTTTGACAGATGTGCACAGGGGTTCCTGCTACCCAGGTCCCCGGTACCAGATCTTTCCCTAAAACTGTCCGTTTGTTCCCCCAATTGGCAATACCTTAAGCACCCCCTGTAAGCCCCTAGTAAATGGAACCGTGGTACCTAGGGCAAGGATGCTAAAGTTGGTCCATATGGGTTGCAGCGTGTATTGTGCTACCCTAAGGGACCTTTCAGCACCAACATGCGAACTGCCATTGCAGGCTGCGTGGCATGGGGCAGAGAAGAGTGATGACACGACAAGGCACGCCTCCTGTGCGCTATGCCTGCATAAACTGCATGCAGTCTAGGTAAGTCACGCCTACAGGAGGCCTTGCAGCCCTAAAGCAGGGTGAACAATACTACACATGTGCACCGTGGGTATCAAAGTCAATTCTTGGCTATTAAAAGTGAACAGGGAAGCCATTTTTAGAACATGTGCTAAACGAACAAGTTACTTACCTTTGGTAACGATATATCTGTAAGAAATATAGGTTAGTTATAGATTCTTACCTTAGAATTACCCCCAGGCGTCAGACTGGAGCCGCAAATTTTTTCGTCAGCAGTACCTCTGCGCGTCAAGAGGTGGCGTTGGTCTGCTCTGTGCCAGTCGTTGGCGTCGTGGTCGCCGGGATGATGTCGCGGTAGCTACTTCGACGCAGACCTTGCGCGCTGACGTCCGTTCTGATCACGACTTTCCACGCCAGAAATGCAGAGCCATGCAAGACACTGACCACTGGTGCACAAAACCAGGGCCCTGAAAGGATATCCTTAACCCTAGAAATCAGTTCACAAAACGGGGAGGATGGGTGGGGCAGTAAGGAATCTATAACTAACCTATGTTTCTTACAGATATATCGTTACCGAAGGTAAGTAACTTGTTTGTCTGAAAGAAACATGTTAGTTATTGATACCTAACCTTAGAATTGATGCCCCAGCAATAACAACCCCGTAGGTGGGTCTGCGAACCAAGCTCATACCAGAAGGTCCTGGAGAACAGAAGGCCAAAGAAGCCATCTCTTCGGACTGGACTGTCTAGGCATTAGTGTTTTGTAAATGTGTGCAACGAAGCCCACGTAGCTGCCCGACAGATGTCATTCAGAGGAACGCCTCGTCCCAAAGCAGTTGTTGCAGCCGTCACCCCGGTGGAATGGGCAGGCTTTGGACACACAAAACAACCCATTCGGAGATAGTCCTCTTGTGTAGGGCCCAACCTTTCTTGGCGCCCCCGTACCAAAGAAAGAGCTGGTCATCCACCCGGAACGGTTTGGTGCGATCCAGATAAAATGCTGCACCATTGTGTAAACCTCTTCCATTTTGCCACATAGCACCTTCGTGTGCTTGGCCTCCTTGCCTCTCGTAGTACCCGTAGGGTGCTCAGGTAACTTTAGATGTGCAAACTATGTCTTCAGAAGCCATGCTGCTAGACTGAAGCTACCTGGCTCTGGGTGTAGTACTTCTCCGTTTTGCATGGAGAGTAAGTCCTTCCTTTTCCCGAACTTGTGGGGTGCACCCTGTGCCATTTCCATTATCTGAGAGTACCAGGTCTGCCTGGCCCACTGGGGTGCCACCATGGTCAGAGTCATGTTGCGGGTTCTGCAATTGTTGAGTACTCTGGTATCGGGGGAAAAGCGTAAGCAAATGTTTTCGACCAGCTTATCCATAGGGCATTCCCCAGGGATCCTTCCCCTGGTTGCCTGGATGCGAAGTCTCGGCATTTTGCATTCTGGTGTGTTGCAAATAGGTCTATTGTCGGTGTTCCCCACCTTCTGAATAGCCTTTGCGTTTCCTGTGTATTGAGCTCCCACTCGTGGGATGCCGATGTCTGTCTGCTGAGCCAGTCCGCTTCCACATTGTCCTTCCCTGGTAGGTGTATGGCTAGCAGGTCTATTTTAAGTGGGATGGCCCGTCTCCATATCTCCTGTGCTAGGTTCGATAGAGGGGCTGATTGTGTTCCTCCCTGCTTGTTGATGTACAACATCGTTGTTGTGATGTCTGTCTGAATCAACACTCTCTGGTTGTACAGTTTTGTCTGGAAGGCTTTCAGGGCGAGGAACACGGTCTTTAGTTCCAGGTAGTTGATGTGTTTGACCGCATCCGCTGGAGTCTACATGAGCTTGCTCATGTGTGCTCCCCATCCCTTCTGGGATGCGTCTGTGGGTGATGGTTGTGAGAAGTTGGCCTGATATGCAGTGCTCACTATTCTAGTGAACACTATGTATCAGTCCAAACAACCCTTATTGATGTTTGGTTGTAAGTCAACCTGATAGACCAGCTATCCTAGTAGCATGGACACGTGCAATCTTTAGGCTAAACTCTAGAGGGCGTGTTAAGCCAGCTGTTTTACCATCACATATACCCCTTGAACACCAAGTGAAAGGACACCACACAAGTTGTTATGAAAAATAAAGTATATTTATTTATAACAAGACTACTCTGGCTCCTTATGAGACAGGGAGCTAAGCACACAACAAAACTCTTAAAGAAATACTTAAAGTCGTACAATTTACACAAATGCCCGAGGGGCACAAAAAACCATATACTATACAAGTGGAATGCGAAATACTAGCAGGTAAGTAACTATTCTCATAGGCTTTAGGATCGCTAGGACTGGACTACTGAACCCTTAGATTACAAGCAGGAGGCCTAGGGACGTCGTGTGCAGAGTGGGAACTCTCACGCGTAAGGCGGGAAAAAGTCTATGGAGGCTAGTAAAAGCAAAGTTAGTGTTTTCGGGTGAACCCGACTAGGTAGGTCAAAAACGAAAGTGGATCTAGACACTTAGAGAGTTGGTCTACGCTGGACCACCGGAGTACTCGGTTTACCTAGCCCAGGGGCTGCGGCTGCATAGGGTTCAAATGTCGTCAGGTTTCTTCGTTGATGGACCAGGAGCCTGAAGAAAGAAGTTGCTGGCAGGCGACCAGTGAAGAAGTTCTTGGGGATCCAAGCCTGGATCGGAGAAGAGGAAGACCTGTAAGCAGAGGGGACCAAGTTCTGAATCACTAGCCAGTGATTTAGGTGGGCACCAGAGTGGCACCGGACAAAGTCACCTCAACCAGGTGAGTGGGCGCTGCTGGGCTCTGCAGTCTCTCGGACCAGGAGGCGTTGTCGGCGACCAGGATGGAGGTGCGAGCTGTCCCACGAAGATGTCTGCTGTCGACGTCGCTGGACCCAGGATTGGGGCAACAAGTCTTGGCAAATGCAAGCCCACGCGGTGGACTTAAAATGGCGTCTGGAGTGGACCAGGAGGGTCCAGGGTGCTCCTCTGTTGGAGGGGAGCAAGGGCCAGTCTGGAGCAACCAGACCAGCGGTGTTTATCGTCGAAGTTCGTCGTCAGAGGGCCACTAGCCAACGGGCAAGCGACCTGGACAACGCGGTGAGCAGCAAAGAGCAGAAGGGCCCCACGCAGATCTCGTGGATGCTGGGGAGCTGAACTTCGGTGCTGGAGCTGCTCAGGGTTGGGGCTTCTCTTACCCCAAAGCACTCGGTCGAGGGTCACTCGGGAGTCGTGCTGGTCAAGCGTCGTGCAGTCTTGGAAGATGGCCGGTCCCTCGAGGTCTCGTCACACCCACGAATCACAGCTGGGCTGATGATGCAGATAGAGGTCAGAGGTGCCAGGGAAGCCGGTTTTCGTCGAGCTGGGCAGTCTTGATCCGGTGAGGAGACTTACAGCAGACCGCGATGCTTGGTTGGTGCCTGCTGCTGCAGGGTGACTACTCCTTAGTCACAAGGGAGAAATCTTAGGAAGAAGTCTTGAGTTCCTTTCGTGGAAAGTAGTTTCAGGATTCAAAGATGATCTAATTTGGAAGGGGGCCTGCTCCTACCTTTATCCTGCAAAAGGGGGCTGGCACGCGACTAAGTCCTGCCCTATGGGTGGGACTAGGAGGGGGGTGGTTACACCCCTCTCCTTTGGCGGGCTTTCCCCCAGATCAGGGGCTGGAGTGCCCCTGGAACTGGTTCAAGCCGGCCTATGCACAGTGAGCACCGGGGTGCCACTTGCAGTCACCTTCCTCTAAAGCCCTGCCTACCTAGGATACACAAAATCCTGTCTGGGACGGTGCTGGCACCGCCCCTGGCAGGAAACCCTTTGTCCTTGCCTCCTGGGCTGGGAGGACTCCCAGCAGCAGGAGGGCAGACTTGTGTCTCGGTGGCAGCATCCATCTTGTGGAGCTGAGGCTATGTCTGACTTTAACCGGGGTTACAGGTTACATACATGTCGTGTCCCTCCAGAAGGGTGGAATGCTAACCCCGTCGCCAGAATTGGCGAGGGGTTAGTATTCCAATTCGTATGACACCTTACTCGACATGTTTTGATAAAGCGATACCAGAGTTGGCATATAACCGCGAGGAATATAATGCACTTAAGAGTATATGGTATGCGTTATCATGGAACAGCTATTAGGACTTGGTTCCGCAAGCTGCAAACGGGCTCAGCTCATGCCAGAGCACCATTTCACCTTATTCCACACGCACTCTGCCTTCAGGATTGTTAAGGCCTGCCATAGGAGTGACTGATAGGAATATAGGTGTCCATTGTAGGTTTAGATATAGGAATACTATATCTAAAGCAAAGGGTGATTACACCCCCTTGCCCCAGCTGTCAAGCAGCCAGTTGTGTCTGATTTAGTTAGTCATCCCAGGGGTGGCATAATACATGCTGCAGCCCCTGGGAGACTTCTGGGTGCACCTCAGCCCTGGGTACAGGGACTTGGAGGGCCCAGTGCCAATTCAGTACCTGGGTACAATTTGGAGTAGAGAGAACAGCTAGGCTGTGGGTCTGATTAGCAGGCCCACAGCCAGGGAAAGTCGTAAACCAGTGAAGCAAAAAGCAAAAATCAGGGTGATCATAGGAGTGCAGACCCTACTCTCCTACAATGGTCACCGTTGGGGTTGGTGGTGTTAAAGGCTTCCCTTCTGTTATGTTCTCCTTATTCCACCATGACATCTCCTCCTGCACTGCGTGCGTTACAACCACTAGATCTTCCCAACTTCGTGATTACTTGCAGCCATTCCTGGAATTATCTCATGTGGAGCCGTACATTTGGTACCAGATGTATGCAGGAGACCATCATGCCCATGACCTTGCTCGCTGTCCTCACTGTCAGAGCACGCCCCTTCTGGTAGAGGCGCGTCTCCTTCAGCAGTGCCAGTGTTCTCTTGTCGCTGGGGAACACCTTGCTCTGTATGGTGTTGATCTGTGCTCCTAAGAAGATTTTTACTTGCTCTGGCTCCATTGAGGATTTCCCCCAGTGAATGGAGAATCCCAGGCCCACCAGTGTACTTGTCACGCGCAGTGCGTGTTCTTTGCATGTCCTGTGTAAACTTGCTTTTATTAACCAGTCGTCCAGATAAGGGTATACATGGATCCCTTCCCTCCTTAGGTACGCTGCCACTGCTGTGAGGCACTTGGTGAAGACCCTTGGTGCGCATTTTAGTCCAAATGCTAGGGTTGTGAACTGGTAGTGATCTTTGTTGATGGTAAATCTCAGTAGATGTTTGTGCTGCCTGTTCAATGGGATGTGCAGGTAGGCATCTTTGAGGTCTATGGTGGTCATGATGTCTCCGTCCCTTATCTGAGGAATTACCTCTTGTAGGGACGTCATCTTGAATGTTTGTGTTTTTATGTACTTGTTTAGGAACCTTAGGCCCAGGATGGGTCTCAGTGTTTCATCCACCTTTGATACCAGGAAGTAGGTTGAGTACACTTCTTTGTTCCTTTCTCCGTATGGTACTGGTTAGATGGCCTCCTTTTGGAGGAGTTCCTTCGCTTCCTTTTGAAGTAGCTCTAGCTCCTTCCAGGACTGTGCCCTCTTTTTTGACTTCCTGTTTGGTGGTGTCTTTTCCAGTTTTATACAGTATCCGTACTGTATGATGTTGAGTATCCATTTGTCTGTGGTTATCTTCTTCCACTCCCGGAAGAAATGACTTAACCTGCCTCCTACTGGTGTTACATGTTCGTTGATACTTGGTACGTGTAACCCTCCGTTGGTCTTGATGTGCTCCACCCTGTGAGGAGTTGCGTGGGTGGGCACGTATTGCGTGACGGAGTCACCTTGAGGAGGGTTGTTGGCCCCCTCTTATTTTGTCCACGTCCGTTCGCCCTCCCGCAAAAGTACTGGCCCTTTTGCTGGTAGTGCCAGGTTTGTTTTTGATGCCCCTGTTGTGTTTGGCTGTCGCCCTGGTGGGACTGTTGGAATGTCTGGTGTGACGTTCCTGGCTGGTTTCCCCCTCTTCCGTTCGGTCTCTGTGACGGGGTACCCCTTTCATCCCCCTGAATTGTAAGGCCCCCATGGACCTTGCAGTTTTGTTTTCTTTTTTGAGCTGGGTGAGCTTTTCATCCACCGGCGCCCCAAACAGTGTCTCCCCATTGAACGGGTGCTTAGAATATTGCGCTCTACCTCTAGTTTGAAGCCTGAGATCCTGAGCCAGGCCTGCCTTCTCTCCGTGATTCCAAACATCATAAGTCTGCTGGACGTGTCAGCTCCACCCAAGGCTGTTTTGAGGCAAGAATTTGCCACATTTTTTCCCTCCTCCACAAGGTGTGAAGCTCTTTGTTGGTGCTCGTCTGGGAGGTGCTTGATCAAATGTCCGATCTCGTCCAGAATTTGATACTGGTGCCTGTTCAGCAGGGCGTTTGAGTTTGCCATGCGCCAGTGCATTGCAGCATTTCTTTCTATCTTTCTCCCAGTTAGGTCCATCCTCCTGCTCTCTTTGCTTGTGGTGGTCCTGATGTTGTTGGCACATTTGCCCTTTTCCTGGCGGTCGCCGCAACAATGGAGTCTGCTGTAACTGATCCTCGGATGTAGGGAGGATCCTTAGAGGAGTGTTTATATTTCTTCTCCGTCCTAGTCGTGACGGACTTGCATGTTGCCGGTTCCTTGAAGCCTCTTTCCCCTGGACCATGACACTCAAGCATGGGGAGGTACAGGCTCCTAGTTTGTGTGGGGAGCAGGGTCTCAAAGAGGAAGTCTGCCTTAGGTTTATCCTCATCTAGCTTGACTCCAAAGGCCGTTGCCGCGTTCTTGATGACCATATTGTAGACCCCAATGTCATCTGGCGGCGAAGGCCTCGAAGGGTACGTGTCCACGGCCTCTTCTGGGCTTTCGGTGTTGCGGTCCTGCCACTCCAGGTCCTGTGTCCCCGAGGATGCCAAGCATAGGGTCGTCTGCCGATCGTCGCCCTCCTCCTCGTAGTAGAAGGCTTCCTCCTCTGGATGGTCCTGGGTCTCGGGACTTTTCGGCAGCCCTTCGGCGTCGAAGTCCTCCCCTTCTTCTATTTCAACGATCACCGTGTTTGGCTTCGACGGAATCGAGAATCTCTTCAACTTTTCGTCGAACTCCTTTCTTTGCAGGATGTTATCCATTTCGGCCTTGAGCCATCTTTTCTTTCCCTCCAGTTTGGCAGACTGTTCGGCGTCGGGCGGTTCGGCTGATCTCTTCGGCGTAGACGTCGAAATGGCCTTCGGGTCCTTTGTCGACGCCGAAGCGACCTTCGGGTCCTTCTCTTTTGAAGTCGATCGATCCCTTTCGGGGACATGCTTCGACGACCTTGGCTTTTCGAAGGATCCGCTGGGCTGTTTGTCCTTGGATGCAGCTTCGGACGTCGAGACTTTGTTTGCCAGTGCTCCCTTCGAGGACTTAAGACTCTGTTTTTCGAGAATCTGACTGACTTTCGAGGGTCTGTCGGGGCTTTAGGGGTCGTCGACTCGCCTACCTCTTTAGAAGTCTTCTTATCAGTCTCTACGACCGTGTAGTCGTCTTCTCAGGCGACGTTGTCCTCCTAGTCGCTCGAGAGCCCCATGTCCCGAAGGGACGGCGGTTGACCCTTGCCTTGCATGTTGTAGTTGGCTCTTCTCTGTCACTCTCTAACCCGGAGAGCCTTCAGTGTGAAGGCGGAGCAGACGTTGCAGTCCATGCTCTCGTGGTCGACCGGTAGGCAGAGGTTACAAACCGGGTGCTGGTCCTTCTGCGCGTATTTGTTGCGACAGTTACGGCAGAATTTAAAAGGTGTCTTGTCCATTTCTTGCGCTCAGGGGGTCCCGTGTGCGCGCATTCTCCATTGGACGTCAAAGTTCCCGAAGTTCTCCTTCGTCGTCCCAGCTCGATGGTGTTGTTCCTCGTCGTCGTCTCAATCCTTTCCGTGTAAAATTTGTCTTTTCTGCGTCTTCTTTCCTACAAAGCTCTGGAGCCCCTCGGGGAACGATCCAGACCCAACAGCGGAAAAAAGAATCTGAAGATGCCGCCGTCACAAGAAGTACACCAAAAGGTGGGACGTCGACGCCCACCAGGGCTATGAAAAAAAAAAAAAAAAAAAGAATAAAGAAAAGACTACGATTCCGGACCCAACCACTAGACCGCGGAATAATGCACAGCATAGTGAATCCAGAAACATTCACGCTGCAAAAAACCCATTCAGAGATAGTCCTCTTGTGTACGTCCCAACCTTTCTTGGCACCCACGTACCAAAGAAAAAGCTGGTCATCTACCCGGAATGGTTTGGTGCAATCCAGATAAAAGGAAAGCGCACGTTTTGAGCCTCTCTTCCTCTTTTGAAGGATGCGGCGGCAGACAGAAGGTGGGCTAAGTGATGGTCTGCCTGATGTCAAAGGCAGGGACAACCTAGGGCAGGAAGAATGGACGAGTCCTGAGAACTACCTTGTCCGGATAGACAGACAGGAAAGGAGGATTAGATTAAAGAGCCTGGAGCTCACTCACTTTTCTGGCAGATGTGAAGGCAACCAGTAATGCACTTTTAAGCATCAGAAGTCTCAAAGGACAGTTGTGAAGCGGCCAAAGGGAGCGCACATTAAATAAGACAAGACTAGATTCAAGTCCCACTGAGGCATAACGAAGGGAATAGGAGGAAAGATGAGTTATGCCTATCAAGAAACTATTTACAACTGGGGACATGAAAAGAGAAGGCTGATCTGGAAGCCGAAAAAAGGCAGAAATGGCCGAAAGACAGCCCTTGATAATGCCCTGAGCAGAGCCCAGCTGGGCCAAAGGAAGGAGGAACAAGAGAACATCAGAAAGAGGGGCAGAGAGGGGATCCACAGCCTTTGTTGTGCACCAAGCCACAAATTTGTTCCACCAGCAGGCGTATACCGTCTTAGTGGAGGGACGCCTGGCTGCCAAGATTACATCACGAACTTCGGGAGGCAGGTCAAAAGAATGCCGCCGCTAAATCTCCACACAAGGAGGTGGAGGACCGTCCCCTGTTGCTGTGACAGAAGATCCTCCCGAAGAGGCAGACGGGTCGGAGGATCGTTGGCCATGTTGAACAGCTCGGGATACCACACTCTTTGTGCCCAATCCGGAGTCACAAGGATGACTTGGGCCTGGTTGCGCCTGATCATCTTCAGCACTCTGGGCAGAAGAGGTATAGGTGGAAAGGCGTACAACAGACGGCGACGAAAAGCGTCGCCTAGCGAGCGTCGCCTTGTAAATTCAAACGTGCAGAATTGCTGACATTGCGCATTCTCTTCGGTAGTGAATAGGGCCCAAGGCTCTCTCCACTGTCGAAGGAGACCTTGCACAACCTCTGAGTGAAGCTGCCCTTCATGATCCATCATGCACCTGCGGCTGAGTTAGTCCGCCCTGACGTTCAGTGAACCTGCCAGGTGTTGAACCACCAGGTATATTCCCTGATGTTTCAGCCATGTCCGGAGGGCCTCCTGATATAGGGTCCACGACTCCACCCCACCCTGTTTGTTGCAGTACCACATGGCGGTGGTGTTGTCCGTGGACACCTGCACTACTCCTCTCCGGACAGAGGGAAGGAATGCCTTGAGTGCAAGACGGAGCGCCTGGAGCTCCAGAAGGATGATATGGAGCCCAGACTCCGCTGGAGACCACAGACCTCTGATCTTCGCCTCTCCCAAGTGGCCGCCCCATCCCAGAAGGGATGAGTCGGTCACCACTGTGTGTTCTAGTTGGGGAAGGGAGAGAGGTCTGCCGTTTACCCAATCCTGGTTTGTGAGCCACCACTGCAATTGCTGTGCCCTCCAAGGTCTGGGCGCAATCTGCCAGATTCCCCAGATGCTCCGCCCACTGGAACTTCAGGTCCCACTGCAGAGCCTGTATTTGCCACCTGGCATGATAAACCAGCAGTATGCAGGAGGCCATGAGGCCCAGTAGCCTCAGGGTCAACCTGACCGAAACCCGAGATAGAGGGTGAAAGATCGGAATCATAGCCTGAATATCCCGGACTCGCTTTTCGAAGGATAGCCCCGAAACCACGCAGTGTCAAGAACCGCTCCGATGAAGAGGAGCTTCGGAGAGGGAATCAGGTGAGACTTCGGCACATTGATGGAGAACCCCAGCAAATGCAGGAGGTTGGACGTAGTCTGGAGATGGGAGACTACTGCCTGGGACGAGCCCGCCTTCAACAGCCAGTCGTCGAGATAGGGGAAGACTGAAACCCCCGAACTGCACAAATGAGCTGCGACCACCACCATCACTTTTGTAAACACCCAAAGGGGCGGTGGTAAGGGCAAAGGGGAGCACGGTGAACTGAAAGAGCTCATGGCATACTGAGGAACAGCAGGTAACGCCGGCAGGACGGGGATGTGAAAATAAGCGTCCTGCAAGTCCAAAGCTACCATCCAGTCTTCCAGGTCGAGGTCAGACAAGACCTGAGCGAGCGTCAACATCTTGAACTTCTCCTTCCGGAAGAAGCGGTTGACATTCCTGAGATCCAAGATAGGACACAGGCCCTTGTCCTTCTTGGGAACCAGAAAGTAGTGGGAGTAACAACCACAACAAAGTTCTGGGACAGGCACGCGCTTGATGGCTCCCTTGGCCAAGAGAGCTGTAACTTCCTGCTGGAGAAGGCCCAGGTGATCCTCCGACATGCGGTGGTATTGCGGTGGCAAGGCTGGAGGGGTAGCCTCGAAGGGGAGGGAGTTGCCCCTTCGGACTATCTGCGAAACGCACCTGTCCGATGTAATGGTGCGCCATTGAAGGAGGTGATTGCGGATCGTGCTGCCCAATGGCGTTTGATGGCCCTGAACAGTCGGACTAGGAATGTTTGGCCCCCTGAACCACGACGGTGGTCGGCTGGAGAGGCCCAAGGACTTGGCTGTAGCCCGTGAGTCCTTGAAACGCTCTAGAGTGTTGTCCGCTTTGTCACCAAAAAGGCGACGCCCACCAAAAGGCATGTCCATGAGGGTATTCTGGACATCCCCCGAAAAGCCAGTCGATCTCATCCAGACGTAGCGACAAAGGGCTACTGATATGGAATTCGTCCTGCCCAGAGAGTCAGAGGTATTCAACCCACAACAGATGGTAAACTTTGCTGCATCCCTCCCGGCGGCAATAGCCTGGGACAGCACCATCAGGGCCTCCTCTGGACACTGAGGCAGCATCTGCGCCACGGTATCCCACTCAGAGTGGGAATAACGGCCCAACAGACATGCAGTGTTTACAGTCCCAAGCTGGCGGAAGAGAAAATCTTACCAAGAGGATCCAGCTTCTTGGATTCCCTTTCCGGTGGAGCGGTAGTGAAGGCGCTCTTGGAAGTAGTGGCTTGGACCACCAAGCTCTCCGGGGTGGGGTGTTGGGAGAGGAAAGTGGGGTCACCCCGAGCCACGGCATCGGGCAATCATCCTATCCGGCCTGGACCAGGTGCCCAAAAGAACGTCGGTAAGGGCCTTCTTAAATGGCAGCAGGGGCTTCGAAGAGCTCTTAGCCGGCTGAAGCACCTCTGTCAGGAGGTTAGTCCTGGTCGCCACCGTAGGAAGCTTGAGAGCCTCGGCCGCCCTACGCAACACCACTGCGTATGACGCTCCCTCCGCCGTAGCAACGGTAGGAGGCGACAACATGCCAAATTTAGGAAAGGTGTCTAGACCACTGGCATCCCCCAGTTCCTCTCTTTAGTCCAGCTCAGATTCTAGCTTATCAGTTAGATGGTCACCTGACCCCTCCCAGTCCTCCTTATCCTCTGGGGGCCAATCTGGCCAAAAAGGGACCCCAGGAGTGAACAGGGGCACAAAAACCCTACCCGGTGCCGGGTCTGGCGATGCCAGTCCGGGTCCACATCAGGATGGAGGCGAGGGGTCGACTGGCGTTGAATGCGGTAGCGGTACCGGAGGAAGCAGCGCAGGTGGAGGTGTAATAAGGTCAAACGGCGCCGATCCGGATCCAGGCCTGGATCCAAGGGGGGCCTACGGTGCTGGGGCCGTCAGCGGAGAAGGCCTAGGTCCCCCTACCAAGTCCGCGGGGCCCGTAGGCACACTGTCTGGTTCAGGCTGCCCAAAGATGGTGTGCATCACCTTGTAAAATTTACGAAGCTGGGCAGGAGTCGCCCAGAGTCCCGGGAAGGGAGGAAAGCCTAGAGTCGACTCTTCGGGCTCTGTGCGGGGAGCCGCAGGAGGGGCAACACCCGCATCCCTCGTCGCGTCAGCCAACCGACGGGGAGAAGTCTAAGAGCGATGATGCTTCTTCGACTTCTTCTTGTGCTTAGACTTACCCAACCTGGAAGACTTGGAAAAGTGATGATGGCTCAGCGACTGGTCCCTCGACCTCCCTGGCGACCCGGATCTCGAGCAGCACGGAGCTGATTGCCGGCGGTCAAGAAGCCTTTGGGACCACTCCCGCAAGGCCTTCTAAGCCATGGACCAGCAGCCGGACCACGACTCAGGGTCATGGTAGCGCTCCAGGCAAAAGAGGCACACACGGTGCGGATCTGTAACAGACATCAGTCAGCTACAGACTCCCAACGTGCAGCAGGAGTTATAGACTCAAAAAGACGTCGACAAAAGTCGCTCAAAAAGTTTGGTCAAAAAGTGACTGTGTACTGCTCTCTCCGGATCTGCGGTGGCTGGCGCGGAAAAATAAAGAACTGACAGCGCGCGAGGGCGGCCTCTAAGTAGGTACCGTGACGTTATCCCGGAGACCACGACGCCAACAACGGACACGGAGCCGACCAACTTTCCAGATCCAGACCGACGCCTGGGGGTAATTCTAAGGTAAGGAATCTAGAACTAACATGTTTCTTTCAGATAATGGTGTTTACGAATTTCCCCAGCTACATGATGGCTTCACTAAAACTAGAGATGTTTGGTATGAAACATCTCATATTAATAAACCCACACTAATTCCAGTGATCGATTTATTCTCTGGTCACAGTGCCCTGGGTACCTGTGGTACCATTTACTAGGGGCTGCCCTGTGGCCAGAGATGCCAATTGGGTTCAGGCTTCAATGCAGTTTTAGGGAAAGAACCTAGGCCCTGGGTACCTGATTAGCAGGAGCCCAGGGTACACTCAGTCAAAATACATCAGCAATAAGTGACGGCAACCATGCAGAAAGAGGACAATTTCTCACACAAAGCATAGGCCTCTTTGATTGGAGCCCCACCTGCCCCAATCTCCAAAATAGTGGAGACTGAAAGGTGGCCCTCACTTGGAGGTTGGCAAAGTTGGGGACACCTCCTTTCCTGGCTAGGTTTTTCCGCCGGTTCTCGTGCCCAAAATGGGGGCCAGAACCAATGAGAGCCAGTTGCTTATAGTAGCAAAAGGCTGGGGCAGCCAACAAAGGTAGCAGGCCTTTGAAGCTCCCTCTTTGAGTCTTTGTATCCAGACCCAGAGAACAGAAGCTCTCTAAAAGGGGTCCACAAACCTGTCTGGTGGCGGCAGATGGCTGGGAGCCAGTCGGGAAGCACGCCTGTTTTTCAGGGGGCATCTCTAAGATGCATACCAAGTGCATTCTTCATTAAATACCACACTGAATCAGTGTGGATTTAATGTGCTGGGAAGGTTAACACCAAACTTCCCAGATTTTACTAAACCAATCATGGAGCTGTTGAGTTTGCGCTAACAAACTCCCAGCCCATACACTCAAAATAGCTCCACTGCACTTACAATTTCTGTGGTTGGCACATGCCCTGTAGAGTCATATTGTTCTTGCAGCTATGCCCTCACCTGGGTATGGTGCACCCTGCCTTAAGAGCTGTAAGGCCTGCTAGAAGGATGACTTTCCAATACCACAGGAAGTGCTGGTGGACATGGCACACAGGCAGCTGTGCCATGTCGACTCTCCAGTCAAACTTTTACCAAAACACACAGCCTGTCAAGGCAGGGTGGGGGCGATGAGGTGAGGGGTCTCGGAGGGTGGCACCATACAAACATGCTGCAGCCCTCAGAGTCCTTCTCTGATCACAAGGCCCTTGGTACCAGGGGTACCTTTTACAAGGACTTGCATGTGTCCCAGAGTTGTGCCAATTGTGGGTACAAGGTACTGTTTTGGGAAAGAACAAGGGGGCTGGTGCCTGGTTAGCAGGATTCCAGTACAAACTCAGTCAAATTGGCATCCGGTATATGGCAAATTGTTAGGGGATAACCATGCAAAAATGGGCACTATCCTACAATTGGGATAACAAAATCTGGGGAAGAGAGCAAGGGGGAATGCAGATGGAAAATGGCCCATGGAGACTCCAAGATACAACTGCACCTACATGATGAATCGTCACTGCTTCATCCTGCCAACTACCGGAGCAGTTTCCAGACTGTCTGCCATAAACCAAGTCGATATGTCAGAGTTACCAGAGAATAGTTCTCTTCAGACTTAGGTCAGTACTGAACCATTGTCTGAGCCCTCAGTATAGCTTGGTTGTGGGAGAAAAAATGGTCTTTTTCAAAGAGGTTAGAGCTTCATACAAAAATCAGAAGACAGCCCCGTTGTTGCATAGTTTCCTTGTACTTACAGATGTGTCAGCCCCAAGTCCTGGTCGCTCTCTATAGCCCAGACCACCTCCTCCGACATTCAGCTTCTTTCCTTTTCCACCCTTGAAGCGGGATTTGCGGAACCATGCATTCTACGAGTAAAAAAAACAAATAGTATTAAGAAAATTTACAATTTGGTCTAGTTAATAAACGTAGGATGTGAAATGTTGTATCATAATGTGAGAAGTTGGCCTGATGTGCAGTGCTCACTATTCTAGTGATCACTATATATCAGTCCAAACAACCCTTATTGATGATTGGTTGTAAGTCAACCTTATAGACCAGCTATCCTAGTAGCATGGATACGAGCAGTCTAAGGCTAAGACTCTAGAGGGCGTGTTAAGCCAGCTGTTTTACCATCACATTACCCCTTGAACACCCAGTGAAAGGACACCACACAAGTTGTTATGAAAATAAACAGTGTATTTATTTATAACAAGTCTACCCTGGCTCTTTATGAGACAGGGAGCTAAGCACACAACAAAACTCTTACGAAAATACTTAAGTTAGCACGTTATACACAAATGCCCGAGGGGCACGAAAAACCATATACTTTAAAAGTGGAATGCGAATTACTAGCAGGTAAGTAACAGTTCTAATAGGCTTTGGAATCGCTAGGACTGGACTAGGGAATCGTTAGATTACTACTAGGAAGCCCAGGGGACTCGGGTGCAGAGTGTGCACTCTCACGCGGGATGCGGGACAAAGTCTATGGAAGCTAGAATTCACAAAGTTAGTGTTCACGGGCGAACCCGACCTGGTAGGAAGAAAACGACAGTGGATCCTGACCCTTGGATAGTGAGGCTATGCTGGGACACCGGAGTGCCGAAGTTACCTAGCCCAGGGGCTGCAGCTGCATAGGTCTGAAAAGACGTCGGGGATCTCGTTGCCGGACCAGGAGCCTGGAAGGAAGAAGTTGCTGGCAGGCGACCAGTGAAGAAAAGTTCGATGGATCCAAGCCTGGATCAAGGAAGAAGAAAACCTGAAAGCAGAGGGGACTAAGTTCTTGAATCACTAGCCAGTGATTAAGTGGGCACCAGGATGGCACCGGGCGAAGTCACCGCAGTCAGGTGAGTGGGCGCTGCTGGGCTCTGCAGTCTCTCGGACCAGGAGGCGTTGTCGGCGACCAGGATGGAGGTGCGAGCTGTCCCACGAAGGTTCTTGCTGTCGACGTCGCTGGACCCAGGATTGGGCAACAAGTCTTGGCAAATGCAAGGCCCACGCGGTGGACCTAAAATGGCGTCTTGAGTGGACCAGGAGGGTCCATGGTACTTCTCCGATGGAGGGAAGCAAGGGCCAGTCTGGAGCAACCAGACCAGCAGCAGAAATGTCGTCGGGCGTCGTCAGGAAGGCCACAAGCCAGCGGGCTAGTAGCCAAACAACGCGGTGAGCAGCAAAAAGCAGAAGGGCCCCACGCAGATCGTGGAGATGCTGGGGGGCTGCTCTTCGGTGCCGGAGCTGCTCAGGGTGGGGGCTTCTCGGACCCCAAAGCACTCACCAGGAATTCACTCGGCGGGCTTGCTGGAAAGAAGTCGTGCAGTCTTGAAGATGGCCGGTCCCTCGAGGTCTCGTCACACCCACGAATCTCAGCGTGACTGATGATGCAGGTAGAGGTCAGAGGTGCCAGGGAAGCCGGTTCTCGTCGAGCTGGGCAGTCGGATTCCGGAGGAAGGACTTGCAGCAGACCGCAGTGTTCTTAGATGGTGCCTGCGGGTGCAGGGTGACTACTCCTTAGTCACAAGGGAGAAATCTTAGGAAGAAGTCTTGAGTTCCTTTCGCAGAAAGTAGTTTCAGGATTCAAAGATGATCTGATTTGGAAGGGGGCCAGTCTCTACCTTTATCCTGTAAAAAGGGGCTGGCACGCGACCAAGTCCTGCCCTATGGGTGGGACTAGGAGGGGGGTGGTTACACCCACTTCCTTGGCGGGCTTTTCCCCAGCACAGGGTCTGGAGTGACCCTGTAACTGGTTCCAGCCAGCCTATGCACAGTGAGCACCGGGGTGCCACGTGCAGTCACCTTCCTCTAAAGCCCTGCCTACCTACAATACACAAAACCCTGTCTGGGACGGTGCTGGCACCGCCCCTGGCAGGAAACCCTTTGTCCTTATCTCCTGCTCTGGGAGGACTCCCAGCAGCAGGAGGGCAGACTTGTGTCTCGGTGGCAGCATCCATTTTGTGGATGCTAAGGCTCTGTCTGACTTTTAACCGGGTTATAGGTTACATGCATGTCGTGTCCCTCTAGAAGGGTGGAATGCTAACCCCGTCGCCAGAATTGGCGAGGGGTTAGTATTCCAATTCGTATGACACCTTACTCGACATGTTTTGATAAAGCGATACCAGAGTTGGCACATAACCGCGAGGATTATAATGCACTTAAGAGTATATGGTATGCGATATCATGGAAACGGCTAAGGGATAGATCCCGAAAGCCGCAGACAGGCTCAGCTCATGCCAGAGCACCATCTCACACGATTCCAAGCACTCTGCCTTCAGGATTGTTAAGGCCTGCCATAGGAGTGACTGATAGGAGATCTGTGTGTCCATTTTAGGGTTAGATATAGGTATACTATATCTAAAGCAAAGGGTGAGTACACCACCTTGCCCCAGCTGTCGTGCAGCCAGTTGTGTCAGTTTAGTTAGTCAGCCCAGGGGTGGCATAATACATGCTTCAGCCCCTGGGAGACTTCTGGGTGCACCTCAGCCCTGGGTACAGGGACTTGGAGAGGGCCCAGTGCCAATTCAGTACCTAAGTACAATTTGGATAGAGAGAACAGCTAGGCTGTGGGTCTGATTAGCAGGCCCACAGCCAGGGAAAGTCGTAAACCAGTGCAGCAAAAAGCAAAAATCTGGGTGATCATAGGATTGCAGACCCTACTCTCCTACACATAACAAACCATTTGTAGAGGAATGAGGTTGTTGTGGCAGATTCTTCTGACCCCTAGAATAGAAACGGTACTTACCTGTAAATATCAGGATGCAACTTGCTACTGGACTATGGATTTGCAACGTGACCTACTCTGCCTGTTTACAGTTTTCATTTTTCACTGGATGCAATATATTTGTACTTACATTTTTTAAACATGAATTCAAAATACTCAGTTTCACTAACTGTTTTATTTATAAAAATGTAAATATATTCTTGATTAGCATGTCATTTTGTCACAATGCCTCCCGGGTCAACAGCTATTCAGATGTCTGCATGTAGAATGGAAAAAAATCTCGGTATACAAGTCACTCTCCCTTTAACTTTTAGTCTGACAACCTACAACCCTCCCAACAAGACATCTACGATGTCAACATATGTGGGTTTGTAATGTAGAGACGAGCAAGAGCCATTTCTTTTTTTTAATATAACTAACGGCCTCCAGTTCAGAACCTACAATAGAATTAATGAATTAACTTAAGTCTTGTAATCTTTCCTTCAGATCTTTCCTGGACTGTAGAGGGCAATGTACTAGTGCAGTCCTGAAAAATTCAATGGAGAGTCAGTTATTTCAGGGTAATGATCTGCCCTAAAAAGTGATGTCATTAGTTCAATTAACCTAACTACCTTTCTATTACCATGAGAAGGCCCTCTGCATAAACCAGAAAGTGTGAATAAGCTTGCATTGCTGATTGGCTTCTTTGCTCTACTCTGCCAAAACTCACAAAAATGTTGAGTGCTTATTTTCCTTCCGATTTATGCACAACAGTTACATCAAGTGTTATTGAGTCGAGTCCTGTAGCAAGAAGAAAACAAGTTACTTACCTGTAACTTCAGTTATCCAGTATTGGTATCTTTCATAGATTCACATGCCTGAATCATTCCCCGTCGTCGAGGCGGGAGTCCCACAGTAAATAAAAAAGCAGTGCCAAAAGCACTTTGTAGTAGTAGTAGGCCCTAGAAATAGGCCTGAGGCCTAAATTATAGTAGCCGATCTACCTCATTATGTCAAAAAGACCAGAGTCTTTGCTCCAACCAATCAGCTCACAGCACCCTCTAGAACCCTCTCTCTAGAGCCAGTTCTCCTCAGATTTTCATAGCACAAGTGGGAACAAGTATCCCAACCTTAGAGAACTGCCTCTCCGGGGAGGAGGGTGGGTGCATGTGAATCTATGAAAGATACCAATACTGGATAACTGAAGTTACAGGTAAGTAACTTGTTTTCTTATCCAGTATTGGGGTATCTTTCATAGATTCACATGCCTGAATCAGAATAGCAAGCAGTAAACTAGGCAAAGTCGGTTGCGGATGGTGGGAGACTTACTGCAGTGCACCCCCATGAATGTACAGGTAACAACCAACAATCGCTTAGAAATTGATCTATTACCAAGCCATATTTAGAACCAACATATAAATTATGCAATTTCCTACAGGAAAGGAACTTTAGTACCATAGAAACTCACTATATGATAACATATGTCTGCATATTATAAACAACAAGGAGGACGCGAACATTTACAAATGCGCCCAGGCAACAGCGAAATTGTCTAAGCATCCAGCCACGTGCTGCCTTTTCTATCTGAACTCCACATAATTGGGGCACCAGCTCTCTTTCAATTAAAAACGGTGGCTCCCTTGACCTCTTAAAGCAAATAGAGAGTACACAGACTTCAAGGACTGTGCACTACTTATATGTGCTTTGATATCCAGCTAATCGCACCTATCTATAAGAAGGTGTCTCAAAAGAAAGACACGGAAAGATAACCTCAAATTGAATACTGAGGCGGAAATATAATTCCATTTCTTCAGAAGAACATTGTCCTGATGAAGGTGTTATTAGAAAACCGAAACGCTGTGTCGACAACTTTGTATTTTTAACTGTTCTCCATGTGAATTGACACCTTTTTAACTTTATTAAATGGCACTATATTTGTGTACAAAAGTATTGTTTTATATTGAATAAACTGTACAATTTTCTAAATATTCTTTTAAAATTGCTTTGATCTCATTTTTATATTGTTGTGATTTATTAGAAATGTGGTTATGACATTTATGGGTTTGTGAGTTCACATTTTGCACGCCTTTTCCATTTTTGGAAAAATAGGGACTTTCTTTTATTTCCAGTTTCCGCCTAACCTGTATCTGTTGCAGTGGTATGAAATAGTGCTCTTAACAGCCTCCCCAAACTAGCTTGTCTTGCTAACACATCTACACAATAGTGCTTTGTGAATGTTTGTGGCGTAGACCATGTTGCAGCTTTGCAAAAATGATCTAAGGGTAGGTTTCCGAAGAAAGCCACGGAAGCTCCTATTTTGCGGGTAGAATGCACTTTAGGGGGAACTATTAAGGTGCGTTTAGCTTTGAGGTAGTATATCTGTATGCACTTGACTATCCAGCGTGCAATAACTCCTTTTGAAATGGGGGAGCCTTTATGTGGTGGCGAGAAAGCAACAAAGAGTTGTTTTGTCTTCTTAAAAGGTTTGGTTCTTTCATGTAATAAAGTATTGCTCTTTTTACATTTAATGTGTGAAGAACACATTCAGCTATTGAGTCAGGTTGAGGAAAGAAGACCAGTAACTCAGCGGCTGGTTGAGATGAAAAGCAGAAACGACGTTGGGAAAAAAATTTGAGTTAATCCTAAGAACCACTTTATTTTGGTGAATTTTTAAAAATGGTTCTTGTATGGTTAGTGCCTGGACCTCACCAACTCTCCTAAGAGATGTGATAGCTAGAAGGAAGGCTACTTTCCAGGTTAGAAACTGTAGTTCGCATCTGTGCATAGGCTCCAATGGTGGTCCCATGAGTCTTGTAAAGACTATATTAAGATTCCACACGGGAGAAGGTGGAAGTCTAAGAGGAATGATTCTTTTGTGTCCTTCCATAAAGGCTTTGATAGCGGATACTCGAAACAAAGACAAGTGTTGTCTGTTTTGTAGGTAAGCTGCTACAGCTGCAAGATGTAATCGTATGGATGTTTATGCTAAATTAGCATGTTGTAGGTGTAACAGATGGCAAACGATTTTATGATTTGAGGCATTTAACGGATTGATTTGGTTTTTAGTACAATAAATTGCAAATAGTTTCCATTTTGCTGCATAGCATGCTCTGTGGTAGGACGTCTAGCCTCTTTAATGACATTCATGCAGTCTAACCGGAGGTTAAGGTAGCCAAATTCCAAGACTTCAGATGCCAAATCGCAAGGCTGAGTTGACAGGGTTCTGGATGTCTTATCTCGCCATGGTTCTGAGTGAGAAGCTTGGGGAGATGTGTAGCTTTTGATGAGGAACGATAAGGGTCTTACCTGTCGGTGTAGTGTTGTAGCTTGAAGATCTTTCTGGATTCACTATGCTGTGCATTATTCCGCGGTCTAGTGGTTGGGTCCGGAATCGTAGTCTTTTCTCTCTTTTTTTTTTTTTCTTACCCCAGGTGGGCGTTGACATCCCACCTTTTGGTGTCCTTCCTGTAACGTCGGCACGCTTCCTGCGGAGGCTCCCACCTTTGGGCACCATCTTCAGATTCTTTTTTCTTGTTTTTGTGTTGTGTTCGTGAATCCTTTGGCAATGTATTTAACTTCTCCCTTAAAGTAAATGAATTTCCACTTTGTCTCTTAAGGTGTCTGTTTGTATATTCTCCTTGTACTTCCACCTTCTTCTCCTGCCTCATCTTTCTGGCGGAGGTGGGTAGGTTCGCTAGTGAATGCAGAAAGATCTTCAAGCTGCAAAACTACACCGACAGGTAAGAAACTTTCTTTCTGGATTCACTATGCTGTGCATAAACTTTGTAGCAGTTTGTTATGTTTGTGGCGGCTGGGTGGAAGATGAGCGTTGGTTGTTGAATATATGTTGAAGCACTTTTTGTCCTACTTTTGCTTCCTTGTTCATTTGTATATCCAAGCAGTAGTGCTTAGTGAACGTGTGCACTGAAGCCCATGTTGCCGCCAGGCATATGCCTTGAATGGGAGTGTTAACCAGGAAGGCTATTGTTGCTCCTTTTTTCCTGGTAGAGTGGGCTCGTGCCCCCTCTGTTAGTTCTTGACCTGCCTGTTTGTGGCAGAATTGTATCCATCTTGCGATGGTGGCCTTAGTTACTGGTCTACCCAGGAAACGGCTTGCTAAGGACAAAAAGAACTGCTTTGCTTTCCTGTGCTCTTTAGTTCTTTCCATGTAATGCATTACTGCCCTTCTAGCGTCTGGAGTGTGCAGTGCCCTTTCTGCGCTGGTGGATGGTTTCTGAAAGAAGCTTGGTATCTATTGTCTGGTTCATGTGAAACCTTGACACCACCTTTGGCATAAAGTGTGGGTCCGTTCTCATCACCACCCTGACATTGTGTATTTGGATGTAAGGTCCTTTTAGCGTTAGTGCTTGCAGTTCGCTTACCCTGCGTAGTGAGGTGATTGCCACTAGAAAGGCTGTCATCCATGTGAACATTTGTAGTGAGGCCTTATGGATGGGTTCAAAAGGCGCCTTCATAAGCTCTGTTAGGACTAAATTAAGGTTCCATGCCGGTGGTGGCATCCTCTCTGGTGGTGCGATCCTTTTAGCCCCTTCCAGGAATCTTTTTACTACTTGTGATGTAAAGAAGTTCTTTCCCGTCTCTCCTCTTGTGTAGGCTACTATCGCTGCTAGGTGTACTTTCAGCGAGTTAGAACTTAGGTTTGATTTTAGCAGGTGTGTTAAATATTTTAGCACCGTTGATTCCTTTGTCATCTTTTTGTGTAGTTTTACATTGATGCACCATTGTGTGAATCTTTTCCATTTTGCCACATAGCACCTCCGTCCTAGGTCTCTCGCAGCACCCGCAGTGTGCTCTCCGGCAGTTTCAGGTGTGCAAACTCTATGTCTCCAGGAGCAATGCCGCTAGGCTGAGGCTAGGCTGAGGCTCTCTGGCTGGAGTGCCTCTCCGTTTTGCATGGAGTGTAAGTCCTTCCTTTTCCCGAACTTGTGAGGTGGTCCCTGCGCCATTTCCACTATTTGTGAGAACCATGACTGCCTGGCCACTGTGGTGCCACCAGAATCAGCGTCATGTTGCTGGTTCTGCATTTGCTGAGTACCTTGTGCATCAGTGGAATCAGGGGAAAAGCGTAGGCACATTTTTTCGACCAGCTTACCCATAGGGCCTTCCCCTGGGATTGTTCTTCTGGTTGCCTGGATGCAAAGTATCGGCATTTTGCATTCTGGTGTGTTGCAAATAGGTCTATTGTTAGTGTCCCCCACTTCTTGAATAGCCTTTGTGTTTATTGTGCATTGAGCTCCCACTCGTGGGATGCCGGTGTCTGTCTGCTGAGCCATTCTTCCTCCACGTTGTCTTTTCCTGGTAGGTGTATAGCTAGGCGGTCTATCCTGAGTGGGATGGCCCATCTCCATATGTCCTGTGCTAGGTTGGATAGTGCGACTGATTGTGTTCCTCCCCGTTTGTTGATGTAGAACATCATTGTGGTGTTGTCGGTTTTTATCAGCACTCTTTGCCCGTCAGTTGTTTCTTGAAGGATTTTAGTGCGAGGAACACAGTCTTCAGTTCCAGATAGTTGATGTGTTTGATCGCATGTTGGGGTCCACAGACCCCGCACCTTGAGTTGGTTAATGTGTGCTCCCCAAGATCTTCACTTGCTCTGGTTTCATTGAGGATTTACCCCAGTGTATTGAGAATCCAAGTTCTGTTAGCGTCTCTGTGACCCACTGTGCATGTTCTTTGCATGGTTTGTAGGAACTTGCTTTTATTAGCCAGTAGTCGAGGTAGGGTTATACATGAATCCCTTCCCTCCTTAGGTGCGCTGCCATGGCTGCGAGGCACTTGGTGAAGAACCTTGGCGCAGATTTTAGTCCGAAGGCCAGGGCGGCGAACTGGTAGTGTGCTTTGTTGATGGAAAATCTCAGTAGATGTTTGTGCTGCCTGTTCATGGGAATGTGTAGGTAGGCGTCATTTAGGTCTATAGTGGACATAAAGTCTCCGGCCCTTATCTCAGGGATGACTTCTTGAAGAGATGTCATTTTGAATGTCTGTGTTATGTATTGGTTCAGGAACCGTAGGTCCAGGATGGGTCTTAACGTTTCGTCCACCTTTAGTACGAGGAAGTAGTTTGAGTACACTCCTTTGTTTCTTTCTGTGAGTGGTACTGTTTCTATGGCCTCTTTGTGGAGGAGTTCTTGTGCTTCCTCTATGAGTAGCGCTAGTTCTTTTTCTGAGCGCGCTTTTTTTGGTTTCCTGTTTGATGGTTTCTTTTCCAGTTCTATGCAGTATCCGAACTGTATGATGTTCAATATCCATTTGTCTGTTATTTTCTTCCATTCCTGTAAGAAGTGTTTTAGTCTGCCTCCTAAGGGTGTGACATGTTCGTTGATCTTTTGTCCTTGTAACCCTTCTTTCTTGACTTTGTTGTGCCCCTCCCAAAGAGATGTCGTGGGGGTGAGCACGCTTGGTGGTGCGGAGTCACTTTGAGGTGGGGTGCTTGTTTGCCCTCGTCCATTCGCCCGCCTGCGAAAGGACTGGCCCTGAGGCTGGTATTGCCAGGTTTGTTTTTGCTGGCCCTACTGTGCTTGATTGCCCTCGTCCATTCGCCCGCCTGCGAAAGTACTGGCCCCGAGGCTGGTATTGCCAGGTTTGTTTTAACTGGCCCTGCTGTGCTTGATTGTCGCCCTGGTAGCTCTGCTGGAATGTCTGATGTGACGTTCCCGGCTGGTTTCTCCCTCTTCCGTTCGGCCTCCGTGTCGGGGTGCCTCTTTTCATTCCTCTTGATTTGTATTGTAGTGAGTTATTGTGTAGCCCTACTATCACCCTACGGGTATCCTGGCGCTCAGACAATCAAGGAACAACTGTACCTACGGCTCAGGTGATGAAGACCGATTGATTAACTTGAATGAATGAACTGTGATTTATAACCGCGCAACTTAGCCCAGTGGGCGTCAAGGCGCCTAGCTCAATATCTGGCTGAGTCATCCGAATGAAGGGAACTTACTGGTAGGCTTTAATGAAACACCAAGTTTTAAGAGCTTTCCTGAAAAGATCCAGTGAGGGCTGAGATTTAATCTCCAAAGGAAGTGTGTTCCATAAATGGGGTGCCAGGATGGAGAATGCCCTACTCCCCCATCTGACCTTCCTGGAACGAGGGACTATCAGTTGATTCAGCTCTGAAGAGCGAAGACATCTGCTGGGTACATAGCGGGTAAGTAGAGACCCAAGAGCATCAGAAGGGCCTGCCATGAGGGCACTGTAAGTAAGGCAGAGAAGTTTAAAAGACACCCTAAAGGAGATAGGGAGCCAATGGAGGCTCTTCCTTGCCATAGTAGCAGATGCAAGCCATGGAAGGGCCGGCACAAATCGCGCAGCAGCGTTCTGCACCACCTGCAAACGCTGTAGAAGACACTTGTTGGCCCCAGCGTAGAGTGAATTACAATAATCGAGTAAACTTCTGGGATACAATAGGGTTTTCAAACCCTTTCTAAAATACAGCAAGGAGGCAGCTACCCTAAGATTCAGTGGCAGCCCATTCCAGAACTGTGCAGCCGATTTCTCTGAATTGCAAAGCCCCCATGGACCTTGCAGTTTCATTTTTTTTTCAGTTGGGCGAGTTTCTCATCCACTTGTGCTCCGAACAGGGTTTCTCCATTGAATGGGGTGTTCAGAATGTTATTCTGTACTTCCGGTTTGAAGCCTGAAATCCTCAGCCAGGCATGCCTTCTTTCTGTGACCCCGATCATCATGAAACAATGGTCCTTAGAAAAGGAATATGCTACTTACCAGTATGCATCTGTTCTTGGCATGTAGGGCTGCTGACATTCATATCTGTGCATAGATCGCCGCCTTGTGTTGGGTCCGGATGATTGCACTTTGTTGTCCTGGAAGAGTCTTCGAAGTATCACGAGATAGGTGACTCCTCCCCTGGACTAGAGTGCGCATGGGCATCTTCTCCATCCTCAGGTTGTTTTTCGCCATTGTGGCAGAGATGGAGATAGGAAAGTAAGAGATGGCCATGCCAGAGATAATGCTGCAGCTGCGACAGGCACCGGGGAGGAGGGCAGGCGATATGAATGTCAGCAGCCCTACATGCCAAGAACAGATGCATACTGGTAAGTAGCATATTCTGTTCGAGGCATGTGGGCTGCTGAATTCATATCTGTGCATAGACTGTATAGCAGTATCTCCTCTAGCAGTGGTTACCTGTGCCAGCTGCAGCAGTTTGAAAAAGAGTTTTGAGGACAGCCTGGCCTACAGCAGCTTGCTGTTTTGCTTGCACGTCTACACAGTAGTGTTTTGTGAAAGTGTGTATGGTAGTCCATGTGGCTGCCTTACAAATGTCTTCAAGAGGAATATTCCCTAGGAAAGCCATGGATGCCCCCATCTTTCTTGTAGAGTGTGCTCTTGGGGGGACTGTTAAAGTGCGTTTTGCCTTTTGGTAGCATATTTGAATGCATTTAACTATCCATCTGGCTATTCCTGACTGATATTGGATTTCCTTTATGTTGTGGTGAAAAAGCAACAAATAATTGCTTTGTCTTTCTAAATGATTTCGTTCTGTCCACATCATAAAGCAGAGCTCTTTTTACATCTAGTGTGTGTAGGGCTCTTTCAGCTACTGACTGGATTTTGAAAGAACACTGGCAGTTCTATTGATTGATTAATATGGAAATTAGATACGACCTTCGGCATAAACTTAGGGTTTGTTCAAAGAACCACCCTGTTACCATGTACTTGCATGAAAGGTTCTTGAATTGTTAGTGCTTGTAACTCGCCCGAGTGAGGTAATGGCAATCAAGAAGGCCACCTTCCACGTTAAGAATTGCAGTTCGCATGAGTGTAGAGGTTCGAAAGGAGGTCCCATAAGTCTGGTGAGTACTATATTTAGATTCCAGACTGGGGAAGGAGGGTGTCTTGGAGGGATCACCCTTTTAAGACCCTCCATAAAAGCTTTGATTGCTGGTACTCTAAACAGTGAAAGGTGTTGCCTGTTTTGAAGGTATGCTGCTATAGCAGCGAGGTGTAGGCTTATAGTTCAAGTTCAGAAATTTGTATAGCGCACTACTCACCCAGAGGGTCTCAAGGCGCTTGGGGGAGGGTGGGTGCAATTACTTATCGAATAGCCAGGTTTTTAGCTGCTTTCTAAAGGAGAGGTGGTTCTGTGTAAGGCGTAGGTGAGTGGGGAGAGAATTCCATGTTTTGGCCGCTAAGTAGGAGAAAGATCTTTATGCTAGGTTGCATCTTTGAAGATGTAGCAGGTAACATATAATGTTTTGTATGGAAGCATTTAATGGGTTGATTTGGTTATTGTTGCAGTAAATAACAAATCTCTTCCATTTAGCTGCATAGCACGCTCTTGTAGTTGGTCGTCTTGCCTCCTTAATGATGTTCATGCAGTCTGGTGGCAAGTTAAGGTATCCAAATTTTAAGACTTCAGGAGCCAGATCGCTAGGTTCATCTGATTGGGATCTGGGTGTCTGATTTCTCCATGGTTCTGAGTTAGAAGATGGGGTGCGAGGCACAGCCTTTGATGAGGAACTACTGAAAGCTCCAGGAACGTTGTGTACCACGGCTGTCTCGCCCATGTGGGAGCAACTAGGATTAGTGTGAGTGACTGTTGCTGCATTTTGCGTGCCACCAGCGGAATTAGCGGTGCTGGGGGAAAAGCGTACGCAAATCTGCCTGACCAGTTCATCCATATCGCATTGCCCTGTGACAACGGATGTGGGAACCTGGCGGCAAAGTACTGGCATTTTGAGTTTTCTTTTGTGGCAAACAGGTCTATGTCTGGGTGACCCCACTGTTTGAAGAATGGCTGGAGAACTTGGGGGTGAACCTCCCATTCGTGTAGTTGTTGGCTGTGCCTGCTGAGCAGGTCTGCTATCTGATTGTCTTTCCCTGGAAGGTGTTCTGCTAGGAGAAAGATTTCTTTTGGAATTGCCCACTTCCATATCCTCTGTGCCAGGTGGGACAGCTGTGGAGAGTGTGTTCCTCCCTGTTTCTGGATATAGTACATTGCGGTCATGTTGTCCGTCGGGATCAACACAGTCTTGCTGTACAAGTATTTTTGGAATGCTTTCAGGGCTAGGAATATCGCCAAAAACTCTAGTTGGTTGATATGCAGTTTATTTTGTTTGGTTGTCCAGAGCCCCTGTACTGTGTATTGAAGGAGATGGGCTCCCCAGCCTGTCAGTGATGCGTCCGCTGTTAGTACTAGTTGTGGAACTGGATCTTGGAACAGTCGCCCCTTGGAAAGATTTTGTGGGTTCCACCACTGCAGAGAGTTGTGAGCGCGACTGTCTACCAACACTAGGTCTTTTAGCTGTCCATGAGCTTGGTTCCACTGCCGTGCTAGGCATTCCTGCAATGGACGCATTTGAAGTCTGGCACGGGGGACAATGAATATGCAGGAGGCCATCATGCCTATGAGCTGCATGAAGACTCGACCTGGCAGAGAGTGTTGTGGCAGAAATTTGCGAATGAGCATCTGCATGCTGGCTATCCTCGCTGAGTTTGGGTATGCCTTTGCCACTGAGGTATCTATAGTGGCTCCCAGATGAACAAGTTACTTACCTTCGGTAACGATATATCTGTAAGAAACAGTAGTTAGTATTAGATTCCTTACCTTAGAATATCCCCAGGCGTCAGTCTGGATCCGGAAACTTTTGCGTAGCAGTACCCCTGCGCGTCGGTAGGCGTCGTCTGCAGGCGTCCCCTGCGGCTCCGCGTCGTCGGCGTCGTGCGCCGTGATGACGTCGCTGGAGTATATAGACGCCGCCTCCGCGCGCTGACGTCAGTTCTTTGCACACAGCTTTTCCGCGCCAGAACACGCAGAGCCATGTGAGAACCAACACTGGTGCCATTTGAAACTAGGGCCCTGAAAGGGATGTCCTTAACCCTAGGTATCAGTTCGCAGAACGGGGAGGATGGGCGGGGCGGTAAGGAATCTAATACTAACTACTGTTTCTTACAGATATATCGTTACCGAAGGTAAGTAACTTGTTCATCTGAAAGAAACAGGTTAGTATTAGATTCCTTACCTTAGAATAGATACCCCAGCAATACCAACCCCGGTGGTGGGTCTGCGAACCAATACAACCTACACCAGAAAGTCCTGGAGGACCGAACGGCCAAAGAAGCCATCCCTCCGGACTTGACTGTCCAGGCAGTAGTGCCTCGCAAAGGTGTGCAGCGAGGCCCACGTGGCCGCCTGGCAAATGTCCTGCAAAGGGACTCCCCGGCCCAGGGCAGTAGTAGCCGCCGTGGCCCGAGTGGAATGGGCCCTCAGCCCAACAGGAGGCTCCTTCCGAGCCAAAGAGTAGCATGCTTTGATGCACAGGACGACCCACCGAGAGATGGTCCGTTTCTGTACCGCCCTTCCCTTCTTCTCACCCACGTAGCCAACAAACAGTTGGTCATCCACCCGGAACTGGCGTGTGCGATCCATATAGAATGAAAGCGCACGTTTTGGGTCCAGACGATGGAGCCGCTCTTCATCCTTTGAAGGATGCGGAGGCGGGAAGAAAGAGGGCAAGGTGATGGACTGCCCAATGTGAAAAGCAGAGACTACCTTGGGCAGGAAAGAAGGTCTAGTCCGAAGAACCACCTTATCAGGATGAACAGACAAGAAAGGAGGTTGAATAGAAAGAGCCTGGAGCTCACTCACTCTCCTGGCAGAGGTGATGGCTACCAGGAAGGCCGTCTTTAAGGTGAGAAGACGGAGAGGACAGGAATGAAGGGGCTCAAAGGGAGCGCACATTAGGAAAGTCAAAACCAGGTTCAAGTCCCACTGAGGCATCACGAACGGAGTTGGAGGATACATGTGCGTGATGCCCTTCAAGAATCTCAACACAATAGGGGACTTGAACAAAGATGGCTGATCAGGTAGCCTCAAGAAGGCGGAAAGGGCAGAAAGATAGCCCTTGATAGTGCCCAGAGCAGAGCCCTGCTGGGCAAGGGAAAGGAGGAAGAGGAGAACCTCAGACAGAGGGGCAGAAAGGGGATCCACAGCCTTCGCTGTGCACCATGCCACAAATCTGTTCCACCGGCAGGCGTATACCGACTTTGTGGAGGGACGCCTGGCTGCCAGAATGACATCACAGACTTCAGGAGGCAAGTCAAATGGCCTCAACTGTCGCCGCTCAATCTCCACGCATGGAGGTGGAGACTGGACAGGTTCGGGTGGAGGACCGTCCCCTGCTGCTGCGACAGAAGGTCCTCCTGAAGGGGCAGGCGGATCGAGGGACCGACTGTCATGCTGAGTAGCTCGGGATACCAGTACCTTCGAGCCCAGTCCGGAGCCACAAGGATAACTTGGGCCCGGTCGCGCCTGATCTTCTTCAGCACTCTGGGCAGAAGTGGTATAGGCGGAAAGGCGTACAACAGACCGCAACTCCACTCGCGCCGAAAGGCGTCGCCGAGCGAGTGCCGTCTTGGAAACTCCAACGCGCAGAACTGATGACATTGCGCGTTCTCTTCTGTGGCGAATAGATCTAACCAAGGCTCTCCCCATTGCTGAAAGAGGCCTCTCGCCACATCCGAGTTCAGACGCCATTCGTGATCCACCGAGCACCGACGGCTGAGTTCGTCCGCCCTGGCGTTCAGAGAACCTGCCAGGTGTTGAACCGTCAGAGTCACGCCCTGACGTTCCAGCCATTGCCAGAGGCGCAGAGCCTCTTGGCAAAGGGTCCACGACCCCACACCGCCCTGTTTGTTGCAGTACCACATGGCGGTGGTGTTGTCCGTGAACACCTGCACTACACTCCCGTTGACAAAGGGGAGGAATGCCTTCAGTGCTAGGCGAATCGCCCGCAGCTCCAACATGTTGATATGGAGCCGGGACTCCGCCGGAGACCAGAGGCCTCTGATCTCCGCCTCTCCCAAGTGGCCACCCCAGCCTTGGAGGGACGCGTCCGTCACAACCACGTGCTCCGGTTGGGGAAGGGAGAGGGATCTGCCCCTGACCCAATCGCGGTCCGTAAGCCACCACTGCAACTGTCTCGCAGTGCCCTCCGAGATCAGGACATGGTCGGATAGGTTGCCCTGATGCTGGGCCCACTGAAACTTCAGGTCCCACTGCAGAGCCCGCATCCGCCATCTGGCGTGATGCACCAGAAGGATGCAGGAGGCCATCAGCCCCAGAAGCCGCAGCGTCAACCTGACCGAAACCCGGGATAACGGCTGAAAGATGGGAATCAGAGCCTGAATATCCCGGACCCGCCGTTCCGGAGGATAAACCCGAAACTGCGCCGAGTCGAGAACCGCTCCGATGAAAAGGAGCTTTTGAGAGGGACACAGGTGTGATTTCGGCACATTGATGGAAAACCCCAGCTCGTGCAGGAGGTCTGCCGTCATCTGAAGGTGGTGGACGACTGTCTGGGGCGAGCCCGCCTTCAACAGCCAGTCGTCGAGGTAGGGGAAGACTGAAACCCCTAACCGGCGCAGATGAGCTGCGACCACCGCCATCACTTTCGTGAACACCCGTGGGGCGCTGGTAAGGCCGAATGGGAGCACGATAAACTGAAAGTGCTCGTGGCCTACCGTGAACCGCAGGTAACGCCGGTGGGCCGGCAGGACGGGGATGTGAAAATACGCATCCTGCAAGTCCAACGCTACCATCCAGTCTTGTGGGTCTAGAGCAGCCAAGACCTGAGCCAAAGTCAACATCTTGAACTTCTCCTTCCGGAGGAAGCCGTTGACGTTCCGTAGATCCAAGATAGGACGCAGGCCTCCCTTGTCCTTCTTGGGTACCAGAAAGTAGTGGGAGTAGCAACCACACCCTACTTCTGGCCCAGGAACGCGCTCGATGGCCCCCTTGGCCAAGAGGGCCGTAACTTCCTCCTGCAGAAGTGACAAGTGGTCCCCCGACACACGGTGGTTCTGCGGTGGCATGGCTGGAGGAGTGGACTCGAAGGGGAGGGCATAGCCCCTTCGGACAAGCTGCAGCACCCACCTGTCCGATGTTATCGCGCGCCAGCGGGAGTGGTGATGGCGAACCCTGCCACCCACTGGCGTCACGTGAGCCCGAAAGCTCGGACTAGGAAGGCTTGGATGCCGCAGCGGAGGGAGGCGTGGACTGACCACGACGCTGGCCTCTACCGCCACCACGGCGGAAACCACGGGCGCCACCGCGCTGGGGAGCGCTCTGCGCCGCGTGGCTGGCAGCACGTGTGGGACCTCCCCTCCCTTGGCCACGAAAGGGCCGAAACGAACCCGTCTGCTGGCGCTGGGTCGAGAGACCCAAGGACTTGGCCGTGACCCTGGAGTCCTTGAAGCGCTCCAGCGCGTGGTCCGCTTTGTCACCAAATAGGCGACTGCCATCAAATGGCATGTCCATAAGTGTATTTTGGACGTCTGGTGAGAAGTTGGCAGATCTCAGCCAGGCATGGCGACGAATCGCCACCGTAGTGGACATGGCCCGTCCCAGTGAGTCTGTGGTGTCCAGACCACAACGGATCGAGTACCGCGCCGCATCCCGGCCTTCAACCAAGGCCCGGGTGAGCTTGTCCCGCACTTCCTGGGGGCATTGCGGCAAACACTCCTCGACCGTATCCCACAGGGAGTGGGTGTAGCGGCCCAAGAGGCACGCGATGTTACAAGACCGCAGTCCAGCGCTCAAAGAGGAAAACACTTTTTTACCAAATTGGTCGTACCTCTTTGATTCCCGGTCGGGCGGAGCCGACGGAAATGCGGACTGTGAAGTGGAGGCCTGGATCACCAGACTCTCCGGGGAGGGATGGGTGGACAGGAAGGCAGGGTCGTCCGAGCATGGACGGTGACGCCTGGCAACGTTCCGGTCAACCGGCGCACCAGAAGCGGGCCTAGACCAGGTGCCCAGAAGGACATCCGTCAGGGCCTCATTAAACGGCAGCAGAGGCTCCTGGGGGCATGACTGCGGTTTAAAAACTTCCGTCAGAATATTCGGTTTGACCTTCGCGACGGGGAGCTCAAGGTGTAAGGCCTTGGCAGCCCTCATCAGGACCACCGAATAGGCAGCACCTGCCTCGGACGCCACAGGGGACGGAGAGACAAACCCAGGGTTGGGCGACTCGTCCAGGCCACTGGCATCACCCAGATCACCTACCCAGTCCACATCATACTGGCAGGCACGGGATAGAGGGTCCTCAGACCCCTCCCAACCCTCTCCATACTCCTCCTCATCATACCCATATTCTGGATCGACGATATAGACATCGGGGTCAACGGGCCCCATCGGCGTCGGATCCGGCGTCGGCCGACGCCGGTCCGGCTCCGAGTCCGGAGTCGGGGAGGAAAGGGGGGTGGCGCCGCGCGGCGTCGGTGCCGGGGACCCGACGCCGGCCGGAGCCGACGGCGGAGTTGCTGCACCACGCGGGGGCGGTACCACGGGTTGGCCCACAGGAACCGACGCCGGAGAGGCCGGGAGACCAGCCGGCGACGAACCAGAGGGAACCAGCGGCGCCGGGGCCGGAGCCACCGGCGGCGCCGGGGCCGGAGCCACCGGCGGCGCCGGGGCAGGAGCACCCGAACCGCTCGGGCCCCCAGACGGGACCGACGGGCCCGCAGGCGCCGAAGGCCCCGCCGGAGAAGACCTCGCCCTCATAGCAATGAGGAAGGCCTCGATCTCCTCACGCGACGCGCCTTCCCCAGGGACCGACAGGTGTGGGGTAGACGGCGTCGGCGACCCATGCGGGACCGCGGGGGTGGGGTCACCCGAGCCCCCGGCCGCAGCACGCGGGCGTCGGGGGGAGTCGGGGGTGCGATGGCGACGCCCCGACTTCTTGTGCTTACCTGACGAGCCGGAGGAATGGTGGCGACTCCCGGAGCGCCCATGGCGGCTCCGCGACCGTTCCCTCGACCGCTCCCTCGACCTCCGACCGGACCGGGACCGCTCTCGACGCGGGGCCGACACCCGGAGCTCGAGAAGCTTGCGGGACCGCTCCCGCCTAGCTTTTCCAGTCAAGGCCCGACAGTCGACGCAGGACTCCACGTCGTGGTCCGCGCCCAGACACCGGAGGCAGAGTCGATGGTGGTCGGTGACCGACATCAGGCGGTCGCACTCGTCACAACTCTTGAAACCGGGCATCCTACCGGCACCGTAAAGATCAATTAGTTAACAAAAAACTTGGTCAAAAGACCGGAGTACTGCTCTTCGGATCTGCGCTAACTGGCGCGGAAAAAAGAAGAACTGACGTCAGCGCGCGGAGGCGGCGTCTATATACTCCAGCGACGTCATCACGGCGCACGACGCCGACGACGCGGAGCCGCAGGGGACGCCTGCAGACGACGCCTACCGACGCGCAGGGGTACTGCTACGCAAAAGTTTCCGGATCCAGACTGACGCCTGGGGATATTCTAAGGTAAGGAATCTAATACTAACCTGTTTCTTTCAGATATTGTTGTGTGTGGGACGGTTGCAGATGCGATTTTGGGTAGTTTATTGTAAACCCTAGGCTGTGTAGCAGCTGAAGTGTTTGAGACGTGTCTCTTGCACACTGTTGGTACGATTTCGCTTGTATTAGTCAATCGTCTAGATTCAGAAACACATGGAAGTGCTGCCTTCTGAGATGTGCAGCTACTGTCGCTAAGCATTTTGTAAACACTCTTGGAGCTGTGGTTACCCCGAAGGGGAGAACCTTGAATTGATAGTGTTGACCCTCTATTGTGAACCTGAGATATTTTCTGTGAGCTGGGTGGATGGGTATGTGAAAATACGCGTCCTTGAGGTCTAATGTTGCTAGGAAGTCTCCTTGCTGTAGCAACGGGAGCACTTGCTGTAGTGTCATCATATGGAAGTGCTCTGACAGTATGTATTGATTTAGGGGTCTGAGGTCCAATATTGGTCTGAGGGAACCGTCCTTCTTGGGAATAAGGAAGTATAGGGAGTATACTCCTGTCCCTTGGTGTTGGAAAGGGACTGGCTCTATGGCCCCCTTTTCCAGCATGCATTTCACCTCTTGTTGTAGCAGGGTGATGTGTTCTTTGGACATGGGACGGTGTTTGGGTGGTATGTTTGGTGGGGTAGAAGTGAGTTCCAGGCAGTAACCATACTGGATAATTTGTCTCACCCACCTGTCCATGGTAATTGCGTTCCAGACAGGTAGGAATTGTTGGAGTCTGCCTCCGACTGGTGTTCGGTGGTGTGGAGGTAGCGTGATTAAGTCACTGATTTGTGGCAGTGGAGGCTCTGGTGTTTTTGCCTCCACGTCCTCTTCCCTTATTATTGTTGCCCCTATAACCTCCTCTGTTGGAGTTTTTGGTGAAGGAACTTTGTGCGTTGCCTTTGTATGAAGAGGACGTTTGTGAGGTATTGCCTCGTGTAGCTGCCCTGTATGAGGAGCGTCGAAAGGAACTGCTGAAACTGCAATGCGCCCATTGACTTTGCGGTTTCTGTGTCCTTCATTTTTATCTAAAATGGTGTCGACAGCAGGGCCAAAAAGAAAGTCCTGATTGACTGGCTGGTTAAGAATGGTGGACTGCACTTCGTTCTTAAAGCCTGAAATACGCAGCCATGCATGTCGGCGTAGTAAAACGCTAGTGTTAATAGACCTGGCTGCGGTGTCGGCTGCGTGAAGCGCACATTTGATGGAGGCGTTTGTAATGAATTTTCCCTCCTGTATGTGGTCATTAGCTTGGGCTTTAAAAGGCTCAGGTAGGTGTTGCATTAAGCTTTCAAGCTGGTCATAGTGTGCCCTGTCGTAACGAGCTAGCAGAGCTTGTGTATTCGCAATCCTCCATGAATTTGAAGCTTGTGCTGCTACCCTTTTACCTGAGGACTCTAGTATCTTTGATTCTTTATCGGGGGGAGGTGCTTCACCCGTTGTCTGTGAGTTGGCCCTTTTGCGTGCATTAGCCACCACCAGTGAGTCTAATGGTAACTGCCCTTTGATGTAGGTAGGGTCTGCTCTATACTTCTTCTCAATCCTGGGATTGATTACCCTTGCCCTGGCTGTATCTTTAAATATGTCAGGTGCGTGTTTTAACACTCCCTTTAACATAGGAAGTGTTCTGACACTTTTTTCTGAAGTAGGGAAGGTGTCAAACAAGAAGTCTTCTTCTACAGGGTCATTATGCATGTCTACATTGTGGTACTGCGCTGCCCTGCCTATTAGTAGGTTGAAAACAATGGTGTCATCAGTAGGTGACGGCTTAGTTGGATAAGAGGATACATCAGGGATGGGATGGGTGTTGTAAGGGTCAGTTGGCTCCTCCCATGGTTCATTCTGGCAGTCAGGATCTTGTGGATAATCATATTCAGGCTGTGGATCCTCCCCTGTGTTCCCCTCATTGTCCCCACAGTGAGAAGGAGAGTAAGGAGCAAAAGGTGTAGTAGGCATAATGGGATAGAAAGGAATGAAGGGTCTAAAGGAAGAAGTCCCAAAGTCATTCTTCTTTAGTGGAATAGGGGAATGAGAGCCCGTGTCCAGTGGCCTCTTCTTCCTGTGCAGGATTGTGACTTTACCAGTGTCAGGATTAATATATATTTTTGCCTGGTCGTCTGATGGATCTGGATGGAACAGTTCTTCCTCTACAGTCCTTGGTTGTGTTTTTGACTTTTTGGGTCGATAACACCTTCTGATTCGATGACTTTTGGTGCCTTTGTGCTTTTCTTCGGCTCGGGCCCTTTCTTCGGGTCGACAAGTGATTTCGGTTCGACACGTTTCTTGTGCTCGACAGGCTTTTTTGGTTGACTGTCCTTTGCAGAGTCGATGGTCTTTTTGGGATCGACTGGTGTTTTTAGAGCACTTGTCGTTTGGTCGATAGCCTTCTCCGGCCGGGTTACAGGCTTCGGTACGGCACCCTTTCTGTCGGCGACCTTTGCTGGGTCGGCGACTTTCGGCACAGCTGGCTTGTTCGGGTCGACAATCTTTTTTGGTTTGGCGCCCTTCGGCTGGGTGTTCTTGTTCGGTCCGACGACCTTCTTCAGGTCGACAGTTGTCTTTGGATCGATGCCTTTTGGCTGAACGGCCTTTTTTGGGTCGACGGTTTTCTTTGGGTTGACGCTTTTGGGCTGTACGGCCTTCTTTGGGTCGACGCCCCTCGGGACGACGACCTTTTTTGGCTCTGGAACCTTCATAGGGATGACGTTACTTGGCCCTGGGGTCTCTGAAGGCTTAGGTTTCGGAGCAGAGCCGGATGGCGGGGCTGTCGAATGTTTTTTCGGATCTTGGCTAAGGCCTCTTGGCGATGCCTCGACCGGAGCCGTAGGTAACGGGGTAATTGGTGTCGGGGCAGTGTACTCACGATTTGCCCCGGTGGGATCTCGTCATCTGAGTCTGAGTAGTCCTCGACGGTGACGATCTCTCGGTCCGAGTCTGGTGCTTCTGGAAGTTCATTGTCCTGTTACGGTGCCTGTCGAATCCGTATGGTTTTCTTCTACCGAAATTGGGCGCAGGCTGTGCAGGTTTCTTCCTTATGGTCTGGGGAAAGGCACTTGTTGCATACTGAGTGTTTGTCAGTATGCGGGAACTTGGAGTGGCATTGTGGGCACCTTTTGAACAGGCTCTTTTCCATTGACGGCTGGCTCATGTGTCGTCGAAAAGGCCCAATGGCCTGCGTCGACGACCGAGTTGAGATGGAAAGCTTGATCGAGTCAAGAGGTACCGAGCGAGAACAATACCATCCAAACCCAATGGCGGAAAAAAACAATCTGAGGATGTAGAAGATGCCCATGCGCACTCTAGTCCAGGGGAGGAGTCACCTATCTCTTGATACTTCGAAGACTCTTCCAGGACAACAAAGTGCAATCATCCGGACCAAACACTAGGCGGCGATCTATGCACAGATATGAATTCAGCAGCCCACATGCCTCGAACACAATATATATAGTGACAAAATGAAATATAGACCACGATAGGCGCTATATTTATGCACTGTGCAGCCGGCCAGAAATTTTTTAATGTAATTGAATAGATTTAGTTACTGAGAAATTAAATGAACGATTATGCAAACAATGAATAATTAAATGGCACTTGTAGAGCAAAGCAACACCCAATCGAATGATAATGGATTCTAGAGTAATGAAATCCAATCCTCATTTCTGTTGAGCCCACTTCTGATTGTGTCCAGGAGGATTATCAACTTTAGTTCCTCTCTGTTCAGGAGTTGGGCCATGTCGCCACCTCTTTGGGGGAGTTTCAGCACCTTGAGAACTGTCCACCTGATCACATCTTCCTCTTGGTTGGCCTCGGAGAAATGATCCACTAGGGGTGCATTAGGGGTCTTGCACCCGACTCTACTCCAATGCTGGCTGATCCTCGACCAACTCAATAGTGTCACGCTTAACCAACGTGTAAAAACAGTGTGTTCACTATTTTGGATAGCTTGTTTATTCTTTGATCCAATTAAGCTACCATTCTCTCGTTTTGTCTGGAATTTTTCATGATTAATGTTTTTATGTTTCTTGTCCTTTGTACTGGATGTAGGATTGCGTCCCGCTCTATTGTTGTTCTCTCATTTATGTTTAACTAAATCTATTCTATTTATTAAAAAATGTCTGTCGGCTGGACAGTGCATACATATAGCGTCTATCGTGGTCTATATTTCATTTTGTCACTATATATATTGTTTTACTAAGGACCATTGCTTCATGATATAATTGACACGCGGGGTCCTTAGTTACTCATCGGGTTCCTTGTATGCTTAAAACACCCGATCACCATGAGCCTGCTAGTTGTGTCTGCCGCATCCAGGGTTGATTTCAGGCATGAGTTAGCTATATTCTTGCCTTCCTCACCAAGTGCGTTGCTCTCTGTTGGTATTGCTCAGGGAGGTGTTTGAGCAGCTGTCCATCCTTGTCCCAATGCTGGTACGTATGTCTGTAGAGTAGAGCATTAGAGTTGGCAATGCGCCAGTGTACTGTTGCATTCCTCTCTGTGTTCCTTCCAGTGAGGTATATCCTCTTACTTTCTTTGTCTGGTGGTGGGCCTGTGTTTGTGGGAACGTTGGCCCTCTTTCTGGCTGTTGCTGCAATGATGGAGTCAGCCGTGACGGATCCCTGGATGTAGGAAGGGTCTTTAGAGGAGTGCTTGTATTTCCTATCTGTCCTAGGTGTGACAGACCTGCAGCTTGCTGGTTCCTTGAATGCCTCCCTCCCCTGGTCCAGGACACTTGGTAGCATGGGGAGGAATTTACTCCTGGTTTGACTGGGGAGAAGGGTCTCTAGGAGGAAGCAGGCTTTAGGTTTTTCTTCCTCCAGTTTCACTCCATAAGCTGTTGCCGCGTTCCTGATGACCATGTTGTAGATACCAATGTCATCTGGCGGCGAAGGCCTCGAAGGATATGTCTCCACGGCCTCTTCTGTGCTTTCGGCATCAAGCTCCTGCCAATCCAGGTCCTGCGCCACCGAGGATGCAGAGTCCAAACTCGTGCGCTGGTCTTCCTCGCCTTCCTCATCCTAGTATAGGCCTTCTTCCTCTTGGTGTTCTTGGGGTTCAGGAGTTTTCGGCGGCTTTTCGGCGTCGAACTACTCCTCGTCCTCGACCATCGTTGTCGCCGGGATGGTGAACCTCTTCATCCGTTCGTCGAATTCTCTTTTCCTTTGCAGGATGTTATCCATTTAGGCCTCGAGCCTTCTCTTTTTCCTTTCCATCTTGGCGGCCTGTTCGTCGTCGAGTGTTCCGAACGATCTCTTCGACATAGGTGCCGACTTCGAAGTAGCCTTTGGGTCCTTTTCCTTCGGCGTCGAGCTCTCCTTTTCAGGGAAGTGCTTCGACAACCTAGCTTTTCTTGTGTTTTCGCCGTTTGGGAGTCCTTTTTGAGGATCTGCTGGGCTGTTCGGCGCCAGTGCTCCTTTCGTGGACTTAGACTATGTTTTTCGAGAGTCTGACTCAGGCTTTCGAGTCTGTCAGGGTTTATGGCGTCGACGTCTCTCCTACCTCTTTTGTAGTTTTCCTATCGGTCTCTATGACTATGAAGTCATTTGGTCCCTCGGTGATGTTGTCCTCTTCGTCAATGGAGAGTCCCAAGTCCTGAAGCGACGGAGGTTGGCCTTTTCCTTGCATGCTGTGGTTGGCTATCCTCTGCCTCTCTCTAATCCTGAGAGTCTTCGGGGTGAAGACTTGAGCAGGCGTTGCAATCCTTGCTTTCGCGGTCGACCGGCAGGCAGAGGTTGCAAACCGGGTGCTGGTCCTTATGCGCGTATTTGTGGTGGCAATTGCAGCAGAATTAGAACAGAGTCTTGTCCATTCCTGAGCTCAGGGGGCCCCCTGTGAGCGCATTCTCCGTTGGACGTCAAAGTCTTTGATGTTCTCCTTCGACGTACCGGCTCAGTGGTCTTGTTCCTGGATGTATTGTCCAACCTTTTTCGGTAATTTCAGTCTTTTCCTTCTTTTCTCCAAAAACTCTGGAACCTCGGTGACGATCCAGACCCAACAGCGGAAAAAAGAATCTGAAGATGGCGCCCAAAGGTGGGAGCTTCCGCAGGAAGCGTGCCGACGTCACAGGAAGGACACCAAAAGGTGGGCCGTCAACGCCCATCTGGGCTCCGGAAAAAAAAAAAAAAAAGGCTACGATTCCGGACCCAACCACTAGACCGCGGAATAATGCACAGGATAGTGAATCCAGAAAGATTCACGCTGCAAAACTAGTGATCGTACCAACAGGGTTGTGAATCATGGTTGTTGAGCCCATGTGGGAGCAACAAGGATCATTGTGAGGGATTGTTGCATGAGCTTCCGAACCACTAATGGAATTCGCAGGAGAGGTGGACAAGCGTATGCAAATCTGCCTGACCAGTTCATCCATAGCACATTGCCATTGGACAATGGGTGTGGATATCTGGAGGCACAGCTTGGGCATTTTGGTGTGTGGCGCACAGATCTATTTCGGTGTAGCCCCACATTTGAAAGAATGGGGGGGGGGGGGGGGGGAGTACTTGGGGATGTAGTTCCCATTCGTGGATCTGTTGTCTTTGATGACAGAAGATCTGCGATCTGATTGTCTACTCCTGGGTGATGTTGTGCAAGGAGGTATATGTTTTGAGGAATGGCCTACCTCCAAATGCTTCAAGCTAGGCGTGAAAGCTGTAGAGTGTGCGTCCCTCCCTGTTTTTGTATGCAGTACATTGTGGTCATGTCTGTACGAAATAGGACAGCTTTGCCTACTAGATGTGTCTGAAAAGCTTTCAATTCTAGAAAAATTGCAAGCAGTTACAGATGGTTTTTGTGGAGCTGCTTTTGTTGTAGTGTCTACATGCCCTGAATGATGTGTCTGAAAATGAGCTCCCCAATCAGTGAGGGATGCGTCTGCTGTTAGCACTACCTGTGGAACCGGATCGATGAATGGCCGCCCCTTGGAAAGGTTTTGTGTATTACAACATTGCAGAGAACGAGGAGTGCGGTCGTCCACCAACACCAGATCGTTTCAATTACCTTAAGCCTGGTTCCACTGACATGCTAAACATTCCTGTAGGGGAAGCATTTGGAGTCTTGCGTAAGGAACAATTAGAATGCAAGACGCCACCATTCCGATCAACTGAATAAACACTCAGGCTGGTTTTGATTGTTGCGGTTGAAATTGTGATATTAGAGTTTGCATGTTGCATATTCTGACTGAGTTGGGGTACGCTAGAGCTTTGAAGGTCTATTGTAGCGCCTAGATACACTTGCGTGTTGGAGGGTTGCAGATGAGACTTGGTGAGGTTCACAGTGAATCCCAAGTCGTGAAGTAGTTGAACTATTTTTTGAGTGTGGTGTAGGCAGCTGTGTTGCGACTTGGCTTTTATTAACTAGTCATCTAAGTAAGGGCAGACGTAAATGCGTTGTCTTCTTAAATGAGCTACTGCTACTACTAGGCACTTGGTGAATACTCTTGGTGCTGTAGTGACCCCAAATGGGAGGACTTTGAATTGGTAGTTTTGTCCGTCCACCACAAACCTGAGATATTTCCTGTGAGCGGGGTGAATGTGAAAATAGGTGTCCTTTAAATCTAGAGTGGAAAGTAACCTTGTTGAAGCAATGGGAGCACCTATTGTAGGGTGACCATGTGGAAGTGGTCAAATTGAATGCAGAGGTTTAGCTGTCTGAGGTCCAGTATGGGCCTGAGAGAGCAGTCTTTCTTGGGAATTAGAAAGTATAGGGAGTACACTCCTGTTCCATGGTGATGTAAGGGGACTGGTTCTATTGCACGTTTGTCTAACACAGAGAGGATCTCTTGTTTTAACAGGGTGAGATGCTCTGGTGACATTGCCAGCTCTTTGGGAAAGATTGGTGGGGTGCTGGTAAGTTCCAGGCAATAACCATTTTGGATAATTAGTATTACCCACTTGTCTGAGGTGATGGAATTCCAGACAGGTAGGAACTGTGAGACTTCCTCAGAAGGGAGTGGAATGGTCGGAGGGTAGTGGGGGAAGTCACTGTTTGTTGTCAGGGGAAGTGCGGGTGGAGTGGTCTCTACCTCTGCCCTTGTTATTGTTCCATTAGTAAACTCCTCGAAAATAGCCGCGACCGGGACTAGATTGGTTGTTCACTGTGTAAGAAGAGAAGGTATTCTCTGATGAAATGGTTTTGGAGCCACCTCTGTAGAAGGAGCGAAGAAAGGATCCCATGCTAGAAGGTAATTGTAGGGCTTCCATGGATTTTGCAGTGTCAGTATCTTTTTTCATTTTTTCTAATGAAGTATACACTGTTGGCCCGAAAAGATGTTCTTTATCGAAGGATTGATTAAGTATTGAGGATTGTACCTCCTGCAGAGATTCGAAGCCAAGTGTGTCTTCTGAGGAGTATGCTAGTATTAATCGCACGCGAAGCTGTGTCTGCAGAATCTAGGCGCATTTTATGGAGTTGATTGTGATAAGCTTCCCTTCCTGAATCAGGTCATTAGCTTTGGCCTTATGTTCCTCTGGCAAATGATGTTTAAGTTTTTCTAGTTCATCATAATGTGCCCTGAGGTAACATGCCAGTAAGGCTTGCACATTGGCAATACGCCACAAGTTGGCAGTCTGGGAAGCTACCCTTTTGCCAGATGCATCGATAAGCTTTGACTTAGGAGGAGGGTCACCAGTTGCCGGCATTAGACACAACAAGAGAGTCAGTGGTAACTGACCTCTTATGTATACAGGGTCTGAAGGAGCAGCCTTGAATTTTTTATCTACCCGAGGTGTTAGTATTCGGGTTCTAACTGGATCCTTGAATACCTAGTGTGTATGCTTCAACATGCCTTTTAGCATGGGTAGAGTGTTAGTAGACCTCTGGGAAAGTGTAAACGTTTCTATAAGAAAATCCTCTTCTACAGAGTCACTATGTAGTTCCACCCAGTGATATTGGGCAGACCTTTTGATGAGTTGCGCAAAGCCAATATTGTCATTAGGTGAGGAAGGTCTAGAGGGATAAAGATCTGGGTCATTTGGTATATCTGCATCCTTATCGTAATCATCCAATGGGTCAGTGTTGTGTGCTAAGTCTGTCTTGTGGGATGTGATAATCATCATCCCCAATGTCGTCCCAATCTCCATCCCCATCATCTAAATTGACATCCTGTGAGTCTGGTGAAATTGGAGGTGGTGAATTTGATGGTGTAATGTTTGGAACAGGGGGAGGAGATTGAGGTATATAAGGGGGAGAAGGGTTGGTACCCAGGTCTCTTTTTCTTAAGAGGTATAGGGGCCTCTTGTGGGAGGTCTAACTTCCGTTTTTGGGAAGAGTAGTCATAAGGTGTCCAGTTTTAGGATCAATACTGAGTTTTTTCAGCTTTGGATCCAGAGGTGGCGCTTAAGAATGAAGTTCTTTGGAAGAAGTTTGTCCCTGTTGGAGTGAATTTCAGCATCGAAGATTTTGGTTCAGAGTCTTTGGGTGCCGAGTGGAACCAGTTGGATTAGTTACTTACCTGTAATCCTAGTTCTCTTCCAGGGGTATCCTCATCAAAGTCATAAGCATTAGAATATTCCCGCCCATGCGCGGGACCCCGGAAACACTATATTATATGTGCCCCACATATATATACTCATATATATACATATACATACACATATATATATATATATATATATATATATATATATATATATATATATATATATATATATATAAAAAAAAAACATGCAATAGCAGCCAAATCACATCAGAGCTGGAATATGCTGTGAAGAATTTCCACCATACATGAATAATATGCATTAGAAACATGAGAAACAACACAAAAGATTGTTTTAGAACTGTTTTAATGCTTAGGCAGCAGTAGAAATTCTTATAACACCCTGAAAGCATAGAAAGCTCCCAGGCTGCATTGCAAACACACAGTCTAAAAAGACTGAAAAGCTAACCTGTAGCTGAATACCAAAAAACTGACACCGTGCCTTTAAGGCACCCATGACCCCCTGTATCCCATCATGCCTCAGGGGTGACAGTTAGGTCAGTTGTTATTTTCGGAGTCTGAAACAAACCCAGTAACAAAATAGGTTAACAATATCTCCTTATTAAAGAATATCCTTTGCCCGGGGAGGCGGGAGGGTTGCTTATGACTTTGATGAGGATACCCCTGGAAGAGAACTAGGATTACAGGTAAGTAACTAATCCTTTTCTTCCAGGGGATCCTCATCTATAGTCATAAGCATTAGAATAGAATAGCGAGCCTATCCTCATCCCTGCGGGCAAAGGAATGACAAGACAGTAATCTCATCAACAAGCCTGAGCAGGCTATAGGCTACCCAAACAGATTTCTCAAGGAGGCTTGCCCTACTTGAGTATCAGCCCTGGAATCAGATTCGAGACAGTAATGTCTCGTAAAGGTATGAACTGATTTCCAGGTTGCAGCTTTGCATATTTCTGACATTGGAATGTCATGTAAGAAAGCTACTGTAGCGGCTTTCCCTCTAGTGGAATGCGCTTTGGGTGACACCAATAAAGGCTTGCCTGCAAGCTGATAGGCCAATTTAATGCAAGAGACAATCCATCTGGAGATGGACCTCTTGGCCGCTGGAAAACCCGTCCTCATTGAACCATAGTTCACAAACAGTTGATCCGTTTTCCTGATCCCTTTAGTCTTTTCCAAATAGAACTTGAGCACTCATCTAGGATCCAAGGAGTGCAGTGACCGCTCGGCTGGGGTCGTAGGATTTGGAAAAAACGAAGGGAGGGAAATGGACTGATTTATATGAAAATCAGAAACCACTTTAGGCAAGAAAGATGGATGAGCCCTTAGGACTACTCTATTGTGGTGGAAAACAGTATATGGTTCCTTCGCACAGAGCGCTTGTATCTCGCTCACTCTGCGAGCTGAGGTAATCGCCACCAAAAAGGCCGCCTTCCAAGAGAGATGTTGCAAAGAGGTCTTGTGGATGGGCTCGAAAGGAAGTGACATTAACCTGGATAGAACCAGGTTCAACTCCCAAGGAGGAGAAGGATTTCGCACAGGGTGATACACTTTTTTTTTTACCCCTGGAGGAAGTCCTTAACCACCGGAACCTGAAAGAAAGAGATCTGATCAGGCGATTTCCTGTACGCTACTATGGCTGACAAATGCACTCTAATGGAAGCATATTTCAAACCAGAAGTTGCCAAGCAAAGGAGGTATGGCAGGATTACCTCCTCCTGCCCTTTAGTTGGATCCAAGTGATGATCCCTACACCATATGTAGAACCTTTTCCACTTGAACGCATAAGACGCTCTCGTGGAAGGTCTCTTAGCCTCCTTTAAAAATCTGCTTACAGTCGGGAGGCAGATTCAAATGTCCATATTGCAGGACCTCAGGTGCCATGCTGTCAGGTTCAGTGATGAGAGGTTGGGATGCAGTATCCTCCTGTTCTTCTTGCTCAACAGGTTCGGTTTGCAAGGAAGTCATCTGTGTGGACACACAGACAGATACAGCAGGTCCGGGTACCACCACTGTCGTGGCCAATCCGGAGCTATCAAGATCATCTCCATGTCCGACCTGAGGAGCTTGGAAACCACCTTCGGAATCAGAGGCAGGGGAGGAAATGCGTAAGCAAACGTTCCCGATCAATCCATCAGGAGAGCGTTCCCCTGCGTCCCTGGCCGGTGGAATCTGGACGCGAAGGCGCGGCATTTTGCGTTTTCTTCGTCCGCAAACAAGTCTATGGCTGGACGACCCCAACAACGAAAAAGCTCTTCTACCACTTCATCGTTTAGCACCCAGTCTGGCTGATCTTCGAAGTGCCTGCTGAGTGCGTCTGCTTTGATGTTTAACTCGCCTGGAAGGTGCACCGCCACCACTGAAAGGTTGAGAGAGAAGCCAGTGCCAGATGGATTGAGCCTCCCGTGAGAGAGGGCGAGATCGTGTGCCTTCTTGTTTGTTCAGATAGAACATGGTGGTTGTATTGTCTGTCTGAACTAAGACTGAGTTGGACTCGATCGCTGGAAGAAAAGCTTTGAGAGCTAGAAACACCGCTCTGAGCTCCAGAATGTTTATGTAGTACGTCTGCTCATGTGCAGACCACGGACCCTGAATCTGGAGGGGACCCATGTGCGCTCCCCAGCCTTGTAGAGAGGCATCTGTCACTATAGAATGGGTGGGTAGTGGCTGATGAAAAGGTACTCCCACCAGCACATTCCTCGTCCGAGTCCACCATTTGATGGCATCCTTCGCTGTCTGGGAAAGAGTGATACGATCTTCCCAACGCCCTGTCGCCCGGTCCCACTGGTCTTCGAGAGCCTGTTGTATAGGGCGCATTCTCAGCCTGGCATTCGGGATGAGAAAAAATGCAGGACGCCATGGAACCCAGCAGGGAGGCTACCTGTCGGACTGTCGGAAGCCGAGACTAATAGAATCCCACACTTCTGCCTCATGGAAAAAAAGTCTCTCCTCCGAAGGAAACGCTTTTCCCAATTTTGTGTCCAGACCGGAGCCTAGGTAGTGGATGGACTGTGTTGACCGCTGGACTGACTTCTCCAGGTTCACCTGGAGACCGAGCCTGTGCAACTGGTGTAGACAAAGTTGCAGATCTTGCGTCACCTGTACCGGAAACGGGCCCTTTAGGAGCCAGTCGTCCAGGTATGGGTAAATGAAAAATCCCTTCTTGTGAAGAAAAGCCGCCACCACTGCCATGCATTTGGTGAAGACTCTCAGTGCGGACTTGAGTCCGAAGGGTAGCACCTTGTACTGGTAGTGTTTGCTTCCTACGACCAACCTCAAGTACTTGCGATGCTGCAGAGCAATCGGAATGTGAAAGTATGCATCTTGCAGATCCACCGAACACATCCAATCTCCGGCTTGAAGATGTGGGCATGTTTGGTGAAGAGCTAACATGCGGAACTTTTCTCCGACGATGACTTTGTTGAGGAGACGCAGATCTAGTATAGGCCTGAACTTGTCCTCCTGATCTTTTTTGGGGACAAGAAAGTATCTTGAGTAGACTCCCTTTCCTCTTTGAGAGGGAGGAATTTCCTCTACAGCTCTTTTTTGTAGGAGAACTGTCACTTCTCTGCGGAGCGGCAAGAGGTCTTTGGAGGAATGCTTTTCTGGAGCGCACGGAAACGTAGCCTGTATCCATTGCGCAGTACATTCAGCACCCACTGATCTTTTGTGATGCTGACCCACTCTGTCAGGTGTTGTGAAGCACTTCCTCCCACTGGAGTGGGCAACGGCGCCAGAGGAAGCCACTGATCAAGCCTTTCCTCCTCTCGTGGTGGTAGAGGACTGCTGGTGACCACCTCTACCTCTGTTGGATTTGCCTCGGAACTGGGATTTTCCTTGGTTCTTATTCTGGGACCACTGAGGGGTTTGAACCCTCTGTTGAGCCCCTCTCCCCCTGTTGGTCTTGAAGCGGCGTTTGAACTCTTTTTTCTTCTCCAAACCCACCACTTTCACCGTATACAGTTCAGTCTTCATACGGGTCATCTCTTCGTCAGTATGTTCTCCGAAGAGAGAGGAACCAGAAAAGGGAAGATTAAGGATGCGATGCTGAGCATCCGGCTTCAGCCCTGTGAGGCGCAACCAAGCCGACCTTCTGGCACAAATCCCATGTGAGTAGGAATGTGCCGCAAGCACTGGACCATCCGCTGCTGTGCTTATCAACTGGTTCGCCACCAAACATCCTTCAGTCATAGTTTCTTTAAAGTCCTTCTGGTCTTCCTTTGGCAGTTTGGACTTGAACCTCTCCATGGAGTCCCATAAGGCTCTGTCGTATCTACCCAGCAGTGCGGCCGCACTGGAGACCTTCAGCGTGGAGGCAGCTGAATAGCAAACTTTACGACCCCACGAATCCTGAGATTTGCTGTCCTTATCTGGTGGGACTGAAGAGGAAGCAGCAACTGCATGCGTCTTCCTCGCCGCTGCCACTATCAGAGAGTCCGCTGGAGGGTCAGATTTTACAAAAACTGGGTCAGAAGAAGCCGGTTTGTATTTCTTCTGTATGCGGGCTGGCACCGCTCTGATGGATGCCGGGGTTAGGAAAACGTCCTTGACCGGATCCATAATTCCCGGGACTAAAGGCAGCAGTGGACGAGAGATAGATTTTTTTGTGCAAAGTTTCAAAAATGACTGTCATAGTAACCTGGGGGACAGACATTTCAATGCTCAGCTTCTGAGCTCCTCTTTGCAGGACATCCAGATAAGTGCCGATGTCATCGACTGGAGAGGATCTGGAAGTAGGACTATCCGTCAAAGTGGAAGAGTAATCCCTCTTGGAAGACCTGGTCGAAGAAGTAGAGGAAGTAGACGGAGTTCTGCGATGTTTGCGGTGAGCACCGCGTCCCCTCTCACGTGACCTTCTTGGGTGCTCTTCCCTTCTAGGAGAGCGAGATCTAACCGGATCCGGTCTTCTTGGTGAACAAGATCTGACAGGATCTTCTTTGGGAGATCGGGATCTCACCGGATTTTTTCTCACAGGTGATTTTCTGGGAGGACTACGCCTGTCCACTTCATCCACCAGCCTCTGGAGAGGAGATCTGTGCTGCGGACTGACGTACTCATGCATACGTTTAGTAGCCCCTGAATCTCGCCAATGGTCCAATGACTTATACCATCTGAGAAGACTGAAGTAGAATGGCGAGAAGCTGACTCCGTAACCATGATTGCAGAGTTGTTTGGCGACGATCGAGCCCTTTCCGAATGTCTCGACGTCGAACGCTCTGGTGTCGTACGTTTTCTCGACGCCGAATGCTTTCGGGGAGTTGGCGGATCCAGCAATCTCGACCTCGAATGCGATCGATGCGAGGATCTATGTTCTCTCGACGTCAAGTGGTGATGACCAGTCGTCGACTGAGCCCTCTGTCTCGACGTCGAACGGCGATGACCAGCCGTCGACGGAGCCCTCTGTCTTGACTTCGAATGTTTGTGCGACGATGGCGTATTGGTCACCCTCGACGCCGAACGTGGATGAAACGTCAACGGAGACTGCGTCCTCGACGCCGATCGACGTGTTACTGTCGACGGCGGAGGGGTCTTGGTCCTCGACGCCGAACGTCGTTTTTTAGATGATGGCGAAGGGGTCACACTTCTCAACGCCGGTCGCCGCCTGGATGATGACGGCGGAGGAGTTACCTCCCTTGACGCCGATCGTCGCCCGGTTGACGGCGGCGGAGTCACATCTCTCGACGCCGGTCGTCGCCCGGATGACGACGGCGGAGGGGATTTCGACGACGGAGCTGGATCCTTCGACGTCGTCGACGTACCTGGTCTTCTTTTCAACAGCGAGCCCGCCGTCGACGGTAGTTTTGACGATGAATGACCCACCGGTGGTTCTTTCCTCAGCACTAGCCTGACGCTGAAGCTGAAGGGTGAGAAGACTTCTCTTTTGAAGATGTTCTAGCCTTCTTGGAGCCCTTCTTCACCGGAGACCTTCCTCTGGATGACCTGTGAGCCAGGCCATAAATGCGAATTCTCTCCCTGTCTTTGAGAGTTCTTCCTGACAGGTGCTCGCAGTGAGGACAGGTGCCTGGATCATGTTCTTCAGGCAGACACAGGATACAAACGTCGTAGTTGTCTGATTTCGCCTTCTTGTTGCCACAAGAAGGGCATTTGTCAAAAAGTGAAGGCATTCTCAGCTGAAAATGCTCACTAAAGTGACTAAAAAAAGACAGATTATTACTTGACTTGATGTAAAATGTCAAAGTAATAGAAAAAGTTGTTAAGAATGAAGTAATTTTCTGTCAGAAAACAGAAAATTAGTGGAGCTGTGTTACCAGGATCCTTCCTGAAGGAGCCGGAAAGAACAACTGACCTAACTGTCACCCCTGAGGCATGATGGGATACAGGGGGTCATGGGTGCCTTAAAAGGCACGGTGTCAGTTTTTTGGTATTCAGCTACAGGTTAGCTTTTCAGTCTTTTTAGACTGTGTGTTTGCAATGCAGCCTGGGAGCTTTCTATGCTATCAGGGTGTTATAAGAATTTCTACTGCTGCCTAAGCATTAAAACAGTTCTAAAACAATCTTTTGTGTTGTTTCTCATGTTTCTCATGCATATTATTCATGTATGGTGGAAATTCTTCACAGCATATTGCAGCTCTGATGTGACTGCTATTGTGTATGTATGTATATATATATATATATATATATATATATATATATATATATATATATATATATATATATATATATATATATATATATATCCAAACTGTTAGGTCCAAAGGCGGGCTTCCAGGCGCTCTCAGGGCGGTGCGTTCAGAGCGTGGCAGAACCAAGCCACGAGTTAAATTATTCCAGTTTTCCCAAGGGAAGTTTGTCTCCGCGCACTCCCGGATCTTTAGTAAATAACAAAGGCATAACATCCAAATTGTAGTCCAGTCTTCAGTTTATTTTTAGCAAGCCAGCTGCACCTGACGCGTTTCGGTCTCTACGGAGACCTTGCTCACAGGAAAACAATACTACGTTTTTTTGAAGAGTTTAAATAAAGTGAAAAAAGTGAAAAAAATGAGTAAAAGTGCAAACATCCTGACACATCACTTCCTGTTAATAACACGGGAATTCTGGGACATGTAGTCTTATAACTTATTTTTTGTTACTGACATTTTCTGAAATTAAATTAGGCTAACGATAATTAGGGTTTCACCAAGAATATTTCTCAAATACATTTTGATCAATTTAACCCTCTAGTGGGTATAAATTAAATTGAATTTGCCACAGCCATTCTCATCCCAAGATTAACTTGATACATAAGTTAATTCATTAACTCAAATAGGTTCATACAACCCTCTGGTGGGTGATTGAAATTTCAGAAATTATTCATAATTCAATTCCTTGTAGTTCATGTTTGCATGTGAATAAATTTAAATAATAAATTTTTCAAGAAAATTTCATAGTGAGTTTAAAAGGTTACTTAGAGAGATAATGTTATATTTGTTTCCATTTCAATACAGTTTACTTGAGGTTCACAGATGGCAATGAAGTTCTTCATCCAAGTTGATCCCAAAGGGGTTCATGGTTCGAAAGTTCATTATATGTTTTGACTCCTTTTGTCTCATAATTTTCTCACGATCTCCTCCTCTTTGATTTGTGCCCACACTTTCAATTCCATAGAATCTTAATTCTTTCCAGTTGCCTTTATGTTCTTTTTCCATGTGCTTAGCCATGGCGTTGCTTCTGTCACTGTTGATCGTTGCACGGACATGTTCAAGTATTCGTAATTTGAGCTCTTTTTTTGTGCTCCCAATATATTTGAGTGAACATGGGCACTCTAGCACATAAATTACAAATTGGGTTTTGCAGTTAATTAGTTGATCGATTGTCCAAGTTTTGTTGTTTGCCATTTTTAGTTCCTTAGTATTTTGGGCAATGAAGCACACCTTACAATTTGAGCATTTGTAAAAACCTTTGGACTTGTACCAAGTCTTTGTTTTAATCTGCTCCTGGAAATGGCTTGAGATTAATTTATCTTTTAAGTTTTTAGCCCTGCGATATGTTACATTCGGATGATCTCCTACAATTTCTGCAATTTTTGGGTCCATGTGCAAGATGTGCCAATTTTTTCTCAAAATTTTAATTAAGGAATCATTTGCTGTTGAGTGTGTGGTAATAAACCGGATCTTTTCATTCTCAGTTTCTGGTTTGGATTTTTCTTTCAGCAAATCAGTTCTGTTAATGACGGAGGATCGTGTCACTGCATTTTGAATTGTGAAAGGCTTGTATTTGCGTTCTTCAAATCTTTTTTTTGTTAATTTCTGGTTGCTAATCCAATCCTCTTCTTTGGAGCATATCCTTTTAATTCTCAAAAACTCCCCGTATGGGATATTACGGATCAGAGATGGCTGGTGAAAACTTTGAGCATGCAATATTGCATTCGTCGCTGTACTTTTGCGATGCAAAGTTGTTTGTATGGCATTGTTCTCAATAAAAATTTCAGTATCTAGGAAAATCACTTTCGAATCACTGATTGTATAGGTGAATTTCAGCCCAAAGTTGGAATTATTTAACACTTCAAAATAATTTGCAAACTCCTCCTCTGTTCCATCCCAAATCAAAAGCAAGTCATCGATGTATCTCAGCCATGCTATGGTTTTAGATACTGATACATCGTTTTCACATCTCCAGGCCCACGTCCTTTCCCAATGGCCCATCGTGAGGCAGGCATACGATGGACTAAAAGAAAAGCCCATTGCAGTGCCCTTAGATTGTCTGTACAATTCATTCCCAAACAAAAATATATTTTGATTCAGGCACATTGAAATCATTTCGAGCAACATCTTATTATGCTCCGCAAATTGAATATTCCTATCCATCAAGAAAGACTCGCAAGCTGCAATGCCAATTTCATCCTGAATGTTAGAATACAGGGATATTACATCCATTGCTATCAGTTTGTAAGAAGGTTGCCAAGGGGTGTCTTCCAGTCGTCTTAACAGATCCCCCGTGTCTTTCACATATGAAGTTAGACCCTTCACATAGGGTAAAAGGAAAACATCAAGATAATTTGCGATTGGCTCCAACAATGCACCTTTGGCTGATATTATTGGCCTCCCTGGTGGTTTCGTGGGGTGCTTATGTATCTTGGGAAGGAAGTATATAGTTGCCATTTTCGGGTATGGTGTCTGGAGATATTTATATTCATCAATGTCTAGTAAATTTGACTTAAACCAATTTTCCAATTTGGAGTCAAGTTCCTCTTTGAGTTTCACTGATGGATTGGTCTTCAATTTTTCGTAATATTCCCTATTACGGAGTTGAGAATATGCTTCACGCATATATACTTCCTTGTCTTGGATGATGACATTGCCCCCTTTGTCCGCTATTTTTATTTCGATGGTATCATCTTGTTGTAGTTTGAGCGCTTGTCGTTCTTCCCTCGTGAGATTGTCTTTTTTGTGAGGGATTTTCAGATGGTAAAGATCTTTTATTACGCACTCGTGGAAAAAGTCTATTTTATTTCCTGGTGGTAGTTGGGGATAGAACTTGGAATTGGGTTTCATTTTCGAAATACCAGCTCCTAATTGCACAGTATAGTCCTGTATTTCTCCTCCACTTTGTTGTGGATCCTGACTAAGTTCCATTAAGTTCACAAAGGGTTGCGCATCCCTTGCTGGTAGTTGCATAGTTGGTTGTGGAACAGATCTTCTCCAACTAGCCATGTCAGGTTTATCCACAAATAGTTTTGCTAACTTGATCTTCCTGATATATTTATATATATCCACACGTGTTTCTGCTAAATTCATGCCACTTGTGGGGCAGAAATTCATGCCTTTTTTCAGTAGGTTCAGTTCCACATCGTTTAATTTTTTTGAGGACAAATTAATAACCTGTAACTCATGATTGATGGTATCCATATTTAATGATTCCATTTCTTCCTCATGTTCCGTGTCATGGTTCCCACTCGGTTTGCGCCAGTATTTTGTGCTGCGTTTGCGCCTGCCTCTTCTGGTTTGTTTTGTGGCGCCTTTCCACGGCCTCTCCCTCTTCCTCTTTGAAATGGTTGACGGGGCCCCATCGTTTTTCTCCCAATTCTTTTGATGAAAAGCCATTTTCATTTCGTCTAAAAAAGGGACTTTTGCTCCAGTTCCTCTTTGTTCTTCTTCTCCGCCACTTGCGCCCGGTTCTGTTGATAAACTAGAGGCAAGAGAGGACATGCTTCCCATGGTTATTATGCTTTCCAGGTTATTTTGTCTGAAATTATCATATTTTCTTGCATATGTAAATATGCGCCCTTCTTCGTAGTCCTCTTTGTCACGTTGAAATTTGGACATCTTTCTTAGGCGTACACTTTCTTCGTGTTTATCGATATATTGTTCCAGATCCTCTTTAAATTTCTTCATTTCAGGATTTAGATCAAGTGTTGCCAGTTCTTTTTCTAGATCTTTTAGCTGTTTTGTGGTACGTTCCAGTGCAATTTCAATGTGTTTCACCAATATTTGCATTAAACCTAGCGAGGAATTTAAAATGAATTCACCCCATTCACTTAAAAGTTCATTACTGGTATCCTGATGGTTAGGCATCAGGCTGATGCGTAGACCACGGGGCACTCGTTTCACGTCTAGGTATTTTTTTTAAAGCTGCAACCTCCCACCATTTATTGATTTCCTTTTTCGATAGTTTCTCCCAAGTGCGTAATTTATATTTTAAATCCGTTTTACGAACACTGCCACTTGCTCCTGTGGCCACTGTTTCATCCTCGAAACATGATTGAATTAAAGTATTCCTCGATACCTCTCTTTTATCCATGGTGAGCTGGCAACTGTTTTATTTATGCTCTGTATTGTATTTATTTCTGTGACAATTTGATTTACAATTCTTGGTTGTATCCGGTTTGTTGTTGTGTCAAACTAAAACCTAAACAGGTTCAATTCTTTAGTATTTGTATTGCAGAGAAAAGTTCCTCGAGTTGGGCTTTTCTTTTAGTCCATCGTATGCCTGCCTCACGATGGGCCATTGGGAAAGGACGTGGGCCTGGAGATGTGAAAACGATGTATCAGTATCTAAAACCATAGCATGGCTGAGATACATCGATGACTTGCTTTTGATTTGGGATGGAACAGAGGAGGAGTTTGCAAATTATTTTGAAGTGTTAAATAATTCCAACTTTGGGCTGAAATTCACCTATACAATCAGTGATTCGAAAGTGATTTTCCTAGATACTGAAATTTTTATTGAGAACAATGCCATACAAACAACTTTGCATCGCAAAAGTACAGCGACGAATGCAATATTGCATGCTCAAAGTTTTCACCAGCCATCTCTGATCCGTAATATCCCATACGGGGAGTTTTTGAGAATTAAAAGGATATGCTCCAAAGAAGAGGATTGGATTAGCAACCAGAAATTAACAAAAAAAAGATTTGAAGAACGCAAATACAAGCCTTTCACAATTCAAAATGCAGTGACACGATCCTCCGTCATTAACAGAACTGATTTGCTGAAAGAAAAATCCAAACCAGAAACTGAGAATGAAAAGATCCGGTTTATTACCACACACTCAACAGCAAATGATTCCTTAATTAAAATTTTGAGAAAAAATTGGCACATCTTGCACATGGACCCAAAAATTGCAGAAATTGTAGGAGATCATCCGAATGTAACATATCGCAGGGCTAAAAACTTAAAAGATAAATTAATCTCAAGCCATTTCCAGGAGCAGATTAAAACAAAGACTTGGTACAAGTCCAAAGGTTTTTACAAATGCTCAAATTGTAAGGTGTGCTGCATTGCCCAAAATACTAAGGAACTAAAAATGGCAAACAACAAAACTTGGACAATCGATCAACTAATTAACTGCAAAACCCAATTTGTAATTTATGTGCTAGAGTGCCCATGTTCACTCAAATATATTGGGAGCACAAAAAAAGAGCTCAAATTACGAATACTTGAACATGTCCGTGCAACGATCAACAGTGACAGAAGCAACGCCATGGCTAAGCACATGGAAAAAGAACATAAAGGCAACTGGAAAGAATTAAGATTCTATGGAATTGAAAGTGTGGGCACAAATCAAAGAGGAGGAGATCGTGAGAAAATTATGAGACAAAAGGAGTCAAAACATATAATGAACTTTCGAACCATGAACCCCTTTGGGATCAACTTGGATGAAGAACTTCATTGCCATCTGTGAACCTCAAGTAAACTGTATTGAAATGGAAACAAATATAACATTATCTCTCTAAGTAACCTTTTAAACTCACTATGAAATTTTCTTGAAAAATTTATTATTTAAATTTATTCACATGCAAACATGAACTACAAGGAATTGAATTATGAATAATTTCTGAAATTTCAATCACCCACCAGAGGGTTGTATGAACCTATTTGAGTTAATGAATTAACTTATGTATCAAGTTAATCTTGGGATGAGAATGGCTGTGGCAAATTCAATTTAATTTATACCCACTAGAGGGTTAAATTGATCAAAATGTATTTGAGAAATATTCTTGGTGAAACCCTAATTATCGTTAGCCTAATTTAATTTCAGAAAATGTCAGTAACAAAAAATAAGTTATAAGACTACATGTCCCAGAATTCCCGTGTTATTAACAGGAAGTGATGTGACAGGATGTTTGCACTTTTACTCATTTTTTTCACTTTTTTCACTTTATTTAAACTCTTCAAAAAAACGTAGTATTGTTTTCCTGTGAGCAAGGTCTCCGTAGAGACCGAAACGCGTCAGGTGCAGCTGGCTTGCTAAAAATAAACTGAAGACTGGACTACAATTTGGATGTTATGCCTTTGTTATTTACTAAAGATCCGGGAGTGCGCGGAGACAAACTTCCCTTGGGAAAACTGGAATTATATATATATATATATATATATATATATATATATATTCACAGGGTGTCTCCACGGAGACAAGGATGAGTCGCACTCGTACTGGCAATTTTAAACATTTATTTTTCTGTTTGCAGAGCGGCGCTGTATTTTCCGAAGCATTTCGGTCAAAACCTTGACCTTCTTCGGGGAAAGTCGCCTCCGCATCTGCGCAGCCAAACACTTACTCGCCATATTGTTGCTCCCAATAGCTGCTCGCCCCCTGGTTGTCTCCTCAAACGGGTTGATTTGTGCTATGAGCATGCTGGATCTCGTAGTCTAGTGGTGGCTGCGTCTTGTGTGATGCTGGATAATCATGCTGCTTTTAAAGTTGTCCAGAAGTACTCACGCTACCATTTTTAAGGCACATGGGCGCCTAACCTAAGTCCAGTCTTTGGTGGCAGCCGGCTGCCCTTTGCTAAAGCTGCATGCAGGAGAAGTCCAAGGTCGGGCAGTATCCGGCGCTCTTGACAGGCGGTGCGTTCACTCGGAGCAGGACCAAGCTCTTTAATTATTCACAGGGTGTCTCCACGGAGTCGCACTCGTACTGGCAATTTTAAACATTTATTTTTCTGTTTGCAGAGCGGCGCTGTATTTTCCGATGCATTTCGGTCAAAACCTTGACCTTCTTCGGGGAAAGTCGCCTCAGCATCTGCGCAGCCAAACACTTACTCGCCATATTGTTGCTCCCAATAGCTGCTCGTCCCCTGGTGGTCTCCTCAAACGGGTTGATTTGCGCTATGAGCATGCTGGATCTCGTAGTCTAGTGGTGGCTGCGTCTTGTGTGATGCTGGATAATCATGCTGCTTTTAAAGTTGTCCAGAAGTACCCAGGCTACCATTTTTAAGGCACATGGTATATAAATATATATAAAAACATGAAGGTTGCCCTACTGAAGCCATCACTCACGAGGGGGGTAAGCACACTGATGCCCCAGGTGGAAGTAGTCACAGCGTGTCACTCGAGCATCTTAGTTTCAGACCATTAACCATACGCGTTTCAAGCGTCTCTGCACCCTTGTTCACTGGTAGGCTAACAACTCAATGATGCACAGGAGCAGCAAAACTTAAGTGTGACATCATTTATTAAATCAATAAGCACCGCCCCACTGGGCGCCTCGTGGCTATCTGGATGTTGTAGTCCATTTGTTATTCGCCATGCTTGTAGTCTCATAATTACCCGGTTGGGTGTTTGCATAATCCATAATTATAAGCACAAATGAGTAAAAAGTTCATGATAATTCTAAAATAGATGAACACGCTGAGTAGGCTCGCTGTGGTACAAGCCAATATGTACCTGAGGCTCTGGTCCCCCTCGTTCCTCGTGTGTATATGTATGTATATATATATATATATATATATATATATATATATATATATATATATATATATATATATATATATATATATATATATATATATATATATATATATATATATATATATATATATGTGTGGGGCACATATAATATAGTGTTTCTGGGGTCCCGCGCATGGGCGGGAATATTCGAATGCTTATGACTATAGATGAGGATCCCCTGGAAGAGAACTTTAGTTTTAGACGGTTTTGGATGTGTAGATTTCGGAGTGGTTAGTTTCAGCTTCGAACTTTTCGGCGCAGAGGTTGTCTGCTCCGAGCTTTTAGGTGTGGAGCTTTTTGGCTCCAAAGATTACGGCTTCGACGACTTCGGTTCTGGCTCCTTTGCCTTGGAGGGTTTCGGCTCTGAGGCTTTCGGCGCCGAAGACGTCCTTGGTACCAACGACATGGGAGGAGTCCCGTGTTTGTCCTTATGTTTCGGTGCAAAAGCTATTGGTTCAGCATCGGACTGGGATTGGCTCGAGCCAGAAGGCGTGGGTTTGTTTCGTAGCGGAGCCAGAAGGCGGGGCATCTGAAACTTTTTCACGGTGTCGACCGGAACGCGAGGGTGACACCAGAGCCTTTCCCTTAGGTTGAGTTGGCAACTGGGGGTCTGTACTCACGGTCCGTTGAGCCAGAGTGACGCTGAGGTCTTCTTCCATTTCGGAGTTGGCTTCAGACACGGAGACCAGTTCTTCCTCTTTTTCAGCTTCTGCGACAGGACTGTGTTGTGTTTCATCGCCACAGACGTCTGGTACGGAGACGCTGCAGCGGTGCATGTCGTGGCGTCGAGCCCGAGGATCACGGATGGTCTTTTTCGATCGGCATGATCAACACGCTTCGCAGGATGACTCTTCGTGTTCCGGAGATAGGCACTGCTTGCAGACCTCATGCAGGTCGGTGCGTGGAAATTTAGCAAGACACCCGGGACAGAGTTTGAGCGGTGTCTGCCCATTGAATGCTGGCGTGGTTGGCACGGGTAGGCATGACGGCCCGCCTCGAAGTTTCCAGATCGAAGGTTTCATAGTTTGGACGATACACGATGATTGGGAAAGCGCGATCAAAGACAATACTGTCGAGGATAGAGGATTGCGCGTCTTAGGGGTTCGAGAACGATACCGCATTGGAGCACAGCAATACACATCCAAACAAGATGCCAGAAAAAAATAATCTAAGGATGGAGTTGATACCCATGCGCACTATCACCGAAAGGAGGAGTCTACATCATGACTACAAAGACTTCATCGAACAAAAACAAAGTGCAAACATCAGGGCCCAACACCAGATGGCGATCTATGCTAACGCATATGATCTACAGCTCACATGCCTAGAACACCCTTTCTAAATATAAGCCATTGTTGAAAAAGATTGTCTGAAGTTAGCAAAACTTATATTACTATGAGTCTACCACTATACAAATTTAAAAGGTTTCAGTTTTATCTTAAAACTCAGTGCATTAGATATGACAATCTTTACGCAATTTACTTTTGGAGGAAGTTAAAGTAGAAAATATATTTTCGCATCTTACCTGCATAGCAAGATCCAGAAGCTCCTTTGACACATACTGATTGGCTCCTTCCAGGTTTCGGACAAGATCCCCAGCAAAGTTTGCGTCCTTGGGAGTGAGCAAAGTGTAGGCTACACCTTTCTCTCCAGCTCTTCCAGTTCTCCCAATTCTGTGGGTATGAGTGTCGATGTCACGAGCCACATCATAATTGATCACGGTCTTTATTGAAGGAATGTCCAGACCACGAGCTGAAAAATAAAATAATTGGTAAATGGAGATTCTCAAAACAGACTACTTGTCTAATTGTCATTAAACTAGATTAACCAGATAGTCATTATCATCCTCAAATGCCCTAATAAGTAATGCAGGACTAACCATATGAATGGTTTAACAGCGACATATCTAGAATTAAACAAAGCAACAGATGTGCAGTAGATGCAAGTATTAGGTAATTTGATGTATACTTTACCTGCTACATCAGTTGCCACTAAAAGAGGAATGCTTTTTTTCTTGAAATCAGAAATAACTTTGTTCCTTTCACTCTGGTCCATGTCTCCATGGAGAAGGCCAAGTGGATGATCTTCCAGCTTCAGGTTAGTGGCCAACTCGTCTGCATTTGCCTTTTTGGTGACAAAGAGGAGAACACTGCCAGTAGAGGTGAACTCCACTATGCGCCTGGTTAACCATGACCACTTATCAGACCCTGAAGGCAGAATCTCTACTATTTGAGTGATGTCTTCATTTGCCTAATAGTGAGGGAGACAAAACAGAAACAGCAGCAAGCCAGACGATGAGAATTGTACACTTTTTCTGTGAGAAACAATTACGATTACCAAGACTTCAACCCTTATCCTCACAGAACAAGTACAGGGCAGGCAGCAGAAGTGCAAGCCACAGAAAAGGTGAAACAGTCAGCAGCAGTGCAATCTTTCCTCATACACACAGGAATAAACAAAGTAAGGTTACCTCACAAAGGCAAGATATAGGCGCAGCCCAGTTATGAGCAACACCTGCGTTGCTCTCACACAGTGCAAGGTAGCAGCTGGTTAAGTTTCACTCTTTTCACACAAACAGTACATGCAGCATAGGCATAATCAGTATACATTAAGTTACACAAATAGTTTTTTTATGCAGAAGCAGATGATGTTGCACATGGTGGTGTAGTGTTCTCTCATCAGCGTATACAGCATGTCTTGCACATATTTGTTAGGTATCTTTATTGTATATTGTGTAGAGGGTTTGTACACGCTTGCGGTGCATGCTCCAAGTGCACATAACCTTGCAGAGATTTTCTTGGAGAAGCAAACACCTTCAAAAAGGTCTCAATGTCGCCATAGTAAGTAGCAAACCCTTGTCATATATTCACTATGTGCATGTACTGTCTTGCAGGTTCACTTTGACGGAGCCTCCTGTATGTCGAGACTATAGCTTGCTTAAGAGTTTTGCATGGTCACTTATGCAGAAAACTTATTTTGCTGGACATCTTGCATGTCGTCATCTACCATTTTCCTTGGTTGATCACAGACACTGTTTCATGCTTATGTTTCTACACATTCCTCTGTATGCTCACTTTTGATGTCCACTCAGCCATAGACTCTCTTGAACTGTAACATTTGAATATTAACTGCACTCACTAGAGCACGTACTTGCAAGAGAAATGCTCAGTCTGTCGCACTCATTCGGAGACCCTCTTCCATGTTCACTTGGGCACCTGCCCTGTGGTCCACGGATTCCTGCAGATTTGGTTGTGTGGGTAGGAAGACAATTAAGGACACTCAATTCTGTCCAATGAATGTTCATTTAAATTAGAAGGCCATTTAAAATAAGCATATATAAACATACTTAGTGCTTGTGTAATGGATGATTCTAGTACTTAGTTTGATAAACTGATAATCCATTTTGGGCAGGCAGTATTTCTCAAGTGGTGTTAATCCAAGCTAGTATTACTGCTACCCAACTGAAGGCAACCATAATTGAGCTGTGCTCTGAACAGAGAAATGTCTATTTGTAGTTTGGCATGTCTGGCCACCTCGTGTTTCATGTCTCAAGGAAAGGGAAGCAGTGCCTGTATCGACTGGAGGAGTCTCAGAGTGGGGGTTGCAAAGTACAGGAGACATATGTATGTGGCTAAGATATGGGTAAATAAACTGTGGTGTGGATTTGGAGCAGCCTTGCACTGAGGAGACAGCCCAGTCCCACTGAACTTGACTAGGTGGCCTAATGAACACCCTAGCCCGCCTCAACACAGTGATATTAACATGTGATCGATACTATAGGAAAGTAGCCTTTTTTGACATAGTCACCTCCACTATTTGCCTGGTAACTGATGTGATTTCGCCTGGAAACACACTGGATTATTGTTAACCAGGTCTCCAGTGCCAGAGCTCTTTCCCAAAACTGTACAATTGTTCCACCAATTGGCAAAACCTTTAACCCCCTCTGTAAGTCCCTAGTAAATGGTACCCCTGGTCCCTAGGGCCTGAGGTACTAAAGAGGGTCCCTAACGGCAGAAGCACAAATTGTGCCACCATCAGGAGGCCCTCACTAAGCACATGCACAGCTGCTATTGCACGCTGCGCATCAGAGCAGATAAAAGTGAAAACACAACATGTCCCACATCCCTGTGTGCTATGTCCCCTAACACGGCATGTAATAATTGTAAGTCACCCCTACAGCAGGCTTGACAGCCATAAAGCAGGGTGCTGATCACATGTGAGGGCATACCTACATGAGCAGATACAGCCCTGTGCTTGTCATTCCTATTACTGCCAGTACAAAAGACAAGGGAAATAATTTAAAAACATGTGCTGCACACTGGTGGAAAAGAGTTCCCCAGCTACATGATGGCTTCACTGAAGATAGGGATGTTTGGTATCAAACATCTCATATTGATAAACCCATCACTGGAATCAGTGTAGGTTTATCAATACATGCACACCTAAGAGGTGCCCCCTGAATACCTACCAGAGTCTGGTGTGCTCCCTGACTGGTTTCTCCCAGCCTGCCACCCAAGATGCAGTTCTGACCTCCTACGGTGAGAACCACTGCTCTCAAGAGGCCCAGAACAAAAGCCTGTTGGAAAGAATGTGTAACACCCCCCCCCCCCCCACAGGATCACCTGCTGATTAGTCTTCCTAGGCCGGCAAACTTCAAACAGCTGCTGCCATTGAAATGAGAATTATACCCCCCCCCCCCCCCCCCAAACGAGAGGCAGCCACCCCCCTTGGCACCTGGAGAGGTGGGAAAATAAGATAGTCAGGTAGGTTAAACTGAGGTGGACATGATTTTTCAGAAGTAGTCATCTTATCATACTTATGAATTCTGGAACAAGGTTATGCCTATTGGCTACTACTTTACACTCCCCTAACTCGACGAAATTCAGTATTTAGGGGAGTCCCTAGTACCAGAGAATCAGATCCCGACGACCTGAAGAAAGAAGACTGAGGAGAAGAGTCACAGTACGAACAGAAGACCGTGTAACTGACTCGGCGCCAAACCTGCCGGCTTGCCTGCTGACTTTGCCTATTACACCATAAGTCGACTTGTCCTGCAGTTGCTGAGTCCCGAGTGCCCAGGTACCAAGACCTCCCGAGGGACAGCAGAACTGTCCCCTGCATCCTGCAGACAGCCAAAGAAAGACAAAGCGGACTCTGGCCCGCCGAAACCCAGCGCAGCCAACCTCCACTGAATACGACACCCCCCCTCCTCCAGCCCGTGTCGAAGTGGGCCAAAGGTGTCAGTGTGCTCCCCAAGACGTCAAGGTACTGAGTCCACTGTGGAGTGACCCCTCATGAACTCCCGACGTCTCCTACAGCCTCTGTTGGTAGGCCCCCTCATCTGCGAGTGATCTGAACAGAGAAACCCACCACCACAAAGGTCCTCTGCACCTGGACACCCCGTCCCGAGAAGAAGAGGACCAAAGGTGTCCCCACATCTCCCAACATAGCAAGAACTGACGTCATTCGTTGGTTTCACCGGAATGGTCCCACAGACCCCTGTCCTGCAGTCTCTTTCTATCGCAATCGTTCTCCATTTGATAACATTGGGCACCCGACACAGTTTTACACCTCGGCACCTGGCCGTCCTAGTGGCGCTGTTCTGCTGGTGAACCCTTGGACTTTCCCCACCACTCACCTTAACTCCTGGAGAAGGGTCCCGTAAGTTGCTGACAAGAACCGTTATATATGATTTTCCTCCCATAGATTAACATTCAGCACTCAAATAGCACTGTCGACTTTTTGAACTGAAAAATATTCCCATTTAAAAACAGACTTACCTGAACAATTTTCTTCTGATGCCTAAACATACATAAAGATATTTGATATTTTTTATAAATTCGTGTGGAGTCTTGTCTCTAGTTTATTGACCACTGTGTGTATTTTCAGATGTCTTGCACTCCTCTGTGTTAAGCCTAAAGCTGCTCGATCACACTACCCACCTAATAGAGCACCTTGGGATTGTCATAGCAAGCCTCTTTCCACTCATAAGGAAACCCCTAGTCTTTTAACAAGACAAATCTCATTCTGATATATCATATAAAGATGCAGCTTCCTACAGTGTGCCTCCAGGCTAGTACCACCCCTAAGGTAGGATAAAACGAGGCGGACACAATTTTTATGAAGGAGCCATTTTTGTGATGCATACTTACGAATTCTGGGACAGGGTTATGCCCATTTTAAACAGTAAGTGGTCACATAGGGGGGCGCAGTCACCTCCCCACATGTCACGTATCCCATTGACTACTACCATACATTCCTCTAACACCCCTAAATTCGGTATTTAGGGGAGCCCCTGACACCACAAGTGCAGATCCTGATGACCTACGAAGAAAGTCAATGAAGAGCCACGAAAGCCGAAGACTGAAGCGATCAACTGACTTGGCCACAGCCCTGCCGACCATTCTGCTGTTCCTTGTCGAAACTGCACTAAAGGTGTCTGGTCCTGCAGCTGTTGTGCCTCAAAAACTGTGAGGACGGTCTGCCTTCAATAAAGAACCGAAACCTACAGTCGTACAGTTCTCTGCATCCTGCAGAAACTCCAAAGAAAGGACTCGGAGGTCTCAGGAACCTCCAAAATCAGAGGCCTGAAGCCACCACTGCACCCGTCACTCCAAGCCCGAGTTGTACTGGGCCAACGGTGACATCAAGGTTCCCCAGTCCTCCAGAGCCTGAGTCCATCGTGGTTTCACCCCTCATGGACTCTCCGATGTCGCCTGCAGACTCTGCCTGCAGGCAACCTCTACCACAACTGCTCCCGGTAAAAAATAAATGACGCCTAAAGAACCCTATACACCCATCGCCCTGTAAAAGAAGACCAAAGGTGTCCCTACATCCCATAGCATCGTGAGACCTGAGCCCCCTTGTTGATTCAGCCCGACCTCCCCCCCCCCCCCCAGTCAAAGTCTGCAATCTCTTTTTCATGCAACAGTTAGCCATAGATTCACATTGGGCACCCGATGCAGTTTTGGACGCCCTACAGTCACTGGTTGTGTTCTGCTGGTGCTACTTTGGACCTTGCTTCACCCTAACTCCTGGAGAAGGGTCCCGTAAGTTGTACAACACCTGAATGCCGCACTGACTTTTCCTCCCATAGGATAACTTGCAGCCTCCAGAAATTGTACTGTTTACTTTTTGAACTAAAAAGAATTCATATTTAAAAAACATTTAACCAAACCATAGTCTTCTGATGTCTAAACATATATAAAGATATATGCTATTTTTATAAATTGATGTTGTGCGTCTTATGTATTGAGCATTGTGTATATTTGTACGTCCTGCACTTCCCTGTGTTAAGCCTAAGGCTGCTCGATCACACTACCCCTTAACAGAGCACTTTGGGATTGCCATAGCAAGCCCCTTCCACTCATAAGGGAACTCCTGGACTCTTTACAAGACATATCTCATATTGATATAGCATATAAAGAGCCAGCTTTCTACAGTGATACTACACATGTAATACTAGCTATAGCATACTATCCAAATAGATGTATAATTATATCACATGCACAAAGTGATACTATATTGGCTATAGAGTTCATCAGTCAGTGAAAATCAATCAAGGCATTCACTCAAATTAGACTCCAGTACCTTGAGGCAGGGTAAAGAGAACTTTCTAAAAAAGTTACATTCCTAATACCTTTAGTAAAAATCCGACTTCACAATTAGATTGGGTTTTTATTAAATATAGAAATAAGGTGTTTGTAGCTGCTACAGATCAAAAGTTATGGATTTAAGTATATACTTTGACTTTTCCTATGTACCGGTTACTAGCCTGGCCCGTACCAATGTCATTTGTACCTAGCCACCGGGAGAATATGGTATTTCTAATCTTCTCATTGTGCCACTCTAAAATATTATACACCCTCACTAGTGAGCAGCAAGGTGTCCTTCGAAGTGGCAATATTTAAAATTAGGTTTTTGGACCTGTGAAAAGGGTGATTTTGACAGACATGGACAGAAGGATTCACGCTGCTGCTGGCAGGCCTAAAGCCATGTGTTCAATGTCACTGTAGTGGATGGCACAATAGGTGCTGTAGACCACAAGCAGCTTTTAACTTTCCATGCCATGGGTGTATATATGCAACATATAATATGGCCTTAGAAGAAAGTTACACGTGGCAATCAGGTTTAAAGCTAATTTTGACATTTTAGGAATCAGAGCGCATACACTGGGCACTGTACAGTAGTGTCCAAGTTCAAGTATGCCTGCATGGGAGGTCTAAAAAAAACCACCCCAATAATGAAATAAATAATGAAAAACTGAGCGTCACCAGACAGAAAGACTTCGCTTTGCAACTCACGTACATTTTACCAGAGCAAATGTGGTATTAGTGGACTTTCAAAGACTGTTCTTCCTGCAGATAATTTTGCAGCACTAGATAACACACACTGATATACACCTTACAAGGAATTTTCCAAGAGATTAACTTAATGGGTTGCATTATTTACAATGCATATGGTACTATGATGAAGAACTTCTGCTTTCTACCTAAAAAGGACAAGCTCGCTCCATCTCCGACAATATGTTTATGGAATACCTTTAGGCATCAATACAGCTGAGATCTGTCAAGTGGACAGTCTACTGTGCTTCCAAATTTTAGGGCACAGGGTTTGGGCTTCTCAGAGACATTATGCCAGATCTATTAAGGCAAAGTGAGCACTGGTGGCATTCCAAACATTGCAGACATTTTTTAAGGCAGTGACATTGGCCACTACTCATGCTTTTTGTGATCACTCACTCTTTATGTCTTCTATTAAACATGCAACCTTTGGCTTGGATGTTCTATGAAAACTCTCAGCCTGAAGTAATGTCCGGCACATCCGATTCCCTCCTAATGAGTAGTCAAAAAAAGATTAAGTACCATAATCACCCAAAGGTAATTGTTTTCATTTTGTTCACCATCAAATCTCTTAATCTGGTTATGGTTCCTAGAAGATTTAAATTCAAATCTGCCTGGTCCCCATGGTATTCTATCAAAACATCCCCCAGTACCAGTGCAACTTAATAACACTGAAAACAATTTTGACACTATGTTTTGCAGCATCACAACCTAAAATTATTTACTCAGAGAAGTTGTTATAGGTGCAAGTGTTTTCTAATATCAGGATGTGTGCCTTTGAAACTATCCCTCTGAATTTTCAACCTAAGCTCGATTCAATATTTTCACAATTTGAGAGAGAAAAATGCTCTGCATTGAGTGACTCTTGCAGCTTATTTTAACCTGCTTTCTGATTGGGAACCAGATATAAAAATTGCATTAGCTGAAACGTGCTAAAGCAGGTAAGTAAATGGAACAAAGAACTTTTGAGATTACCTCGCCAATATCTCCTTGCACTACTCGGATTGGGTCAATCAGAATGTCTCTTGCCAACTTCTCAATCTTTTTTCGAAACGTTGCACTGAACAGGAGGGCTGAGAAGGCAAGAAAGGTCAGTGGTTAGTTACATTTATTTCCTAGGTTAGTTAGACATTTATTTCCTACTCTACACCCATCATTCAAACACCACAGTAGTATAAGAATACAGTGCAAACAATATTAAACATTAGGGCGGAGGATCTCAGCTGACAATCATTAGGAAATGAAATCCATGTACAAAATAAGGCAGGCAGACTGTAAAAAATAAACGTAATCATGCAGGTATTATACAGCAATGCTGCCAGCTCATGTTCTCTACTGAACTTCAACTAAAGGAGTACCAAGGCATGGAAGGCCAGTGCATTACAATAATATACAACAGCTACAAATCCACATGAGAAAAGTTTTCAAAATTCATAAAACTGCTTCGGTCAGGAGATACAGGTAATCAGCATAAACACCAGCTTAAATTGTCTCAACCTCTAAAATACATACACAGTGAAATTTACTGATATGGCTTAATACAAGAGAAAGACCAGAGAAAAGATAGAACTATCCTACTGCCATGGTTTTAAAAAGGTGTCCATTTTTCTATTTGTAAAGCAAATAATAGCACCAGTGCTGCTCGTACTGAGTGAATTACAAACATATTAAGGTGGTGATGGGCAATACATAATGCAACTCACAAAAGGTGATGGTAGACACTGGCACTTACTCGGGTAGCATTCCAACCCATCATTTTTAATCACTATGCTACCTCAGATCAGACCCAGCAATTTGCAAATCAGTCTTGGTTCTGCTCCAAATGGAACAGTCCAGCCTGAACTGCCAAGACTGATCATCTCTGATCTAGACCATAAGCAACCACAGACCAGGTACTGCCTACTTGGGCCTTTTCAGTTGGGTGCAGCCTGGTTCCAATGGCATAGTGAGCACAGGATCCAAGTCTGTGCAAATCCATGGCCGCCTAGGGCATTACATCAAACACACAAAAGGTTGGGAGTGGGTAGACCTTGCCTGTCATTCCGAGATAGTACTGACCCGGCTTCTCATGGGAACAGTCTAAGTTGGTAAAGACAGGCCTTTACATAGAGTGGCACATTCAGCAAAAAAACAAAACAATGGGTTGGAATGCTACCTTTGCAGCTGCAAGTGGTTAGACTATTTTCCAGCATTCCTCCCATCACCTTTAGTGCGCACATAATCCAAACACCAGCTGAATGTTTCATGAAACCAACAACTAGAAATCAGTTACACAGCATATTGAGATATATAATTTGCAGAGCCAAGTTGGAGCTCATTATATGCCAACAACTATTGTGCTTTATTTATCTGAATACATACGCACACATATAATATATATACACACACACACACACATATATATATATATATATATAAACACTCAGACTAACTCTAATGCTTCTGTAACTTTGAAGGGAGCCCATATTGTTTCTTAAAGTCATATTTCTTGATTTATGGCTGCAAAGCTTTACTTATGCTAATGTCATGAGTAAAAGACCAGCTAGAATGACCAGGGACTTGAGGTCAGGAAGGAGTAGTATTATTCACCAGTTGATGATTGCTTTGCTTTTTGCGGCACAAGGCAAATTAATCTATATTTGTGATGCAACGAATACCTCAAGAAAAAGTGAGTGCTATACCTTATATAAATAACTAACAACAAATAAAAGAAATATTAAAAATCTATACGCACTTTGTCTGTCTGGACGCACATGGTTGGCAATCGATCGAACCTGGTATTCTGTCAACAGCATAGAGAGAAAAGAAACATTTGAACGAAACCAGCTTTAAAAAACAGCATTAATATGTACCTTGTAAGGTTTAAATCTCACAGAGGTACACACCCTTCAGGTATACAATAAAACAAAGATAATATCATTGCTATGACAATGCATAATCGGGTTTAGTCAAAATTCTAAGGTAAAGCTTAAAGGAAAAGATTTGCATGAATATGCAAGAGCTAAAACAACGATAGGCAAGTCTCTCAAATGTGCATTATAAATAAATATATTTTGAATAGCTATTAGCACAGTACAAAATAAAATCAAGCACTATCCAGCAGTGCACAGGCTTGCATACAATGCACATCAACAGTTCTAAAAAAAATATGAAAAAGTAAAATAAAACCTAAGATTTAGAGAAAAGCTTTTTCATCTTCAACTGAAAAGTGTATTAATGTTACCCTTAATTTTTAAATGAGCACTTGTTAAATGACATTTTTTTGTCAACTGCTGCACAAGAGCTCTTAACTGATGGATGTCTTAAAGAAAATATTTCTGGAATATTTCAAAGTAAGTGTGTGTAGGAACTGAACTCTGTGAAGGTGATCTGTGTGGTGAGGTGGATGAATGGGGCAAGGTGGCCACAGTGGTTGAGTCTAGTATCTCCCTGACTGCACACTTGGGGTTTGGGTAATGTTTGAGCTCTACCCAGTCAGCCTCCTCAAAAGAAAGTCTCCTATTGTTGAGGGGTGCAGGATCTTGCTTACTGTAGTGGAGGTCAGTCAGAATCTTCACCACAGTAGGGTGAATATAAAGCTTTGTTTGTCTAACACCAGTCACCTTTGTAAGCTTGATGGCTGGGGCTGTGTCGCTCAAAGGAGAGGATGGATCTAAAATGTGTGTGCGCGCTGGCTGAAAAGCATACTTCAGTGCTGACCTCAAGGTGCTCGGCACCTTGGGGTTGGAAGGCTAACGCTTGGAAACAAGACTCCGCCTTTGGCTCAAGGCTGATCTAAAATTGAGCAAGCTCAGGGTCCAAGAGAAAAGCAGACTGTAAAAGCCTCTTGCCTACAGTCTAAGAGATCGATGCCCAGCTCCCCTGAGAGAGGTGGTAAGGCCTCCACTAGAGACTTATTTCGAGGTCAAGGCCCAGACTGTTTATCGTGGATTACTTGTCAAGGAATGTGTGTGCTCAGTGTTGCCTTTGACTGGTGCAGGTTTCCCTGTGGTCCGTGAAGTCTGTGGTTCCATGATATAGGACACATCTGAGGAGAGAGTTACGGGGCTTTGCTCATACTGATCCAGCTGAAATTCAGATTGAGAGCCACCCTCTGAGGAAAAAGTTATTTGCACAAAGATGGTCAGTTTTTAACTCTTACTCTACAGCTAGTGACACTTAGGATAAACCTTATCTGTATACTTGACCCTCTGGGAAGTTGTGCCTTCACTTGGTAAGCTATGCTTGCTATACTGCACAAAATATCAAGTGCACTGAGTTAATGTCCAGGGGGTCCTTTGTAACAGCTGAAAGCATTCCTCCTCTACCCAATGGATTCAGGTTTTGAGCACATCTCACATGGGGAATCCAGAAGAAGTCTAACAAGAGCCTAGGACTGATAGACATGCTTCCCTCTTATACCACTTTCAAGCATTCACCCAGCCAACTATGCTATTAAAATGTGGCCAGCAAACAAAAGGACAAGCGATGAGCACTGCAAGAACAAACTAGTTTTTGTTGTATTTTATACTAACACGAAATAACAAGTCAAGTCACTGATATACAGGTCTTTACACATACCAAAGCCCATGTCAAACATTCGATCTGCTTCATCAAATACAAGGTAAGTGACTCTCTGTAGGTTAGTGGCTTTCTTCTTCACATGGTCAATTAATCTTCCCTGTCAGAAAGCAAAACATTATTAAATGTAGACACAATAATATGAAAGAACAAAACAAACTAATCTTGTTCAGGCAGCTATATTAATTATTCCTCAATACTAAACATAATAGAAACGTGTGTTGAACTGCTGAAGGAATGATGCAGTCTTGTGTGAATGTGGCTTTGTCAATAGAACAAAGAAATGACAATCCTGGAAAACAAAAATGTTACCTACTCTCTAAGTCTGTTCGTAGCGTGTACTGATACAAATGCACATGCTCTGCATACCCCTGCCATCTAGCGTAGGGCTCAGACGTTTACCATTGTTTTTCTTTGAAGAAGTCTTTAGATTTATTATGTTATATTATATGCATTTCTAAAGCACAACAATTACCCAAAGGTGTCCTGGCGCTAACTACTATCCTCTGAGCACGAACGTTGTAGACAAATTTACATGAGCCAGGTTTTTAATCCTTTCATGAATGCCAAGAGGTCAGTGACCTTTCTCAGATGGAAAGGAAGGTCATTCCAGGCCTTTGCAGCGCAGACCATAAAGCTTCTTCCTCCCCACGTAGTTTTTTAGTGGATGGTACCGGCACCAATTTTGCTCCTAGAGAGCAAAGTGGTCCTTTGGGCATATACCACTGAAACTGCTGCTTCAGGTGGTCTGGTCCTGTTCCTTGTAGGGCGCATAGGGATTTAAAACGCACCAGTTTCCTAGTGCAGTCTTTTGGTTTCATTAGAAATTGATGCAAATTTAGATGTGCTGATAAGCAGTCTTGCTGCCGCGTTTTGCAACAATTGAAGTTTATTCAGAAAACGTTCTTGAATATTCAGGTAAAGACTGTTACAGTAGTCCAGCCTTGACAGGAAAAGTCCTGTAACAACTGTCCGCTGACTGTCGGCCGACAGAAGGCATTATTTTCATAATAATTTTGAGAGCGAAAGAGGTGGCAGATGGCACAGCATTAACTTGGTCACCGAAGTTGAGCTTATCATCAACTATTACTCCTAAGTTTTTTATTTTCCTGGTGGGTGTCGGAAGAGTACCCTGTGTTTTTGGTCACCAATTTGAGGTCCAGAAATTGGCATCATTTCTAAATAGGATGACCTTAGTTTTGCCAGAGTTGAGCTTCAGACAATTCTGTGACATCCACCTCCCAGCTGCTTCCATACAATCATGGAACCGTTTGCCTGTTCCTAATTCCTGTCCCGGCAGCAGAGACACAACAATTTGTGTGTCATCTGCATACAAGTTAAGGCAAAAGGAGCCGATCAAGGAGGCCAAAGCCGATACATACACATTAAAAAGTGTGTGTCTTAGAAATGACCGCTGCGGAACTCCACAAGGCAGGGAAAAAGGTTTGGAGTAGAATTCGACCAATGACATGATTTGCATTCTGTCAGTTAGGAAGGATTTCAAAGCTTCCATGCTTTACCCTGGACCCAGCATGCCAACAAACGATCCATCAACAACTCATGATGGACCGTATCATGGATCCAGCATAATTAGGGTGGCCTTGCCTTCCAGGGCTTCCCTATTCTCTTCGGTAGATTTTATAAGAGCAGACTCTGTACTGTGCCTTTCTCTGAAACAATATTGAATGGAGTCGGGAGCTTGAGTTTCATGTAGTTAGGCACTCAGTAGCAAATTCATGGTTTTCTCGACCAGTTCTGCGGGAGGCGTGAGATTGGCCGAAAATTGTTAGGTACCTTGGGGTCCAAACTGGGCTTTTTTAGCAGTAGAGACATACGGTATCCCAACTGGTATTATTCAAAGGCAATTAGTACGGATATGAATACAACATTATCCAGAAGGAAGCAGGGAGACTCTATATGATTATAACATGTGCTCAAGGCATCATTTATATAAGCATTTTGGAACAAAAGCAAAGAAAGAGCATTTCGCAGTTATTACAGCACTGCAATATACAAATAATAAAATTGAGAACAACCCAAATTGCACGTGGTGCACAAGGTGTGCGAGTGAAAACCAAGGTAGCGACGCATGTGACAATTTGAACAGCGTGGGCGGTAACTGGTGCAAAAATATACAGTGAAGCATTCGGTACAAGGTGGTTCCAGGTAACTTCAGGAGTATGTATCTAGTTCGGTTCAAGTTAGTGTTCGTGAACCACTTCGTATATCGCGCCTATGATCGCGCTGGATGGTCGACGGCGTTTCGATCCACATAAATCAGGATCTTCATCAGGACTGGGTCGATGGCAGTGTTGTACAGGGGGTAAAGGAAAGGGGTGAGCCAGGGAGGCGAGGGAGCGGTCAAGGCATTAAGGTATACATGGGGCAGGGGTGCAAAATTAGCGGCAAGCTCCCTGGAGAGAAGTAAGTTGGGGTAGCAGGCTCGTAGATTGCAAGGCCGGGGTGCTGTCGGTGTGCCCAAGAGAAGGCAAGAACAGGGCACCGCTGGGGCATGAAGAAGGGTAGAGTCCTGGTGCCCCTAGGGTCCCTGTAGGGTGTTGAGGGGGACTAACAAACCAAAGAAGGGCCGCGGTCCTGGGTGGTGGACGAGGACAAGGACAGAGGGCAGGAGAGGGTGGGCCCCCTGAGGCGGTGGCTGCGTGGAGATCAAGTGATAATGAAGGAGTGCCAAGCGGCCTGGGCACTTGCATAGAGGAATAGGGTAGCACCGCAACGGCGGATGCTGGATGTCTGGGCAGTGCAGTGCGATAGTGCTGGTTGTTAAAGGGCTGAAGGGTGCAAATCAGAGGGTGCCATGCGGAGGGGGATACTAGGGGAGGTCAAGGGAAGGCGCCAATAGAAGTTTACATGTGGGAGGGGTTGGTAACCGTAGCGAATCGTCGCGGTTATGGACGTCAAGCCAAATGGCGCTTGAGACTTTTGGTCTGGGGGGAGAAAACAAAGGTTCAATACTGGGTGGTTCAGCGAGGGTTGGCGACCTGTGCAGAGGGGCGGTGCAAGGACTTACCGCAAGCGTCTGCGTGGGATCCGCTGATGAGGGGGAGCAGACTCCGAGAAGAAGATGGGCGTCTGGGAAAACAGGAAAGGGGAGGGAGGGAGGGATGGGGGGGGGGCGGGTTAGGTTAATATCAATGCCGGGAGCGGAGGCCGATTCTCAGTAGGGAGAAAGGAAGACTAAACTTACCAGGGCTTGGTCTGGTCCTTGTGGATCTTGGGAAGGAAGTAGATGACAGGAGTGCAAGGGTGTGGGTTATTAAGAAAAAGAAATTCCTTGTGTGTAATAATGTCTCTGGATTCAGCCGGTTTGGTTACAGTCAGTATTTTTTGTCTGATGTCTTGAAGTGGGTCTTTGTTGAGGGGGCGGTAGTGATCAGTATTGTTAAGTTGGCGTTTAATTTCCTGATTGTACTTGTCTGCCTTCATCACGACAATTCCGCCGCCTTTGTCCGCTGGTTTGATGATTATGTCGGTATTGTTTTTGAGGTTTAGGAGGGCTTGTTTTTCTTGGAGGGAGATGTTGTAGGGGATGTATTGGAAGTGGCACTGTAGTTCGGCAAAATCTCGAAGCACCAGGCGTTCAAAGGCAAGAATTTCCGGTGGCATCGTGGAAGAAGGGGGGTTGAAGGTGGAAGCCGGGTGGAAACGTTGAATAGCAGGCTCATTGGGTTCTGGTTCATTTATAAAAAATTGTCTCAATCTTATTCTGCGGAAGAATCTTAGTACACTTGATTGTAGTTCCAAGTAGTTAGTGCGTGACACTGCTACATAACTAACAAGGATTGTATCATCGTATGTCTTGTAGATTGTCTAGTGCTCTATTTGTACAATTTGACAACTGGTCGCATGTCGTACCCTGCTATGTATATTGACCTCAACTGTGATGTTTCGCGCTTTGATATGAATCGCGCTTGTCACTTTACCCGACTAGTCACCTTCTATTGATCATGCTAATTAATTGCCTTCGAAAAGAGTCTTTTGCCATCAAGACTTTAATGCTCTAAATGTCACGTCACACCAATTATTATTGAAAACTTTTATTGTGGAATTTTTTATGTGAGGCTTCTTATTGCGCATTCATATGTATCGTGCTTGTCACTCCACCTGACTAGTCACCGTTGTTTTATGAATCATGCCAATCATTCGCCTTCGAGATGAGTCTGATGCCACAAAACCTTTAATGCTCTAAATGTCTCATGTCACAGCTATCATTGTGAGGCTTCTCTTCGCCATCTGAAGTGGACCATACTTGTCACTATAATATTCTTGATGTGGACCCCCTTGACATCTCCACAGATCCGCTAGTCACTTCCCCTCCCCTGGATATTGCCATCCCGCCCAATCCGAGCCACATACATTAAGCTTTCACTAATGTCCCATATTTCCTGGTTATATTCATTTAGATCCCCTTAACCTGACAGAGAGCGGCAATTGTACGCCCGTATCGGCCCCGCCCACCCTCCCCGCCCATTCCACAATCTTAGCCAACAGCCGACTTCGTCCCATCTAGTGGCGCCACCCACCCGGAAACCACGCCCCCCCCCCACCCAATCCTTACGAGGCCCCTAGCCACACCTCGCGTCTCCTAGGTTTCTCCAGCGCCGCTCGAATTTCAGTCAAGCCGCCGAACTGACAGAGGTATGTCCCCCGCTCCCTCCCCCCTGGCTCCTACCAGACCGTACTTCATGCCGCCACCTTGTCAATTACTTACACGTAACCCTTGCCCCCGCAGATCCAGTCTCTCCCCCTACCGATCACTGCCGGATCGGTGATAAGGAATCTCTTCCTTTTTCGGACCCCCAAGTACAGCGTGACTCATCCGCAAGCCCTTGTAAGTTTAGTGTTCCTTTCTCCCTACTGGGAGAAAGGAATAGTTCAGCACTATTCATAATATCTATGAAGGCACTGTATCTGGTTGCCCGAGTGCTTCCAGATAGTAGTTAAAATCTCCCATGATAGTAAAGGAGTCTGTGCAGAGCCCCTCTTCGAGCAGATTTCCAATTGAAGTTATAAAGGTGCACCTAGGTCCCGGTGGTCTATATATTAACCCGTTGAGTGCGTTCATCAGCCAACGGCTGTCGCGAGCACTACCTCGGTAGTGCTGCGCACGTCCGTTGGCCGACGCGGCTCTGCCCGCGCAATATAACGCCGTACTGCGGCATATTTTACGCCGCAGTTAACGGGTTAAGATGTCCTTAAAAGTGTGGTGATGGGATGAGCTGAGGCTAAAGGAGAGTGCCTTGCAGGCTGGGTTCGAGGCCGCGTGAAAGACCACTTTAAACGAATTGTGATAAATTACTGCTAAATGTTTTTGGCTTTTTGTAATTAGTGGACTTGACAGTCTGGTATTAAAGTTTAGGCAAGGTACTGTTGCAGTTGGAACAGGTGACTAAAAGAGAAGAAGGCCTTGTGTTAAAAGTGAGACGCATGCAGCCAATGTCCGTACCAGCCGGGTTCAGGTCGAGTAGCTGTTTACTGTAGTACTTTAGAGTAGTAGGTTCCCCTGGTTTCAAATGGGCAGGGGTGCTGGCATTGAGAGCGAGCAGAGCGCGGACAGGAGCAGACGGGCTTGCCTTTGACGCGATAGCGGCGTGCGACAGCTGGATTCAGCATGTCTTAATATATTGTCAGGGGAAAAGAACAAGTTCGCTGAAAATACCACCCCCATTACAGCGGCTCCGCTCAAACTAGCGCAGTCTCCCAGCGATGGAATGACCCTAGTGAGGTTCTGCAAAGCCTACAAATAACTGGTCTGAATTACGAAAAGGCTTGGTCCTGTCAATGTAATTGAGAGCTCTTGTAACATCTAACATGTGTAGAGCTTGTTCCATTATTGAATCTGGCTACTGAGAATAGACTGGAGCTCTATAGTCGGACTATAGTGAAAAGGTGGCTTTAGAATTTAGGACTGGTCCTGAGAACAACTATCTTTGAAAAACTAAATGAATAGTTCCTTTAAGAGGAGTGCTTGCAGCTTGCGAATATATCGGAGGTCGTTATGAATATTGTGTCTTTTTCTCTTCTGGGTATTCCCCTTCTGGAGTTAGGTTAGCTAATCAATCAAAAGCAAATGTGAGTGATTGATAGAATTCCCATTTAGTTTCTAATCTGTTCTGTAACTGTATATTTACGTGTGTCTGAATATAGTCAAGAATATTTTATCTAAATGCCAACCATTCTATTTTACATTCGGTTACTAATTTTCCAGAAGGCTGATAAATACATCTCATTTACTGCTGTTAATGAAAAGAACAGTCTTGCAGAATGAAAGGTCATCAATCTACTCTCTGCTAATTGTGTTTAAGAGTTTCTACAACAATGAAATAAAGTTCTAAAAGCAGAACACAAAGAGGTAACGGGACAGGTCATGCAGAATCATTGTAGGAAAGTGCCCGTTTTTCTCATGGTCTATGGCCAGAATTTTGGCCTCAAGGGCTACTCTTCTGTCTAGTCTTTCCAGCTCCTGATCTAGGTCCTCTAGTTCGCGGACTTGGAGCATTGGGTGCAGTGATGGATTCAGGCATCTGGTTTTGGCGGTTCCGGAGTCCTGAGAGTCCTTTCTTTGGAGTTTCTGCAGTATACAGGAAACAGTTCCTCTGTTCCATGGAAAGCCTTGGTTCATTATTGAAGGCAGGCAGTCCTTCCAGGTTTTGGAGGTGTAACAGCTGAAGGACGAGACGTCTTTGATGCAGTTTTTCGCTAAGGAATAGCAGACCGGTCAGCATGGCTGGAGCCAAGTCAGTTTATCTCTTCAGTCTTCTGCTTTTGCGGCTCTTCAGTGTCCTTCCTAGGTCATCAGGATCTGCTCTTCTGGTGCAAGGGGCTCTCCTAAATACATCTTAGGGTGGTACTAGCCTGGGGTGGCACGCCTACCTGACTAGCTAATTATCACACTGTCCAGGTGCGAAGGGGGCTCTGGACAACCGGGATTAACTACCTCACCTGTGAGGGGAGCCAGATTGCCGGCCTAGGAAGGCTAATCAGCATGTCATCCAGTGGGATGGGCATGACGCCCTTTTCCTAGACAGGCTTTTGTCCTGGGTCTCCTGAGAGAAGACTCAACCTAAGAGGTCAGAACAGTGTTTCAAGTGGCAGCCTGGCAGAACCCAGTCAGGTAGGTTTTCAGGAGGCACCTCTAAAGGTGCCCTCTGGGGCAATATATTGGCAATCCATCCCTGGAAGCGTGTCGGTTTATCAATAAGAGATGTTTGATACCAAACATCCCTATCTTCAGTGAAGCCATCTTGTAGCTGGGGAACTCAATTTCACCAGTGTCTAGAATATGTTTTAAAATGGCTTCCCAAGTCATGTTTTTTTTTTTTGCATATTTATATAGCGCGCACAAGACCCGAAGGTATTGGAGCGCTTTACATGAGCACCGGTTACTTACACATTCAGGCACGGGGAGATTAAGTGATTTGCCCAGAATCACAGGATGTGGACGCGACCCCGAGGCTCGAACCCTGGTTTCCAGCACCGAAGTCGGCAGTCTAGCCGACGGACCACATCCTCTCCCCACTTGTATTGGCAGTAATAGGACTGACCAGCACAAGGGTATATCTGCTCATGCAGGTATGCCCTCATACGTAATATTCAGCACTCTGCCTCAGGGCTGCCAGGCCAGCTGTCGGGGTGACTTAAAAATATTACATGCTGTGTTAGGGGACATGCGACAGAGGGATGTGTGTCATATCGTGTTTCCCTTTTGTCTGCAACAAGGCACTCGCCCTTCAATGGTAGCCTTGCATGTACTTGGTGAGAGGTCGCTTAAGAAAGCACAGTTCGTGCTGCTGCCGTTAGGGACACTCTTTATTACCTCACGCCCTGGGCACCAGGGGTACCATTTACTAGGGACCTACAGAGGGTGCTACAGGTTTTGTCAATAGTAGGAAAAATTGTACAGTAGGAGCAAACGGTAACAAGGAAAATGCTACTTACCAGTATGCATCTGTTCTTGGCATGTAGAGCAGCAGATTCCTACACTTTGCATTAGATCGCCACCTGGTGTTGGGCTCGGATTATTGCATGTTGTCGTCTTGGAAGAAGTCTTTGTAATCACGAGATAGGTGACTCCTCCCTTGGACGATAGTGCGCATGGGCATCGGCTCCATCCTTAGATTGTTTTTCGCCATGATTGGAAATGATAGAGTTAGTAGAAATAAAGAAGGGATGTCCATGCGTGTATATCTAATTTAGATACAAACTGGAACAGATGCAGGTCGCGGGGAGGCGGGAGGGTGTGTAGGAATCTGCAGCTCTACATGCCAAGAACAGATGCATACTGGTAAGTAGCATTTTCCGTTAGAGGCATATGAGCTGCAGATCCTACACTTTGCATCGATTGTGCAGCAGTGTCTCCCCTAGCGGTGGTCACCTGTATCCGTTGCAGTAGTTTGAAAGAGTTTTAAGGACAGCTTGGCCTACTGCAGCTTGCTGCTTAGCTTGCACATCAACACAATAGTGTTTAGTGAAGGTGTGCGTTGTAGACCATGTTGCTGCCTTGCAGATGTCTTCTAGGGGAATGTTCCCTAAGAAAGCCATGGAGGCTCCTAGTTTGCGTGTGGAGTACGCTCTAGGAGGAACTGTTAATGTGTGTTTTGCCTTGTGATAGCATATTTGTATACATTTAACAATCCACCTTGCAATTCCTGATTTAAAAATGGGGTAGCCTTTATGTGGTGGAGACAAAGCTACAAATAGTTGCTTTGTTTTGCGAAAGGATTTGGTCCTACCGATGTAATAGAGAAGAGCTCTTTTTACATCTAGTGTGTGTAGAGCTCTCTCTGCTACAGAGTCTGGGTTGTGAAAAAACACTGGTACTCTGATTGGTTTAGATGAAAAGGAGTAATTACTTTAGGAAGGAATTAAGGATTAGTCCTTAGAACCACCTTGTTACGGTGTAATTGTAAAAATTGGTCTTGTATAATGAAAGCTTGAATCTCACTAACTCTCCTAAGAGAGGTAATAGCAAAAAGGAAAGCTGTTTTCCATGTGAGAAATTGCAGTTCACACTTATGTAAAGGTTCAAAAGGGGGCCCCATGAGCCTGGTAACAACAATGTTTAGGTTCCACACTGGAGATGGTGGTAACCTGGGAGGAATGATTCTTTTCAATCCTTCCATAAAAGCTATTATTGCCGGGACTCTAAATAACAACATATGTGTTAGCCAGAATTCAGCTGAAAATTGCCTGCATGACGCACAAGGCTATACACTTGAAATCACCCAGCTACCTCACTCATTAGTTGACAATCTCTGGTGGGTCCAGAACTACCAGGAGCACGAACAATCTTCTGCTGAAACCGCGAAGATTCCGGAAGGAAAAAACCTACAAACGCTCCTTCTCTGGTATGGCGCCCAGGATCTGGAACGCACTTCCTCCTGAAACGAGGCTCATCTCTTCCTCCCTTCTTTTTAAGAAAGAAGTCAAAAGTATCCTTATGGCTAAATACACTTGAACAATTTCGCTTGATTTACATTAAGAACAGTATTACCAGTATTGTGTTATGATATTGCCTATATATTCCTATGCACGTGTGCTTTGACGTATTTTAGTCCTTTATTTTTACAGCGTTTTGAGGGCCGTCGCTCTAACTATGCACTGCTACCTCATACCTGTACTATGCGTACTATACATACTATTTTGTATAATATTACTCTGTATTATTTACAGCGTGTGGATGGCCTACGCTCCAATTTTGCCTGCTACCTCATACCTGTACTATACGTTATATGGGTACTATGTTATATACTATATTGGTGCTATGTACATGAACTTGTTGATGACCTACGCTCCAACCATGCCTGCTACCTCATACCTGTACTATACGTTATATTGGTACTATGTTATATACTATATTGGTGCTATGTACATGATCATGTTGATCTACCTCCCTACTATGCCCCCTTGTTCCCCTACCCTCCACCTGCCTTTGTAAAGCGCTCTGTTATCTGCAAAGATCTTGTTCGCGCTATATAAAACTCTCAAAATAAATAAATAAATAGATATGCCGCAATGGCTGCCAGATGTAAACGTATAGATGAATATGCTAGATTACATCTTTGTAAATGGAGATGGTAACAGATAATATTTTGGATGGAAGCATGTAAAGGATCAATTTGATTATTAATGCAGCAAATCTCTTCCATTTAGCAGCATAGCAAGCTCTAGTAGTAGGTCTTTTGGCTTCTTTAATGATATTCATAGAGTCTGGTGGCAGGTTAAGGTAACCAAACTCTAAGACTTCAGGAGCCAGATCACCAGATTCAGTTGACTTGGATCTGGATGCCTGATGTCTCCATTTATTTATTCAAAGTTTTATATAGCGCGAACAAGATCTTAGCAGATATCAGAGCGCTTTACAGTAGGGTGAGTAGACATAGTAATTGGGTACAGTATAGTGCACGGTAGCATAATAGGATAACAATCATGTGCAATAAGATACAGGTAAACACTCAGCTAGACAGTAGAATAAGGTGGTGTAGAGTCTTTGATCTAACTAAAATAAAGATCATGAGGTAGCAGAGAACACTCAAATAGACAAAAATATAAGACAGTGCTGAGTCTGAGCTAGCAACAACACAGGTCTAAAGATAATATTAAACATTCAAATAGACATTAGGATAGGGTGGTGCAGAGGGACTCTGATCCAGCTGCCATGGAGATCAGTGGATACCAGTAAACACTTAAAAGACAATACTATAGTACGGTGCAGGGTCTATGATCCAACTGCAAAAGAGGTCAATAGGTAATGAACAGAAAGTTAATGGATCACTAATTATCCAACGTTACAAGATCGGTGCATAGACTCTGAGCAGCAACAGTGTGGATCATGTAAACTTGGCCATAAGGATGGCTTTCACTTCTTTCTTGAAGAGTACAGTGGAGGAGATAATCCTCGTTTCAGGAGGGAGTGCATTCCAGATCCTCGGTGCCATTCCTGAGAAGGAGCGCTTGTAGGTTTTTTTCCTTACGGAATCTGCGAGGTTTCAGGAGCAGACTTTTAGTGCTTCTATTGGATCTCGAACCTCCTGATATAGTCAGCTTTTGAGTGAGGTAGGTGGGAGCCTTGTGGTGTATGGCTGAGTGTGTCATAACCGCAATTTTCAGTTGTATTCTGGCTTCGAGGGGAAGCCATTTCAGCGATTTCAGGTCAGGGGTTATATGAGAGTGTTTCCTTGAGCCCGAAATGAGTCTCACGGCCGCATTTAGGGAGGCTCTTAGGGGTGCTGTTGTTGCTTGAGGGAGACCGCTGAGGGCCACAATTCCATAGTCTATGCGGGGGATGACTAGTGCTTGTACAGCAGTTTGGAAGTCCTTGGCTGGGAGGAAGGGTTTGAGTTTCCTTAGAGTGTTAATTTGAAAGTTATCTCCTTTCGTTGCTTTGCTAATGTGCTGTTGCATATTGAGCTTTGCGTCAAGTGTGATGCCTAAGGACTTCGCAGAGTCCACGATGGTGGGTTGGACATTGAATGATGTTAGGTGATTGAGCCATATTTGGGTGGTGGTAATTTTCGCAGGGGGTGATATCAGGAGGAACTCAGTTTTCAATGCATTTAGTTTGAGGTGATTGTCGGCCAACCAAGATTGGGTGTTCCTAAGTGTGCAGTTCAGAAGTATGATATCTTCCGGGGATTGTACCTTTAGGTATAGTTGAGTGTCATCGGCATACATGTGGAAGTGTACATTGGATGCCTGGAGCAGGGTAGCGAGTGGTTCCATGATGAGGTTGAACAGCGTGGGTGAGAGGGAAGATCCTTGTGGGACGCCTAAATCTACTGGCACTGGAGAGGACAGCACGTTGTTAATCTTGAACTTCTGGGATCGGTTGTGAAGGAAGGAAGTGAACCATTTGAGTACAGTCCCGGATAAGCCCATTCTGGTATTTAGGAGCTCTAATAGGTTCTCATGTTTGACCGTGTCGAATGCTGAGGAGAGGTCCAGGAGAATGAGGAGGCAGGAGTCGTTGCGATCCAGGATTTGGAGGGCGTCATCAATTATGTGTGTCATGGCCGTCTCCGTGCTGTGTTTCGCCCGGAAGCCTGATTGGTGAGGGTCGAGGAGTTCGAACTGATCAATGTGTTTTGTTAGTTGGAGTTGCACACATTTTTCCAACAACTTGGCCAAAGTGGGGATATTGGTGATAGGGCGGTAGTTGTTTAAGTCAGCCGGATCAGCTGTCGGTTTCTTGAGTATGGGCGTGACTTGCCCCACTTTGAGGGAGTCTGGAATGAGACCTTGCTGAAGGGAGCTGTTAATGATTTTTGTCCAGAGTGGGAGAAGCATGGGGATGAAGTCTCTAACAGCATTGGCAGGTAATGGGTCTGTGAGGTGATTAGAAGGCTTCAAGGAGCAGAGCAGTTTGTGTATTGCTTCTTCAGAGTAGGTTTCGAAAGACGACCAGGAGGCGTTATTTTTAGGTTGGGTGTCGGGCATTTTGGTGATGCTCGGGTATCGTCTTACATCATTAAGGGGGTCATTCCTTATGTTGTCGGTCTTTAGCTTAAAGAAGGCAGAAAAGTCTTCACAGTGTGGGATGATGTTTGTTGAGTCGTTTGAGAGAAGGGGTTGCGTCTTGGTTTCAGTTTTGACTAGTTCGAACAGCTTTCTTGGTCTGTTTTTTGCTTGGTCCAGCTGGAGGCTGAAGAAATCAGATTTTGCGCGCTTTATTTTCCTAAAGTAGGCATTTCTCTTGCTCTTAAGTATTTTGCGATGCCGCGATGAGGGGACTGATCTCCATGTGCGTTCTGCCATTCGCATAGCCCGCCTGTCTTCGTTGAGTCTGCCATCATACCAAGGGTTCGAGATCTTGGTGGAGACTCTCTTTAGTTGCAGTGGGGCGGCTTCATTGATTATTGAATTCATAGAGTCGAGGTAGTGGTCAGTCAGTGATTGAACATCAGAGGTGCCAGGAGGGGGAAGGAGGCTATTGGTGAGGTGGGGAGGCAGGGAGTTGGGGTTAAGGTTCTTCATGTCCCTTTTCCAGATCTTAGATTTGGTGGGTTGCGCCGAGACAGGTTTAACCTTTTCATTGATGAAGAAGGAGATAATTTGGTGGTCTGACCAATCACAAGGTTGGATTGCCCCTAATTGGGTGGAGTCTTCGTTGGCGATGATGAGATCAAGTATGGAGCCTTTGTCGTGTGTTGGGCTGTTGCATATTTGAGTGAGGTTAAATGCGTCAAGGAAAGATTTGAGACTATTCACCACTGCGTCTTTCTGATCGTTCCAGTGGAGATTGAAGTCACCCAGGTAGATTTGCGGGATCTGCCGACCAGCGTTGGATGAGATCGTGTCCATGAGTTGTTGGGTGAAGATGAGGTTGTCCCTAGGCGGGTGATAGATGAGATGTAGAGCACATACTGGTTTGCCCTCGCTGGAGATATCAAGACAAATGAGTTCGCAAGACGTGATGGAGGGGGAGGTTAATTTAGCAACCGAGAGGTTGCTCCTGAAAATGCATGCGATTCCCCCGCCCGTCTTGCCGGTTCTGTCAAGTCTAATTATGTGGTAATTGGGGGGGGACTAATATGTCCATGATAGGTGTGGAGGCTTCAGTTAACCATGTTTCCGTCAAAATAGCTAGGTCAAGATCCATTGATGTGACGAGATCTGCAATGTTGGAGGAATGCCTCTGGGCAGATCTGCAGTTGAGTAGGATGCATTTGAGACTGGGGGTGAGAGGGGTGGTCGAGTGTTCTAGCGCGAGAGGTATTTTTCTGAGATTGCTGGGGATGGCGCATCGGCTGCTTAGAGTTGGGTGCCTAATGGGATTCGAGAGAATTGTGGGTATGGGGAGTTGTGAGGGCGTTGTGCGCTTTACCGGGCCAGGGCCAAATGAGCGGAGGAGGGTGTCTATGTCATGAGCCGTCAGGGAGTTATGAGCGCGACGGGGGCGGTGGACGTTGTTGCGGTCGGGGATAGTGGGCCAGCGCGGAGAGTGCGAGCCCACCCGTTTCACCCCTGGAGCGAGATGAAAGCGAGGGCCTGTGCGGAGGGTGTGACCTTTGTTGGACACAGAGGTGTTGGTTGTAGGTCGGTGTTGTCTAGGGTGTGTGTGGAGGAGTTCTTTGATGGTGTGGACCTCGTCTTTGACTTGTAGGAGCGTTGTTAAAATCAGGTCGAGCTGCGAGTAGGGGCTAGCGTTGGAGGTGAGGGCCGTGGGCAGATTGTTGAATAGGGAGCTGAACTGCGAGCTGGGGTCGGGGGGGTGGGGTGTGCCATTGTCAGTGGAGTGTTCTGCGGTAATAGGGGGAGGGGTGGTATTCGGTGGGTGAGAGAGAGTGTGGGCGAGGGGTGTGGGTGAGGGATGGGTCGGCTGGGACGTAAGGGCGGGGACGTCGTTGGGGGGCGACGCCGGAGAGTTATGGGAAGAGTGAAGACTGAAGACAATAGGGGTGTCAGGAAGGTAGTGGGGGCTGAGTATGGGGGGGGTGGAGCGGGGGGGATGTTGAGGGGCGGGGGGTGGTGGGCTCTGTGTGTCTTGTTGGGGGGGTGGGGGGGTGAGGAGTGAGAATGGGGGGAGGGTAGGGTGAGAGAGATAACTGCTGCGGAGGAGGGGAGATATGCTCAGGTCCATTGTGGGTACCGCGAGACTCGTAGGAGGAGTGGAGTCGGTGGAAGGTAGGGTGGGGGTAGGTGTGATGTGGGAAGGTGTACGATCTTCGTCCATGAGTGCGGGGTGAGGAGTGGAGGGGAGTGGAGTGGAGTGGGGTGGAGTGGAGTGGGGTGGGGTGGAGTTGAGTGGGTGAAGTGATCTTCGACGGTGGGTGCGGGGTGTGGAGTGGAGTGGAGTGGGGTTGTGTGGAATGGGTGGAAGGGAGGGTGGGGGTATGTGCGATGTGGGAGGGGGGACGATAATCGTCAGAGGGAGAGGGGTGTGCAGGGGTTACGTTATGTTGGGGCATGGAGTTGGGGGGTGTGGAGCATCTTGGTGTGTGCGAGGTGGGGGACCGCATTTTGGTAATGTGCATTAGGAAAGTAGGGAAAAGGTGGTCGAGTCGGTCGAGATTCCTATCTGTGGCTTGGAATAGAATGATCCCGTTGTTGTAGATGGTAATGGTGGCTCTGCCGGGGAAAACTTGGGATGGCGTGATAGAGAGCGTCAGGCTCTGCGTTAGCATGGAGGGTGTCAGAGATAGTCTTTGGTGTGGAAGTAGAGAGAGTTCTAGCAGTGTGGTGAACCACGGTTGGCGTGCCCATGTGGGAGCTACGAGGATCAGTTTGAAAGACTGTTGTCTATGCTTGCGTACTACTAGTGGTATTAGTGGGATTGGCGGAAAAGCGTACGCAAATCTGCCTGACCAGTTCCTCCATATTGCATTGCCCTTGGACAGCGGGTGTGGAAACCTGGCGGCGAAGGTTAGGCATTTTGCGTTTTCGTGTGTGGCAAACAGGTCTATGTTTGGATGACCCCCCTTGTGAAAGAATGGTTGAAGAACTTGCAGATGTAGTTCCCATTCGTGAATCTGTTGTGTCTGTCGACTGCAGGTGTTCTGCAAGCAGATATATCTTTTGTGGAATGGCCCATCTCCAAGTGTTTTGTGCAAGCTGTGACAGCTGCAGGGAATGTGTGCCTCCTTGATTTTGCATGTAGTACATGGCTGTCATGTTGTCCGTCTGGATTAAGACAGCTTTGTTCTGTATGTGCACTTGGAAGGACTTTAGTGCTAGGAAAATCGCTAGCAACTCTAGGTGATTGATGTGAAGCACCTTTTGTCGAGCGGTCCATCTTCCCTGAGTTGTGTGGTGGAGCAGATGTGCTCCCCATCCTGTCAGAGATGCGTCTGTTGTCAGTTCTATCTGTGGAACAGGCTCGAGGAACGGCCGCTCTCTGGACAAGTTTTTGGTGTTCCACCACTGCAGAGCGCGATGTGTGCGGCTGTCCACCAACACCAGGTTTGTCAGTTGCCCTTGTGCCTGATTCCACTGATGCGCTAGACAACCCTGCAATGGGCGCATTTGCAGTCTTACATATGGTACAATAAAAATGCAAGATGCCATCATGCCTATTAATTGGATGAACACTCTGGCTGGGAGAGTGTGTTGGTTTTGAAACCTTGTTACTAAGGCTTGAATGCTCTGTATCCTGGCTGGACTGGGATAAGCTAGAGCTGTATTGATGTTTATGGTAGCCCCTAGGTATTGATGTACATGAGAGGGCTGTAGATGTGACTTGGTGTGGTTTATTGTAAACCCCAAGTTGTGCAGCGTCTGAATTGTTTGAGATGTGTGTTGAACACACTGGTTGAATGACTTGGTTTTTATGAGCCAATCGTCTAAGTATGGGAAGACATGGATATGTTGTCTTCCGAGATGTGCTGCTACTACTGCTAGGCACTTTGTGAACACTCGTGGTGCAGTTGTGACCCCGAATGGAAGGACTTTGAACTGATAGTGTTGACCTATCACAAACCTGAGATACTTGCTGTGTCAAGGATGTATGGGAATGTGAAAGTAGGCGTCTTTGAGGTCTAGTGTAGTGAGGAAATCACCTTGTTGCAACAATGGGAGAAATTGTTGTAAAGTGATCATGTGAAAATGATCTGAGTGTATATACAGATTGAGAGGCCTTAAATCTAGAAGTGGTCTTAGTGGCCCATCCTTTTTGGGTATTAGAAGTAGAGTGAGTAGACCCCTGTTCCTTGATGTTACAATGGAACTAACTCCATTGCATCTTTTTGCAGCAATGAGAGAACCTCTTGGAGTAGCGTTATATGTTCTGTGGACATTGGACGCTGTCTAGGTGGTATATTTGGAGGGTTAGCCATAAGCTCCAGGGCAGTAACCATACTGGATAATTTGTCTTACCCACTTGTCTGTTGTGATGGAATTCCAGACAGGTAGGAACTGTGTTAATCTCCCCCCTACAAGAGTGGGATGCGGTTGGGGGAGCTGAAGGAAGTCTCTGTTTAGTGGTGGAAGCGGATCGATTGTTGTTATTACCTCAACCGCTTCCCTTATTGTTATTACCTCTGTAGCCTCCTCTAAAATATCCTCTATTGGAGGATTATTGCGTATTGTTTTTAAAGGAAGTTGAATTGTCTGCCCCAGTTTGTTTGGAGCCTCCTCTGTAAAAGGAGCGACGAAAGGAGCTTCTTGCTTGAGTGGACTGCAGAGCTCCCATAAATTTTGCTGTATCAGTGTCTTTTTTCATTTTCTCAAGTGCTACGTCTACCTCTGAACCAAACAATTGTTGTTGGTGGTTGAATGGTTGATTTAAGATGGTTGTTTGCACCTCTTGCTTAAACCCTGAAATGCGTAGCCACGCATGTCTTCTAAGGAGGACACTAGTGTTTATTGCTCTAGATGCAGTGTCTGCTACATCAAGAGCGCACTTGATTGAGGCATTTGAAATTATCTTACCCTCTTGTATAAGGTCATTAGCCTGTGCCTTAGATTGGTCAGGTAGATGTTGTAAAAGGGTTTCTAACTGGTCATAATGAGCCACGTCGTATCATGCGAGGAGGGCTTGTGTGTTAGCTATACGCTATGTACTGCTAGCTTGTGCTTCTATCCTTTTGCCTGAAGCATCTATTATTTTTGATTCCTTATCAGGAGGTGGTGCCTCACCTGATGTCTGTGAATTTGCTCTTTTTCTAGCATTTGAAACAACTAGGGAATCTAAGGGTAGCTGTCCTTTAATGTAAGCAGGATCCCCAGGAGCGGACCTGTACTTTTTTCTATTCTTGGCTTTATGATCCTAGCTCGTACAGGATCTTTAAACACTTCTGGGGCATGCTTAATGACCCCTTTAATCATGGGTAATAGTTGAACAGACTTTTGTGAGTGTTTAAAAGTGTCTAACAAAACATCTTCTGCCTCATCTGAGTGCATTGTTACATTATGATAGATGGCAGCCCTATTGAGTAGATGTCCAGACCCAATATTATCTTCAGGAGGCAATGGTTTGGATGGATATGTATGTGGGTCAGGGATATCCGGTACATCTTTTGGGTTTGGATATTCCCAGTCTGGTGCATCACTAGGGTATGGAAAGGGCTCATCTGGGTCACCCCATCCCCTATGTTATACTCATCGTCATTCTGAGAAGGTGTTTGTGGAGGTGAAGATTGAGGTGGATAATTTTATGGTGAATGAGCAGGTGAACTTTGAGGTGAAATGTTAAAAGGAATAGGAGGTGAAAGAGGAGGTACAGGAGAAGAAGGGTGCATAGGTGATTTTGAGAAAGTGCCATCTTTCTTGCCTTGGTATGCCCCCACTTTTTTCTGAACTGCTGATGTGGTTTGACTGAGTGTGCCCTGGTCCATGCCAATCAGGTACCCAGGGCCTGTGTTCCTTCCCTAAAAAGAAAAGCTATGCTGAAACAAAATACCCAATTGGCATCTCTGGCCACCTGTCAGCCCCTAGTAAATGGTACCCTAGGTACCCAGGGCATGGTGACCAGAGAAGACCCCTGAGGGCGGTAGCACTTATTGTGTCACCCTCAGGGGCCCTGTACCCTGGCACCCACACACTGCCTTTGCAGGCTGAGTGCCTAAGTACAGAACTAAAACGAGAGTCGACATGGCACACATCCGTGTGTGCCATGCCCACAGACCCCACTGCCCTGGCATACTTCAGTCACCCCTCTAGCTGGGTGACCTATGCCAGAGGTGAGGGCACCGGTGCATGAGCCCTGTGCCCCTACAGTACTCAGGGACATTCCTGGGCACTGTAAGTGCAGTGATGCCATTAAGAGTATATGGTGCTGGGAGGTTGTCATTACGAACTCTACAGCACCATAATGGCTACACTGAAGACTGGTACAAAAGGGGGTGGTGGTGATGGACGGAGCATCTGACCCAATCAAACACTCACACCCAGTCAAAAGATCTGGGTTTGATCCTTCACCGTTCTTTAGCCCACTCTGCCACCCCAGTTCAGACATGGCTATACGCAAATCAGTCTGACCCTGTGCCTCATGGGAACAGTCCAGCCCGAACTGCCAAGCCATGCCTTCCCTGGACCAGAAACAAGCTTCCGAGGACCGGTTTCTGGCATTACAGCCGTCTTCAGCCCGGCTTGCTTGAATCCAGTGGCAAAGTGAGCAAGGGACTCACGTCTGAGCATACCCTGCCACACTTATGGCGGCCAAAGCGGTACAAAAGGGGGTGGTGATGGACGGAGCATCTTAACCAATCAAACACTCACACCCAGTCAAAAGATCTGGGTTTGATCCATCACCGTTCTTTAGCCCACTCTGCCACCCCAGTTCAGACATGGCTATATGTAAATCAGTCTGACCCTGTGCCTCATGGGAACAGTCCAGCCCGAACTGCCAAGCCATGCCTTCCCTGGACCGGAAACAAGCTTCCGACCATCATCCCCTTTTGTATCGCTTTGTTCGCCCTAAGTGTGGCAGGGTATGCTCAGACGTGAGTCCCTTGTTCACTTGGCCACTGGATTCAAGATAGCCTGGCTGATGAGGATTATGAATCCAAAACCGGTCCCAGGATGCTGGTTTCCGGTCCAGGGAAGACATGGCTTGGCAGTTCGGGCTGCACTGTTCCCATGAGGCACAGGGTCAGACTGATTTGCATATAGCCATGTCTGAACTGGGGTGGCTGAGTGAACTAAAGAATGGTGATGGATTAAACCCAGATCAGTTGACTGGGGGTGAGTGTTTAATTTGTTCAAACGCTCCGTCCATCATCCCCTTTTGTATCGCTACACTGAAGACTGACAAGTTTGGTACCAAACTTCTCAGCACATTAAACCCTGACTGATGCCAGTGTGGGATTTAATGTAAGATGCACGAGAGGGCATCTTAGAGATGCCCTCCAAAACCTGAACCTACAATCCATGACTGGGCTGAGTGGCTGCAGAGGCTGCCACACAGCAGACATGTTGCTGGACCCCTGGGTGGAGAGCCCCCCGCTTTCCTGGGCCTGCAACAATGCACATCCTGGGCGAGGTGCTATGTCTCCCCCCCAGGATGGACAGGGGGAAGCTTCAAAGGCATACCGCCTCTGAGAGCTTCTCCAGACCATTTGCTGTACGGAGCTACTGGCCCCCCAACCGTCCTACCCCTAAGACTGGCGGGAAAAACTACATCAGGAAGGAGGGTGTGCCAACCTTTGCCAACTCCACCCTCTCAGATGAGGAGGCGAGGTGAAGCACGACCCCGGGCTCCGGCCATCTTGTAGATGGGGAGCCCTGCCCAATCCCAGCTAAGCTCCTGCCCCCCTCCCACAGGAGAGGAGAAGGCTAAGGGGTGTCCTCACCCCAGGATAGGGACCCATTGGTCCCTGCCCTTGCCCTACCTGTAACGCCCCTAAATTTAGTATTTAGGGGCTCCCTGAACCTTCCTTACTCGGATCCCAATATCAAAATAAGAAAGACGATCAAGAAGAAGAAGACTCGCCGCGCAGCTGCTAACAACAGGACAACAACAACTGACTTAGCCCCAGCCCTATCGGCCTGTTGATCCTGGAACCTGCTCCTGCCTAATCCCGGCGACCTCCGCGGACAGCAACCTTGGGACACCCAGAGGACCTGCCTTGACCCTCTCGAAGATTGGGACTCCCATCAGCAGAGGCTCTGCTGCAACACCCCACCTGGTGCTCACCAGGAAGCTCCGGACCAGCCCACTCTGCACCAGCCGAGCCCGGGCCGGGCCAACCCGAACCAAGACCACAAGGACGTCCCCCCGGCGACTGGGACCCGAAGTCCAGTGGCAAAGACCCTCCTCGACGAACCAGCCGACGCCTGCAGACTCAGAACTAGGGGCCACCCCAACCGCGACCAGCCGAGGGTACGCTTTTACGACCCCCAAAGACACCCCAGCACCCGGCGCACCGCGGCCCCCTTTGGGGTACCTACCTGTGCTCCATCATCCCCACTTACCTCTCGAAGTGCTGGTCGTCCCCGGAGAGTCATCGTCCCCGAGCCTGCAGCCTTTGTTCCTTTTTCAAGATCCTCATCGGATAACATTGAGCGCCCGACGGCTCAAAAGCACCCTGCACCCAGCCGCCCGATTGCCGCTGGCTGTGACCTCTCTGCCCTATCCTACTTCCCCCCCCCCTTGTCCAGAGCAAGTGACCAGGAGCCCAGCTCCCAGAGCCGCGTGGCCTGCTAGCCAGCAGCCACCAACCGAAGGCCCCCTCTTTCCCTCATTGGATAACATTGGGCCTACCTACCTCTGCACCCTGCCGCCCCTGTGCCGCTGGGACAGAACTAACTGTACTCACCTGACCCTGAGTCGACGCCCGGAACCCTATTTATTTCAAAGGTTTTATATAGCGCTGCTGGACCCAAGAGTATCAGAGCGCTTTACATGGAGGTGAGAATCAACGAATGTTTGTGCGAGAAATAGAAAAACAAAGCGCAAATATACGTAATGGAATCAAATATACATAATAAAGCAAAAATACATAAAGAAAGTGTAATCTGTAGAGCTTGCGTTATTTACCCCAGTATTTGTTGAGAAGAAGTACTTTGAGTTCTTTTTTGAAGAGAGAGTAAGAGGGGTTGCAGCGAAGATCTTTGGGGGGAGAGTTCCAAATTGTAGGAGCGTTGCCAGAGAAAGCACGGGATTGGGTCTTTTGACATTTGAGTCTAAGAGGGATAAGGACAAGGGAGTTTGTGCTTCTCAGGGACCTGGAGCATCCTGCTTTGTGTAGTTTGTTTGAAAGGTAAGAAGGTGTGCTTTGGTGGAGAGCCTTGTGTGTGATGCAAGGGATCTTATAGGTGGATCTTCCTTCTATTGGGAGCCAATTGAGGATCTTGAGGGTGGGGGAGATGTGATCAAATTTTTTACAGTCAGAGATGAGTCTTTTTACAGTCGGAGATGAGTCTTGCAGCTAGATTGAGGACAGATTTGATCGGAGCAAGATGGATTTTAGGTGTGCTGGCCAGAGTTGCGTTACCATAGTCGATCCTAGAAAGGACAAGCGACTGGACAACAAGCTTTAAGTCGGCTGCTGGTATAAATGGTTTAATTTTCTTGAGTTGTAGAAGGGTGAAAAGGGCACTTTTTGCTGCATTTTTAATGTGGGGTATGAGATTGAGGTTCTGGTCAATACTGATGCCTAGGGATTTAACGGAATTAGAAGTGGAGAGTGAACAGTTAAGAGCTTTGATGTCATTGATCCAGAGTTGGATGGGAAGGGAATTGTTTTTGGGGGAGAACAGTATGATTTCAGTTTTTTTCGGAGTAAGTTTGAGATGGTTCTGATGGAACCAGGTTTGAACTTTAGTCAAGGTGTCATTGAGGTGAAGTATGTCTTTGTGGGATTTGACCATGTAGTATAGTTGGGTGTCATCGGCATAGAGGTGGTAACTGATATTGGCTTGTTTGAGGATGAGAGTGAGTGGTTCCATGAACAGATTGAATAGGGTTGGGGAGAGGATGGATCCTTGAGGGACGCCGAGTGAGACGGGTTGGGGTTTAGAGAGGAAGTGGTTGAGCTTGATTTGTTGTGATCGGTTATGAAGGAATGAGGGGAACCAGTTTAAAACATTACCTTCAAGGCCAAATCGAGCTTTAAGAAGAAGGGTGCGGTGGTGTACAGTATCAAAAGCAGAAGAGAGGTCAAGGAGGATTAGTATTGAGGATTCCCCCCTATCTAGTGAGCGATGGATGTCGTCGGTAATGTTTAGCATAGCAGTTTCGGTACTACATCCCTTTCTGAAGCCAGATTGGAAAACATCAAGTAGATTGAAGGTGATGATGTGTTTATCTAATTGTAGTAGGACACATTTCTCTAGGGCTTTAGAGAGGAATGGAAGGTTAGAGGTAGGGCGAAGGTTGCGGAGGTCATTAGGGTCAGTCGTGGGATTTTTTAGAATAGGTGTGATTTGACCAAGTTGAAGAGAGGCGGGAACGCAGCCAGTGGAAAGAGAGGAGTTGATGATTTTGGTCCATATAGGTGCGATGATAGAATTAAGTTCTTGAACCAGGTGTGCGGGAAGAGGATCTTTGGGAGGAAGGTTTGAGTTTGGTAATGATATTAGTGATCGTAGTGTCAGATACTGGACTAAAGTCACTCCACGTGGCATTGTTTTTAGCCGGGGTGTTAAGTTCCAGAACGGGGTCAGGTTGGAAGAGAGCCGGGAGGGCTTGAGAGGAGTTGATAAGAGGCGAAGGTGAGTTAGAGGAGGTGGAGAGGGTGTGATGGGTGGGGGGAGGTTGGAGTGAGAGCGGGAGGGAGGAGAAGGATAGTTCGATCAAGTTGATTTTGTTAGTAAAGAAGCTAGCGATTTCTTCACATCTGTCGGTAGAGGCTAAAATTTTGGGAGGGCCAGTGGCAGTTTGTTTTTTTACAATGTTAAAGAGTTCTCTCGGGCGGTTTCTCGCTTGATCAAGCGGAGTCCGGAGAAAGGAGGCTTTTTCATTGAAGATATGTTTTTTGTATTGGGCTCTAGTAGCTCTGAGTAGAGCCAGATTTTCAATGGTTGGATGCTTCCTCCAGACCCTTTCAGCTTGTCTATCAATCAATCAATCAGTGACACTTGTAGAGCGCGCTACATACCCGTAGGGTCTCAAGGCGCTGGGGGGGGGGGGGGGGGGGGGGGATGCCGCTACTGCTCGAACAGCCAGGTCTTCAGCTTCTTCCTGAAGGAGAGGTGGTCTTGGGTCAGGCGCAGGTCGGGAGGGAGGGAGTTCCAGGTCTTGGCAGCCAGGTAGGAGAAGGACCTTCCTCCTGTAGTCTAAGGGATCGTCTTTGATTATTTAGATCGGTATTGAACCAAGACTATGGAGGGATTTTTTTTGTTGTTTGAATTTGATTGGAGCAATTTGGTCGAGGGCTTCACGAATAGAGTTATTATAGTGGTTAGTTAGATCGTTGGTGCTATCAGAGAGTGGAGAAAGAAGTAAGTGGTTCTTAATTGTCGATTTCAATTGTCCAGGGGGAATGAGGTGAAGGTTGCGTGTGGGTTTTTTAGGTAAAGTGATGATGGGGGTGCTGCGAGGAACGGATCTATTCATAGTAAAAAGGATTAGGTAGTGGTCAGACCAGTCAACCGGAAGTATGTTAGATAGGGAGGCCAGATCACCGCTGGTCATGATAGCATCAAGGGTGGCTCCTTTGTTATGGGTAGGAGAATGGCAGATTTGGGTTATATTGGTGACATCCATGGTGTCATTGAATATGATGACCGCAGGGTCATCCTTTTTGTTCCAATGGATGTTGTAGTCACCGAGAAAGAAATTGTTAGGGTGTGAGAGTGACGCTTGGATAATAAGATCAGTCATCTTTTCCGTAAAGGAGATGTTATTACCCGGGGGGTGGTAGATCGAGTGCAGCCGGATGGAGGGGGAGTCAGGTATAGTGAGATCGGCGCAGAGGTATTCAAAGGATGAAGGATCGTGAAGGGGGACAAGTGAGATGTTAAGTTCAGCTTTAAAAATTAAGGCGAGTCCACCTCCTGTTTGTTCGATTCTATCTTTCCTAATGATAGAATAGCCAGGGGGAATAAGTAAGTGAAGGATGGGGGTAGAGTGGGCAGTGAGCCAGGTTTCAGTTAAGAATGCGATGTCAATGTCTTCGCTGAGAATGGTTTCTGCAATCTCAGTGGCATGGCATGAGGCGGAGCGGCAGTTGATCAGCATGCAACATAGGGGAGTGGGGTCGGGTGATTGTGAGGGAGGACAGGGGGGATAGGTCTAAGTTGTTGAGGAGGTCTCGGGGAGGTCGAAGGAGGGGGGAGTCTCCTAGTTCCTAAGAGGACTGGGATATTAGATTGATGAATCTGGGGAGAGGTGGGCAAGGGTGGGGAGGGCGAGATGGGAGCGTTAATAGATATGTTACTTTCTAAGGATGGTGGGTGAGTACCAGGATGATGCGGTGAGGGCCTTTGGTCCAAGTCGGGCGGGATAATTAGGGAAGGATGGGTGTGAATGGGACTGGTTGTGTCAATATTGGAGTAGGGAGGCGTGTTGCTGTAGGTAAACGTGTTAAGAGGACAGAAAGTGGAAGGGTTGCCGAGAGTGTCATTGTGTGAGGAGATGGTTTTGGTAAGGAGGGAGATCTCGTTTCTGAGGGAGGAGAGTTCTAAAACTAGGGATGTGAGGACCAGTTCAATATTGGGGGATGCCAATGTGTGGTTAGATAGGAGAGGTGGGTCTGTATTTATTGGGAGGATCACAGTGTTGGGGTTGGGTGGTGGAGGGGGACGGTGAGGAGGATGGGGGGGAAACCTGGAGGGGGGTGGGATTAAAATGTGGGGGGATATCATTTTTGTGGGGCAGAAGTGGACACGAGGAGAATGTGGAAAACTTGTACATTTCAGGCTGACAGTTAGAAGAAGGTGGCATCGGGGAAGTAGGAAGAGGTGAACCTGTTGGATTGAGGGTATTCGGAGATAGTAGGGAAGTGAGAGGAGGTGGTTGTGGAGGGTAAAAGGTGGCTGCTAAGGGGGTGCGGGCCAGAGGGAGGGAAGGTATGAGAGTCGTAGGGAGGGAGGAGTGAAGGAGAGGGAGTGTGTTAGGAGGGGGGTAGAATCGGGGGGTACATGGTAGTGGGAGAGGTGAGGAGAGAGTTAAGGGGGGGAGGTGCATGGGAGGGGGGTAATTAATGGAACGTGGGGGAACCAGGAGGTATGGGGCAGAGGGAGAGTTGGTAAGGCAGTCGAGGGGTGGGAGGAGTGTGGGAGAGAGCTTGTAGTTAGAAGCGGGGGGGACCAGGGGGTGAGTGGGGGATGTAGGAGGTGTCATAGACGGAGTGGTGAGGTGTATGGGGGAGGGATGTGGGAGAGGGGCGTAAGAGAGACATGTGAGATAGAGCTTAGAGCATTAGGTATTGATAGGGGAGCAAGGGGAGGTGTGTGGGTAGGCAGGGGATTAGAGGGGGTGAAGGACTCAAGGAGGGGGGGAGGGAGAGTCGGAGGTAGAGAAGGGGAGCGGGGCATGAACACTAGAAGATTGTGAGATAAGGGAGTCGTAGCAGGTTATAATGTTGAGAGCGAGAGAGGTAAGTAGAGATTGAGAATAGTCAGTTTGATTGAGGGAGGGGGAGGAGGGGGGAAACAGAGAGGGGATATAATGGGGTGTAAATTGTCATTTAGAGTGGGTGGGGGAGAGATAGAGAGAGGGGATAGAATGGGGTGAGGGAGTGGTGGATCTGAGCTCATACTGGAGATGAAAGTGGGGGAAGTCATTTGAGGATGTGAGGGAGAAACGGTGTTGAGAGTAAGAGAGGGAGAGGGATGGTCAGGAAGAGGAGATAGGAGGGAGGGTGAAATTAATGGTGAAGAAGGCGAAATGAGTTGGGATAAATCAGGGAGATGAAGTAAGGGGGTTTGGGATGTGATGGGAGGAGATGAAGAGGGCAGCGGGGTGAGATGGGGGGTTCAGGGATTGAGTGAGGGTTTGGGAAAACTTACAAAAGTGTTGTTCAAAGGTGTCAAGATGGTTTTCAGACGCTTGGATGAGTATGGTTCCGGATTTGAAGATGGAGATAACTACTTCGCCTGGGAAGGATGAGGATGGTGTGGTGGAGAGTTTTAGACCGTAAGGGATATTATGTGAATTAGCGATAGTGAGGTGGCCTAAGAATATGCTTTTCCATTTGGATGGACGTTTAGTGAAGAAAACTAAGTTGGTGGTAAGTGAGGAATTAAGGTTGTTATAGTGATCTGCAAATAAGGTTTCTGGGTGTAGACAGAGCATTTTATGTTTGAAATTCTTCTTACCATGTTTGTAGAGATGGGGGGGGGGGGGTAGATGATGGACCAAGAGTTTGGGCTGAGTTTAGAGATGGGAGGGGTTGAGCTTGAGGGTGGAAGAGAGAGTGGAGGCATGGTTTGGAGAAGGGGGGGAGAAAGGGGATGGATAGCAGATTGGATCATACTGGTCAAAGAAGCGCAGACGGGAGGTGGAAATAAATCATAGAGAATAATTCGAACGTGAACATGAAGCAGAATACAGTGATATGACATGAAGGTGAGTTAAACGGAGCTTCAAAATAAACAATGTAACAAAATGTAAAAGGAACATCAAATCTACACTAAAGCAGAATATATAACAGATTATACATAAGGATAAAGTGCAAAGTGAAGGATGGAACAATGATATAGGCAATCTAAAATAGAAGAATTAAAATTAAAGTTGAAATGTATGACAAATAGATTACACCTATATGAAGAAAATAAAATGCCATGAGGAAGAGGGACATAACTTAATACACAATCAGTAGATAAAGAAATTACAAATGGAAAGTATATAAAGTCAGTTGGAATGTACAGTAATGAAATCACAAATCAGAATAAATAGAATTAGATTTATGTATATTATTAGAAAGTTATAAAGTGCAGGCATAAAGGAAGTAGAGGAGAAGTAAGCTAAGTGAGAATAAAATAGTATGAAATAGCATATAGTGAGGATAACTGGATTAAGGGGGGTATAGTGAGGTTTAAGAAAAGAAAAGAGAAGAAAATGGGGTGAGAAGGAGGAAGATGACAGGAGAAGATATAAGGGAGCTGGTTGCAAGATGACAGTAAATGGGAAAAAGAGCAGAGATAGTGGGCATAGGCTTGTAATTGAGATTAAAGATCAGGTCAGTCTTCAAAGATGGTCGCCAGTTTTGTAGAGGAGTAAGCAGTCCTTTTTTAGGTCTCGCCTGTCGATGCGCATGCGCATCGAGCAAGCGAGACTATAGGGGCTCATCCAGACTTTATCTAACTTGCAAGGAATCGTGGCGATTCCTTGCAGTGCCCGTGACTTTTAAGCTCAATGCGCATGTGCATTGAGCTTAAAAGCGCGTGCACAGCCGCCCGCATTCCTCCGACACCTTTGAAGTGAAGCTTAGCTTCACTTCAAAGGCCCGGCTTCTTCACACCCACATGCCGCTCTGCCCCGCTCCGCCCCCTCCCCTGAGTCATCCTGCCTGCCCCTTCCCGCCTTGTCGCATTTCTCCTCCCCCCTCCCCTCTCTTCCCTCCGTCTTGTTGTTGTTCTGTTGCATCTATCGTGGTCTTTTTTTTTGTTGCGACTCGACGTGCCCCGCTCCCTTGCTCACCCGCCCCCCCCCTCCGCCACGCCGAGAGCTTGTTTATCTTCCGTCTTCTCTTTCCCTCCCACCCTCCCTCCATGTCTCTCGCATTTTCTCTTTCTCGCCAATGCTTGTTTCCGTAAACCTTCCAGTGTGCGAGTCATGGCTGAAGACCTACTCACTCTTTCCGTAGCTCAAGGCTCCTTTACTACTGTTGCTGCGCAAAACCGGACGTTTTAGCGTTATCATTTTTAAGATTTACAGGCTATTCACGCTATCCACGCCAGAGATAACTTCTGCAATTCAGTAAGGAGAGCGTGCTGGTGGCGGCTTAATGGTGTCGACCCTGTCTCCAGTTCATTTCGCAGCTGCTGACTTTTTTTTTGTTGCGACTCGACGTGCCCCGCTCCCCTGCCCCCCACCCCCGCCACGCAATGCCGAGAGCTTGTTGCTCTTCCGTCTTCTCTTTCCCTCCCACTCTCCCTCCATGTCTCTCGCATTTTCTCTTTCTTGCCAATGCTTGTTTCTGCCTTCTGCACGGGAATCCCCTGAGCCACACCTAGGTTAGATAATACTCCCTTCACTTGAAAGAGACTACACAGAGGTAAAAGTGGAAAGCATTCCTTGTCTGCACAAACAGTTTTTGATTCCTCAGTCTTGTTTATTGTACCCGCTCCGCCCCCTCCCCTTCCCGCCGTGTCGCATTTCTCCTCCCCCCTCCCCTCTCTTCCCTCCGTCTTGTTTCCTTTCTTGTTTTATTTCAGCACGGCGTCACTTTTAAAGCTGCGCGGCGCCAATGCTTGTTTTGTATATGGAAATCTTGTGCCTCTACAGGTAGGTCACCGTTTTTTATGCCGCTGTGTTCAGGGTAAATATCTAACACACATATACAGACTCCCTCTCGTCTTGTGCTTTGAGTGCGTTGGTGAATACTCCTCCTCAAGTGTGCAGTGCAGGAGCAGCTGCCACCCCTCCTCCGCAGCCCTTCTGTTCTGCACGCTTTTCTTTCCTTCAGATTTAGCGAACTTTCACTGCTTTCTGCTTCCCGACACCTTCCCTTACCAGCTCTTTACATTGCTGTGAAGTTTGCGCTCGGCCAACTTTTGCCCAGGTCTCATGCACCAAAGAGCAGGGAGAGTTTCACAGAGTGCCAGTCTGCACTGTCACTCTCTGTACGGGCTAGTGATCTTGCTGAAGGAGAGATGGGGGTCACAAAAGCAATGACCGTGTGTTGGCTCCTGAGAGAGCCTTCATTCATTGCAGACGCTTGGCTTGTCCTCGATCTGCCTTCTGCACGGGAATCCCCTGAGCCACACCTAGGTTAGATAATACTCCCTTCACTTGAAAGAGACTACACAGAGGTAAAAGTGGAAAGCATTCCTTGTCTGCACAAACAGTTTTTGATTAAATGCGGCCAATTATCGTAGTTACAGTGGAATTCTAAACCTCTTCACTGCGGAGAATATGGGGGTAAAACTGGAGACCATACTAAAAACTTTGTGTAGTCCACTTTTATATGTGAGGCTCTTCGGTGCAATTTTTTCATTTAAATTTGCAGCAGAAAGCCTGTGGCTATGACAAGCAAGATAAAAGCACAATCTCATTGGTGAGTTCTAGTAGCTGCACACTGAACTGATGCATTTCAAATATGCAGCCAGTTCCGAAATTCTCTGTGCCTGCCTTGCAAGATGTGTCCCTCTTGCACACAAAAGATAGTTGTGTTGAAAGCTCTGGTTTTGTGAGCAGACACACCCACCCTCTCACCCACCCTCACCCACCCTCACCCACCCTCACACCCCTTCACTCACCCTCACACACCCACTCACCCTCACACACCCTCACACACCCACTCACCCTCACCCTCACACCCCCTCACCCTCTCACCAATACCCCCTCACCCTCACACACCCTCACTCACCCTCAACCCATCACCCTCACTCACCCTCACTCACCCTCAACCCCTCACCCTCACTCACCCTCAACCCCTCACCCTCACTCACCCTCAACCCCTCACCCTCACTCACCCTCAACCCCTCACTCACCCTCAACCCCTCACCCTCACTCACCCTCACCCTCACTCACCCTCAACCCCTCACTCACCCTCACTCACCCTCAACCCCTCACCCTCAACATCAACCCCTCACCCTCACCCTCACTCACCCTCACTCACCCTCACTCACACTCACCCTCACTCACCCTCACTCACCCTCACCCTTACTCACCCTCACTCACCCAAACCCTCACTCACCCTCACTCACACTCACCCTCACTCACCCTCACCCTTACTCACCCTCACTCACCCTCACCCTCACTCTCACTCACCCTCAACCCCTCACCCTCACCCACCCTCACCCACCCTCACTCACCCTCAACCCCTCACCCTCACACAGTGGAATAGGTCTCGGAGCATTTGAGTTAGAGCTTTTAGAAATGTTTATGTTTTTTTTTTTTTTATTCTTTAGCATTGGCTACAGGAAACAAAAATGCTAAAGATTTACAAAAAAACCCATAAACAATTCTAAAAGCACTAACTCTAATGCTGCGAGACCTATTGCATTTCCAATGCTTGTTTGTGTCAATGTTACTGATAGGAGAAAGCAGTCCTTTCTTAGTGTCTAGGTCATCAATAGGGAGGAGGAGTCTATTATTGAGTGGGTAGAGATCGTCAAAATGGAGGACAGATAAACTAGTTGATGACTGAGGAAAACAAAATGGACAAAGGCAATGAGTGACCGATTGTACAACACTAACTTCACCAACCAAGTACTCACATGGAAACCGGTAATTCACTTACCTGCCATTGGATAACATTGACCCATTTGGACTCGAAAATTTTATAAGTGTGAAGTTTTGAAAACTGAAAATATTCCTATAAAATCAGCCAAAGTCCGAATTCGAAAATACTCACCTGTGATCAGGGGAGAAGCCAGTACTGTACCTTATAGCCCAGTACTGAACCGCAAAAGTAATCCGGCGGGTTTATAAGTAACCTGTATTTTCTCCATAGGAACCCATTGTCTGCTTTTCTATGAAATTTCTTCTAAATGTCTACTTTTGAAAACTGCAAGTATTCTTTAAAAATCGTACAAAATTCTGAAACGCAATTACCTACCTGTTTTAAGTTAAGCCCCCAGTAAGGCCCTAGGAGACTAGTGCTGGGTTACAAAAGTAACGCGATCGTACTTTACCTGTAACCTGAATTTCCTCCCATTGGATAACATTGTCAGAATCACCTTGAAAAGTTTCTAAGTGTGAACTTTTAAAACAGCTTTATATTCAGGAAAATTCATTACAGTAAGGATTAGTTACTTACCTGTAATCCTAGTTCTCTTCCAGGGGTATCCTCATCAAAGTCATAAGCATTAGAATATTCCCGCCCACACGCGGGACCCCGGAAACACTATATTATATGTGCCCTACATATATATAAGGAGTAGTTTCTTTCCTGTAACTCCAGTTCTGCAGTAGGGGTATCTCTTTTATAGTCATAATCTAGTGAATAGTCCCGCCCATGTGCGTGGACCACGGAGCAATCAAAAATAATCTCTTAAATTGTCAAAACATGCAGAACTGCACAGACACTTAAGAGAGAATTTAAAAACAGATAATGCAGCCTATATCCACAGGCTACACTGTCCAGTACTTCAACTAGAAATTCCACCAAAAATCCACAAACAGCATAGCCTGTCCAGATTTCTCCACAGAGAAAAACCTTGCTTAACAACAAAACCCTCTGGAATGATGGAGAGGAAGAAGTGGACAGAAAAGCCCCATAGGCTGCCATTATGTGGCTCAGAACAGGATACTGTGCCTTTAAGAGAACTTTCCAGAAGCCTCACAGTATCCCAGAATGAACTGCAGGTCCCTTTTACTTTCAGTTCTTTTTGAAGGCGTAACACGCCAGACCTGTAGCATTTCTTACATGAATATCTCTCTCCACCGGGGAGGAGGGCGGGCGCTTATGACTATAACAGAGATACCCCTACAACAGAACTGGAGTTACAGGACAGAAACTACTCCTTGTGTAGTAGGGGATCTCTGTGTATAGTCATAATCTAGTGAATAGAATGGCAAGCCCATCCCCACACCAAAGCGGCGGTGGAGAAAAAAGAAATAACACCACTACTGTGCGAACAGATTTCGCAGCAAAGCCTGCCCAGCCCGAGCGTCTGTCCTGGCATCAGCGTCCAGACAGTAATGCTTAGCAAAGGTATGGACCGACTTCCAAGTGGCCGCCTTGCAGATTTCTGCAATTGGAACATTACGTAGCAAAGCAGTCGAGGCAGCTTTTCCCCTGGTGGAATGAGCCTTAGGTTTACCCCCTAAGGTCTTATTAGCCTTTTGGTAACAATTGAATACAGGACACAATCCACCTCGAGATGGACTGTTTAGAGGTAGCAAGACCGGTCCTGACTGATCCATAATTGATAAACAATTGGTCTGACCTACGAATATCCTTGGTTTTATCCAGATAAAATTTCAACACCCTCCTAACATCAAGGGAATGCAGGGACCTTTTCGCTGGAGATGAAGGATTCTGAAAAAACCTAGGTAAAGTCACGGTCTGGTTAACAAGGAAATCAGATATAACCTTTGGAAGAAAATTAGGGTGAGTACGCATAACAACTTTAGCAGCATGAAATACAGTATAAGGTTCCTGGCAACAACGCCTGAATTTAACTCACCCTGCGGGCCGATGTAATGGCCACGAGGAACGCCGCCTTCCAGGACAGGTGCTGCAACGAAGCCTTATGAATAGGTTCAAAAGGCTCCTTCATCAATCTGCACAGCACCACGTTCAATTCCCATGAAGGCGAAGGAAGCCGGCCAGGAGGGAACACTTTCTTCAAGCCTTCCAAAAAATCTTTGATCACAGGGATATGAAAGAAGGAAGTCTGTGAAGGACATTTCCTGTAGGCAGTCAGCGCAGCGAGATGAACCTTAATGGAATGGACATTAAGGCCAGACTGCGCCAGATGTAGAAGATACGGAAGGATGACATCTTACTTACACGTCGTTGGGTCATAGTTCTTGGACTTGCACCAGATGCAAAACCTCTTCTACTTGTAAGCATAAGAAGTCCCAGTGGAAGGTCACTTAGCCTCCTTCAGTATGTCCATACAAGCTTCTGGTAGATTCAAATGGCCATATTGCACTATCTCAGGAGCCATGCCGCCAAACTCAAAGACGAGAGGTTGGGGTGCAACATCTGCCCCCCCGAACTTCGTGAGAAGGTCCGGCCTGCACGGCAGCCGTATGTGAGGAAGAAGAGACCGGTGAAGCAGGTCCGTGAACCACCACTGCCTGGGCCATTCCGGGGCAATCAGGATCATCCGCGCCCTGGACTGGGACAGCTTGATGAGTACCGCCGGAATCAGGGGAATGGGTGGAAGAGCGTACAGAAAGCAGTTCGACCAGTTGATCCATAACGCATTCCCCAGCGTCCCCTGCTGGTAGTACCTGGAGGCGAAGTCTCGGCATTTGCTGTTTTCGGCGGTGGTGAACAGATCTAAGTCTGGATTCCCCCACCTTGCGAAGACTTCTCCTAGTAGTTCGTCGTTCATGACCCATTCGTGGTTTTCCTGAATCAGTCTGCTCAGTGCGTCTGCCTGAACATTCTGCACACCTGGCAGATGGGTAGCCGTTATCGTCAGTCCTCTGGCTAGAAGCCAGTGCCAGATCGCCTGCGCCTCCTGCGACAGAGTGCGCTTGTTGAGGTAATACATCGTGGTCGTATTGTCCGTCTGTACAAGAAGAGAGTTGGTCTGGAAGGACGGATGAAAGGCCTTCAGTGCCAAGTGAACAGCTCTGAGTTCCAGGAAATGTATGTGATACGTGGACTCCATCGGGGACCACGTTCCTTATATCTGTAAGTCTCCGGAATGCACCCCCCAGCGGTGGAGAGACGCATCCGTCACGATAGTCTGTGTGGGAATGTCCTTGTGGAAGGGAACCCCTCCGAGGAGATTCTCTGCTGAACACCACCACTTCAGAGACTGAAGAGCATGCAGAGACAGTCGTATCTTGTCGTCCCAAGATACTTTCCTCTGATCCCACTGATCCTCCAAGCACTCCTGCAATGGTCTCATGTGCAGCCGTGCGTGTGGTGTGAGGAAGATACAAGAGGCCATCGACCCCAGTAGAGAAGAAGACACCATCCTCACTGTTGTAGATGGAGCGGTCATAAGAGCCTGAGCCTTCCGAAGGTGGGATAATCGTCTCTCCTGCGAAGGAGACAAGCTTGCTGACAGCGTATTGATGGAGGCTCCCAAGTACTGTATGCACTGGACCGGAGTCGGGACAGACTTGGACATGTTGATGTGCAACCCCAGCTTGTTCAAGAGAACGCACGTCTTCTGGAAGTGTGCTTGAGCTTCCGAGAAGGAGGAGGCCTTGATCAACCAATCGTCCAGATACGGGTAGACAAACACCTTGTTTTTCCTCAGGTGTGCAACTACCACCGCCATGCACTTCGAGAATGTTCTGGGCGCAGACTTCAGCCCGAATGGCAGTACTGTGTACTGATAATGATTGGCGCCGACTTGGAATCGCAGGAACTTCCTGTGTTTGTGTGCAATGGGCACATGGAAGTACGCATCCTGTAGGTCTATAGCGCAGAGCCGGTCTCCTTGTTGCAGCGGAGGATAAATCTGATGCAACGACAGCATGCGAAATTTCTCTCTGCGAATCCACTTGTTTGCTTGTCGCAAATCCAGAATGGGCCTGAACTCGTTCTTGTCCTTCTTGCGAACCAGAAAGAACCGGGAGTACAGACCTCTTCCTCTTTGAGACAGAGGTAAGTCTTCTATCGCCCTTTTCCTTAACAGGATATCGGCCTCCACCTGGAGCTCGCACAGCTGAAACTGCGAGCTGACCGGAGGAATTGCTGGAGGTGGGCTGATGAACCGAAGACTGTATCTATTGCAAACAATATTCAGCACCCACTTGTCCGGAGTAATTTTTCTCCACTCTGCCAGAAAAAATTGAACGCTTCCCCCCCCACCGGCGCGGGTAACGGATGTAGGGGAAGTAACCGCTCAGGGCCGAGACACAGCCGGGCCTTTGTTCGCTGCGGCAGACTGCTGGCCGCCTCTGCCCTTCTGACGCTTCTGGAAGGACCTTCGGAACTGCTGCTGCTGTTGCTGCTGTCCAGACGCCTGCCCACGCCCTCAGCCCTGCGCCCCAAACCGTCTCTGGAATGGGCGGTAGGTCTTCTCCTTGGGCTTCTCCAACTCGACAGCCGTCAGGGTCTCGGCCTCCGCCTTCATGCGGGCCATCTCGTCATCCGCCTGCTTGCCAAACAGGGTTTCCCCGAGAAAGGCAGATTGGCCACCCGCTGCTGGGCCTCTGGCTTGAGCGATGTAAGGCGAAGCCAAGCGTGGCGTCTTTGGTTCACACCATGACAGTACACATGCGCCGCCAAAAGAGACGCATCAGCCGCCGCGCTGATGAGCTGATTAGACACCAGCATCCCCTCCTTCAAAACCTCCTGAAAGACCTCTTTCTTCTCTCGATGGAGGAACTCGGCGAATTGCTGGAGGGACTCCCATAGGGCACGATCGCCTCGATGTCGAACCACTTCGCCTCGACGTCGAACGCCTTCGCCTCGACGGCGACCGTCTCCTTGACGCCGAACGCCTGCGAGACTTCGGCGTCATCCTCGACGTCAAGGGTCCCCTCGACGCCGATCTCCTCCTCTTCGCCGACGGCGAACGGCGGTGTCGCCTCGACGGCGAGCGCCGACGCCGGGCCTCTCCGTCGATAACTTGACGACTACGACGATGAAATAGTCACCGGTGACCTAGACGGCGGGCTATTCAGTTCCCTCGACGCCGAACGTAGACGCCGCTTCGACCCAGAGCCCTGGGGAGACAGGGAACAGACTGCAGTCATCCCTCTCAACGTCGTTGTCGGTGCAATCGACGCTGACGGAGAATGGGGATGTTTGCTGGTCTTCCTGCCCGTGGGGAGCCCCCCAGAGGCCTCAGCATGGGCAGAGGAAGTCTGCCCAGACCCACCTTGTGCCTTCAGTCTTCTGTCTTCCAGGCCTTGGAGCCTGATCTTCATTCTATCTCTCAGGGTCCTGCTGGAGAAGCCCTGCCAAATGTCACACTCCTCTGGGACATGAGATGAAGGAAGGCAGATGATGCACACCTCGTTCACACCATGACAGTACACATGCGCCACCAAAAGAGACGCATCAGCCGCCGCGCTGATGAGCTGATTAGACACCAGCATCCCCTCCTTCAAAACCTCCTGAAAGACATCTTTCTTCTCTCGATGGAGGAACTCGGCGAATTGCTGGAGGGACTCCCATAGGGCACGATCGCCTCGACGTCGAACGCCTTCGCCTCGACGTCGAACCACTTCGCCTCGACGTCGAACCACTTCGCCTCGACGGCGACCGTCTCCTTGACGCCGAACGCCTGCGAGACTTCGGCGTCATCCTCGACGTCCAGGGTCCCCTCGACGCCGATCTCCTCCTCTTCGCCGACGGCGAACGGCGGTGTCGCCTCGACGGCGAGTGCCGACGCCGGGCCTCTCCGTCGATAACTTGACGACTACGACGATGAAATAGTCACCGGTGACCTAGACGGCGGGCTATTCAGTTCCCTCGACGCCGAACGTAGACGCCGCTTCGACCCAGAGCCCTGGGGAGACGGGGAACAGACTGCAGTCATCCCTCTCAACGTCGTTGTCGGTGCAATCGACGCTGACGGAGAATGGGGATGTTTGCTGGTCTTCCTGCCCGTGGGGAGCCCCCCAGAGGCCTCAGCATGGGCAGAGGAAGTCTGCCCAGACCCACCTTGCGCCTTCAGTCTTCTGTCTTCCAGGCCTTGGAGCCTGATCTTCATTCTATCTCTCAGGGTCCTGCTGGAGAAGCCCTGCCAAATGTCACACTCCTCTGGGACATGAGATGAAGGAAGGCAGATGATGCACACCTCGTGTGGGTCAGACCTCGCCTTCTTCCTCAAACACTCTGGGCATTTGTCGAACAATGCAGGCATTATGACAATAAAAGGGTGCCCAGAAACACACAAGGAAGAAAGCAACAAGTACTTCAAATGAAATACAATCAAACACTTGAAAAAAAGGAAAAATCACAAAAAAACCCTTAGAAAGGGAGAGCTCAATGCTCCAGGGTCCTGCTAGCAGGAGCCGGAAAAAAGAACTGAAAGTAAAAGGGACCTGCAGTGATACTGTGAGGCTTCTGGAAAGTTCTCTTAAAGGCACAGTATCCTGTTCTGAGCCACATAATGGCAGCCTATGGGGCTTGTCTGTCCACTTCTTCCTCTCTATCATTCCAGAGGGTTTTGCTGTTAAGCAAGGTTTTTCTCTGTGGAGAAATCTGGACAGGCTATGCTGTTTGTGGATTTTGGGTGGAATTTCTAGTTGAAGTACTGGACAGTATAGCCTGTGGATATAGGCTGCATTATCTGTCTTTAAATTCTCTCTTAAGTGTCTGTGCAGTTCTGCATGTTTTGACAACTTAAGAGATTATTTTTGATTGCTCTGTGGTCCACGCACATGGGCGGGACTATTCACTAGAGTATGACTATACACAGAGATCCCCTACTACAGATATATATAAACAAGCAATAGCAGCCTACTAAACATCAGAGCTGAATTATGCTGTAAAGAATTTCCATCATACATGAAAAAACATGCATTAGAAAACATGAGAAACAATAAAGATTGTTTTAGTACTGTTTCAATGCTCAGAAAGCAGCAGAAATTCCTATAAAACACTGAAAGCATAGGAAGCTCCCAGGCTGCATTGCAAATTCCCAGTCTAAAAAGACTGAAAAGCTAACTTGCAGCTGAATGCAATAAACTGACACCGTGCCTTTAAAGCACCCATGACCCCCCAGCTCCCCATCATGCCTCAGGGGTGACAGTTAGGTCAGTTCTTTGCGGAGACTGTAAAAAAACCTATGAAACAAACAGGTTAACAATATCTCCAAGTTAAAGGGGAGGCGGGAGGGTTGCTTATGACTTTGATGAGGATACCCCTGGAAGAGAACTAGGACTACAGGTAAGTAACTAATCCTTCTCTTCCAGGGGATCCTCATCAATAGTCATAAGCCTAAAAATAGAATAGCGAGCCTCACCTCATCTCCCTGCGGGCAAAGGAACAATGAAAACAGTATATCATTGATAAGCTTAGCCAAAACCAAGCTTGAGCAAGCCGGAGGCTACCCAAATAGATTCCTCAAAGAGGCCTGCCCTACTTGAGTATCGATCCTGGAATCAGATTCTAAACAGTAATGCCTTGTAAAGATATGAACTGTTCTCCAGGTTGCAGCCTTGCAAATCTCTGACATAGGGACATCATGTAGGAAAGCCACTGTGGCCGCTTTCCCCCTAGTAGAGTGTGCCTTGGGTGTCAACAATAAGGGTTTGCCCGCTAGCTGATGAGCCAATTTGATACAGGAGACGATCCATCTGGAGATGGATCGCTTGGCAGCTGGAAAACCCGTTCTCATGGAACCATAATTGACAAAAAGCTGATCCGTCTTCCTAATACTCTTAGTGTTTTCCAAATAAAACTTAAGCACTCTTTTGAGATGCAAAGAATGCAGCGACCGCTCAGCCGGGGTCATAGGATTTGGAAAAAAGGATGGAAGAGAAATGGATTGATTAATATGAAAATCAGACACCACTTTTGGTAAGAAAGATGGATGTGCCCTCAAAACTACTCTGTTGTGGTGGAAAACAGTGTAAGGCTCTTTTGTACACAACGCTTGGATTCCGCTTACTCTGCGCGTTGATGTGATAGCAACTAAGAAAGCAGCTTTCCAAGATAAATGTTGTAACGTTGCTTTGTGGATGGGCTCAAAAGGAGCTCCCATCAACTTGGATAAAACAAGGTTCAACTCCCAGGGAGGAGAAGGATTTCGAACAGGGGGGTAGACCTTCTTTAACCCCTGGAGGAAGTCCTTAACCACTTGCATCTGGAAGAAAGACATTTGGCTCGGCGATTTCCTGTACGCCACAATGGCTGACAAGTTCACTCTAATGGAAGCATACTTTAAACCAGATGTTGCTAAGGAAAGAAGGTATGGAAGAATAACATCCTCCTGCCCTTTAGTAGGGTCAAGATGATGCTCCCTACACCAAATATAAAATCTCTTCCACTTGAACGCATATGACGCTCTTGTGGAAGGCCTCTTAGCTTCCTTTAAAATGCGCATACAATCAGGAGGCAACTTCAGATGTCCATACTGCAGGACTTCAGGAGCCATGCCGTTAAGTTCAGAGAGGGAAGGTTGGGATGAAGAATCCTCCCGCTCATCTTGCTCAACAGGTCCGGCCTGCAAGGAAGACGTCTGTGTGGACACACAGACAGATGAAGAAGGTCCGGGTACCACCACTGCCGTGGCCTATCCGGAACTATTAGGATCATCTCCATGTCCGACCTGAGGAGCTTGGAAACCACCTTCGGAATCAGAGACAGGGGAGGAAATGCGTAGGCAAATGTCCCTGACCAATCCATCAAGAGTGCATTCCCTTGCATCCCTGGGCGGTGGAATCTGGACGCAAAGGCGTGGCATTTTCTGTTTTCGTTGTCTGCAAACAAGTCTATAGTTGGACGACCCCAACAATGAAAAAGTTCTGCCACTACCTCGTCGTTTAGCACCCAGTCTGGCTGATCTTCGAAGTGCCTGCTGAGTGCGTCTGCCTGGAATGTGCACTGCTACCAGCGAGAGGTTCCGAGCGAGAAGCCAGTGCCAGATTGCCTGGGACTCCAGTGAGAGAGGTCGTGATCGTGTGCCGCCTTGTTAGTTCAGGTAGAACATGGTGGTCGTATTGTCTGTCTGCACTAAGACAGAGTCAGCTTTGATTGCAGGGAGAAAGGCTTTGAGAGCGAGATGCACTGCTCTGAGCTCTAGCATGTTGATGTGGTAGGTCTGTTCTTGAGCCGACCACCGACCTTGTATCTGAAGGCACCCCATGTGTGCCCCCCAGCCTTAAAGAGAAGCGTCCGTCACTATTGACTGAGTTGGGAGTGGTTGGTGAAAAGGAACTCCCACCAAATAGATTTTGACGTCGAATCCACCACTTGATGGAAATCTTTGCTGCCTGGGAAAGACTGATCCGGCCTTCCCAGCGTCCTGTCGATTAGTCCCACTGGTCCTCCAGAGACTGTTGCAAAGGACGCATCCTCAGCCTGGCATGTGGTATGAGGAAGATGCAGGATGCCATGGAACCCAGCAGGGAGGCTACTCGACAGACTGTTGGATTTCGGTTCTCGAGTAGAATCCTGCACTTCTGTTGCATTGAAAAAAGTCTCTCCTCCGAAGGATACGCTCTTCCCAAGCTTGTGTCCAGAATGGAGCCTAGATAGTGGATGGACTGGGTTGGCTGTAGGACTGACTTTTCTATGTTGACATGGAGGCCGAGCTTCTGCAATTGTTCAGGCAAAGGTGAAAGTCGCTCTACTTGTAGAGGAGATGGACCTTTTAGGAGCCAGTCGTCTAGGTACGGATAGACGAAGAGCCCCTTTTTGTGAAGAAAAGCTGCCACCACCGCCATGCATTGGTAACCAGAGAAGACCCCTGAGGGCTGCCGCACTTACTGTGCCCTGGCACCTACACTCTGCCTTTGCAGGCTGAGTGCCTAAGTACAGAACTAAACCAAGAGTCGACATGGCACACATCCCTGTGTGCCATGCCCGCAGAACCCACTGCCCTGGCATAGTTCAGTCACCCCTCTAGCTGGGTGCCCTATGCCAGAGGTGTGGTCACAGGTGCATGAGCCCTGTGCCCTACAGTACCCAGGGCCATTCCTGGGCACTGTAAGCGCAGTGATGCCATTAAGAGTATATGGTGCTGGGAGGTTGTCATTACGAAATCCACAGCACCATAATGGCTACACTGAAGACTGACAAGTTTGGTACCAAACTTCTCAGCACATTAAACCCGCACTGATGCCAATGTGCGATTTAATGTAAAGTGCACCAGAGGGCATCTTAGAGATGCCTTCTGAAACCCTAACCTACAATCCACATCTGGGCTGCCACACAGCAGACATGTTGCTGGACCCCTGGGTGGAGAGCCCCCCCGCTCTCCTGGGCCTGCAACAATGCACATCCTGGGCGAGGTGCTAGGTCTCCTCCCCCAGGATGGGCAGGGGGAAGCTTCAAAGGCATGCCGCCTCTGTGAGCTTCTCCAGACCATTTGTTGTACCCAGCAACTGGCCCCACCAGTTCTGAACCCCCACTCTGGCAGGAAGGCTGGTGGGAAAAACTACATCAGGAAGGGGGTTGTGCCAGCCTGTGCCAACCCCACCCCTCAGGTGGGGGAGACTAGGTTAAGCACGACCCCGGGCTCCGGCCATCTTGTAGATGGGGAGCCCTGCCCAATCCCAGGTAGGCTCCTGCCCCCCTCCCACAGGTGTACTCACCCCAGGATCCATTGGTCCCTATCCTTGACCTACCTGTAACGCCCCTAGATTCAGTATTTAGGGGCTCCCTGAACCTTCCTTCCGGAGATCCCGAAAGAAAAAAGAAGAAAGAAGATCAAGAGGAAGAAGACCCGCCGTGCAGCTAATAGTACGACAAAAACTGACTTGGCCGCAGCCCTACCGGCCTGTCGATCCTGGAACCTGCTCCTGCCTAATCCCGCCGATTCCCGCAGACAGCAACCTTAGGACACCCAGGGGACCTGCCTGCCTGGACCCTCCTGAAGATTGGGACTCATCAGCAGAGGCTCTGCTGCAACAACCCCCATGGCGTCAGCCAGGAATCTCCGGACCAGCCCTCTCTGCCCCCGCCGAGCCCAGGCCGAGCCCAACCGAACCAAGACCACGAGGACGTCCCCCGGTGACTGGGACCAGACGACGCCTCCAGACTCAGAACCAGGGGCCACCCCAACCGCGACCAGCTGAGAGTAAGCTTTCCGACATCCAAAGACACCTCTGCACCCGGCGCCCTACAGCTCCCTAGGTCTCCCTTTGGGGTACCTACCTGTGCTCCAAGATCCCAACTTACCTCTCAAAGTGCTGGTCGCCCCTGGAGAGTCTCCGTCCCCGAGCCTGCAGCCTTTGTTCCTTTTTGACCTTTCCCATTGGATAACATTGAGCGGCCGACGGCTCAAGAGCACCCTGCACCCAGTCGCCCGAGTGCCGCTGGCTGTGCCACCTTTGTCCCATCCTACTCCCCCCCCCACCCCCTGCCCTGAGCAAGTGACCAGGAGCCCAACTCCCACAGCTGCGTGGCCTGCTAGCCAGCAGCCACCAACCAAAGGCCCCCTTTGCCTCATTGGATATCATTGGGCCCAATTACCTCTGCACCCAGCCGCCCCTGTGCTGCTGGGGCTGAACCAACTGTACTTACCTGACCCTGGGGGACCCCTGAGTCTATGCCCCAAACCTTAACTTCACCAGCCAAGTACTCACCTGGAAACTGGTAACTCACTTACCTGCCATTGGGTAACATTGACTAATTTTGACTCGGATGTTTTCTAAGTGTGAAGTTTTGGAAACTGAAAATATTCATATAAAGTCAGCCAAATTCCGAAGTACTCACCTGCGAGCAGGGGAGAAGCCAGTACTGTACCTTGTAGCCCAGTACTGAACCGCAAAAGTAACCGGGTTTACTAGTAATCTGTATTTTCTCCATAGGAACCCATTGTCTGCTTTTCTATGAAATTTCTTCCAAGTGTCTACTTTTGAAAACTTGAAATATTCTTTAAAAATCATACGAAATACTGAAACGCAACTACCTACCTGTTTTAAGTTAATACCCCAGTGCTGGCCCTAGGAGTCCAGTACCGGATTACAAAAGTAACGCGATCGTACTTTACCTGCAACCTGAATTTTCTCCCATTGAATAACATTGCCAGATTTTCATTGAAGTGTGAACTTTTAAAACCGCTTTATATTCATGAAAATTCACTACAGTAACGAAAACCTATTTGCTAACCTGGTTTCAGCTTAGACCCCCGGACTGAACCTAGGATCTAGTCCTGGAACTAATAAAGTAATCTGTACTGTAATCAACAGTACTTTTATGATAACAATCCATTGAGCTCAAAGCTAAAGTGTGTCTAGACTTGAGTTGCCTTCAGCAACCCCCGTACCTATTATGTTTACAAACTTTACTGCTTCCTTGCAAAGTATTTACATGTGAATACTCATATCTAGCAAAGTATATTTTTATGCCTGTTGGTTCTGAAAATAAAACAACTATATCTTTGAATATGAAAACCATTGGCCTGGAGTTCAGTCTTTGAGTGTGTGAAATCCTTTGCTGACAGTGTGTACAACACATGCTTTGCACTGCCCTCTGGTACTGCCTTACTGCTTAACCAAGCTATCACTTTTGAGAATAAGGTCAGTCCTGACTTTAACCTCTGTTATACCTTTGGGGTTTGTGGACTCTATACACACTACTTCATTATTGTCCAGTATATATAGAGCGACTTTCTCACACTGCGTCTTCATCAGAAAAAAGCCACACGATGACCTAAAAATGTAATTTCAGAAGTTACACTACAGTTTATGACGTCATATTCATTAGATTGACCATCACCTTCACATTGTGAAAGAGAATGATAGCAGTGGTAACTGGTTCCAAGAGTAAGATCGATAGACTTGAAATGTAATTAGTATTGTGCAGAAAGCATCAATCGTGTTCGATGGTTCAAACGGCTATGATAAAAGGATGTTAAATAAGTCAGGATGTTGCCGTTTTTTGAGACTATCCAGTGAGACTTTAGGATAGAAAGTAAAGGTAAATTCAACTCAGTCTTCACAACTTACTCTATATATTGAAAGGGGATCTATGGATATTGCTGCTCTTTCATATGATTTACAGCATCTCTCTTCGATGTCCAACTCTACAAAAAAGTTATAGCAGTAATATTTTAAATTGATTTCACTGTTTTAATTAATTCCTATTATTTGGATTAACCAGAGCCTTATCAATACTCACTTTAATTGTATATGACGTTCAAAAAATTCCTTGATTAATGAACTGCTTTACATGAATCCTTGAAGTCACCTTAAAAGTTCTATAAGGTTCAAATTTGATTGTGTTAATAATAGACTCGATTATTTGGTACTAGTTTCTTTTATTTGATAATATAGTACAATACCTAATATATTTCCTTCGTATCGGTGAGAGTTAATCATGTTTTTCGGTATATCGATATATCTTGAGTTGATTCATTCGAAATACAATGCTTGCATGAAGGTATAAAATGATCGTAGCTGTAAAAAGTATAATTCTTTACTGATTAATCCTAGAATATAACTTTGTATATATTCACTTATATTTACAACCGAGTCTTCCTATAAATCGAGTTTTCTTCTGATATGTATATAGGCATCTCAAATCTATACTCCAGGTATTCTTATTAAATGTAAAAGCAAACGCTGACTCATTCACTCAGCTTAAACGGCCCGTTTCATGTTTTAATCAAGTGTCAATGCACGTGCCGATTTAACTTACATGAGTGTTCTAAATAAGAGTATTTGCGAAACTCTTGTAATATATACATAGAACCGCTGACTGCTTCTAATGTGAAAAGTAAAATTTTTCAAACAGCTATATCTATGCTACAATCAGATAACAGTGCGCATATAATATATTTTCCTAGAAAACAAATTGTGTGTCAATAGGACTTGCATAGATATTCTGAGTATGGGTATTAACAGGCATTGGTGCTTTAAATACATATATTGACGGAACTATAATAAAGTATACATGGAGACGCTACCTAACTTACAGTCTAAAAACTAACGTTATCTACTCTACAGTGAGATAACAGTCTGCATGCCGATTTAACTTGCATCTATGATACGGTTGATTACGGCTCCATCGCCGTCTTGGAGTCCTGATTGGACGTCTCAAGTTAATTAGAAAGGGCCAGCATTGGTCTTTTAAGTCTTCAAAACGAATAGTTTCTTACCTGTCGGTGTAGTTTTGCAGCTTGAAGATCTTTCTGGATTCACTATGCTGTGCATATTCCGCAATCTGGTGGTTGGGTCCGGAATCGTAGTCTTTTTTCTCTTTTTTTTTTTGTCGTAGCCCAGGTGGGCGACGACGTCCCACCATTTGGTGTCCTTTCGGTGACATCGGCGTGCTTCCGGCGAAAGCTACCGCCCTTGGGCGCCATCTTCGGATTCTTTTTTTCTGTCTCTTTTCCTGGTTTGTCTTTGTAGTGAATCCATGGCTATGTATGTTAATCGTTTTTTTTTTTTTTCAATGTTTGTGTTTCCACGTATTTTGTAATTGTTCCAACTTGTTTTCTTTTCCATGTTTTTCCACCCTCTTTTCCAGCCTCATCTTTCTGGCGGAGGCGGGTGGGCTCGCTAGTGAATCCAGAAAGATCTTCAAGCTGCAAAACTACACCGACAGGTAAGAAACTATTCGTTTTGCAGCGTGAATCTTTCTGGATTCACTATGCTGTGCATAGATTTTGTAGCGGTTTTCGTTACTTTTGTGGCAGTTGGGCGGAAGATGAGCGTTGGTTGCTAAAAATATGTTGAAGCACTTTTTGTCCCACTTGTGCTTCCTTGTTCATCTGCACATCCACGCAGTAGTGCTTCGTGAAAGTGTGTACTGAAGCCCATGTTGCCGCCAGGCATATATCCTGAATCGGTGTGTTGGCCAGGAAGGCAATTGTTGCTCCTTTCTTCCTAGTGGAGTGGGCTCGTGCCCCTCCTGTTAGCTCCTGGCCAGCTTGCTTGTGGCAGAGCTGAATCGTCTGTGCGATCCATCGGGCTATGGTGTTTTTCGTAACTGGTTTGCCCATGTAACTGTTAGCGAAGGACACGAAGAACTGTTTCGTCCTCCTGTGGTCCTTCGTTCTTTCAATGTAGTGCATCACAGCCCTTCTTGCGTCTAGGGTGTGGAGCGACCTCTCAGCGCTTGTAGTGGGGTTTTGGAAGAAGCTAGGGATCTGAATACTCTGATTCATGTGGAACCTTGACGCCACCTTTGGCATGAAGTGTGGGTCAGTTCTCATCACGACCCTGTCACTGTGTATCTGGATGTAGGGTTCCTGCAGTGCGAGTGCCTGCAGTTCGCTCACCCTTCGTAGTGAGGTGATCGCCACCAGGAAGGCCGTCTTCATTGTCAACATTTGCAGTGATGCTTTGTGGATGGGTTCGAAGGGTGCTTTCATGAGCTCCGTCAGTACCACGTTCAAGTTCCAGGCCGGTGGCGGCATTCTCTTTGGTGGCGCTATTCTTTTAGCCCCTTCCAGGAATCTATTCACGACTTGAGATGTGAAGAAGCTTCTCCCTGTTTCTCCTCTTGTGTATGCCACAATCGCTGCTAGGTGTACCCTCAGCGAGGATGAGCTTAGCTTTGCCTTGATTAGGTGTGTGAGGTACCTTAGCACCGTGGACTCCTTGGTCAGTCTCCTTTGGAGTTGTTTCTTGCAACACCATTGAGTGAATCGTTTCCACTTTTCCCCATAGCACTTGCGTGTGCTGGGCCTTCTTGCCTCTCGCAGCACCCGCAGGGTGCTCTCTGGTAGTTTCAGGTGTGCAAATTCTAAGTCCTCAGGAGCCAGGCAGAGAGGTTGAGGCTCTCTGGCTCTGGGTGTAGGATTCCTCCGTTTTCCATGGAGAGTAGGTCTCTTCTTTTTGAGAATTTGTGGGGAGGCCCCTGCGCCATCTCCATTATCTGAGAAAACCACGTCTGTCTGGCCCATTGTGGTGCCACAAGGATGAGCGTCATGTTGCTCTTCATGCATTTGTTGAGCACCCTGGGAATCAGTGGTATCGGGGGAAAAGCGTAGGCAAATGTTTTTGACCAGCTTATCCATAGGGCATTCCCCTGGGACAGTGCCTCTGGTTGCCTGGATGCAAAGTATTGGCATTTTGCATTCCGGTGTGTTGCAAATAGGTCTATTGTTGGGGTGCCCCACTTCCTGAATAGACTCTCTGTTTCCTGACTGTTGAGTTCCCACTCGTGGGATGCTGAAGTCTGCCTGCTGAGCCAATCCGCTTCTACATTGTCCTTCCCTGGCAGGTGTATGGCTAGCAGGTCTATTTTTAGTGGTATGGCCCATTTCCAGATCTCTTGTGCCAAGTTTGACAGCGGGAACGATTGCGTTCCCCCCGGTTTGTTTATGTAAAACATCGTTGTGGTGTTGTCCGTTTGTATTAGCACCTTCCGGTTGTGTAGGTGTTTCTGAAAGGCCTTGAGGGCTAGCAACACAGTTTTCAGTTCCAGGTAGTTGATGTGCCTGACTGCATCTGTAGGGCTCCACAGACCCCTCACTCTGAGCCTGTTCATGTGTGCGCCCCACCCCTTCTGGGATGCGTCTGTGGTGATGGTCGCTGTTGGGTCCGGTGGTGTTAGAGGTTTCCCTTCCGTTATTCTCTCCCTGGTCCACCACCTTATCTCTTCCTGCACCCTGTGCGTTACAACCACTAGATCCTCCCAACTTCCTGTAGCTTGCGACCATTGTTGTTGTAGCCACTCTTGGAGTGGTCTCATTTGTAGGCGTGCATTGGGGACCAGATGGATGCATGATGCCATCATCCCCAAGATCTTGCTCACAGTCCTCACTGTCAGAGATCGCCCCTTCTGGTAGTGACGTTTCTCCCTCAGTAGGCTGAGCGTTCTCTTTTCGCTCGGTAAGACTCTGCATTTTATGGTGTCGATCTGGGCTCCCAGTAAGATCTTCACCTGCTCTGGTTCCATCGAGCTTTTGCCCCAGTGTATGGAGAAACCCAGGTTTGCTAGCGTTGCTGTCACCTGTTCTGCATGCTCTTTGCATGTCCTGTAGCAGTTTGCCTTCACCAACCAGTCGTCGAGGTAGGGGTACACGTGTATCCCCTTTCTCCTTAGTTGTGCGGCCACTGCCGCAAGACATTTGGTGAACACCCTTGGTGCGGACTTTAGGCCGAAAGCTAGAGTCGTGAATTGGTAGTGATCCTTGTTTACAGTGAACCTTAGCATGTGCTTGTGCTGCTTGTTCATGGGGATGTGCGGGTATGCATCTTTGAGGTCTATGGTAGACAAGAAGTCCCCTGCTTTTATCTGAGGAATGACCTCTTGTAGGGACGTCATTTTGAATTTTTGAGTTTTGACGTATTTGTTCAGGAACCGTAGATCCAGGATGGGTCTTAGGCTTCCGTCCACCTTTGGCACTAGGAAGTAGTTTGAGTACACTCCCATGTTCCGTTCTTTGAAGGGGACTCGTTCTATTGCCGCTTTGAGGAGGAGTTCTTGGGCTTCCTCTTGCAGTAGTTGCAGCTCTCTCCCAGAGTGCTGTCTTTTCTTTGGTTTTCTGTTTGGTGGCCTTTTTTCCAACTCTATGCAGTACCCGAACTGCATAATATTGAGTATCCACTTGTCTGTTATTTTTCTCCACTCCTGGAGAAAAAATCTCAATCTTCCTCCTACCGGAGTTGCATGTTCCTTTGTGTCTTGTCCGTGTAGCCCTCTCCTCTTTGTTTTCCCGTGCTCCTCCCCCGGAGGGTGTGGGTGGTAGAGCACCTTCTCTCGTGTGAAGTCACTTAGAGGGGGGCTGTTCGCCGCCTCTTCTTCTCTGGCCCCGTCCATTTCCTCTCGATCGAAAGGACTGGCCCCTGCCTTGGTAGTTCCAGTTTTGCCTCTGCTGCCCCTGGTGGCCTTGGCCGTCACTCTGTTGCCCCTGGTGGAAACTCTGGTGAGAATCTCCTCGCTGGCTTCCACCTCTGCCGTTCGGCCTCCGCGACGGAGTGCCTCTTCTCAAACCCTCTGAACTGCAGGGCTCCCATGGACCTAGCCGTCTCGCCATCCGCCAGTGCGTTGCAGCGTTCCTCTCAATCTTCCTGCCCGTTAGATCCATCCTCCTGCTTTCTTTGTCAGGTGGGGGTCCGGACGTTGTTGGGACGTTTGCCCTTTTCCTGGCCGTTGCAGCGATGATAGAATCCGCTGTGACGGAACCCTTGATGTAAGCTGGGTCTTCGGAGGAGAATTCGTACTTCTTCTCGGTCCTCGGCGTTACAGATCTGCATGTAGCCGGGTCCTGGAAGGCCTCCTTTCCCTGGGCCGTGATACTCTTGAGCATGGGCAGGAACTGGCTCCTTGTCTGTATGGGGAGCAGTGTCTCGAGCAGGAAGTCTGCTTTTGGCTTCTCCTCTTACAGCTTAATTCCATAAGCTGTTGCCGCCTTCCTTACCACCTCATTGTATGCCCCAATGTCATCCGGTGGCGAAGGCCTCGAGGGGTATGTTTCTACCGCCTCCTCTGGGTTTTCGGCCTCGATGTCCTGCCATTCCTGGTCTTGGGCCGTCGAGGAACCTGAACCGTAGCTTAACTGCTGTTCCCCGTAATCCCCCTCTGTGTAGTAGAGGTCCTCCTCCTCTTCGTGCTCCGAAGGTTCCGGAGTTTTCGGCGGCTCTTCGATGTCGAACTCCTCGATCTCCTGTACCTCAGCGACGGTCGGTGCCGGCTTCGGGGGAATCTTGTAACTTTTCATTTTTTCTTCGAAGTCCTTCTTTCTCTGAAGGATGTTCTCCATTTCGGCCTCGAGCCTTCTCTTTTTTCTCTGCATTTCTGCGGCCTGTTCGTCGTCTAGCGTTTCGGCCGCCCTTTTCGCGTCGTCGTCGAAGCTTTCTTCGGCTTTTTTTCTTTCGACGTCGAAGTCGAAGGCCCTTTTTCGGGGGCTTGCTTCGATGACCTTTGCTTTTCGCTGGTCTTCTGCCTCCGGGAGTCCTTCTCGGAGGATCCGCTGGGCTCTTTTTCGGAGGATGCAGCTTCGGTCGTCGATTTGCTCGGCGCCGGTGCTCCTTTCGAGGCTCTGTGCTCTGACTTTCGAGAGTCTGCCTCAGGTTTTCGAGGCCCTGTGGGAGTTTTCGGGGTCGTAGACTCTCCTACCTTATCAGGCGTACTCTTATCGGTCTCAGCGACCGTGAAGTCATCTGGTCCTTCGGCGATGTTGTCCTCATCGTCGGTGGAGAGGCCAAGTTCATAGAGCGTCGGAGCTTGGCCCTTGCCCTGCATCGTGTGGTGAGCCGTCCTCTGTCCTTCTCGAATTCGGAGTGTCTTCGGCTTGAAGACGGAGCAGGCGTTGCAGTCTCTGCTTTCGTGGTCGATTGGCAGGCAGAGGTTGCAGACTGGGTGCTGGTCCTTCTGTGCGAACTTGTGGTGGCAGTTCTTGCAGAATTTAAACGGCGTCTTGTACATCCCTGCGCTCAGGGGGCCCCCTGTGTGCGCATTCCTTCCAGGAGGTCGAAGATTTCGAAGTTCTCTCCTTTCTTCGTCGTCTCCTCCCTAAGGGTCCTCTTCTGTCGTTGTTCTTAGGTCTTCACCTGTGAATTTATGCTGTATTTTCTTCTTTCCTCCTCCAAAACTTCTGGAGCTTCACGCGACGATCCAGACCCAACGGCGGAAAAAAGAATCTGAAGATGGCGCCCAAGGGTGGTAGCTTCCGCCGGAAGCACGCCGACGTCACCGAAAGGACACCAAATGGTGGGACGTCGACGCCCACCTGGGCTACGACAAAAAGAAAAAAAAAAAGAAAAAAAAGACTACGATTCCGGACCCAACCACCAGATTGCGGAATATGCACAGCATAGTGAATCCAGAAAGATTCGCGCTGCAAAACTAAAGATTATTGGCTATCTGGTATCACGTGTGGATGGTCTCATGGGAAGCTGACTGCTGGCAAGCTTAAGGAAGTGCTATAGTCATGTGATGCATGTGTTTAGTTAACGTCTTAAACGGCCAAATAACACTAGACTTCATTAATGTTATTGTCCCTACTTTCTATCATAGTTTACAAAACTTTAGATATCCGGATTAGCATGCAACTTCATGCATTTTACATTTTCTCTTTTATTGTAAAGACTGCTTTCATCGATTATAAAGTTAACTCGTTTATATAAATCTTGTTAAAGGGGTATCAAATCAAATGTATCCAGATCAGGTCTCTATAAAATATCACCAGTGGCACTGTCTGCTCTAAATAGCATTAACCCATGGCAATTCATTATTTAGACCACGGCCTGATGTATTAAGTGAGAATATCCAATAAACTTCCTTTCTTTTACGAATTCTTGTACTTTCATTCTCTCCTGTGTTTTTTCTCTTTTCTAATATTCGCCATTGCATCTCTTCTGGCTTATGTTGTAACTCTAAATAATGTTTCACTAATGGTGCAATGATTTTGGCTGTCCGGATTGCCGAACGGTGTTCCAGTCAATCTAATACGGATTGCTCTTGAGGTCTCCCAACACCCTAATCCGCAAGGGCAGACAATAAGATCGATAAAGATTTGTGTTTTGCAATTCCACATCTGTTGTGCACGGATCGTATAACCATTCAAGACAAAAGTTTCTCCTTCCATTACTGAATCACATGATTTGCATGACTGACATTTAAACGTTCCCTTAATGGGTTTACTGCCATCAATGGTTTTTTTAACAAAAGTTTTGGCGGCATTAAAACGTGAGCGTACCACTATATCTTTGATATTTTTATTGTGTCTTTATGCAAATAGGGGTTTAGGTAATGTTATTTCTTGTTCTGGGTCACACAAATAATGTTTTGAACAGAAGCATCCAGAGGAATAAATCTGTTGTTGTTACAATAGACAACAAATCTTTTGCACTTTGCTGCATAACAAGCTTTGGTAGTAGGCGTTCTTGCTTATTTCAGAATAGTCATACAGTCTGGTGGCAAATTTAAATATTCAAAATCTATGATTTCAGGAGCCAAATCGCTAAGTTGAGCTCTTTGGGATTTGGATGCTTGACTTCTCCATTGTTCTGAGTGAGAAGACGAAGTGAGATGTAGTTTTTCATGTGGAACTACTGATAACTCTAACGGGGTGGTGTACCACAGTTGACGGGCCCATGTGTTAGCTATTAAAATCAATGTGAGATGTTTGTCTGAGTTTGCAAACCGGAAGTAGAGGGAGAGGCAGAAAAGCGTACGCAAATATCCCTGACAAATTAATTCGTAGGGCATTGTCTTTGAAGAGAGGGTGTGGGAACTTAGAGGCAAAGTCTGGGCATAGTGCGTTGTCTACTATGGTGAACAGATCTATTTGTGGGGTTCCCCATTGTTAAAAGTATGTAAGGAGAACTTTTGGATGAAGTTCCCACTCGTGTATTTGCTGCCTCCTTCTGCTGAGGTCAGCAATTTGACTGTTTACTCCTGGTAGGTGTTCAGCCAGAAGACGAATTTTGGGATGGATTACCCAGTTCCAAATGTTCTGAGAGAGGCATGACAGTTGGAGAGAAAATGCCCTCCCCTCCCCCCCCCCCGTTTTTGTACATTGTACATAACTAACGTCCGTGCGGACTAGGACAACTTTGTCTTTGAGATGAGACTGAAAAGCTTTCAGCACTAGAAATACTACTAGCTCTAGATAGTTGGATGTAGAGAGGTTTGTGCTGGTTCTCCTGGAGACCCTGAATTGTGTAATGGTGGAGATGTGCACCTCAACCAGTTAGAGATGAGTCAGCACGATCTGTGGAACAGAGTTGCTGAAGGGCCGCCTTTTTGTTAAATTTTGTGGGTTCCACCACTGCAGAGAGCGATGGGTGTGGCAGTCTACCAACACAAATCTGTTAATTGACCCTGTGATTGATTCCACCGACGTGCTAAACATTCTTGCAGAGGACACATGTATAGTCTTGCATGAGGCACTATTGCGATGCATGATGCCATCATTCCTTGTAGCTGCAAGAAAGTCCTGGCAGGTAAGGTTTGGTCGGTTTAGAATTTTAGCAAATACACTTTGGATATTGCAAATTCTGGCTGCATTTTGAGAGGCTAGAGCCGTGTGAGTGTTGAGAATGGCTCCTAGATAAGAATGTATCTGAGAAGACTGTAGGTGAGACTTTTGCATGTGGACTGAAGCCCATTGGTTGAGTAGCTGTAGCATAGTTTTAGTGTGCTTTAGACATTACTGTTGTATGCTGGCTTTGATGAGCCAGTCGTCTAGGTATGGGAAGACGTGAATTTGTTGTCTTCTGAGATGAGCTGCCACTACTGCTAGACATGTGATAAACACTCTGGGAGCAGTACTTATTCTGAATGGGAGTACTTTGAACTGATAATATTTGCCGGCTATCACAAATCTGAGATATCTGATGAGCTGGATGAACTGGAATGTGAAAATATGCATCTTTTAAGTCTAGGGCGGACATAAAATTGCCTTGCTGTAGAAGTGAAAGGACCTGCTGAAGCGTTACCATATGGAAATGTTCTGACAGTATGTACTGTACACTCTAAGATCTAAAATTGGTCTTAAGGAGCAGTCCTTTTTGGGAGAATAGAAAAAAAAAAGAGTAAACTCCTGAACCTTTGTACTGTAATGGAACTGGTTCTATGGTACCCTTTTCTAAGAGAAATTGCACCTCTTGTTTGAGTTACAGTAAGTGGTCTAGCGTCACTTTGTGAATACGAGGTGGAATGTTTGAAGGATTGGTGGTAAGCTCCAAGCAATAAGCATGTCGGATAAAGTTATGTATTGCCAAATGGGGAGAAACAGTTCAGTCTTCCCCCGACAGGTGTTAAGTGATCGAAGGGTAAGTGTGGGCAAGTCACTGTATGCTAGGGGAAGGAGTGTTGCGTGGTGTGGCGCCTTAACCCCTACCTTTGAAATGGTTTCCTCTATACCCTCCTCTATAGAAACCTCTAAAGTGAGAGGATTGTGTGTTGCCTTTATAAGAGGAAACATTTGGGTCTGAAGATGTAGTTTTAGACCCTGCTCTATAGAAGTATTTGAAGGCGACTGGAGCGCTCCCATGGATTTTGCCACTTTGGTGTCTTTTTTAAATTTTTTCTAAAGACTTATCGACTTCAGGACCAAACAGGTGTTCTTTGTCAAAGGAAGGTGTTTAAAACGGATTGTTGAACCTCAGGTTTAAACCCGGAAATCATAAGCCATGCGTGCTTTCTAAGGAGAATGCTGGTTTTGACCTCTCTAGACGCGGTGTCAGAAGCATCTAGAGCACATCTGATTGAAGATTTAGAAATGAGTTCCCCTCTTGAACTAACTCCTGTGCCTTGGCGTTCATCAGGGAAATATTGGAGCAGTTGCTTCATGTCATCCCAGTGTGCCCTGTCATACCTAGCTAGTAGTCCTTGTGTATTTGTGATGCACCAGTGGTAAAAGGCTTGTGCTGTCACTCGTTTCCAAGCTTAGAATCCTTGCCTGGGGAGGTGCAGCACCAGAGGTTTATGAAGTAGCTCTTTTGCGAGCATTGGACACCATTAGTGAGCCGAGAGGTAACTGTCCATTGATAAATACAGGATCAGATGGAGAAGGTTTATACTTTGTATAGACTCTGGGAGTCAAAATACGTGCTCGCACCGGGTCTTTGAAGAGATCATCTGCAAGCCTCATCATGCCCTTTAGCATAGCGAGTGTATGACTTAACCAGTGTTTGGACCCAAGTGTTTCAAATAAAAAGTCTTCTTCTAATGACTTTGTTTGAATCAGTTCTTGATAAGCCACATTATCATCTGGTAGTGATGGCTTTGCAGGGTAAAGGGCTGGGTCAATATCCAATGGAGGGTCAATGGTGTAATCATTCCATGGGTCAACAGGCAAATTAGTGTCTTCTTCATCAATATCATCCCCTCAGGCTGTGTATGTGGAGAACCCTGAGCTGTTATGTGAAAGGATCTATAACTGGTAAATGTGGAGAAGATGGTGTAGGGGAGTTTGGGGCAGGATAAGCATGTCCTTTTTCCTTCTTCATAGGAATCTTATATGCAGGATCCTCTGAAGAAAGTTTGCATTTGGCTGGTGTTTTAGCAGAAATATGTCCCCATCAGGATGGAACTAAATCGTGTTTTGTTTAGGATCCAATTTTGCTTTAAAAAGGTCTCAAATTGGTTTGGGAGGCTTGGGGAGGTTGTCCTTTGAGTTTGGCGCTGAGACAGATGTGCTTTTGGGAGCAGAGGGTTTCGGCTCCGAACCAGATTTGTCCTTTGAACCGGAGGGTTTCAGCTCAGAACCAAATCTGTCCTTCGAACCAGAAGGTTTTGGATCCGAAGATGATTCCGGCCGACTCGGTCCAGAGCCGGAAGACTGGATTTGTTTCGGTGCCGAGCCAGAAGGCGGGGCATCGGAATCATGGTCTTGGTGCAGACCTTGGCCAGAAGACAGAGGTGGTGCCGCTAGCTTATGCTTTTTGGAAAAGGTTTCAGAGGGCAAGAGGGCTTCGGTACTCACATCACCCTGTCCCAGAGGTACGTCTTCCAACTCCATATCGATCTTGAGTTTAGAATCAGACTCTGGAATGGAGAAGGCCTCTTCTGTCGCCGACGTTTCAACCTCTTCCTGCTCAGATTCTTCACCGAAGATATCCGGAGTGTGTTGAATGCTTTGGTGTTGCATTTCTCATTAATGCGCCCAACTATTGTGTAGAGTTTTCTTGGACCGAAATGATTTACAGGTGTCGCAGTCTTCCTCCTTGTGCTCCGGAGAGAGGCACAAGTTACAAACTTGATGTAGGTCAGTGCATGGGTACTCGGTGCAGCACCAATGACATAACTGGAACGGAGCTGTTCCATAGGCGGAAGGGTGGACTGACGCGGCTAGGCCCTAGGGCCGCACTGATGTTTCCGACTGAAGATAGTGTGTTTCCTGATTGATTTGATATCGAGAGAAGATGGAAACTCGTACAAGAACAATACCTTTGAGGGTAGAGTGGATTGCACACCGAGGAGAACCTGAAGAACGGAATCGAAACGGAGCTCAGCAATAAGTGTTTGAACCAGATCGCAGAAAAACCAAATAAACAAGGTAGTCAATGCCCATGCGCACTATCAGCGAAAAGAAGAGTCACCTTACATCGTGACTGGAAAGACTTCTTCTAAGAAAAACAACATGCAAACATCCGGAAAAAACACTAGATGGCAAGAGTATGCAAAGCATGTGTATCTACAGCACATATGCCTCGAACCGGGGGTTTGCTTTTTACTGGGGACACACTTGGTCGCCCAGGCGGCGAGTAAAGGCTTATGTGCTGATCCATTAGCTGTACTAACTTCTGAACTGAGCAACCAAAGTAGGCACTGCACAGTATCAAACAAATCGTTACATTAAGCCCTACTTGTATCTCAAGCCAAAATGTATGTAACATGTTGCAGTGTGAAGCTTTAGTAAAGCTGCCGCTTTGCTGCCTTTAAAACTCCTGTGCCTTTCCTAGCACATGTGAAAAGTGTTCCATAAGACAGCTTTCTGCCCTCCTGGACAGACGTGCGGATTCCTTTCAGGAAGACCAATGAACAATTGCAGGTCCGGGAGGTATCACCTTCCTCCTGCAGGCAGCCCCCAAATAGCAGGCTTCAAAGGTGCCATTGAAGGACCTGAGGTGTTAAACTGGGCGGGGTAAGTGGGGGGTGAGGGGCAGACTGACATGTGATGCAGAGGGGGAAAATCAGTTGCCAAACCGGTTTACCCAGAGGCATGTAGCCCTGAGGCAGCCACACCCTGGGGGTGGGTTAGTAAGGTCTGAGTACAGAGAGGGGTCTCACCATCTTGGGAGTGGGCAGAATGGTGCATCTTAGGATAGCCAAATGCCACACTCCACAGGAAGTAGTCACCAGGAGGGAGGGAGGGAACCTGGTAGCCCATGGTAACCCTGGTAGCTACCAACCGCATCCTGCCTGGAGTGCACCATCTGAGCAAAAAGAGGGCAGCCCTGGCCCCCACATCTCGATAGAGTTTTAAGGACCAAAGGATATCTGCCCTGCTGCACCGAGGACGAGCAAAGAGAGGCTGCACCAACAAAGACTGCACCTCCTCCACCTGGTATCTAGTGGAGAGGGAGTGTGCCTTCAGTGTCTTGCTCAAGGAAAAATTGTCTACAAAGTCCAGTCAAGCTAAGAAGACTCCAAGAGCCAGCTGAATGGCCTATTTGCAGCACAGGGACACAACAGCTGTAAAAAGCCTAGTGTGGCAAGTTGATAACCCAAAGTCTTCAAGCCACAACCACAGCCATTGTGCAGCACAGAGCAAACCAGACGCATGAATTGCACCAGAGTTTGCGGAGTCCGGGATGCAGTTGGAGAGTTGGTGGGACCCTCAGAAGTGTTAGAGACCCATGAAGGAAAGGCCTGTGACCACAAAAACCGGAGAATGGTAGTCCAGTGGCAACTGGACTTTGTGGGACATCGACCCAGCAATCAGAACCCCCGCACCATCTTCTTGGACCGAGGAATCCCAGCAGGAGGACCATCATCAATCGCATCCAGAGCTTCTTCTGCACCTTTCATCCCTTGCATGATTATCACCCCATAGGAAACCACTTCAAAGCGGATAAAGTGCCTGGAACTGCTTAAGGACTGCTTCTTGGAGTGGAGAAGTGTGGCTCACTGGTTAGAGGAGGCAGACCTGGAAGCAGAGGTCAGCCTGGGACCAGGGTTCAATTCCCGGCTCGGCGGGGACTTGAGTCCTAAAATGTCAATGGACTCGACAATTCTCGCTCCGGTGCCTACTCGATTCACGGGTTCACACTCTGCGACTCTGGGCAATAGCTTGCTTAATCTCCACAACGGCCCCTCGCAGCGGGATGCCTGGCTTTCACCTTGCGGATACCCTGCCGGGTTATCTCACAGGGGAATACCAGGACGGGTTCCCTAAGCAAGCGCTTAGAAACCGCTCGGTGATTTGCGCTATATAAATTCCTGTACATTTACATTTACATTCTTCTGTGAAGATACCTGTTCTTGAGGACCTGGCTGGTCCCCCCGATTGACTCCCTGCTGGAGTTGGTCTCCCTAAGTACTGCTAGTAGGTGGACTTCTAAATGACCGTACCGACACTTACCTAAGTTTTCTTTCAAACAAAGTTTTTAAGTGTCCAATTAGTGGACTTTGCCATAGCTAGTTCACGGTTCAGTGAAATTGCTTTAGTTTATTATTGCTTGTAAAATCTATATCCTTTTCATTCTAGTGTCTAAAATCTTACATAAAGACAGTCTATTTTTATAAATTGGTGTCTGATTTGAGTGTAGTGTCGGTTTCTACTTCAATTGTTTCTAGTGCTATTTAAATGCTAAACACTTTTTCCTCGATCTAAGCCTTGCTACTCAGTGCCACAGTTACCCAGGTTTGAGCTCAGGGTTTGACAGACAAAACCCAAGGGTCTGAAATGGATTGGCAAGTGTATTACACAGTGAAGTTGCACAACCACATCATATAATACTCCCCATTTACTCACGTCAGTGAACTGATTCACTTGCGTGCCGTGGAGACTGTAATTGAATCAGTAGCCACCGATTCCGGATGTAGGCAGGGTCCTACGTGGAGTGTCTGCAATTGTACTACGTGTGGTTAAAGCTTCCATCGTTGCTGGTTCCTTGAAGGCTTTCCTTCCCGGGACCAGCACACTTTAGCATTGGGAGAATTTGGCTCCTTGTGATAGCAATACAGTTTTAACCCAGAAGCAAGACTCCCCTTTTTCCTCTGGCACCCGTTACACCACTGCGCTGAACACAGATATGTTATATAGTGGCTAGGGCCACAAGAGGTATGTGTCCACACAGTACTCTAGTGTGTCGAATTGGATTTCCTGCCAGTCCTTAGGTGTCAGCCTTGAACCTCTCCTCCTGGTAGGAGAGGTCATCGAACTCTTCGAATTTGAAGACCTACAGCCGCTGGCTCTGGTGTCGGTGGGAGTTCTAACTCAGATTCTTCAGCTTTGACCAGTGCTACCTTTGAAGGTTGTCAAATTCCTCATTTCTTTTGATTAAAGCATCCCTATTGGTTCCAAGGTGCCACTTTTTCTTTCAACGTTGAACGCTTTCTTATCGGGGTCTCGCGGATACAAACCACGCAACAGAGCTTCCTGGGTGAACATCTGCCATCGAGGAGACACACACAATAATGAGAAGGAAACAAAGACAATTCCGGACCCAACCACTAGACTAGATGACGGAATAATACACAACAGTCTTTAACCTGCATAACTAACAGTTTTTGTAACCATTATCACATATGTTTTAGAGAGACAGCCAAACCTATGATGACTGCACAGCGATCTGTCTGCCGGTGAGGTGTGCATGCAAATACCTCAGAATACAATAAATCTTTGGATGGAATGCAGTAATTGTATTTTTTATTTTCTTAAAATATTGCTGCAGGCCTTGCTAGTGTATGGGTTCTTTTGGCTGGAAAATCCATAGCATCTGACACCCAGACGTGTGTGCTTCAAAATCTTAATTTATGGGCATTATTTCTCATGATTCTCAAAAAGGGCACTTCTGCTTCTCTCATTTTGCTGATGCTTTTTAAGAAGTCTTCCTATAATGATGGGAAGAAGTATTGGAAAGACCAGCATAGTTTATGTAGTCTGCATTCCAGCATTTCTCACTAAGGAAGTTTATGAATGACATATGCACAGCATGTGAATCCAGAACAAAATCTAACTGCAAGACATAACTCAGCATGTTAAGAAGCAAAGAATGTCTTTAACCTGCAAATTACTACAGCATATATTTTGGACCTTAGCATATACACTGTGGCAAGTCTTTGGGCACTAAGCAATGTCTAAGGGCACTGAACAATGAAAAATCCATGCAATACAGCACCCTCACAAAAACGGTCTGTCTGACCTCTAGCCTTTTAGCATATACTCACAGGTGTACAGACTACAATCTCTGCACCTTCTTGCAGGGCTTTTGCCTGTTCCCACATGCTTCCACCACCATAGACCGCCACTGATCGCAGGTTGTAAGCTTTTCCAAACCTCTTACATTCAGAATGAATCTGAAAATAAAGTTCAATACAATTACTCACTATTATTTTTAATTAACTGTTTGATTTTATCATCATACCGTCAAAGCTTTAAACCCTCGTAAATTTCTCAAAAAGTGCTCAGAATGGCAGAATTGATACTAACTCAGAATAGTACTTGCCTCAGAAACTTTGACTTCCAGCGGACACTGAGAAAATTCAATGTGCCTAACATTCAACATCACCATAAACTAAACATGTTTGTATGAGAGGGGCAGGATTTATAATTTGTCTACCAAACATACATACCTCTCCAGCAGGCCAGGTATACTATAAAAAATAAATGTTGCATCTTTTACCTGTTGGCACAGCTCTCTTGTGGGACACACAATCACAGCAATCGGCCCATCCCCAACTTGCAGTTCCTTCTGATCCATGATGTGAACCAATATAGGCCAGATAAATGCTGCCGTTTTTCCACTGCCGGTCTTCGCAATACCAATTATGTCCCTGCCACTCAGTGCAACTGGGACTCCCTTTACATTAAATCAAAAACAGGACATATCAGCTTAGTTCAAAATCATTATGAACATTTAAAGTGTGTGTAAAGTTAATATAATGTCATTGTTATAGGATAGTGATTTATTTGCGGTGGACAAGTGTCCAGCTCAAAGGATAAGGGCACCATCTACTAGATGTCAAACTAATTAATTAAAACAGCCCTGTGCTCAATCCCAAGAAATAGGACATCAAGCAGTCAAGCTTAAATCAAAGGCAATGTGTAAAGTATTTAAGCAGAGAAGAAATGCAGAAAAGGTCAACCAAAACACAATAAAATTCCACAACCAATTTTAAAATAAAGAGAAAACTATTAAGGTACACTAGGACCAAAACAACAAACACCCAATAATGGGACTCCCAGATATGAATTTTAAAATATTTAAGTAAAAACTTTCACAAAAAAAAGCATAAAGCACCAAGCGATTTGAGGACAACCGTGATGCAGCCCTGGCCGGATACAAGTGGATTAGTCCAGTGGAAACTAAGTCAGAACCATTGAAAATGATTCTATCTCCTAATGCAGAAAGTGTCATTTTTTTCACAAGCGAAGAGAAAAAAAACCCCGCTTAAACAGCCCGCTTCTAAAACGGTAGTTGCCACAGCCATGGAAACATGGAAACAAAGGCTAAATACTTAAAGCAGGGTGCTCCTGCTTGATCCTTCAAGATTTGAAAGGGACTGTCATTTTTTCGGAGGTGCTGGGAGCCTTTACCAATACGAACCAGAAATTTAACCAGACACAGAGTGTAGGAAGCGGGCTCTGTATATGGTATACCAATAAGTGGTTATACCGTGCTAAATCCAGAGAATCCCCCAGAAGGATACAGGGCTCAATGCAAACTCAAATTGCGATTTGTGGTAGTGTGGGCAAGCAGCCTTAGGCCGACCACAGAGGAGCGTAAAAGATTCGTTATTCACACAATGACCAATAAATGACATGATTCTAAAAGGAAATCCACACCAATTTTATTTTAAAAAATAAGCTTTTTTTTAATTTAATTTTAAGACCAAGATCTTCGCAAAAAAGTAAGTATGTTTTTCAGGAAAAATACTTTTGTCTTTTAAAAGTCGACACAGTTCAATGTCATTCTATGGAGGAAAACAACAATGTGGTTTGATGGATAAGTACCCAACTTACAGTATCAGTCTTCAGGGTTTAAGATCAGGGGGATCAGAGGGAGAGGTGCAGGTAAGAACAAAGTCTGCACCACAAGCGGCTTGGTGCAGAGTGCAAATACAGCATGGGGCGCCTGTAGGAAGCTGACTCTGTATATACTATTCCAAAATGAGGTATAGTGTACACAGAGTCAAATGGAACCAAAAAGTAGGCAGAGATAAAAGTAGATAGCACCTTACTCCCTATTTGTGGTAGTGTGGGCGAGCAGTAAGGCTTTATCAGAGGGTAGTGTTAAGCACGAAGAGCGTGAGGTGAGAGGAGCCTCGCGAACAGAAGTGTCTAAAGTTGCTGTCTCATTGTTTATCCTCTGATGCCTGTAACTTCTGTTACTTTTTGTTTTTAATCGCCTTGGAGCTTTTTATCGCTCTTGTATCCTCTGTATTTTTAGTTGCTTGTTTGCACTTTTTAGGCAGATATTTGCACATTTGTACAATAACTTTGCATGTATCATTTGTACTCACCTCTGTGTTTTCATTGATTGTGCTGATGTTTGCCTCAGCTCCCCCGGTCCAACGCAGCGCTTGCCGTTTGTTCGGCGGGAAGCGGACACACCCCCTTACCTGGCCTGCCTGACTTCCGGCGGGGAAGATGGAAGCGCTAGTTTTCCCATGCCAGCCAGCTACTTAACTCAATGCTGAACCGGGCGCACCACCGGTGTGCCAAAGGGAAGCCCGTCTGCGGCAAAAAGGGGCCGCTCCTTATGCCCATTTTTTCCGCTACTCGGCTACTGAGTTAAAATTATATCAGGGACATCCCTGTATTAATGATATAACCTGCAATATTTTACAAGAAAACCGCATCTTAGTTCAAAGACACATCTTCCCTGAAATTGACACAAATCCACCTCTTACCCGCTCCATATCTCCACCGGTCTGTGTTTACCCCAAAATCCAAGTGTTAGATGGTTTTAAAGTTTGTTATCTTAACACCCGTTCTATGATAAGTCACCAACTAGAAATTTTTCAGCTCCTGGACTCCGAAAAGCCTGACATTTTCCTCCTCACCGAAATGTGGCTCACGGAGGAATCTGCTCCCGATATACTAGCAGCCCTACAAGATCATTTTTACATCTTACAGGCCAATAGTTCCTCAGGGAAAGCTGGTGACGGGGTTACAGCTATTATCCGATTGAGTCTTCAGTTCACTTCTCTAAAGGTCACTGGCCCACCCTCAGTTGACCGCTTAATCCTGAAGTTCGAATCCCCTTCCTCATCTTTTATTTGCGGCCTGTTCTATACTATGTTTCCCCAGGCGTCAGGGGAAATAATATCCCACCTCGTAATCGACCATTCTAGAATGTTGATAATTGAGGATTTTAACTATTGGCCCGATGATGTTAGGGAAAGCTCTAGTTCGGTGGAACTGACAGACCTCTCAACAGGGATGAACTGTGTAGGAAAGTGGGTTTTTGTTGCAGTAACCCCCCCGCCACACTTTTTGCCTGATTACTGATGCACTTTTCCTTGGAGTGCCCTGGGTTCCTGCCAATCAGGTTCCCAAGGCCAGTGTTCTTCCCCAAAAAAATAACCCAATTGGTATCTCTGGCCAAAGGTCAGCCCCTGGTAAATGGTACAGCAGGTACCCAGGGCACTGTGACCAGGGAAGACCTCTAAGGGCTCCAGCACTTACTGTGCCACCCTTAGAGGCCCTGTACCTTGACACTCACACACTGCGTGTCTTCATGCAAAGCTAAGTGAAGAGTCGACATGGCACACATCCCTGTGTGCCATGCCCACAAAACACTACCCTGGCAAACATCAGCCCCCCCAAGCTGGGTGCCCTGTGCCAGTGGTGAGGGTACGGGTGCATGAGCCCTGTACCCCTACAGTACCCAGGGCCATTCCTGGGCACTGTAAGTGCAGTGCTGCCATTAAGAGTATATAGACCTGGGAGTTTGTTATTACGAACTCCACAGCACCATAATGGCTGCACTGAGAACTGGGAAGTTTGGTATCAAACTTCTCAGCACATTAAACCCACACTGATGCCAGTGAGGGATTTAATGTAAATTGCACAACAGAGGGCATCTTAGAGATGCCCCCTGAAACTCGACCAACTCCTAGTGACCTGACTGAGTGGCTGCCTAGGCTGCCACGACAAGACATGTTTCTGGACCCCTGGGTTGAGAGCTTGCTGCTCTCGGAGGCCTGAAACAATGCACATCCTGTGCAAAGGTTCCAAGCCCCCTCCCCCAGGATGGGCAGGGTTCACGAAGGGGTAGCTTCAAAGGCATGCCGCCTTTTCGAGCCTCTCCTGACCATTTGCTGCTTTCAGCAACTGGCCCCCACTGGTTCTACCCCCCAGTTTGGGCAGGAGAACTGGCTGGAAAAACAAGTGAGGAAGAGAGGTGTGTCCACCTCTGCCAACTCCACCTCTAAGGTGGGGGAGGCAAGGTGAAGCACAACCTCGAGTCCCCACCATCTTGAGGATGGGGGGACTCAGCCAAACAGGGCCAGGCTCCTGCCAGATCCTGATTCCGAAACAACAAAGAAGATCAAGAAAAAAGAAGACATGCCGTGCAGCTGCTAACAAGGAGGACGACACCAACCGACTTGGCCCCCAGCCCTACCGGCCTGTCGACCCTCAAACCTGCTCCTGCTAAATCCCGGCGTCTCCTGTGGTCAGCAACCTCGAAAACCCTTGAGGACCTGACTGTCTTGCTCAACTAAAGACTGGGATTCCCACGAGCAGTGGTTCTGCTCAAACATCTCCAATCCTGGTGCCAGCCAGGAACCGAGAATCCAGCACACACTGCACCCGCAGAGCCCGGCCCGTGCCGAGTGATAAAAGACCACGAGGACGTCCCCCCGGCGACTGACCATGAATCCAGCACCCAAGGATTTTCGTCGACGCTCCCGACGACGCCTGCAGGCTCAACTCCAGGGACCCCCCCCCAACCGCGACCAGCAGAGGGTAAGATTTCCCGACGTCTAAAGACACCCCTGCACCCGGCGCCCCACGGCCCCCTGTGCGCAACTCCTGGGTGTCTACCCAACCTACAGCTTAACAACTTACCCTTCGAAGTGGTGGTCGCACCTGAAGAGTCGCCGTCCCCGAGCTTGAAACCTTTATTCGTCACACAGCTTTCCCATTGAAATCCATTGGGTGCCCGACGACCCAAAAGCACCCTGCACCCAGCCGCCCCAGTGCCACTGGATGTGCACCAATTGTCCTGTTCGACTTCTCCACTTGCCCTGAGCAAGTGACTAGGAGCTTGGCTCCCACAGCTCCGTGGCTTGCCTACCCGCCATAGGCTAACATTGGGCCTACTCTCTCTGCACCCGGCTGCTGCTGAGGGTGTAACTATAGTACCGACCTGAACCTGGGAGACCCCCCGAGCCTTACCCCAGAACCTTAACTCTGCCAGTCGAGTACTTACTTGAAAGCCGATAACTTACATTTTCTCCATAGGGTAACTGACTGGTTTTCACTTGGAAATTCTTCTAAATCTCGAGTTTTGAAACGTAAAAATATTCACTAAAAATCATCCGATCAACGAAAACGAAATTACTCACCAGTTACCAGGAGAGATCCCAGTGCTGGATCTTAGTACCCATCACTGATCAGACAAGCATTTGCAATGGAATAGGACTCGCGTCAGGTAGAGTTAGAGCTTTTGAAGTTGCAAATAATAATGCAACACCAATAGCTGTAATTTTTAGTAATGAGAGACCTAACTATGCCACTATGGCACAAAATGCACACACAGATGACAGAACAATGGGAGTTCGTAGTTGGTAAACAAAAGATATGCGATTACAAACTAGGCCATAGAGACATCGCATAAAAAAAAATGCGAGGCCCGTTGCATTGCAAATGCTTGTTTCCCTCTGGTGTCTAGAGGGATTTCTGTCCCCTTTGGGGGAGAGGGCAGAAAGACAGTTCCATTTTTCCTTGGGGGAGAAGGGGCACTTGATCATGCATGGGGTGGCAGCCCATCCACCATGAAAGCCAATGATTCTTAAGCAGGGGGCTGACACAAAGCCCACTCTAAATCTATACTGGATACAACAGGTCTGTCTGCCAACAGACAACTAAATCAGTCAGTAAGAGAGACCTAAAATATATATCTTTTAAAACGGTAAGTGGGAATCTTTTCAAGTCACAACTGTGCAAGCCCTTACATCTTTTATAGTTAAATAGGTTACACAGATAATCACAAACCAACCAACTTTACTCAACTGTGCCAAATTATAACGAGCAGCATCTAGGCACATCACGCTAAATGTTTTGTTTAATAGGGAAGTAATTGGGTAAAAGAGAATAGCTAGGTCTATGCACTGTTTGCCAGGACTTTGTGGAAAAGTAAATTTTGCCATGTTCTGTGTCCCTACGTGTCCTCCATCTTATGTTATGTGTGCATGATTAATATGCATATGTATTCCCCATGTTCGATTAAAGACGCAATTACAGTTGCGTCCATCTCTAGTATGCCAGTTTCCAGTTCTCGTGAAATCTACGAATATCAGGCCTATGTAAAGCTACGTTGCCACGTTTCTCAGTGTGCACGTTATTTCATTGTAAAGTCCCCGTTTCTAGGCCTCAAATGGGCCCGGACACCAGATTCAGCTTCTGTCTCCTGAACCCTCGCTGAGGAGCGATACAGCCCCCACCTGTATCCTCGACCCTTCACTTACTTCCTGCCTCACAGTGCCCGGCTCAGCCTGGCTCTGCCTCTGAGTCTGCCAAGAGTATGTTATGATTCTAGTTATCAGTCCAGCCCTCCTTCTCTGCATTCCTAAGCTACTGAATCGCATCAATAGTTTCCGTCATTGTCTAGCCTTTACGTCTCCATGTAAGAGAAATACTGTATTAATGGTCATTTAATATTCTTCATCACGCACTACATGTAGAATAATGCATGCTCCAGTCTTAGAGTCTGTTAGCCTTTACCCCGATAACTTTTAGTTTATATCAACATGTTCTCTAAACATCAGATACTAGATAGTGTTTAGGTACATGTCGCCCTGACTCTCCAGACTTCAGTCTCTGCTCCTAGCACAGAGTTCATAGCCCCCAGCTTCTCCTAGTAACACGTCATTGTCAGTTTGCGCGCACCATTAGGTTAGAGGTCCCGGCTCCTTAGGTAGCCCCTCCATGTTTCCGCCCCATTTATGACATATTCTGTTACGTTTACATCACATGTCTATGTATACGCCTCTTGTTACACCTACTTTCACCCTTATCTTTCGCGACTGCTATTGACCACACCCACTGCTCCGCCTACTGTAATTCATTGTAATGCAACTGTGTGAGAAGTTGGCCTGATGTGCAGTGCTCACTATTCTAGTGATCACTATATATCAGTCCAAACAACCCTTATTGATGATTGGTTGTAAGTCAACCTTATAGACCAGCTATCCTAGTAGCATGGATACGAGCAGTCTAAGGCTAAGACTCTAGAGGGCGTGTTAAGCCAGCTGTTTTACCATCACATTACCCCTTGAACACCCAGTGAAAGGACACCACACAAGTGTTATGAAAATAAACAGTGTATTTATTAGAATCACAACAACCCTGTACTCTTTATGAGGACAGGGTGCTAAGCACACAACAAAACTCTTACGAAAATACTTTTAAGTTAGCACGTTACACAAATGCCCGAGGGGCACGAAAAACCATATACTTTCAAAGTGGAATGCGAATTACTAGCAGGTAAGTAACAGTTCTAATAGGCTTTGGAATCGCTAGGACTGGACTAGGGAATCGTTAGATTACTACTAGGAGGCCCAGGGGACTCGGGTGCAGAGTGTGCACTCTCACGCGGGATGCGGGACAAAGTCTATGGAAGCTAGAATTCACAAAGTTAGTGTTCACGGGCGAACCCGACCTGGTAGGAAGAAAACGACAGTGGATCCTGACCCTAGGATAGTGAGGCTATGCTGGGACACCGAAGTGCCGAAGTTACCTAGCCCAGGGGCTGCAGCTGCATAGGTCTGAAAAGACGTCGGGGATCTCGTTGCCGGACCAGGAGCCTGGAAGAAGGAAGTTGCTGGCAGGCGACCAGTGAAGGAAAGTTCGATGGATCCAAGCCTGGATCAAGGAAGAAGAAAACCTGTAAGCAGAGGGGACCAAGTTCTTGAATCACTAGCCAGTGATTAAGTGGGCACCAGGATGGCACCGGGCGAAGTCACCGCAGTCAGGTGAGTGGGCGCTGCTGGGCTCTGCAGTCTCTCGGACCAGGAGGCGTTGTCGGCGACCAGGATGGAGGTGCGAGCTGTCCCACGAAGGATGAAGTCGTTGGCGTCGAAGTTACCCAGGATTGGGCAACAAGCCTTGGCTAATTCAAGCCCACGCGGTGGACTCAAAATGGCGTCTTGAGTGGACCAGGAGGGTCCAGGGTGCTCCTCTTCTGGGAGGGAGCAAGGGCCAGTCTGGAGCAACCAGACCAGCAGCAGAAATGTCGTCGGGCGTCGTCAGGAAGGCCACAAGCCAACGGGCTAGTAGCCAAACAACGCGGTGAGCAGCGGAAAGCAGAAGGGCCCCACGCAGATCGTGGAGATGCTGGGGGGCTGCACTTCGGAGCTGGAGCTGCTCAGAGTCGGGGCTTCTCGGACCCCAAAGCACTCACCAGTAGATTACTCGGCGGGCTTGCTGGAAAGAAGTCGTGCAGTCTTGCAGATGGCCGGTCCCTTGAGGTCTCGTCGCACCCACGGTTCTCAGCTGGGCTGTAGAGGTGGGTAGAGGTCAGAGGTGCCAGGGAAGCCGGTTCTCGTCGAGCTGGGCAGTCGGATTCCGGAGGAAGGACTTACAGCAGACCGCAGTGTTCTTAGATGGTGCCTGCGGATGCAGGGTGACTACTCCTTAGTCACAAGGGAGAAATCTTAGGAAGAAGTCTTGAGTTCCTTTCGCAGAAAGTAGTTTCAGGATTCAAAGATGATCTGATTTGGAAGGGGGCCAGTCTCTACCTTTATCCTGTAAAAAGGGGCTGGCACGCGACTAGGTCCTGCCCTATGGGTGGGACCAGGAGGGGGGTGGTTACACCCACTTCCTTGGCGGGCTTTTCCCCAGCACAGGGTCTGGAGTGACCCTGGAACTGGTTCCAGCCAGCCTATGCACAGTGAGCACCGGGGTGCCACGTGCAGTCACCTTCCTCTAAAGCCCTGCCTACCTACAATACACAAAACCCTGTCTGGGACGGTGCTGGCACCGCCCCTGGCAGGAAACCCTTTGTCCTTATCTCCTGCTCTGGGAGGACTCCCAGCAGCAGGAGGGCAGACTTGTGTCTCGGTGGCAGCATCCATTTTGTGGATGCTAAGGCTCTGTCTGACTTTTAACCGGGTTATAGGTTACAGGCATGTCGTGTCCCTCTAGAAGGGTGGAATGCTAACCCCGTCGCCAGAATTGGCGAGGGGTTAGTATTCCAATTCGTATGACACCTTACTCGACATGTTTTGATAAAGCTATACCAGAGTTGGCACATAACCGCGAGGATTATAATGCACTTAAGAGTATATGGTATGCGATATCATGGAAACGGCTAAGGGATGGATCCCGAAAGCCGCAGACAGGCTCAGCTCATGCCAGAGCACCATCTCACACGATTCCAAGCACTCTGCCTTCAGGATTGTTAAGGCCTGCCATAGGAGTGACTGATAGGAGATCTGTGTGTCCATTTTAGGGTTAGATATAGGTATACTATATCTAAAGCAAAGGGTGAGTACACCACCTTGCCCCAGCTGTCGTGCAGCCAGTTGTGTCAGTTTTAGTTAGTCAATCCAGGGGTGGCATAATACATGCTTCAGCCCCTGGGAGACTTCTGGGTGCACCTCAGCCCTGGGTACAGGGACTTGGAGAGGGCCCAGTGCCAATTCAGTACCTAAGTACAATTTGGATAGAGAGAACAGCTAGGCTGTGGGTCTGATTAGCAGGCCCACAGCCAGGGAAAGTCGTAAACCAGTGCAGCAAAAAGCAAAAATCTGGGTGATCATAGGATTGCAGACCCTACTCTCCTACATGACCCCCCCCCAAACTTTGGGACAATAAACTAACCTTGACCAGGTGAGTCTTCTTGCTCTAAGTGGAAATACCTGGAGAGCCCATCAGCATTGCTGTGATCAGTCCCAGGTCTATGCTCCACTGTAAAATCCATCCCCTGTAGGGAAATGGACCACCTAAGCAGTTTGGGGTTTTCACCCTTCATCTGATTTAGCCACAAGAGGGGCTTATGGTCTGTCTGAATGGTGAAGTGAGTGCCAAACAAGTAGGCCCTCAGCTTCTTCAGGGCCCAGACCACAGCAAAGGCCTCCCTCTCAATAGCTGACCAATTTTTCTCTCTGGGTGTCAGCCTCCTACTAATGAAAGCAATAGGCTGATCATTACCATCAAAATTCAGTTGAGACAGAACAGCTCCCACACCCAACTCAGAAGCATCTGTTTGGACAATGAATGGCTTGGAGTAATCTGGACTCTTGAGGATAGGTGCTGTGCACATGGCCTGCTTTAGGTCATTGAATGCTTTCTGACAGCTTGCTGTCCACTGAACTTTCTTTGGCATCTTCTTGCTTGTCAGGTCATTAAGGGGGGTCACTATGGACCCATAATTTCTGACAAACTTCCTATAGTACCCAGTCAGGCCCAAGAAAGCTCGAACCTGAGTCTGGGTGATTGGAGGAGTCCAGTCCTTGATGGCCTGTATCTTACTCTCCAGTGGCTGAACCTGGCCTCCACCTACAAGGTGGCCCAGGTATACAACCTGTGACTGCCCTATCTGGCACTTTGTGGCCTTGATAGTGAGGCCTGCCTTTTGCAGGGCCTCTAACACTTTCCTCAGGTGGACCAGGTGATCCTCCCAGGTGGAGCTAAAGACAGCAATATCGTCAAGATAAGCTGCACAGAAGTCATCCAGCCCAGTGAGGACTTGATTCACCAACCTTTGGAAGGTGGCAGGTGCATTTTTCAGTCCAAAGGGCATTACCACAAATTGATAATGCCCTCCAGGGGTAGAAAATGCTGTCTTAGGTTTGGCTTCCTCAGCTAACCTGATTTGCCAATACCCAGCTGTCAAATCAAATGTGCTTAAGAAGTTGGCAGAAGCCAATCTATCTATAAGCTCATCTGCTCTTGGTATTGGGTGGGCATCAGTCTTAGTGACTGCATTGAGGCCTCTGTAGTCTACGCAAAACCTCATCTCTCTCTTACCACCCTGGGTGTGAGGCTTTGGCACTAGAACTACTGGGCTAGCCCAAGTGCTATCTGAGGGCTCAATGACTCCCAGTTCCAACATTTTCTGCACTTCAGTTTTTATGCAGTCTCTAACATGATCAGGCTGTCTGTAGATTTTACTCTTGACAGGCAGACTGTCTCCAGTGTCAACATCATGGGTACACCAATCAGTTTGGCTGGGTGTCAGAGAGAACATATGTCGAAAGGATTGCAGAACTTGCCTGCAATCCTGTTGCTGATGTTCAGTGAGGCTGCCACAAAAGACAACACCATCAACTGATCCATCATCAGGATTCTGAGTGAGCAGGTCTGGGAGAGGGTCACTCTCTTCCTCCTGTCCCTCATCTGTGGCCATGAGCAAGCTCATGTCCTTCCTGTCAACATATGCTTTGAGCCTGTTAACATGGAGCACTCTGAGAGGGCTCCTGGGAGTTCCAAGGTCCACCAAGTAGGTAACCTCTCCCTTTTGCTCAATGATGGTGTGGGGCCCAGACCATTTGTCTTTTAGAGCTGCTGGGGCCACTGGCTCCAGCACCCACACCTTCTGTCCTGGCTGGTACACAGTCAGTACAGCCTTTTGGTCATGCCAAGCTTTTTGAAGTTCCTGGCTGGCCTCAAGGTTTTTAGATGCCTTCTCCATATACTCAGCCATCCTGGAGCGGAGACCAAGTACATAGTCCACTATGTTGGTTGCAGGCTTTTTGAGAGGTCTCTCCCATCCTTCCTTCACCAAACACAGGGGTCCTCTTACAGGATGCCCATACAGAAGCTCAAAAGGGCTGTAGCCAACCCCCTTCTGTGGGACCTCTCTGTAAGCAAACAAGAGGCAGGGGATCAGGACATCCCATCTTCTCCTAAGAGGTTCAGGTAGTCCATGAATCATCCCTTTCAGGGTCCTGTTGAATCTCTCAACAAGCCCATTGCATTGTGGATGATAGGGTGTGGTGAACTTGTAGTTCACACCACACTCTTTCCACATGGCAGTCAGATATCCTGACATGAAGTTTGTACCTCTGTCAGAAACGACCTCCTTAGGGAAACCCACTCTGGAGAACACTCCAACTAGGGCTCTTGCCACTACAGGGGCTGTAGTGGTCCTAAGGGGAATAGCCTCAGGATACCTGGTGGCATGGTCCACCACCACCAGTATAAACTTGTGTCCTGATGCTGTCTGGGGTTCCATTGGACCAACAATGTCAATCCCCACTCTTTCAAAGGGAACCCCCACCACAGGTAGTGGTATAAGGGGGGCCTTTGTTGTGCCACCTGACTTACCACTGGCTTGGCAAGTGACACATGAGCGACAAAACTCCTTGGTATTCTCATTCATATGGGGCCAGTGAAAGTGTGAGACAAGCCTGTCCCAAGTCTTTGTCTGACCTAAATGACCTGCAAGGGGAATCTCATGGGCCAAGGTGAGAAGGAAACCTCTCAGAGACAAGGGGATGACCAGCCTCCTGGTTGCACCAGGCTTGGGGTCTCTTGACTCAGAGTACAGGAGTCCATCTTCCCAGTATACCCTGTGGGCACCTGTGGCATTCCCTGCAGCCTCAGCAGCAGCCTGCTGTCTGAGGGGTTCAAGGGAAGGGCAGCTCAACTGTTCCTTCCCCAGGTCTGCTCTGGAGGGTCCCCCTGAGCCCAGAAACTCAACTTGATCAAGTTCAAGCTCTTTAGGCTCAGTTTCCCTCAGCTCTGCTAGATCAGCCTCCTCAGAGACTTGATCCTCAACCTGGGGCAAGGGGGAAGGCAAAGCCTTACCCTTACTGCTCTTCTTCTTGGGAGGTGTCTGGTCCATAATTTCAGGATCCAGCACCTGTTCAGTGGGGCATCTTCTGGCCTGTGACCTAGTCACAGCAAGCACATGTGCTGGCAAGCCTAACATCTCCATGTGAGTCCTCTGCTCCACTTCTGACCATTGTGATGACTCCAAATCATTGCCCAACAAACAATCAACTGGGAGGTCTGAACTGACTACAACTTTCTTTTGTCCCTTCACTCCACCCCAGGAGAAAGCTACAATTGCCACACTATGACTAGTAGTGACATTGCTGGCATTGGTCACCAGGAAATCAGTACCTGGCATGATCTGTCCAGGGTCCACAAAGTTAGGTGTCACCATGGTGACACTGGCACAAGTGTCCCTATAGGCCTGAGCCATTTTGCCATTAATCAAAGGTGTCTGCCTGTATTTGCCCAAAGTATTGGGACTTATTTCAGGGGACATATCCACATCCCCTGTACAGACAAGGACAGCCTGAGTGAGTGTGCCAACTAAGTTGTCAGACCCCTCAGTACCCAAGGTTAACCCAACTAATGCCTTGGGAGTGACACTACCACTACTGACTGTACTAGGGGGTGCAGTTGCTTTAGGAGCTGTAGTGGTAGGAGTTTGTCCTCCTCCTCTTTTGGTGCACTCACTAAACCAGTGAGATTTACTTTTGCAGTACTGGCACCACCTTTTGGACTGGCCTTCTTGAGCCTTCTTCTTCTGGGAAGCCTGACCCCCACCCTCTTTGGTTTGTTGGGGACCTGGTGAAGACTTCTGGTCATTTTGCTCATTCTTGACATTACCCTTCTGGTCTGCTTTCTTCTGACCACCCTGGTTCTGGTTCTGGTTCTGCTTGATCCTTGTCCTGACCCATTTGTCTGCCTTCTTTCCCAATTCTTGGGGAGAGGTCAGATCTGAATCAACAAGGTGCTGGTGCAGCAACTGGTTCTGACAATTGTTCAAAATTTGTTCTCTCATCATTAGATTATACAATCCTGTGTAATCTGTAACCTTGCTACCCAGCAACCAGCCCTCCAAAGCCTTAGTGGCACAATCCACAAAATCAGACCAGTCCTGAGACTGAGTTTTCTGGGTGTCTCTGAACAGCAACCTGTACTGCTCAGTGGTTAAACCAAACCCATCAACCAGTGTATTCTTCAGGACCTGGTAATTGTTAGCATCCTCCACTCTTGTAGTGAGGAGCTTATCTCTACCTTTACCATCAAAGGAGAGCCACAGTATAGCTGCCCACTGACTCTGGGGAATGTTCTGCACAGTGCAGGCCCTCTCCAGAGCAGCCATCCATTTCTGGATGTCATCCCCTTGCTTAAAGGGGGGCACTATTTTAGTCAGGTGTTTAGTATCTAAACCCTTCTCTCTATCTCTTGGGAGATTGCTGCCACCAGTGGGAGCTAGCCCACTCATCTGCTGCTCTCTTGCCAGGGCAAGCTTCTCTTTGGCCAGGGCAATTTCTTCCCTTTCAATCCTCAGTTCAGCTTGTCTCATCCTAGCTTCATGCTCCTTTCTCTGAGGGGAAGTAAACCTCCTCTGTGGAGGATTCCTTCTCCCCTGAGAAGAGGCATTAGAGTGCAGAGATCTATTGGAGTCCCTAGAAAGAGATCTATCTCTCCTAACTCCAAGGTTAGGCCCACTTCGGGTTAGTACTGGGGGGCCCCCAGATCCTAGCCCAAGTAAGTCTAAGTTGGTCCTAGTTAGCCTTCTGACTACCTCAAGACCCTTGTCTACCTCATCCCCAGAGAGTACCTCCTCATCCTCCTCCTCAACTGCTGAATCAGTGTTGGGGAGGTCTGGATCCCCAGAGGTTCCCTCTAAGGCTGGCATGCTCTCATGTAACTGAGAGAGCTTTCTGGCATCATATGTCTCTAAGAGACCTATCAGAAAGGGAAGGGTGGGGTTAGACCCCTGCTTCAGTTTCCTGGAGACACAGAGTTGCCTCATCTCCTGAAAATTGAGAGCTGCATATCTTGAAGTGACCTGTGGAGGGTCAACACTGACCAGGGGAGTCTCAGTAGAGTCCCCCTGAGTCGACATGCTTTTCTAGTGAGGTGTAAGTGGTGCACTTACCTACACTATATGTTTGCCTACTGATCCCTTGCTAGAGTTGTAGTTTAGGGTGTGCTAGGCCCTAGGAGCTACAACAGCTGGTTCAGTAGAACTCAGAGTATTCTAAGCTAAGTTATATGTACCTTTAGTACTTATGTGATCTTTCACAAGATATTCTTAGGGCATGTGTGGTAAAACAACAGCAAGCTCAAATCCCAACCGCTGCTCACCAATGTGAGAAGTTGGCCTGATGTGCAGTGCTCACTATTCTAGTGATCACTATATATCAGTCCAAACAACCCTTATTGATGATTGGTTGTAAGTCAACCTTATAGACCAGCTATCCTAGTAGCATGGATACGAGCAGTCTAAGGCTAAGACTCTAGAGGGCGTGTTAAGCCAGCTGTTTTACCATCACATTACCCCTTGAACACCCAGTGAAAGGACACCACACAAGTGTTATGAAAATAAACAGTGTATTTATTAGAATCACAACAACCCTGTACTCTTTATGAGGACAGGGTGCTAAGCACACAACAAAACTCTTACGAAAATACTTTTAAGTTAGCACGTTACACAAATGCCCGAGGGGCACGAAAAACCATATACTTTCAAAGTGGAATGCGAATTACTAGCAGGTAAGTAACAGTTCTAATAGGCTTTGGAATCGCTAGGACTGGACTAGGGAATCGTTAGATTACTACTAGGAGGCCCAGGGGACTCGGGTGCAGAGTGTGCACTCTCACGCGGGATGCGGGACAAAGTCTATGGAGGCTAGAATTCACAAAGTTAGTGTTCACGGGCGAACCCGACCTGGTAGGAAGAAAACGACAGTGGATCCTGACCCTAGGATAGTGAGGCTATGCTGGGACACCGAAGTGCCGAAGTTACCTAGCCCAGGGGCTGCAGCTGCATAGGTCTGAAAAGACGTCGGGGATCTCGTTGCCGGACCAGGAGCCTGGAAGTTGCTGGCAGGCGACCAGTGAAGGAAAGTTCGATGGATCCAAGCCTGGATCAAGGAAGAAGAAAACCTGTAAGCAGAGGGGACCAAGTTCTTGAATCACTAGCCAGTGATTAAGTGGGCACCAGGATGGCACCGGGCGAAGTCACCGCAGTCAGGTGAGTGGGCGCTGCTGGGCTCTGCAGTCTCTCGGACCAGGAGGCGTTGTCGGCGACCAGGATGGAGGTGCGAGCTGTCCCACGAAGGATGAAGTCGTTGGCGTCGAAGTTACCCAGGATTGGGCAACAAGCCTTGGCTAATTCAAGCCCACGCGGTGGACTCAAAATGGCGTCTTGAGTGGACCAGGAGGGTCCAGGGTGCTCCTCTTCTGGGAGGGAGCAAGGGCCAGTCTGGAGCAACCAGACCAGCAGCAGAAATGTCGTCGGGCGTCGTCAGGAAGGCCACAAGCCAACGGGCTAGTAGCCAAACAACGCGGTGAGCAGCGGAAAGCAGAAGGGCCCCACGCAGATCGTGGAGATGCTGGGGGGCTGCACTTCGGAGCTGGAGCTGCTCAGAGTCGGGGCTTCTCGGACCCCAAAGCACTCACCAGTAGATTACTCGGCGGGCTTGCTGGAAAGAAGTCGTGCAGTCTTGCAGATGGCCGGTCCCTTGAGGTCTCGTCGCACCCACGGTTCTCAGCTGGGCTGTAGAGGTGGGTAGAGGTCAGAGGTGCCAGGGAAGCCGGTTCTCGTCGAGCTGGGCAGTCGGATTCCGGAGGAAGGACTTACAGCAGACCGCAGTGTTCTTAGATGGTGCCTGCGGATGCAGGGTGACTACTCCTTAGTCACAAGGGAGAAATCTTAGGAAGAAGTCTTGAGTTCCTTTCGCAGAAAGTAGTTTCAGGATTCAAAGATGATCTGATTTGGAAGGGGGCCAGTCTCTACCTTTATCCTGTAAAAAGGGGCTGGCACGCGACTAGGTCCTGCCCTATGGGTGGGACCAGGAGGGGGGTGGTTACACCCACTTCCTTGGCGGGCTTTTCCCCAGCACAGGGTCTGGAGTGACCCTGGAACTGGTTCCAGCCAGCCTATGCACAGTGAGCACCGGGGTGCCACGTGCAGTCACCTTCCTCTAAAGCCCTGCCTACCTACAATACACAAAACCCTGTCTGGGACGGTGCTGGCACCGCCCCTGGCAGGAAACCCTTTGTCCTTATCTCCTGCTCTGGGAGGACTCCCAGCAGCAGGAGGGCAGACTTGTGTCTCGGTGGCAGCATCCATTTTGTGGATGCTAAGGCTCTGTCTGACTTTTAACCGGGTTATAGGTTACAGGCATGTCGTGTCCCTCTAGAAGGGTGGAATGCTAACCCCGTCGCCAGAATTGGCGAGGGGTTAGTATTCCAATTCGTATGACACCTTACTCGACATGTTTTGATAAAGCGATACCAGAGTTGGCACATAACCGCGAGGATTATAATGCACTTAAGAGTATATGGTATGCGATATCATGGAAACGGCTAAGGGATGGATCCCGAAAGCCGCAGACAGGCTCAGCTCATGCCAGAGCACCATCTCACACGATTCCAAGCACTCTGCCTTCAGGATTGTTAAGGCCTGCCATAGGAGTGACTGATAGGAGATCTGTGTGTCCATTTTAGGGTTAGATATAGGTATACTATATCTAAAGCAAAGGGTGAGTACACCACCTTGCCCCAGCTGTCGTGCAGCCAGTTGTGTCAGTTTTAGTTAGTCAATCCAGGGGTGGCATAATACATGCTTCAGCCCCTGGGAGACTTCTGGGTGCACCTCAGCCCTGGGTACAGGGACTTGGAGAGGGCCCAGTGCCAATTCAGTACCTAAGTACAATTTGGATAGAGAGAACAGCTAGGCTGTGGGTCTGATTAGCAGGCCCACAGCCAGGGAAAGTCGTAAACCAGTGCAGCAAAAAGCAAAAATCTGGGTGATCATAGGATTGCAGACCCTACTCTCCTACAAACTGTTTTAATATATATGCTTGTGCACTGCTATTAAATGTTACCCATTCCCTTACGCCGATCCTGATCCTGCCCCCGGCAGCGCTGCCATCCTATTCCTGTGCAGGTTGTCCTGTTCCTGTCCTTTATGCTGTATTAAACCTGCAAACTCCTACTACCTCGAATCTTGACTCTTATTTATTGAGCTATCTGTTATTGCTATGTCCAGTAAAACCTAGATCCGGTATTATTTATTTATATACCACATAATGGCGCCCGAATAGGGACTTGCCCTTTCCCCACGCGCCGGTGAAGCCACGCCGGCCCCCTGACCCTCTGCAGCCGTGACGGAACCATACCGTGCACGTGCAGATATTTCTGCTTCAAGTATCCCTCAGGCCCACGGAGGAGACGGAGGTGGCGGTCCAGCATCCAGACGAGGCGGTGGAGGAACGCGGCGAGTCCCGACCAGAGCCCAAGCCGAGAGTCCAAGGTCCGAGGTATCCGGAGGCCCACCCGTAACAGAAGTCCGAAGTTCGTCCGTCCGGCGTCGAAGCAGTCCAGTCCAGTCCGAGGCCTTCCGTTCTTGCTGCCCGGTGAGTACCATTGCTGGGGTAGTATCTAGACAGGGTCAATCTAAATTGACTCTGGTCCGTGGGTTGGTGGTACACAGACCCAAAAACGAAGTGTCCACTTCGGTGGATGCGGGTCCTGACGTGTCTCTTTATGAGACCGGTAAGTTTCGTACTGTTTCAGCAGTGCATCTAGTTTTTGTTCTAGTCAGTTCTGTTCTCAAGAAGATTCATGTATTCTGTTTTCCGTATTCCAGGTAGTATTCTGTTCGAACTGTTATTTTAAATGTTCTTCATGTATTTTAATGTCGTGGTATGAATGTGGAGTAATTATCGTGTTCATTGTGTATTGTATTGTGTCCAGATTACAGTTCAGCCATGCCGTTATTTTCCAGACTACGTCAGTTAAAAACTAGAAAAGGTCTGTTAGAAAGCAGTTCCTGTCCCGCCTAGGGACAGTCCAGGTCATTTTATGTATCAGAAGCATGGCATAAGTGCCATATTATATCTAGATTTATGGGTAGAGTATACCAAACAGTTAGAAGAACAGTATAGATGGCCCGTATCGGGTACATGGGATGCCGAGTGCATCATGCGAGTAGAAGAAGCATTATGGAAAAAGAAAGCCAGACAGTCACAGAAAGATGCCATCGAGTTATGGCGCAAAGAATCTCATAAAAGAACCGAAAAAGAAATCAGAAAGTCAGAATTAAGTAGAGAATCTTTAGAACGAGCCCAAGAAAGGGAACTAATCGAGATAGGTGAACGAGTCAAAACTGAACAGTCAGATAGACAGAGACATGCCCTCATTAAGGGTATGTATCCTCTTCTTGCCGAGGGCTTGCCAAAAGCAACCCCGGAGGCATCCAGTAATTTTCCGCCACCCTTAGTTCCGACCAAGCTACGTCACAAACCGACCGCAGCTGATATTTTCATCTCGTCCTACTTGGACGACACAGTCCCGGAATATGCAAATCCTGTTCCGCCAGTCCCTGTAAATAATGTAAATCCTGCTCCTCCAGACACCGGAGTACCTGCCACGGTACCCCCGGTTCAGCCCACATTACAATTTCCCACTCTGCCAGCACGAAGAGTATCAGTCGACGATTCCAGCATAGGGGCCGCAGGAGGAGGTCCTCCTGGTACCCCGCCACCACACCAACGTAAAACGTTGGCCGAGTTACATGAATGTGCGTTACAACGTACGCCCAAATTTAAGTCCGTTGCAGATATCCGACGAGCTCTTACTGAATGCCGCTATGATCCGGTTGCAGGTGATGATAGTACAGTAATATATTCCATCCGTGTAAGACGGGTGACCGGGTATCTAGACACCCTACCAGATATGAAAGGAGATCTAGACAGAATATATCGTTTCATCCGTACAGGGGATGATCCAGAAAGTATTGGTGAAGCCATGTCCCAAAGGAAAGCTGAGATCCAGCTCATGATATTAAAGTTTCTGATTAATTGTCTAATAAGAAAACAAGACTACCCGACTAAAGATCCGGCCGAAATGAGAATCCTGACAAGGTGGAGTGATAATATAGCCGAGGGTAAGCACAAGACTATCAGTAGTATAGAGAGTATGTACAAGAGAATTCGTAAAGAAATAATAAAGTTACATGAACAACGTAAAGCAGCACAAGTAAGCGAGAAAGAGAATGACTCTTCTACTGAAGAGGTAGACGACGAGAATCCCGTCAGAATAGCGTATGTAGGAAAATCTAGATTTCCAGACCGACATTCACGTCCAGACTACAAGAAAACTGTTCATCATCCGGCACCAGAACAAGGTTCTCTAGAACAAGTATTTCAAGCTACCGATCACATTCTGAAGTCACGAATCGGTTACAGTGAGTTAAGTACTATGCATGAACAAGAACTAGTCCGATCAGCAGTCCGATGGATTACTGATTCTACCACTTTTCCAGACGAAATAGTGGCACAAATGTTTCTGAAATTGCCCCCAGCCGAGCAACGACTGGTGGGTATGCATATGATCCAACACCTCATTACTCTATATGAGGGTCAACATTCTGATCCAGGTCCGTTACACGATGTCCTGAACGAGTTACTCCAGTATAGATGGAAAGGTTTAGGTACCGATTTAATTAGGATCATTCTAGAACAGCGCCACAAATATAGAACGTTTCTGAACCCGCATTTTGTTCATGTCTCACCCCCAGAAAGTAAACCCTTTTACATAGATAGACAGAATCCGTTACGAGAAGTACACCCAGTCAGGACAACAGATGGTGAAATGCAACGAGTGTTTGTTTACACTCCGATTACCAAGATGGAACTCTTAGAGATGAAGAAATTAATTCCCTGTCATGACAAAGATCCAGCAGGGTTCCACCGAGAATTAAAGGACATGCTCCGTATGGGAGAATACACGTATCCAGATATAATTAAAATGCTAAAAGTCTTGTTACCCGCAGGGGTATATGAAAAACTCAAGGAAAAAGAATGGGAGGTGGGAGAGAAAAAGATCGATTGGGCAGTTCTAGAAGCTGAAGATAAGATACGAGTACCAGGTACCGGTCTTGGAGAGAAATGTAAAGAATTACCAGAACTGTTAATACAAGTTTTGCCAAGATTATTAGCCACTAAAAAGGAAGACTGGGATGCAATCTCAGCCTGTAAACAGAAACAAGATGAAGACACTAGTGATTTTTATTCTAGATTTGAAAAATGTTTTATCATAAACAGTGGCCTCAAGACGAGTAGCGAGTCATACCCTCATCTTTTTGTTACTAAATTAGTCGAGAATTCAAGTCCACAAGTTAAGAATCGAGTTTTAAAAGTCGAAAGTACCTGGCAAGCTAATACCCCGTCCCAGATGTTACAGATGCTTCAGTATCACCAGAATAGAATCAGAGAAGAGCAAGATCATGAAAGAAAACGTATGAAAGACACGAAAATGAAAGTACTAGTTGCACAATCTGTTCCTCAAGACAGTCAAAAGAGGGGTACGAATCAAGCCAGTCATCCTGCAGTTCCCGTCAAAGGGACCTGCAATTATTGTAAACAGCCAGGTCATTTTATAAACGAGTGTGCAGTTCTAAAACACAATATAGCTACTGGTAAGACTAAAGAAAGACCACGTCCGCCTAGACAAGAACAAGTTTCACAGACTTCTCAGCCACAGAATGCACAACAGACAGTTCCAGCACCGCAGCCTATTGCTGCAACACAGCATGTTACACAGCAGATGTACCAGTATGCACAATCCGAGTATCCAGAGTATCAGCCATATTCATGAAACAGCCTAGAGAGGGAGGTAGGCTTGCCTCTCATCGAGATACCTGTAGATCAAGAGGGTCCCTATGTTCATAGTCAAGTACTAGGGAAAGACAGAAAGTTTCTGATTGATACAGGGGCAAGTAGGACCACCATTAGTCACGCCGAAGTTCCAGGGGCTCCGCTCTCAGGCTCTAGAAATGTTTCCCTTGGATTTTCAGGAAAGCCTATTGTAAACGAGATATCTAAGCCAGTTACTCTAGAAGTAGGTCCATTGTCCCGCACTACTGATCTGTTACTTACAAAGTCGTGTCCAGAAAATCTGTTAGGCATTAAAACACTGAAAGAATTAGGTGCAGTTATTTGCTGCTCCCCAGAGGGAATACGACTGTTCTTACGTGACTTCAAGGGTCACTATGTATTACGAGATTTTGATCCGAGATTGTCCAATGTTCCGCAGCATCTATGGGCGCAAGGTCCAACTGATGTAGGTTATATGCAAATCACACCCCATCGTGTGACTCTCAAACCAGGTGTAGTGTTACCACGAATCAGACAGTACAGATTGCCACCTGAGGCTGTAGCAGCCTTATCCAAAATTATTGACGAGCTCATCGCTCAAGGAGTAGTTGTAGAAACTGACTCCAATGTATGTAATTCTCCGATCATTCCAGTCATGAAACGTACTGATCCAAATGCACCCCCAGTATATCGATTAGTGATTGACCTACGAGAACTTAATAAATGTATTATTCCCCAGTATCCAGTTGTCCCAGATATTTCTTCCCTATTGACAGCCATTGATTCCGAAGCCTCATTTTTTACAGTTATAGACCTCAAGAACGCGTTTTTCAGTGTCCCCATTCATCCAGACAGCCAGTTTCTTTTCGGATTTTGTTTAAATGGAAGGAGCTATATGTTCACACGAGCTCCTCAAGGTTTCACAGAAAGTCCTAGCATTTATAGTCAAGCACTTAAGAGACAACTAGACCACATTCACATGCCAACTGACACTGCCCTGCTCCAGTATGTCGATGATCTACTGATCACAGCCCGTTCTGAACGTGCTTGCGAGCGAGCATCACTTACAGTCTTATATTTCCTTGCCGAGATGGGGCACAAGGTGTCCCCTTCGAAGCTTCAATTCTGTGTCCAGCAAGTGATCTATTTAGGCCACTTACTGTCCAAGAGGGGTAGGCAGTTGACACCCGACCGTATCCAGTTAATAGCGAGTCTTCCTCAGCCCAAGACCCAGAAGGAGGTACGTGCTTTTATCGGCCTTACTTCTTATTGTAGACAATGGATTCCTCAGTATGCATTTCTAGCTAAGCCACTGATACAGTTAACGACACAGGAGGCAGCCCTATCGACTGTCCTCCCTTGGACATCTGAACATACACTTAGTTTCAATGAGTTAAAGAAAGCTTTATGCCAAGCTCCAGTTCTAGCTACACCAAACTACAGTAAGCCTTTTACACTTTTCGTCACTGAACGCGAAGGTACAGCATTATCTGTTCTCACACAAGATCAAGCAGGACAATACAAGCCCTGTGCTTATTTTTCGAGCACATTAGATCCTGTAGCCCAGGCTCTGCCTGCGTGCCTCAAGTCAGTTGCAGCCACAGCTCTAGCTATCAGACAAAGTGATTCCATAGTATTAGGACATTCCTTGACAGTACAAGTTCCACACTCCGTGGAAGTTCTTTTAAACCGAACCCAGACTCAGCACTTGACAATTGCACGTTTAACAGGTTATGAATTGACACTGTTCCAGCCACACATAGAAATCAGACGCTGCAACGTTCTAAATCCTGCTACACTGTTACCGTCAGTTAATTCAAATCCTGCCACACACGACTGTGTGGAAGTAGTTAATATTATGACTAAGCCAAGACAAGATCTGACAGATATTCCATTACCAGATCCAGACCTGACACTTTATGTGGATGGTTCATGTATGAGAACAAGTACAGGAGAACTAGTAGCCGCGTATGCAGTGACTACTGACACTGAAGTTATAGAAACACACCGTATTGACACCCTGTCTGCTCAAGCAGCAGAGCTAGTTGCTCTGACACAAGCCTGCATACACGCCAGGAACCTGAAAGTTAATATTTATACAGATTCACGCTACGCATTTGGAGTCGTACACGACTTTGGAGTGCTCTGGCAAGAGAGAGGTTTCATGACTTCTCATGGAACCAAGATTCAGCATGGTCTCCTTATTCAGGCTCTGTTAGATGCCATACACTTACCGACATCTATTGCTATCATGAAGTGCAAAGCACATACGAAAGTTACTGACATTATTTCTCAAGGTAATGATCTAGCAGATCGCACAGCCAAGCTTACAGCACAGACTCCAGACATTCCAGATAACAAGACACAGACACATACTCCAGATCCGACTACATGCATGACAGTTAAGGACCCCACTCAAGATGTCATAGATATTCAGTTACATGCTACTCCCGATGAAATCAAGAAATGGTCCGAACAAGGAGGGGTCCAGACAGATCAGGGATGGGTAACGAAGGGTAAAGCCACATGGTTTCTCCCCAACTCCATGGTTCAAGTCATTATCAATACCGCACATAGTCCAGCACATTTAGGAGAAAAAGCTATGTTAGACAGTATCCAGAACATTTGGTTCAACAAGCATTTACGAGCTGCAGCTAAGCAGAAAGTCCGTACCTGTATGATATGTTGCCAGTTTAATCCAGGTAAAAGTGTCCCGGTGGAACAAGGTGGATTCCAGCCCCCTGACCACCCTTTTGAAGTCCTCCAAATGGATTATATTCAGATGGAGCGATGTCGAGGTTTCAAGTATGTCCTTGTAGTTGTATGCGCTTTGTCCAGGTGGACAGAAGCATATCCAGTCCCAGATTACACAGCCGCGACCACTGCCAAACAGTTGGTTCGTGAGTTCTTCCCCCGTTATGGACTCCCTAGAGTCGTATATTCTGACAACGGCCAGCCATTCTCATCCGAGTTGATGAAACATGTTTCCCTTTTGTTAGGGTACCAGTGGAAGTTCCATTGTGTACGCCATCCTGAAGCAGCTGGTCTAGTAGAGAGACATAATCAGACCCTGAAAATCCATATTGCCAAGATTTGTAAAGAGAAAGGTGTGGACTGGCTAGTAGCTCTGCCAGTCGCTTTATTTTATATGCGCATGGTCGCACACTCCAGATCAGGTCTGTCCCCGTATGAAGTCGTATTCGGCCGCCCCCCTAACATGTGGGGTACACCTAGACCTCGAAGTATTACCGATGTTTCAAGTAATATGCTGACAGATTACCTAGCTTCCTTGATGTCTGCCCTCAACTCTTGTCGTTCACAGGTTGCTGCCGCATTTCCAGACAATACCGAGGTGGCACCGCATGACATCGTTCCTGGATGTTTGGTTCTTGTCAGGAACTTTGATCGTTCAAGTCCGCTGGAGCCTCGCTGGAAGGAACCCCGACAGGTCCTCCTGGCCACCCGTACTGCCGTCAAGCTGGAAGGCAGGAAGGGCTGGGTCCACCTGTCTCATGTGAAAAGATTTTATGGATTGAAGCCTGTTTCTAAGAACATTTCCCAGGATTTGAAAAACTGCCAAAGTACTATTCTTAAGGACTGTCCCGCAAAAGACAATGATATTGAACCCTCCCTGTTAGAGAAAACTCCGCAACAGGAGTATAAGCTCAAATTAAGGTCTAGTAAAATAAGTCAGCCAGTTTGATTGTCTAAGTCCTCCCCTAGGTGAAACGGTTAGACCGGTTTCTGACATGTATATAATAGACCCCCATAGTGAGAGAGTTAGTCAAAACTCAATCCGATGTATCGTTTTTCTAAGTTTCATATTGTTTTTCAGCCTTATGATTACCTGCACAGGTTATGCTTTTTATTTGTATTTTCCAGTTTCTCATGTAAATAAGTCTGCTAATGCTACAGTAGAGCACACGTTTAGTGATCTGCCTCCTCATGAACACTCATATCGTCTCGCTATGCGTAATAATTCTTTTATCCGTATGTTACATTATTCACACCAGACCAACAATGCCACTAATTGTTGGGTGTGTGGTCGACTCCCCCCTTTCCAGACACCGAAGGGAGTTCTGCCACTCTTTCCTTATCCATTTTCACATAATGGTTCGTGTGGAGCATGGTCCACGTTAACGTCATCCTCAACAGATATGTCTTTTCTTAACAGTACATGTTTTCCAGACAAGCAAGGTCTTCCCCACAGAACAGGGTTAGATCTAGAAAATGAAGTTTATAATTTAGGTAATTATTCTTCGAATTTCATGGTCCTGAATGTTCAGTCTGATTCTACTCCAGACTTACCTGCTATGTCAGTACTACCAGTTAAAGGTGAATTATGTGTCCGAAAGAATGGTTCCGTACATGTAGGCCATAGTGATTGTACTACTATCGTCAAGTATAGTGACAGTAGGAAATCTATTTTCAAAGCTTCACGTCATTCTTATTTTGTTTGTGGTCAGACCGCATATGTTCGTCTGCCCCTCGATTGGGAGGGAACCTGTTACATTGCCTTCCTACTGCCACCAGTTTTTCTAGCCCCACCTGACTATCATAGGAATTCCCACCTAGTACATACTAGACACAAGAGAAACCTCCCGATTGTCGATTATACTGAAACTGCTCTAGAACAATACATAGATATCAATAAAGGTGTCTTCCCCTATTTAGGCACTGTTGTGAATAGTAAACTGATACGTAGATTAACCAGAACCCTTGAAGCAGTAGTGATTGAGACTACTTCTGCTCTAAGTAACTTAACCGAAGAGCAATCCTTTATGAGAATTGTCGTGCTCCAGAATCGTCTCGTCCTTGACGTCATACTGGCCGATAGGGGCGGGGCATGTAGAGTCATCGGATCTAGTTGCTGCATTTTCATTCCTAATAACGCGCCGTCTGTTTATTCAGCTATAACCAGACTCCATAAAATTGCCCATATGATACACCAAGATCCAGGCACCTGGACATGGTCCGGTTGGTTCTGGAATATGATTTCCGCCTGGGGATGGAAAGTATTGTCATTTCTGGATATTGCAGTAGCGATCATATTCAGTTGCTGCCTCTGTTTACAATGTGGCCCTGCGATTTGTGGCATTTGTGCTATCTCTTGTATTCCTAGTCCCAAGTCCCGTTCTAAATCCCGTTCCAAGAAAATTCGAGACGAGCAAATGATACTGTATGAAATGATAGATGGTATCATGAATATTGATGTTTCCTGATGGAAACGTAGTGACAAGGAGGGAATGTGGAAAAGTAAATTTTGCCATGTTCTGTGTCCCTATGTGTCCTCCATCTTATGTTATGTGTGCATGATTAATATGCATATGTATTCCCCATGTTTGATTAAAGACGCAATTACAGTTGCGTCCATCTCTAGTATGCCAGTTTCCAGTTCTCGTGAAAGCTACGAATATCGGGCCTATGTAAAGCTACGTTGCCACGTTTCTCAGTGTGCACGTTATTTCATTGTAAAGTCCCCGTTTCTAGGCCTCAAATGGGCCCGGACACCAGATTCAGCTTCTGTCTCCTGAACCCTCGCTGAGGAGCGATACAGCCCCCACCTGTATCCTCGACCCTTCACTTACTTCCTGCCTCACAGTGCCCGGCTCAGCCTGGCTCTGCCTCTGAGTCTGCCAAGAGTATGTTATGATTCTAGTTATCAGTCCAGCCCTCCTTCTCTGCATTCCTAAGCTACTGAATCGCATCAATAGTTTCCGTCATTGTCTAGCCTTTACGTCTCCATGTAAGAGAAATACTGTATTAATGGTCATTTAATATTCTTCATCACGCACTACATGTAGAATAATGCATGCTCCAGTCTTAGAGTCTGTTAGCCTTTACCCCGATAACTTTTAGTTTATATCAACATGTTCTCTAAACATCAGATACTAGATAGTGTTTAGGTACATGTCGCCCTGACTCTCCAGACTTCAGTCTCTGCTCCTAGCACAGAGTTCATAGCCCCCAGCTTCTCCTAGTAACACGTCATTGTCAGTTTGCGCGCACCATTAGGTTAGAGGTCCCGGCTCCTTAGGTAGCCCCTCCATGTTTCCGCCCCATTTATGACATATTCTGTTACGTTTACATCACATGTCTATGTATACGCCTCTTGTTACACCTACTTTCACCCTTATCTTTCGCGACTGCTATTGACCACACCCACTGCTCCGCCTACTGTAATTCATTGTAATGCAACTGTTTTAATATATATGCTTGTGCACTGCTATTAAATGTTACCCATTCCCTTACGCCGATCCTGATCCTGCCCCCGGCAGCGCTGCCATCCTATTCCTGTGCAGGTTGTCCTGTTCCTGTCCTTTATGCTGTATTAAACCTGCAAACTCCTACTACCTCGAATCTTGACTCTTATTTATTGAGCTATCTGTTATTGCTATGTCCAGTAAAACCTAGATCCGGTATTATTTATTTATATACCACAACTTGCAGAAAGAAATTGCTTGTGCACATTACATAATTCTGTCTATCCATAAAACCATGTTTAAGACAGCCCCACAAACACCTGACCAATGCTGTACACTACGTCCATCCTGTTCAGTACATGTTTGTTACTTCACGTAGTTAATTTTTTTTCCCACCTGGGTGGTATTTCGCTACTTTTTACTGTGTAGTTAAACGCTAGTACTGCATTAGCTCCTGCGGTGTTGTGGGTGCCTTTGGAAAACAGAAAATGCAAAAGAGGGGGCACACTGCTGGACACAAAAAAACAGGCATGTGCTCAATGATATTAACGCTATCCCAGCAAACTTTTGTTTAATAAGCATTAGGTAGGTGAAAAAAATACCATAAGTGTGTGCGCTTTCTGCAGGAGTTACACAGAGAAGGAGCTTATGCACATTGTCTGATTGTACCATTTTCAAATAAAATGGTATCCTTTTTTCCACCACTGTGAAACTATGGTACTTTTTTTTGCTTTATAGTTAAGGTTTAGCTATGCATTGGGCACTGCGTTGTTCTGGACGCTTTTAGAATACAGAGAAGAGAGCAGAGGGCGCCCAATGCAAGACTCATAGCAGCAGGCAACGTCTAGGGACATCCTGTAAACTCTTTCATCCTGCCTAACACCAACCTGCTACCTCTTCCAACACATACTTCTTACGGAAAAGACGCATGCCCTCCAGCATTTGTTTACTGTCTGATAACCAAGCGTTTGCCATTTGTTAGTAATGAATTAACAGTCGCTGAACACAGCACCACACCAACAGAGCCCTCCGGGCCAACGTCCTCCAGCAGCAAATGCAAACTCCTGTACGAAAGTACCAGCATCCGTTCGTCACTACCTATATTAGTGATCAAAGCACGAATTCTAAACTTACATCTATTTATATTTTCTTTTATTTCCAGCTCTACTTATAATGCCATCTGAACATATCTCTTATGTGATGTTGTGTTAGGCTAGGCTGTATTATGTTGTGTTAGGCTAGGCTATGTTATGTTATGTTGTGTTAGGCTAGGCTGTGTTTTGTTGTGTTTGGTATGTTTTACTGCTGAAATGATATCAGCCTGGGTTTTGTTCTTTTATGTTTTGGGAACCAGGTGAGATGGGCAGGGAACGAGACTCACCAGATGAGAATGTGTTCAGAGTATCTGGCTGAAATGTAAGCTTTCAAACTCTCACTCTGTACTGGGTAGTTTGAGGTGTGCTCAGGGTTTTGTTGGTTGCTTTTGGGGGTTCACTGAACTCTGCGTATTTTCTTTGCCTCACCAGGTGTATCGCAAAGAATGCTATATATTAATAATGTTTGCCCTGAGCCTTTGATATTTGCAATGACTAACTGGAGAGCGAATGACAATCTTGCTCTGGTCGGTTAGAACAGAGACCGCTGCAAAACTGCCCTGCTGTAGTGCAAATGCAACTCATGCTGCCCCTCAGTTCAATTATTTCCAGGGAGGTCGTTGACCGACCAGGAAGGCATGGCAGCCTGCAAGATATGAGTGTTCTGTCACTGGGAGCCTCTGGGGTCGGACGTCGACCCTCCCTGGAAAGGGTGCACTCGGTTAAAGTTTGCCTTCGACACAGAGAGAGGTTTCAGGGACGAGGTTGGAGTTTCACACTTGGCAACACCAGGGCAGGGCCAGTGCGTGCTTACTGGGGGACCAGGGGAAACAGGGGAAATCACCGGAACTTGTCCCCATGGCCCCACTGCAATTAGGAAATCTTTGATGTGGGGTGGGAAAGGAACGGGTGGGGTGGCAGCATCAAGGAGGAGGGACAGGGGTGGATAGGACAGGAGGCTGTGATCGTTCTACAATGAATTCCGCTATATATATATATATATATATATATATATATATATAGGAATCCACAATCCTGAAGCGCCGAACACACACAGCAACGGACACAGCCAGGTACAGACCACAAACCAAGGTTTCACAGCGAAATAGTGTGCTTTATTCCATCAATGGGGATGGCGGCATGACGCGTTTCGTCCGGTAAACCCGGACTTGATCACATGACAAGACCCAGAGACATAAGTGGTTAAATACTGGTGGAAAACGAGACTCCTCCCACATATGAATAGACATAAAAGTAATATCATTCAGTAGAGAAAGTATTTCATCCACATGCTATGTACAATGTAAAGTAAATGCTAAATGCAATAACACTGAAATCACTGTACAATTTTAACTGTCTTCAATACAGTAAAAAATTCTCTTAATAGACATAAAGGGCAAGTGCCCAATGGATAATCATAATACCTTATTAGTATATTATAACTGAACGATAAGAGCCAATCTCAGTGGGGTATGTTTTAAAACCAGTAATGAAGTTATAATAACCACAAAAAGTTTTTTTAAAGTGCATAGAAGAAAAGTGCAGGGTGCAAAATCCCAAAAATTCAGCATCAAACATTTTATATCCAGATAAGAATCCGGAGCAGATTAGAAAACCTAATAAAGTGCAAAGTGCTAATAAAGTGCAAAAGTCGGCAGTGCATATCTATGATTAATCAAGGGAGGGGGAACTAGGGCAATCACATCTTTTTAGAATTCATATGGTAGCAGACAATAGGACATACCTATAAACTACAAGTTAGTACAGCTCGGTATATAGAAAATCAGACATCAATGCAACAATAATACGATGGTCAGAGTAACAATGTAAATTCATCCATTGATCATCCATAACGAAATCAAAATAGATTAAAACCATATACAAAAGGTATAAAATCCATTATAAAAAGGTTATGCATATAATGAAATAAAATATTTACAAAAAATTGTTCAGATCTTCTCCCATGTTAAGCCCATTTGGGATCTTACTATTTAACCTCAGAATATATTGACTTTCTAGTTGTCTGAGTCTCTTCTCTCTATCTCCACCCCTCTTATTCACGGGGACTGCATCAATAACAAAGTATTGCAGGTCATTCAGGTTGTTATTGTGTACCAGCTTAAAGTGGCGTGCCACTGGATAATTAGGATCGGAGTTCACAATAGCACGTAGATGCTGTAAAATTCGATTGAATACTTGCAACTTAGTGCTCCCAACATAGTATAGCTCGCACGTGCATCTTAAAACATAGACCGCATGGTCTGTTTTGCAAGTATATACATTCTTTATGGGAATTACTGCATCCGTAAAAGCCTCAACATACTCGCTGGTGTTCACACCGAATTTACATGCCCGGCATGAACTACACTTACGAAAGCCTGTTTTGCTGGAGTACCAATTAGGTTTAATGATGGTTTCAGGACTAGTTTTGACTAGAGCATCCCTCATAGAGGGTGCTCGTCGAAAAGTAATATTGGGAAGGTCTCCCACAAATGGGCCCACCACAATATCTGTTTTTAAGATGGGCCAATTAGATTTAATTATTTGCCTCATCTTTTTGTGTTGGTTGTTAAAAGTGGTGATTAGCCGAATGGAAGATTCTTTCACTGTAACAACTGCCTCTTCAGAAGTGTCTGAAGCAGGTTGTTGTACCATTACACTTGTTTGAGTTGATAAAGCCCTTTTGAGAGAATTAGTGAGGTTAGAAACTTCATAGCCTCTTTGTAAAAATCTTTGGTAAGATCCATTCAAACAGTTCATGAGATCAATCTCATTATTGCATATCCGTTTAATTCTTAAAAACTCCCCATACGGGATGCTCTTAATAAGATGGTGGGGATGGTTACTCTGGGCATGTAGGATTGAGTTCCCAGCTGTGGATTTTCTGTACATCCTAGTCATGATTTCATTGTTCTTAATGTAGACCTCCACGTCTAGGAAGTTGACACTAACATCGCTAATATTGGCACTAAACTCTAGGTTTAAAGAATTGTTATTGATATTACTAACAAATTCTTTTGCTGATGAACTGCACCCTTGCCAAATTAAAAAAACATCATCGATGAAGCGCCACATCTTTACTATGCCAATTTCATCCTCCTCCAGACTACGGATGCCACCCAGGACGTGCCTCTCCCACCAGCCCACGTGTAAACACGCGTAGCTGGGGGAGAAGCACGCACCCATGGCTACACCACGCAGTTGCTGATAAACTTCATTGTTGAAAAGGAAAAAATTATTCTTAAGGCATAAATCAATCATACTGATATATATATGTTTGTGTGTTTTAAGACATGACACTATTTATAGAACCCAAATAATTAACAAAATACTGGTAAAGCATACAAAAAAAGTCTGGAAACTGTCAGCGAGTTAAAACCTCTCGTGTGCAGTCACGAGTTCAAAACCTGGGAGGGCTAATTCAGCTTTTCAGCTTCACAGTGTCGATAAACTGAGCGCCAATAAGCATACAAGAACAAGCTTCCTCTGCGGACACTCAATTCTACGTCTATATTCCTGATAATTTACATTAATGTATCTAGAAGGAGTAGGTTCTGTCCTGTAACTCCAGTTCTGTAGTAGGGGTATCTCTGTTATAGTCATAATCTAGTGAATAGTCCCGCCCATGTGCATGGACCACAGAGCAATCAAAAATAATCTCTTAAATTGTCAAAACATGCAGAACTGCACAGACACTTAAGAGAGAATTTAAAGACAGATAATGCAGCCTATATCCACAGGGTACACTGTCCAGTACTTCAACTAGAAATTCCACCAAAAATCCACAAACAGCACAGCCTGTCCAGATTTCTCCACAGAGAAAAAGCTTGCCTTTAACAGTAAACCCCTCTGGAATGATAGAGAGGAAGAAGTGGACAGACAAGCCCCATAGGCTGCCATTATGTGGCTCAGAATAGGATACTGGACCTTTAAGAGTACTTCCCAAAAGCCTCACAGTATCCCAGAATGCACTGCAGGTCCGTTTCTTTCAGTTCTTTTAGAAGGCGTAACACGCCAGACCTGTAGCATTTCTTACATGAATATCTCTCTCCACCGGGGAGGAGGGCGGGCGCTTATGACTATAACAGAGATACCCCTACTACAGAACTGGAGTTACAGAACAGAAACTACTCCTTCTGTAGTAAGGGATCTCTGTATATAGTCATAATCTAGTGAATAGAATGGCAAGCCCATCACTACACCAAAGCGGCGGTGTAGAACAGAGAAAATAACACCACTACTGTGCGAACAGATTTCGCAGAGAAGCCTGCCCAACCTGAGCATCTGCCCTGGCATCAGTGTCCAGAAAGTAATGCTTAGCAAAGGTATGGACCGACTTCCAAGTGGCCGCCTTGCAGATTTCTGCAATTGGAACATTACGAAGCAAAGCAGTCGCAGCAGCTTTGCCCCTGGTGGAATGAGCCTTAGGTTTACCCCCTAAGGTCTTATTAGCCTTTTGGTAACACAATTGTATACAGGACACAATCCACCTCGAGATGGACTGTTTAGAGGTAGCAAGACCCGTCCTGACTGATCCATAATTGATAAACAATTGGTCTGACCTACAAATATCCTTGGTTTTATCCAGATAAAATTTCAACACCCTCCTAACATCCAGGGAATGCAGAGACCTTTCCGCTGGAGATGAAGGATTCTGAAAAAACGTAGGTAAAGTTATGGTCTGGTTAACATGAAAATCAGATATAACCTTTGGAAGAAATTTAGGGTGAGTACGCATAACAACCTTAGCGGCATGAAATACAGTATAAGGTTCTTGGCAACACAACGCCTGAATTTCACTCACCCTGCGGGCCGATGTAATGGCCACGAGGAACGCCGCCTTCCAGGACAGGTGCTGCAACGAAGCCTTATGAATAGGTTCTAAAGGCTCCTTCATCAATCTGGACAGCACATTCAATTCCCATGAAGGCGAAGGAAGCCGGACAGGAGGAAACACTTTCTTCAAGCCTTCCAAAAAATCTTTGATCACAGGGATCTGGAAGAAGGAAGTCTGTGAAGGACATTTCCTGTAGGCAGTCAGCGCAGCGAGATGAACCTTAATGGAATGGACATTAAGGCCAGACTGCGCCAGATGTAGAAGATAAGGAAGGATGACATCTTCCTTGCACGTTGTTGGGTCATAGTTCTTGGACTTGCACCAGATGCAAAACCTCTTCCACTTGTAAGCATAAGAAATCCTAGTGGAAGGTCGCTTAGCCTCCTTCAGTATGTCCATGCAATCTTCTGGTAGATTCAGATGGCCATATTGCACTATCTCAGGAGCCATGCCGCCAAACTCAAAGACGAAAGGTTGGGGTGCAACATCTGCCCCCGAACTTCGTGAGAAGGTCTGGCCTGCACGGCAGCCGTATGTGAGGAAGGAGAGACCGGTGAAGCAGGTCCGGGAACCACCACTGTCTGGGCCATTCCGGGGCAATCAGGATCATCCGCGCCCTGGACTGGGACAGCTTGATGAGCACCGCCGGAATCAGGGGAATGGGTGGAAAAGCGTACAGAAAGCTGTTCGACCAGTTGATCCATAACGCATTCCCCAGCTGGTAGTACCTGGAGGCAAAGTCTCGGCATTTGCTGTTTTCGGCGGTGGCGAACAGATCTACGTCTGGAGTCCCCCACCTTGCGAAGACTTCTCCTAGTACTTCGTCGTTTATGACCCATTCGTGGTTTTCCTGAATCAGTCTGCTCAGTGCATCTGCCTGAACATTCTGCACACCTGGCAGATGGGTAGCCGTTATCGTCAGTCCTCTGGCTAGAAGCCAGTGCCAGATCGCCTGCGCCTCCTGAGACAGAGTGCGCGATCTCGACCCCCCCTGCTTGTTGAGGTAATACATCGTGGTCGTATTGTCCATCTGTACAAGCAGAGAGTTGGTCCGGAAGGACGGATGTAAGGCCTTCAGTGCCAAGTGAACAGCTCTGAGTTCCACGAAATTGATGTGGTACGCGGACTCCGTCGGGGACCACATTCCTTGAATCTGTAAGTCTCCGGAGTGCGCCCCCCAGCCGTGGATAGACGCATCCATCACGATAGTCTGTGTGGGATTGTCCTTGTGGAAGGGAACCCCTCTGAGGAGATTCTCCGCTGAACACCACCACTTCAGAGACTGAAGAGAATGCAGAGACAGTCGTATCCTGTTGTCCCAAGATCCTTTCCTCCGATCCCACTGATCCTCCAAGCACTCCTGCAACTGTCTCATATGCAGCCGTGCCTGTGGCGTGAGGAAGATACAAAAGGCCATCGACCCCAGTAGAGAAGACACCGTCCTCACTGTTGTAGATGGAGCGGTCATAAGAGCCTGAGCCTTCCGAAGGAGGGATAATCGTCTCTCCTCCGAAGGAGACACGCTTGCTGACAGCGTATTGATGGAGGCTCCCAAGTACTGTATTTCACTGGACCGGAGTCGGGACAGACTTGGACATGTTGATGTGCAACTACAGCTTGTTCAAGAGAACGCACGTCTTCTGGAAGTGCGCTTGAGCTTCCGAGAAGGAGGAGGCCTTGATCAACCAATCGTCCAGGTACGGGTAGACCAACACCTTGTTCTTTCTCAGGTGCGCCGCTACCACTGCCATGCACTTCGAGAATGTTCTGGGCGCAGACTTCAGCCCGAATGGCAGTACTGTGTACTGATAATGATTGGCGGCGACTTGGAATCGCAGGAACTTCCTGTGTTTGTGTGCAATGGGCACATGGAAGTACGCGTCCTGTAGGTCTATAGCACATAGCCAGTCTCCCTGTTGCAGCTGAGGAGAAATCTGATGCAACGACAGCATGCAAAACGTCTCTCTGCGAATCCACTTGTTTGCTTGCTGCAAATCCAGAATGGGCCTGAACTTGTTCTTGTCCTTCTTGCGAACCAGAAAGAACCGGGAGTACAGACCACTTCCTCTTTGAGACAGAGGTACGTCTTCTATCGCCGTTTTCCTTAATAGGATTTTCGGCCTCCGCCTAGAGCTCGCGCAGTTGAAACTGCGAGCTGACCGGTGGAATAGATGGAGGCGGGCTGGTGAACCGAAGACTGTATCCATTGCAAACAATATTCAGCACCCACTTGTCCTGAGTAATTTTTCTCCACTCTGCCAAAAAAAATTGAACGCTTCCCCCCATCGGAGCGGGTAACGGATGTAGGGGAAGAAACCACTCAGGGTAGAGACCCACCTGGGCCTTTGTTCGCTGTTGCGGACTGCTGGCCGCCTCTACCCCTCTGGCGCTTCTGGAAGGGCTTCCAGAACTGCTGCTGCTGTTGTTGCTGCTGTCCCGAAATCTGTCCTCACCCTCGGCCTCCTCCTCGACGCCGAACGCCTCTTCCATGACGTCGAACGTCTTCGCCTCGACGGCGACCTTCGCCTCGATGGCAATCTTCGTCTTGACGGCGAGCGTCTCCGACGCCGAACGCCTCCTCGGCGTCGACCTTCTCTTCGCCGACGGCGAACGGCGGTGTCGCCTCGACGGCGAGCATTTACGCCGGGCTACCTCTCGACGTCGATTATTCTACAACGAAATCGTCACCTGTGATCTCGACGCCGCTTCAACCCAGAGCCCTGGGGAGACAGGGAACAGTCTGCAGTCATCCCTCTCGACGCCGTAGTCGGGGCAATCGACACAGACGGAGAATGGGGATGCTTGCTGGTCTTCCTGCCCCTGGGGAGCCCCCCAGAGGCCTCAGCATGGGCAGAGGAAGCCCTTCCAGACCCACCTTGTGCCTTCAGTCTTCTGTCTTCCAGGCCTTGGAGCCTGATCTTCAATCTATCCCTCAGGGTTCTGCTAGAGAAGCCCTGGCAGATGTCACACTCCTCTGGGACATGAGATGAGGGAAGGCAGATGATGCACACCTCGTGTGGGTCAGACTTGGCCTTCTTCCTCGAGCACTCCGGGCATTAGTCAAATAATGCAGGCATATTGGCAATAAATAATAAAGAGTGCCCAAAGACAAACACAAGGAAGAATCACCAAAGTACTTCAAGAAAAGCACTCAAACAACTTGAAAAAAGTAAAAAATCACCAATTAAACCCTTGAAAAGGGAGAGCTCAATGCTCCAGGGTCCTGCTTGCAGGAGCCGGAAAAAAGAACTGAAAGTAAAAGGGACCCGAGTGCATTCTGGGATACTGCAAGGCTTCTGGAAAGTTCTCTTAAAGGCACAGTATCCTGTTCTGAGCCACATAATGGCAGCCTATGGGGCTTGTCTGTCCACTTCTTCCTCTCTATCATTCCAGAGGGTTTTACTGTTAAAAGCAAGATTTTTCTCTGTGGAGAAATCTGGACAGGCTGTGCTGTTTGTGGATTTTTGGTGGAATTTCTAGTTGAAGTACTGGACAGTGTAGCCTGTGGATATAGGCTGCATTATCTGTCTTTAAATTCTCTCTTAAGTGTCAGTGCAGTTCTGCATGTTTTGACAGCTTAAGAGATTATTTTTGATTGCTCTGGGGTCCACGCACATGGGCGGGACTATTCACTAGATTATGACTATACACAGAGATCCCCTACTAGAGAAATTAAACTATTGCCTAGCATTCTCCAAAAACAGTTGATATGATTATCCAGTGCGCAGAAGAAATTCATTTTTGTTTACATTCTACAGAAATGCAAAACTGCACGTTATTTAAAGCAATAATTAAACGCTTGTGTCACAGCAATATGGAGCCGGCTTGAAGGTGTCGTCACCCCTTATAAACATATTTACTATTGGGCCACTTTGGAAAGCGCCATCGTAAAAAAGAATCAGGGGGCAAAAGTAAACAGGAAATCTAAAACTCGCTGATGTGAAGCACAGCTCAGAAAGCCACCGCCCCACTCCGTAGTACCTGCCTCTGCAGGGTAAGTAAGCGTGCATTACCCCGCAGTCTGACCTACCGGAGGGATTGCAAATACGGCAACAAAACGGCACCTGGATGTTGAGGGAGGGGAATATGGAGACTGGCACTGATCGGTTCAATGGCCAAATAGCCCAAGAATGGAGCCGGGGCTTGTATTTACTGGCGGCAGCGGTGCCTGCCTTTCGTGCAATGGGGAGGGGGGGTGGGGAGGAGGAGGGTGGTCATCGCCTGCCAGGGCTGGAAAGAGACGCCGGCCGCCTGACCAGAGAAAGCGATCGGGAGTTCTCGCTAGAAACAACAGGCGTCTCGTGAAAGATTCCCAGCCTTGCAGGAGCCGCCGTGCCCAGGGAGGGGGCATTGTGGAGAACCAGCCTGCCCTTGGCATCACCCCGGGCACCGCTTGGAGCCCACCCAGCCCCCGCGCAATGTTTGAGTGCCAAGACAGCTGGGGCTTCGTCTGAAGGAATGCAAGAGGGGCTCAGCTTATCGAAATGTGGAGAAAGATCTCTTTTTCTATGTAACTGCTTAAAAACAAGCAGGTACTGGCTACCTGCACTGCTATTCTTCCATTTCAAGCACTGGAGAGAACTGTGCAACTTTTTAATAAGCCCCCGTGGACTCCGCGCTGTGATGGAAAGGATTCCGAGCCGATGCCATTTCAGAGCCAGTCAGACGCACGACGCATCAAAGGCGCGCGCCAGAAACCACCGGGGCTGATTTCGTGATCACAGGAAGGTGACACAGTGAATGGCGACGCCGGCGCTGCTCGTCAGATGGGTAGGGACGGAACACAATACTTGTTAAAAAATGTGGATGGAAGAGCACAAGTGGTGCGCGCGCGCCACAGCCACTCACGTGGTTTCACTTATCGCGCCAGTGTGTGGGCACGACAATTGAAACCACGTGACGGCCTATTGGTGTCTATTACGCGCACCAAGCGCTTAATAGACACCAATAGGCCATGGGCGGAGCAATGCGCCCGCCTCTGGCCAATTGCGTGCAGTCTTTTACAATAAGACGCACGTAAAGGCCAAATGGGGGAACTAAAAAGGAAACGCACATGCACGAGCGTGTGCGATTTCTAGGTGACTGCTGAAACCCCGTTTTTTCTATTACAAAATGCCTCGCGCTGCGCGAAGCACTGCTACGCAGTGACACGCTAGGCGCGAGACCTAAAAAAGTGATAAGAAAACAAGTTACTTACCTGTAACTTTGGTTCCCCAGTATTGGTAACTTTCATAGATTCCCATAGCTTGTATCATTCCCCGTCGTCGGAATAGGAGTCTCGGTAACAAAAATAACACAGCAGTAGGTAAAAAAGGGAAAGAAAAAGGCCTAGGCTTCATTCCCTTTTGTAGCATATTCGCCTCTTTTTGTAAAAGAGACCAAACGAAGCATCAGCCAATCAGAAGAGCCTCACCCCATAGAACCCCCCTGAAGGAACCTCAGAGCCTCAGATTTTCGTAGCCGTTGTGTAACAGTGACCACATCTGCTGAAGGCTGAGCTTTCCCCGGGGAGGAGGGTGGGCGCATGGGAATCTATGAAAGTTACCAATACTGGAGAACCAAAGTTACAGGTAAGTAACTTGTTTTCTTGCCCCAGAATTGGAACTTTCATAGATTCCCATAGCTTGTATCAGAGTAGCTAGCAGTAAGCAAAGCACATTTAGTGACAAATACAGAGACAAGTAAGCATCCGTACTCTCATAGGAGAAGAAATAAACCATAGATAGAATAACAATCTGTACTAACAGTAAATACAAAATGTGCAAAAATAGGAAGGAGGGCTAGTAGTGAAAGCTCACCAATTAGTGGAAGAGGTTCCTCGGGACTTCCTGGCCCACAGCTGTGTCTTCCTGTGTCAAGGATTCCAGGCAGTAATGCTTCGTAAAGGTGTGCACGCTGCAAGTCACAGCTCTGCAAATGTCTCTGAAGTGTACTCCCGCGAAGAGAGCTGTAGATGAAGCCACGGATCTCGTGGAGTGTGCTCTGATCCTGCTGTCCAGCAGCTTACCCGCTGTTGAGTGGCAGTATAGAATGGCACTGGAGATCCATCTTGTAATACTCTGCTTTGATAGTGGAAGGCCCTTGCGAGAACCACCAAAAGCGATGAATAACTGAGAAGATTTACGAAACCCTTTGGTGCGATCCAAATAAAATTTCAAGCACCGCTGCACATCCAGAGAATGGAGTGACATCTCCGCTGGTGTGGAAGGGTGAGGAAAAATAGATTTGAGAATCACAGGTTCATTTAGGTGAAAGTCTGAAGGCACTTTTGGTATGAACCTCAGATTAGTTCTTAAATTCACAGTATTTCTTTAGAACTGGAGAAAAGGTCCCTGTATTGTGCGAGCCTGCAATTCCCCAATGCGTCTTGCCGATGTGAGAGCAAGAAGAAGAGCCAATCTCCAAGAAAGAAATTTCATGTCCGCCTGATGAATCGGTTCAAAGGGATTTTTCATGAGCTGTGCGAGAACCAAATTCAAATGCCAAGTGGGAGGCGGAGGCCTCACCAGGGGAAAGACTCGGAATAAGCCCTTGAAAAACTGATTAATTATCCTGGCTGCCCAGAGAGAAGGTCCAGATGCAGTGCGTCTGTAGTGAGAGATCGCTGCCAAGTGAACTTTTATGGATGAATGAGCCAATCCTGTCTTAGCCAAGGACAAGAGATAAGGTAGAAGTTAATGAGGCTGAGAAGAGAAAGGGTCAACATTTTCCTTGCGGCACCAAATGCAAAATCTTTTCCATTTCAAACGGTAAGTTTTGTTTGTGGAAGGGGCTCTAGATTGAGACAGAACTTCTCTTACTTCATTCGAGAAGGGAAGATTAATGAATTCTCGCTGCTCAGGAGCCATGCAGTCAGATGTAATGAAACTGGATCCGGATGCCAAATCTGCCCGTGGGACATCGTGAGAAGATCCGGAATCGCCCGCAAAAGAAGTGGAGGAACGAGAGACAGAAGATGAAGCTCCGTGAACCAGAACTGTCTCGGCCAAGCAGGAGCTATTAAGATCATCTTGCACGGTTCGGCTTTGATCTTCCTGAGAAGCCTCGGGATCATCGGAATGGGGGAAATGGCGTACACAAATGCTCTTGAAAGCGCATTCCCTAATGATCCTTGATGGTGGAGCCTGCTTGCGTAAAACCGGCATTTCTTGTTGATCGGGGTGGCAAATAGATCTATTGAAGGTTTGCCCCACCGTTGAAAAATCTTCTCCAAGACCGCCTGGTTCAGTTCCCATTCGTGGCTGACTGACGACAGCCTGCTGAGTCTGTCCGCCTTTACGTTTAGAACGCCTGGTAGATGTTCTGCCTGCAGTGATATTCCGTGAAGAATAGCCCATTCCCTAATCTTCTGGGCCTCTTGAGATAACGGAGGATGAGATCTGGTACTCCCTTCCTGGTTCATGTAGTGCATGGCCGTGGTGTTGTCCGTGCAGACGAGAACCGCCGACCCCTGCAGTCGTGGGAGAAACGCCTGTAGTGCCAGCCTGATAGCCCTGAGTTCTAGGAGGTTGATGTGAAGAAGATGGTGCCCGCTGACATGAAGATCCTGAAGCACCGCACCCCAGCCGTCCAGTGAAGCATCCGTCGTTACCACTTGAGGAGTCGGATTGCTTACGAAGGGTAGACCTTGGGAAAGGTTTTCTTTCTTCGTCCACCACAAGGCTGCTCTTTTCATTGCCACAGTAATAATCACCTTGTCGTCAAATGAGCCGTGAATTTGCCACCATTGTTTGTCTAGCTGTTCCGGAAGATATCGCATCCGCAATCTGCAGTGAGGTATCAGAGGAATGCATGAAGAGATCACTCCCAGAAGGGATTCTGTAACGGCGTATTGAATGACACTTTCTTTTTCTCAATAACATCGCCATGGATTGCAGTTTTTCCTGCCTTTCTAGGGATGGAAAAGCCTTATTGAGATTTGTGTCCAAGATGGCTCCCAGGAAACGCGCCGTCCTGGACGGAATCAGAGATGATTTTTCTTTGTTGAGTGTAAGACCCAAATTCTGGAATAGGTCCGTACATGCGTTGACTGCTTCCCTCGCAGCCTCCATGGATGGGGCCTTCAGCAACCAAACGTCCAGGTATGGAATGGCCTGAAAATGACGTTTCCGTAGGAAAGCCGCCACCGGTGCCAGCACCTAGGTAAAGACCCTTGGGGCAGAGCGGAGTCCGAAGGGTAAAACCCTGAATTTAAAGTGGCTCTTGGCTACTGTAAACCGTAGAAACCTCCTGTGCACTGGGTATGTGAAAATACGCATCTTCGAGATCGAGAGTGGCCATGAAATCCCCTGTATTGATGAGACGTAAGATATCCTGAAGTGAAACCTTCCGAAAGGATTGGGAAATGAGATAGGTGTTTAAGCTCCCTGAGATCTAAAATAGGGCGCCATTTCTCCAGCGTCTTTTTTACCAGGAAGAAACTGGAATAGAATCCTTCCCCTCTTTGAGATAAGGGGACTAGCTCCACAGCTCCCTTTAGGAGCATCTGAAGAACTTCGAGCTGCAAAAGACGCAGATGTCTTGAAGGAATGGCAGCAGGGGGCTTGGAAGGTGGGATTTGTGTAAACTCCAAAGTATGGCCCTTTCGAATGATATTGAGCACCCAACGGTCTGATGTTATCTGAGGAAGTTGTTCCAAATAAGGTGATAGGTCACACCATAATTGGCGATCCTACCTGCCCAGTATCGCCAAAGTATTTGCCGCTTGCACCAGGAGACGAGCCATTGAAGAGAACCTTTTTCCTGCGTTATCAAGTCGGCTGTACTCCTTATCAGGGGGAGTTGTAAGGGGTGCGGAAGGGTTGCGGGACTACCTCTGTGCCGCCTGCGATATCACAGAGTCCAGTTTTGGCTGCCCAGTCAAGGACGCCGGACCTTCTTCAGGGGCATTATATTTCTTTTCCAGGCGTGGTAGGACCGGAATAACCGTAGCCGTGTTTTTCATAGCCTTTAGACCCTCATCCCACACATGCTCCACAACGGGTATAGATCGGGTCACCTTATAGGGCTCCTTAAAGTCATAGAGGAAACACTCCGTCTGTACGGAAGGCATAGGCAGCTTGAATCTGCTAGATGCTCTCTCCATCAGCTTATGGAAACCCCAGACATCTGCTGGGGGAGAATCCACTGGGTCTGGACTAGGCGACGCTGGATCCAGGGTCACATACTCATCTCACTCTAAGCCTTGATTAGGACTGTTATCAATATTCTGATCCTCATCCGAGGAATCATCCTGTACGTCCGGAAGTGTTGGAGGTATATTTGGAGCAGGTGTTTGTGGCTGAGAGAACACCTGGGTTGGCAACTCTGGAGAAACAATCATTGGAGTTGTGGGGGCAGGTATAGTTTGAACTGCCGGGATAGAGGCAGCCTGAGTTGTAACCGGAGAGAACCTGGTTTTATAGTCCTGCAGCATGCTATGGAGATCCGCCAAGAGTGAGGAAGGAACAGACACCATCTCCTGGCCTGCAGACTCCTGATGTTGATAAGAGTGTTGGTAAGAACATTCATGAAGAAACTCGCCTTCAGAATTGGTTTCCTGACATTTTATCAGCAGTTGAGATGGACTGTGAGCATACCCAAAAGAGTCCTGATCATCTTCATCAGAATCCTCTTCTTCCAGTAACAAAGCGGGAGGCAAGGGGGTAACCTTCCTTGGAGACGTCATGTCCGAAGTTATCCTTTTCAAGGAAATAGTCATTTTCTCCGTCGACGGTACCGTGATCGATGGAGAAGGGAAAGGTAAACTTGTTGTTGATGTCGTCAACGGAAGAGTCACTGTCGACGGACGGACTGTCGACGACGAGATGGGCGTCGTCGACACTGTCGACAATCCCGCTGTCGTCGTCATGGTTGTCGTCAAAGCACTCGACGACACCGTCGTCGTCACCATCGTCGACTAAATCCTGGCAGCCGCTGCCGTCATCGATATCCCCGTCGACATCCTCATCGACGTCGATGTCACCGATGATCCAGTCGACGCCGACTGTGCCGACGGGCACTTTCGTCACCTTGGATTTAGACTCATTCTGCTGCGTCGTCGACTTGGAGCTTTTCTCTGACTTCGCAGAAGACAGAGAAGATGGTTTCTTGAAAGTTGTAGCAGTCTCCATTACTGCTGAAGGCGAGGATGGTCCTTCCCTCTCATTTACACCGTGGTGAGGAGATTTAACAGGACTTTTGCCCTCAGACTCACTTTTTAAGGCCTCAACAGGGGTAGGGCTTCCCCTTCACAGAAGGTGAAGGGGAAGCCCTACCCCTTTTGACTGACCTTCTGGATGATGTTGCTGAAGAAGAGTCCTCACTGTCGCTTGACACCGTCTATTTCTGGACATCAATTTCTGGAGCCAAGTGAGGAGGCGACCCTCACGGTCCCGGAGGGTCTTTGAAGTGAAGGTGCGGCAGATCTTGCAGTCCGCAGCCTTATGATCCGGATACAGGCAATATATACAGTCCTTATGCCTGTCCTCCAGATACAGCCTTTTCTTGCCACAGGTGGTACATGACTTGAAAAGGGCATTTCTTTCCTTGTCAGACATTTCAGAGGTAATACCTAACAATCCTGAAGAAAAAAGTTGAAGAAATCCTCAAAAGAGTAGAAAATGAGCAGAGCTCAAAGGAGACTCCCTAAGCACAACGTGCGGTAGAAAATCTGAGGCTCTGAGGTTCCTTCAGGAGGGATCTATGGGGTGAGGCTCTTCTGATTGGCGGATGCTTAGTTTAGTCTCTTTTATAAAAAGAGGCGGATATGCTACAAAAGGGAATGAGGCTTAGGCCTTTTTCTTTCTCTTTTGTACCTACTGCTATGATATTTTGGTTACCGAGACTCCCATTCTGACGGAGGGGAATGATACAAGCTATGGGAATCTATGAAAGTTCTAATACTGGGGTAATAACTGATTTTCCGATAACCTAATTTTCCTCCATAGGATAACATTGGCTGGCTTTTGCCAGAAATTCTTCAAAGTGTCGATTTTTCCAACTTACAAAAATTCCTTAGAAATCGCCTGTATAACAAAAACGATTTCTTTCAACTGTTTTCAGGAGATGTACCAGGGCTGAATCCAGGATCCAGCCCTGAGTAAGAAAAACATTCGTAAAGTAAATGATATTGCAGTTTACTTAAAATTCCCATTGAGCTCAATGTTATAATTGTGTTTAGCTTGTGTTGCGTATTGCTCATTGAAAGTATTCAACTGTAGCATCTAATTCTGAGAAATTATTTTTATACCAACCTGTGGTTCTAAAATAAAACAATATATTTTTATATACAAAACAATTGGCCTAGAGTTCAGTTCGAGTGTGTGAGACCATTTGCTGACTGTGTATATCAAATGATTTACACTGTCCTCGGATACTGCCTTACTGCTCGACCAAGCTACCACTTTAGAGAGTATGTCATATAGCTACTGTATATCTTTATAATGTGTTAAGTTAGCATAGGCTCATTAAATGTTTAAACGCCATTTTTCCTTTTGCTGCTTCTGCACACGACACTTAATTGTTGATTTAGCTTTCAACCTAGTAGTTCGTTGTGATTTACATGAGAATAATATGTTATTACTCTGATATCAGCTTTGCTTAATAAACTATGTCTGTACAGAGAGTGCTGAAGCTTCAGGAACAACACGATGCAGAATTGTTATGAGGTCTGATCTTCGCGCCTTCATAGACATAACATAAGTGCAGCTTCTGCCAACTTTGGGCTTGAGGCTGGTTTTTATATTGCTTTGCTTGAGGCACAAAAACACACTTGATGCTGTTCGCATGCAGAGAGAGCTGGTGTATGCTGATGTGATCCCTTCATTCTAGGACACTGAGGTATGGGCCCGCCCTAATTCAACCCAAAGAGACCTTCTTAGCTATTAATATAATATGCGAGTTAGGAAGGGTGAGAAATAAGTGTTGTTAACCCTTATTAATTTACAGCATGGTAACATGCTGTCACCGTTCGCTTTCTATGGACTAGTAACTATGCTTGTAGCTTTGTTGTTGATAATATGTTTACTTGTATTATCTAAGATACTGCGCCTGAGAAGACGGCATTAGTAAATAAACATTTCAAATGCTCACGTTGTCGTGTATTTCTATAGGTCCTGAATCGATCCCCCTATTCCTGACCCTATTCTGGTTAAACTAACTATCAAGTTAACTAACAGTCAGCCCATGAGGCAAGAAATCCCCCATGATGCAGATACCGTTATCTGACGCAGTCACACTACGGCACAGGAACGTGTTATCTGATTAGGTCATAACGCTTGAGATCTAATTAGACAAGCGACATTCCTCCAGCCCCTGATAAGGCATACGACGTTCTCATAACAAATCAAACCTATGACAACCTGGAAAATCCGTGAGGCCATTGTTTTGATTTCACAGAGAACTTTTGCAAAAGAATGTGCTAACGAGCAAGTCGTATGACATCTTTATTGACGTACCTATGTCCATCCTTACGTCAATCTCGGCACCTTTAAGGTATAAATATTGCCGACCTTGCCCTATGCAAACACACGCGTGGTGACAAGACGGAGCAGCCATACTTGCCGAAGCCGAGAGCAGAAGCAGACCCCGCAGGCAGCAGCCCCGCCTTCCTGACGCGCTGAGAGACGCGCTGCTATCTCAAGCCGAGAGACCCAGCACCGGCGCTTCTGGGCAGCCCTCGCAGGCAGCCTGGAATATCGAGAGCAGAGAAAGAGATACCATTCCTCATTCATCCTAACTTCCAGGTACAGAACTGAATAACCCCTCACAGAGAATTCTTTAGTTATTCACTTGGCAAAAACAAACTTAACTTAAACTGTAACTTTCTATTCCCGCCCACGCATTAGACTTAGGTCAGGTACACGGGGTAGGCGTATTTAGAAACACCAGTTGAGTACGTTTAGTCAAATGTATATGTGTATGTAAATATATTTTAATCATTTTAAACATCGAATGGCTCAGAAACCATATCAATGTTTTTACAGTATTATTTTATACTATTGCTTCTAATGTATGCCCTTTACTTAACTATAAGTATCGCAATAATATCGATCCATTTCTCTTGTACGAGAAAAGAGACTGATCAATAAATAACATCTTTTATTGAACACGCCCGTCTCTTCCTTTTCTCTACATTCTGATGAGACTAAGAATGCACGTACTGACTGAGTAAAATAATTGCCTTGTGCTCACACGACTCTTGAGATTGACTCTTGATTAGGGGAGAGCAAAGTTGTCATGTTCTATGGTTGTCAGAAACTAAATCCCTTCTTGTCTAATCAGGGGAGTTAATCCTTCCTTGAACATTCGAGAAAGTTTCTAGCGAACTCTGAGCTTAGCTGGCAAACCCAAAAATTAAGTCTAGTATCGACAGTAGTAGACCTAGTTAACGTCTGGCCTAGGCCTTTACTGCTGTAGGTACTATTCCAATGCGCAGAGCCTATTGGGAAAATAGGAGCTACACTACATGGCGCCCAACGCGTTTGGAAAGGGCGATAAAACTAACGTAAGACATTTAGAGTAACTCAGTCGTGCTTTCTCACTCAGACCCCTTTTCCCAAATACTCCAAAGACGTCTGGAGTGGGTGAAAGGTTATTATATCCTCCAAAACCTCGCAGGAGGGAACTCCTATGTATGGTTTTTGGTCTAGTCAACGTTGAAGGATAAAACAGTTCCAGAATATTGTGCATCTAATCTCTGTTTCCATAAGAAACCTGATCTGCAAATAAAAATAATACCATCCTGTCAGTAAAATGGGAGACAGTGATGGAGAAAGAGAGGCAATTAGATTAGCTACTGAAATAGCAGATGCTGATGCTACCATGCAAGCAGCAGACGCGGATATAATACTCATTCCGGTCATTAAAAGGAGATCTATAACCTTAAAACTTATAGAAAATGGACTGACACCTAGAGGTGGCACAGTCATATTCGTAATTGAGGCACACGAATATCGGCAGACAGAGGTATACTATACATGGATACATTTTCCAGCAGCAAATGCTGTAACAAAGTACTTCCACTATTACAAAGTAGAGGAACCTCCTGAAACGTACACTCCTTTCGAGGAGGTGGAAGTACCACTCAAATTCCAAGAGCATTTGCTCTTATTTGATGGCGCCCTAATACATAACAATCACATTACAAGGCTCGGTCCTTTAGGAAGACCAGGAGCAACGTGGCCGGTCTTAGCCGGATACACACCACATCCAGACATCGAAAGAATGCCTGCAGCAGAGCTGTTAATACAGCTAAAACAACTACTAAAAATTCACAGACAATTAGTTCAGTATGTAATGCGGACTTCAACAATTCAGCCAGCGATTAAACTTCCACAGCTGACCCCTCACCAGGGGAACACAAATAAAATTACACCACAGAACATCCAATCCTGCCTAGGTAAAGTTCCAGCTAAACGGGAACAGATACCATTCTGGTTGGCACAGAAAATTACCCAAATAGAGGCGGTGTTTCCCGACACCACCCCGCTGGAAAAACACAGGATTCTGACTATATGTCTCCCAATGGGAATCGCACCACACATTGAGGACTGTGACACTTGGGGTACAGTCTTTGCTTCCATCTATACAAAAACGCACGGTGTTCCATCCATTTCGGTAATACCAGATGTGCTTAAACAAATTCAGGATGAATACGGTCCAGAACCTGCTTTAACTCTTGGTATGAAATTACTGAAAGACTTCAAGCAGGTCTCGGCTATATTACTAGCCAATATAAAGGGTGAAGCAGCAAACGTGGCGATCCGCCAGAGGTTAAAAGAGACAGATATAGCAGACCAACCAGCTGAAATTGCCAGAATCATAGAAAAATCCTATGAAGAACTAGGCAGAGATAGTCTAGGTGGAATACCAGTAAAACCGCAACTGACTACAAGTCCAGAAAAAATGTTTTTTAATAATAATAATAATTCACCAAAAAAGAACTGGGATGGGAACAAACAATCCAATCCTAAAGAAAAGAAATTCCAGTCCAGAGAAAGGTCTCCTAGGCGAAGAGAGAAATCTCCAAACCCGAGACAAAGGTCACCCCAGAGTGAACCCTCTGGGAATAGATATAACCTTAGAAATAGGGATAATATTAAAAAACCTGATAGATATCAAGACATTGATACACGTCCCTCTCAATCTTTTCAGAATTCCTCGCAGAAATCGGAAAGAAGAGGACGATCAGAAGAGCACGCCAAGTCCAAAGACAAGGAACCTGCTCAACTGAAAAAGAAATCACAATTTCCAAAAAAGAAGGTAGCCAGTATCAAGGTAGTTAACAATGCCGAGAATACTGAGGACACAACTGAAAAACGGAGAGTGGGCTCAGACAATGCTAGACAGCGCAGCAGAGGTGAGCATAGCTCGCAAAGTCCTTATGAATCATCTGGAGACAGTGGACACGAATGAATACCTTCAAGTGGAAACTGCAGATACCAGAGTTAGCAAGCCCCACAAAATATACGAGATAACATTACGTATAGAGGGAGATAAGACTAGGAAAATAAGGGGACTATTTTGGGATAACCTATCCAAGGGCTATGACATCCTTCTAGCTGAAAAAGACTGGCCACCAGAGTTTGTCAGGGAGTGCCCTCATGGCGAAGAAGTAATTATGCCTGCCTTCTCGAATCAAATACCGATTCATAAAAAATACACACTTGCTAGAAAGTGGGCAGTGGCCTTAGCACCTGCTTTATACAAAAATCATGTAGGATGGGATGAGGACTCTCCTCCTCACAAAATCCAGCTAAAATCACAACCAACTGCACAAAGGCAGTACCCAATTAAGCAAGAAGCTAAAAAACAAGTAAATGAAATACTAGATCAGCTAGAATACCAGGGGGTGATTGAAACTTGCACCTCACAAATGAACAATCCTTTGTTTCCGGTCTCCAAACCAGACAATTCATACCGTCTAGTTTTGGATTACCGACACCTTAACACATGTTGCAAAACTTTTGCAGTGCAAAACTCACACAGTGCTGCACTAATGAATAACATAGTGCGCAAAAAATACAAAACAACCTTGGACATCTCCAATGGATTCTTTTGTCAAAACATAGCACCAGAGAGCAGATATTTAACAGCTTTCTCAGTAAATGGCACTCAAAAACAATTCTGTCGGTTAGCCCAGGGGTACAAGAACAGCCCGGGGGTATTCTCAGCAAGAGTAACAGAATTACTACAACTATATGATGATGAAGCATTATCTTATGTCGATGACATTTACTTAACAGATGATGACTTGGAGACTCACTTGAAAAGAGTGAACACCATAATACTTGGTTTCGCTGCAGAGGGTTACAAATTCAACTTCAAAAAGTCCAGAATTGCCCATCTGACAGTCCTATTCTTAGGATATGAGTTATCAAGTGAAGGCAAAAGCCTGGCAGACAATTTCCTAGAGAAATGTGCCGTAATCCAAGCTCCCAAAACACTAAAAAACCTACAGTCAATTCTAGGCTTCCTAAATTTCGGAAGAACATACATTGCAAATTACGCAGAAAGGGTCAAGCCCCTTTATGATCTAATTAAACCAGACTTTAAAAGATCCAGTTGGACTCAAACACACACAGACATTTTGAGATCCTTACAAACAGACATGCTAATTAAGACAAAATTAGAAACCCGTGATAATACACGCAACCTTGTGATCCGAGTGATCCCAGGGAAATGCGGATTCACATACCTGACCTCTAATGAGGGAGAAAAGGTACCAATTGCATTCAAATCACATTTGTACACAAAAGCTGAACAGAGATTCAGCAACAAAGGAAAAATTGTTCAAGCAGTTCAAACCGCAATAGCTAGAGAAAAAGACATAGCTGACGGTAGACATATCACAGTCAGAACAGCTGAATCAGCCTTTGAGGCATTAACAACACCGTGTAATTTACCATCAACAACATTGGATCCAGAATGGATACAATGGGTGAATTCAATTACAACGGACAAAGTATACTACTACTTTGATCCAGAACTAGAAGAATTAAAAAATCTAAAATATGAAAAGACGTATCCTCTGCCAATCGACATTCTGCCTCTACGACATTACGCCTGTGTAATCTATACAGACGGACATGCTCAACCCTCCGTTTGGGGAGAACATGCATACAATCCCACATGTGAGATCACAAAAGAAGTGTGGCGCGGAGGTATATTAAAACCTCTATTAACAAAATCACACTCAGTAGAAACTAATTCAGAACTACAAACTGAAATAATAGCTTTGAAAATGGCGCTAGATAATGCGGATCGCGAATTCCCGACGCTTATAGTGTCAGATTCATATTTCTGCGTCAAAGCATATAACAAGGATTTGCAGACATGGATTCAGAACGGTTACAAAGATGACACAGATGCACCAATAAAGCAGAGACTTCTCTGGGAACAAGTAGCTCTTTTGAAAAAAGAACTACCAAAGACTCACGTGACTCACTCACTGAGTCATCAACGTGATGGCGTTCACGTTGCAGGGAATTCATTGGCTGATGAGGCCGCGAAGGCAGCTGTGCAAACGGCTTCCGTAGCTGCCGTCACCCGGTCAAAAACAAAAATAGACAGCGAAATATTACAAGCTGTCAGCGCTTCAGAAAAGGATTCGATAGAACCACTCCCTAAAGGCTTTCCAGTAAAATACTCATACATAACTGATACAAACAATGTTCCTTTTGCTCGAATCCCTGGAGTGGGGGATAGGGCAATTCCAAACATGGAACATAGGTTAGGACTGATAATAGCGGCACACGAAGGGCTTGCTTCTACCCATGCTGGCGTCTCAGCCACTGTATCATTATTAAAACAGAGATACTGGTGGCCACAAATGAGAAGACAAACAAGGAACTATGTTCTAGCATGTGAAATATGTCAAAAAATGAAAGTATCAACTGTGAGACGTCCAGCACAGACGCCCCTTCTAATCTCGGATAAACCATTAGCCTGTGTTTATCTAGACCACTGCGGTCCCTTACAAAGGGATGGTAACTATAAATATATATTGGTCGCAGTGGACTCATGCACGAGATTCATATGGATGTGGCCCCAGCGAACGGCTGACGCCAGAACTGTTATAAAAGATTTGCGAGTCTTTATCGGCACATACGCAATTGGCATTCTGCATTCGGACAATGGTCCTGCTTTTAGCTCTCGGGCTTATAAGGAGGCCATGGTCAGCATGGGCGTGCAATTGCGGTACTCTTGTCCATTTCACCCTGAGGGGAACGGAATTGTTGAAAGAAAAAACCGTGACATAAAGCAATCTATAACGGCGTAGGTATTAGGTTCGGGAGCTGGGTGGGTCAAACATCTAATAAGTGTCCAACGTAGTCTAAATAACTTGCCAAGAAATTCTCTGAAGGGATTCAGTCCGTACGAATTATTATTCGGAACTAGGATGTTGATCTCTGACCTTGATAGTCAGACTTCAGTGGTAATAGAAAAAACCTTTGATGTCAAAGACCGTTTGACTATTTTGCAGGACTTAAACAAAACAAGAAAAGACCTGAGCAACATACAGTTGAAACAACAGCCAACAACCACTGAAGAATCACCACCTGTCCCAGCAAGACCTGTCTGGATTCCAAAAGTCGGGGATCTAGTCAGGGAGAAGATCGCGGTAAAGAAGGAATTTGGGCCTTCTTACAGAAAAGCAGTTCCTGTCTTGTCTGTCAACGTGACAAGATCAGTTGTACTACCGCCACTTGCTGGAAAAAAGGAGAACCGAGTTGTATCCATCGACCTGGTAAAACCACAACATGTGGCCGATAACAAACAGTAGGCCAAGTGGACTCCCAATAAGTAGCAGAACACCAAGGTTTGCTACCAGTACAGAGGTCCTAACAAAGAGGCTCATCACATTCGAAACGCCTAAAGAAGAACAAGGACTATGCAACAATGCAATAGAACTCAGACCTCTGAAAACCCAAATAAAGACATTTAGCAGAGAAACACCAATCTACAATGAAGTTCCAAGTGAAAATGCAAGAAACAAAAATCCTGAACCAATTGGAACAATTGACAGAACTGCATCTGGTTACTTCATCAACTTCGATGATTCCTCTGAAGGCTTCAGTGAATCAAAGACACAGCCGTCATCCAAATCCTTTAAAGACAAAGCGAAGGAACTTTTGAAACAACTGAAAGAAACATATCTGGTTACTCCATGGATTGAATTTTGGGTGGGTTTTGGTGCATTTATCCTCATACTTTGGCTCATCATGGTATTTACCTTGTGACGCTTCATTGAGGGAAAATATGCTAAAATGGACACAGCAAGTCAGAACATCAACTTGGTCCTCAAACCACACACATCTTCACACGTCGAGAAACGAGAACTTTCTTCAGAACTTTCTTCAGCCAACTTCACAGCAATTCCGATACCTGGTGGGGTAGCCTGGGACAACACTGACTATGAAATTTATGGTCCGGTCGAGATCCTGAAATATCCACACCAAATCAAGATCTCCTTGAGTGACTTTGCAAAACCAAACTCATTTGCTGATGATTGGGACTTTGAAAGTATAAACAATATGATGTCTGACTTAGTAATGTCTGCTAAATTTACAAAACATGATTATTTGCAAGGTTCTACAAATTATGATAGTATGTATTGCTATAACCATTATGGTAACCATTTCTTGCATAAATCTGCACAACCTAGAAATGTTTTAAATTATAATCAATGGGAACATTGTGCTACACCTCCAAAAGGGAGCTCTAGAACCGTTTATGACAAATATTCTTATTTTTCAGGTTTTAACATAACTAATGCTGAAACATTTTATTACAAATTGTCAAACAAGACAGGGATGAAAACCATGATAACCAACACAAAATTGATATATTCAGATTCATTCTTTGAAAAAATGAATACATTTGGATTTGATTATTGGGACAAAAATGTTGATTTGAAAAGTGTTTGGGGTACAAAAGAATGGCAAGTACAGGGTATAGAAGCTTTGTTTAGAGCCTGCATGATCCCAGAACAAATGATATTTTTAAATGACACTGTTCAACAAACCACCTGTCTTGGCTTAGCCAAAATCAAAGATTTAAATAACCTGTCTATTCCAAAGCCAACAATGTTTAGCAATAACTCTGATACAGATGAAGGAATAGACATAAACCATATACTTAACCAAAACAGAACACATCCTGATTGGAAACAATGGTTGATCTGGCCCACAGATACAAATAACTGTCAAGATAGATTCCTGAATAAAACACAGGGTTTCAAAATGACCAGGCCAGACCCTAGATATTCCCAAAGACATCACCCAGGGATAATAACAACCTACAGTGTGGGCAAATTATGCCTTCAATGGCTACAAACTTCCACACTGCCTGAAATTAAGCAACACCTAACTTTACTTACTGATGGTGCCGACTTGCGTGATTTCATACTGGGACCACGCAAACAGCGTCAAAAGCGTTTCATAGCAGCCTCTGTATATGCAGCATACAATGAGGCCTGGAAGGTTACTCAAATTGAAACAGCAGAGAGAATACGTGAAATTGATCGTATTAATTTGGAAAAATCACTTTCTGTAGTGGACAATGGGTTAATGACTCTGTCCTCCAGAATTTTTTCATTGGACAGCATTGTGTCTTCAGCAATCGATATATTATCGCAAGACTTACTGTTATTACAACATGGTCAGTCACAATTGCGCTCTATTGTACAGCTTGGCTGGACGTTACAAAATCTGCGTTCAGGCTATGTGCCTTGGCGTTTAATCAACACAACGTCACTATTCCAAATCTTTAACCTTACTGATAGACAAATCGGTATGGCGCAGAAGGGTGCTGATTATACAATCTTGAGCATTGAAAAACTAGAAAGATTACCAATGACAATGTCAGAACGACCTGTCAGTGAATGGATAATCCACGGAATCATAAATATTCCAATCTCAACCTTCAGGTTTCAATACTGCCAAAAATATATACAGGCTGGCATGTACGAGAAATTGGGAAAGGGGTACCTTAAAACAACTTGGAACCTGCCCTATTCACATGCATGTGTCAGTAACAAAGGACAGAAAGTGTTTCTTAGTGGCAACAATTGTGCTATGTCACTAAGCGGCACGCTTCTGTGTAACGGTATTAGTTTGCACGGAGCCTGTGAAGGGAATTCATACAACCTTTCATGTCACCAGCAAGGCGCACCTGCAACTGAAATAGAACCATTCTTTCAAAGACTCTATAATGGGAGTTACATTCTTATTGTAGACCGCAGATGTTGTAGTCTTATGCCCGGGACTCCTTATCTCGTCACCACGACGGCGAAGGTCAAGTGCTGTGGACGTTCTTTGTTCCCCAGCTCCTTACCAGACAGGGAGGCAAGGGCATGGCCCGGTTTGAAAATTACTTCTATTCGAATAGACACTTTAAGCAGAATGAAAACAGTGCTTCTTCAGACGCCTACAAGGCTCACGTCATCTAAAGAAACGTATGATCTACAAGTCGCAAGGACGAGTGCAGAGATACATACATTATTATCAACTAATTCCCCCGTACATTTCGCGGAAATCCTGAGCGAAATCTTAAATATTTCTGATACCACTGGGGTCTCAAAGGTATTTAAGACAGTATTTTCGATGGCATTAACACCATTCAAAGCCATACTGGGTATTTTTCCAGATTTCGTCCATTCGATTTTTGGCGGACTTCCCCTGATCCTGGGACTAATTGCAGGAATCCTATTCCTAGTCCTTATTTTTCGTTATGGCAACCCATGTCACAGATCAAACTCTCGCGACAATGGAAGATACGATCCTAGCCATTGGATACCGGGACCGGATATCAAAAATCCTGGGACTCTCCCGGCTTAGAGACCTAAACATGACTTGGTTTCTATCATTTCGACCAATGTGGCAAAGGTGTGTTTTACCTGTACTAAGGTGTCTGCTATGCGGAGAAGAATGCGTGTTAGACACCTGTCTGACGCTACAATCGGATGCGCCGGTGGATGCAGATACACTGTTGGTTCCTACCAAGGTTCACGCACTGTGCTGCCCTCAAAGGCTGCCAATTCTGATGACGGCATTCCTGGAATCTTCACCACTACGATTGAAGAGTAGTGAAGTTCAAGATGAAAGCAGCATCGAACAGGTACGACCTTCTGTCAGCAATGCAAATCAGAATGTCAATGGAGACAATCATGCGCATGAATGCATGGTTACCCCTATTTCCGACTTAGTGGAACTTTCCCATGAAGCTGTTGACAGTTTTTTCGAAAGCCTGAATGATATGATGTTCTCTCCGGAACAGAAATAGAGACTTTTGAGTAAACTCGCACATGGCGTTCCCTGAATTCGGCCTTCAACTTTAAAAATAAAGTCACATGAACAATTACAATCCAGTTCACGGACAGCAACTTTTTTCAGCAAGCCCTTAAAATATTTTTCTATATATTTTTTCCCCGGGACACTGATCTTCTGCTTAAAGTAAGAAACTATTCCTAGAGAACTAAGATTTCTATTTTAGATACTTTATAGACTTTAGCTGCCCGCTGGTATGTTCACAAATATTTTATTATGTGATGAAATGGTCTCGACCTTCCTTTCTGTATAGCTATATTAAGAGCCATTTCATGTGTATTTCTCATATACCAAAAAGCAATAATGCATTACAATGCGTGTTTACTTTTGCATTTAATTCATAGCTTAAGTGCATACAATATATATGACTGCAATTTTTCAGTATATTTGAAAATTTCGAAATGCATTTATGTATTTTGGGGTGGTAAGGTATACACTATACTCTATAGTATGTTGTACTATGTTATACTATGCATAGATTAGTAGATATGACCATAGTTAGCGTGGAGTGGGTGTCGTGTATTTCTATAGGTCCTGAATCGATCCCCCTATTCCTGACCCTATTCTGGTTAAACTAACTATCAAGTTAACTAACAGTCAGCCCATGAGGCAAGAAATCCCCCATGATGCAGATACCGTTATCTGACGCAGTCACACTACGGCACAGGAACGTGTTATCTGATTAGGTCATAACGCTTGAGATCTAATTAGACAAGCGACATTCCTCCAGCCCCTGATAAGGCATACGACGTTCTCATAACAAATCAAACCTATGACAACCTGGAAAATCCGTGCGGCCATTGTTTTGATTTCACAGAGCACTTTTGCAAAAGAATGTGCTAACGAGCAAGTCGTAGGACATCTTTATTGACGTACCTATGTCCATCCTTACGTCAATCTCGGCACCTTTAAGGTATAAATATTGCCGACCTTGCCCTATGCAAACACACGCGTGGTGACAAGACGGAGCAGCCATACTTGCCGAAGCCGAGAGCAGAAGCAGACCCCGCAGGCAGCAGCCCCGCCTTCCTGACGCGCTGAGAGACGCGCTGCTATCTCAAGCCGAGAGACCCAGCACCGGCGCTTCTGGGCAGCCCTCGCAGGCAGCCTGGAATATCGAGAGCAGAGAAAGAGATACCATTCCTCATTCATCCTAACTTCCAGGTACAGAACTGAATAACCCCTCACAGAGAATTCTTTAGTTATTCACTTGGCAAAAACAAACTTAACTTAAACTGTAACTTTCTATTCCCGCCCACGCATTAGACTTAGGTCAGGTACACGGGGTAGGCGTATTTAGAAACACCAGTTGAGTACGTTTAGTCAAATGTATATGTGTATGTAAATATATTTTAATCATTTTAAACATCGTATGGCTCAGAAACCATATCAATGTTTTTACAGTATTATTTTATACTATTGCTTCTAATGTATGCACTTTACTTAACTATAAGTATCGCAATAATATCGATCCATTTCTCTTGTACGAGAAAAGAGACTGATCAATAAATAACATCTTTTATTGAACACGCCCGTCTCTTCCTTTTCTCTACATTCTGATGAGACTAAGAATGCACGTACTGACTGAGTAAAATAATTGCCTTGTGCTCACACGACTCTTGAGATTGACTCTTGATTAGGGGAGAGCAAAGTTGTCATGTTCTATGGTTGTCAGAAACTAAATCCCTTCTTGTCTAATCAGGGGAGTTAATCCTTCCTTGAACATTCGAGAAAGTTTCTAGCGAACTCTGAGATTAGCTGGCAAACCCAAAAATTAAGTCTAGTATCGACAGTAGTAGACCTAGTTAACGTCTGGCCTAGGCCTTTACTGCTGTAGGTACTATTCCAATGCGCAGAGCCTATTGGGAAAATAGGAGCTACACTACAACGTGTTCTTCTTTACTCCATGTTCTGGTTTGAAATGATTGTATAACGAAAGAGTGCTCATGTGTTCCACGTAACCTGAGGTTGGTGAGTTCATGTTCTGGTTTGTCTAAACATTGGGAGTTGGTTATGACCAATGAGACACTGTAGCTAGCTCGGTAAGGGGTTTGTTGGGTACTGAGGTGAGTTTTGGGTCACCCTAATTCGCTGAGGTTCCAATCCTCTGTGCACAGTTCTTGGGAGAACAGAAACCCTGCTACATGGCGCCCATACGTTGGTGGTCTTATATCATGGCACTCGAGTAGTATATCATTCAACATTAACCCCTTCACTATCGTTTCCGGAAAACTGTGGTGTCGGTGAAACCTACCTGTTTTTTGAAATAGGTCTTTATTCAAGCTTGATTCTTTCTAAACGGTTTCCATGAATTACTACCCAGTTGTGCTACAAAGTTCCCTTTGTTTTTCAGTAGTTCCGGTGGAATCATGGCTGTAGCCATTGCGCAGCATAGTCGCATTGCGGTGCGCAACCATTTACAAACTTACCAAGTCCCTTTGAAGGCATGGCTGTGATTTTGGTGGTGTGTGCGGATCCGGCGTACCCTTTCGAGCTCTTTTACTCGTGGGTCACATTTCCGGAGGTGGACGCGGATTCTCAAGTGTTCCTCCACTACACACCCTCCCCTGTACCGGCTGAATATACACCGTACAGGGCACTGGAAATACCTATTGATCATTGGCAGCATCGCGTTTGGTTGCGCCCTCCCCCACTCTTTGTCAGCTGCGAGGTTAGGTCCACTTTCCATTCCAGGTACGAATTGGCCTGCTTTGGGTGGATTCACCCCACACCCGAATCACGGCGCTTGTCCCCTTGCTGATATTCGCAGACTACACGTTGTCTCGATTGCTGTGATTCGTGCATTAGTGCAATACATAGGTCGTCATCTCCCGGGTGGTCCCCCGGGGGGTCCGGCCGTTTAAACGGAACGTGGTGGTTTACGGCTCAATCCAGTTATGGTAAATTCGTTTTTTGGTCAACGCCCTGATAATAAAGATGATTTTCCTTTTTGGCTGGCCGAGAAATTTGACCAACTGGAAGCCGTGTTTCCCAATTCTACTCCTGCTGATAAACATAGAATGTTGACGATTACTTTACCTAAGGATATCACTCCCGAACTCGTTGACTGTGAAAGTTGGGGTAAAACTTTTGCGGCTGTTTATGCGAGGTGTTTCGGCACCCCATCTATGGCTGTACTGCCTACGATCATAAAACGTGTTCAGGATGATCACGGTCCAGAGGCAGCGGTTGAATTGGGTATGCGCCTGTGTGGTTCTTTTGAGATTGTAAGTGATCTCATACTCTCCAACATCAAGGGAGATGCTGTGAACTTCCAGGTTTTTAATGCACTGGCGGCGTTACCCGATGCCGAAAAGCCCCGCCAGTTGGCGAAGATTGTGGTGGCCGCTTATAAAACTATCGGTCGCACAAGTAAGGGTTTGAAGTACTTCGCGGTTAAGGAGAAGAATCAACCACAAGTGCAATCTGCTGCGGCAGATGTACAACCAAAGTCCAAAAACAATTCCGGCGTCTCCCAATGGGCTATAAGAATAGTCCTGGTATATTTACCGCTCGCATTGTCTATTCTGGAGGCACTCGACCCAGATGCTTGTTCGTATGTGGATGACATATATCTCACAGACGACGATATTTGGGAGCATCTGTTGTGTAAATTCTGTTATTTGTAACTTTGCAGACATGGGTTACAAATTTAACTTTGCAAAATCGCACATTGCTGAGCACACAGTGTTGTTTTTGGGCTATGAGCTCAACAATGAAGGTAGAGGTTTGGCTCCTCACTTCTTGGAGAAGTGCGCACAGTTGCGCGCTCCTACTACACTGAAAAAATTACAGTCTTTGCTGGGTTTTTTAAATTTCGGGAGGACATACATTCCGGAATATGCCCAGCGTATCAAGCCTTTGTATGCTTTGATACAACCAAATATTTTCGAAATCATGCTGGCTGCCTGAGCATTCAGCCATTTTGCAATCCTTGCAGGCTGATTTGCTCGCTTCTAAGTTCTTACTGACTCGTGACAACCATACCAACCTGGTGATAAGAATAATACCAGGGACAGTGGGTTTCACGTACCTCACTTTTAATGAAGGAGACACAGTACCTATTGCTTACAAGTCACACTTGTACACTTCGGCTGAGATGCGGTTTCCCACTGTGGAAAAGGTTTTAACAGCTGTACAGATGGCTATTCTTAAAGAACGGGCTCTGTTACAAGGGAAACGCATGTTGGTTGTAACACCCTGTCCTCATTTGGAGGCAGTCACGAAAGCCAGTGTACCAAATTCAAAAGCTTTGCACCCTCGGTGGATTCAGTGGGCTGCGTCCTTGACGTCCACGGATGTCACGTTTATTTTTGACGCCTCGTTGCGGTCGCAGGAGTACTTGCAGTATGAGTTTGTTCACCCTGATCCTCTAGCTATGCGACCTTTGGAGGACTTCCATTGCATCATTTACACTGATGGTTCGGCGCAGGTTGCGCATGGCTCTAAACATGCCTACGTTTCCGCATGCGCCATTGTGGTCGGTGCTATGTTGAACGATGAGTTCATATCCAGGGAAGTGCACACGTTGCCGCTTGGAGATTGCACCGCACAATTGGCAGAGCTTCGTGCTCTTTTACTAGCGTTGGAGTACGCAGATCCTAGTGTTACTACTCTTATTGTAAGTGATTCTTTCTACTGTGTCCAGTCTTACAATGAAAACTTGTTCTTTTGGATTCAGAATGACTTTCGTGATTCCAAGGGTAGCACAATAAAACATAAATTGATCTGGGTTCGAGTGGCAGAGCTTAAGGCTTCGTTGCCGCTCGTTTTTGTAATTCATACTCTTGGCCATCAGCGTGTGGGAGTCCACGCTGTCGGTAACTCGCTTGCTGATGAGACAGCGAAATCAGCAGTGTCTACATACTTAGTTGCAGCAGTTACACGGTCCAAAAATAAGATTGATAGTGACATCTTGGCAGCTGTTGCTGCCACTGAGAAGGGAGGTAAACATCCTTCGGGATTCCCTTCGAAGTACACATACCACTTAAGTCCCGAAAAGGTTCCTTTTGTGAAAATACCTGATGTTGGTGAACGTTTGATTCCCAACGCGGATCGCAGGGCAGACTTGATTACTGCGGCTCATGAAGGTGTGGCGTCTGCGCATGCGGGCGTCTCAGCCACTGTAACTCAATTACAACAACGTTTCTGGTGGCGGGGACTGTACAAACAGACGCGTGATTATGTCCTTCTTTGTGACATATGTCAGCAGATTAAACCTTCGACTGCTGCGCGTCCGCCACAGACTCAGTTGTACATTTCTAATAAACCACTAGGTTGTGTTTATTTGGATCACTGCGGTCCTTTTTCCTCTGATACTGCGTATAAGTACATCTTAGTTGCAGTTGATTCATGCACACGCTTTGTGTGGGTCTGGCCCTATCGCAGCGCTGATTCACGGACTGTCATTAGAGATTTGCGCATCTTTGTAGGGATTTTTGCCTGTGGTACCTTCCATTCGGATCAGGGTCCGGCTTTCGCCTCTAAGGCGTATAAGGATGCCATGCATTCGATGGGGGTCCAAGTCAAGTTTTCGTCTCCCTACAGACCTGAGGGTAACAGTGTAGTGGAGCGAATGAACCGTGATTTAAAGCAATCTTTGACAGCTCGAGTTATAGGCACTGGCAGAAACTGGCTAGCCCACCACTATGGTGTGCAGCGTGCTCTTAATAATCTCCCTAGAAGGTCTATGGGTGGGAGGACCCCATACGAAATGCTCTTTGGCATCAAGATGTACGTCCCTGACCTTGACGGTCTAGACTGTGTGGTTCGCGCCACTTCCTTTGACACAGATGAACATTGCAATATTTTACAGAATCTACAAAAGACCAGAGACGGTCTTGCAAAGGAACATTTGCCCTCCACGTCGGATGTTGCGTTGCAGATCCCGGTAGTCGGCTGGCTACCCCAAGTTGGAGAACTGGTTCGTGAGAAGATCGATAACAAAAAAGAATTTGGTCCGTCCTATCGAGCTCCGGTTCCAGTCCTTGGAGTGAAGGGCACGAGAACAGTCCTTTTACCACCGCTTCCTGGTCGTAAGGAAAACAGGTTTATTTCAATTGACAATGTCAAGATACACAGAGTGGCCGATTCTTCTTAGTATGACACCAGCAGTTTCCTGTCCTTCCATTGTGAGGCATTCGGTTGTGCCCACTGCTTTTAATCATGAATCAGAAGTGGCCATTGAATTACCTGCGATTTCCAGTCCTTTATTGAGTACTTTGCCAGGTGCGGATCAAAATTAAATAGACTATACATATCCCACTGATTTGTCCATGCCTGACCTGCAAGCACGTTTAGCCACGGAATCCAGATTTTCATTTGACTCTGTTTCCCTTGCCTTGAAGAAACCATCTCGTTTTGCAGTTTATGCTACCTTATTCAAAAAACATTTTTTGATTCCCCCTTGGACATATATCTGGCTGGTGCTTTTTTCGATATATCTTTTTATGTCAATTGGTTTTGTGTTATATTTTTTCCGGTTGGTAAATGGACACTATGTCGAGGAAAGAACATGCATTCGCCATCCCAATGGAACTTTGGCTCCCCTTTCCTCATCGCATTCTGCACATAGACTGAGAAGAGACTTAACATTTGTTAACATCACTGCTTGGCCTGTCCTTGATGGGATCGTGTGGGATGCCGTTCGATTTCAAATTCATGGCCCTACGGAAGTTGTTAATGTCCCTAACGTGCTTAGAGTTAATATGGGGGATGTGGTGAAACAAAACATACGTTCTGATGATTGGGATGTTCAGGCCGTAGAGTCTTTATTTTCTGATTTGAAATATTATGCTGCCTTTGATGCTGAAGATTTATATTTAGAATCTGCTATTTATGGTGATTTATTTTGCTTTCAACATTTTGGCAATCACTTCTTACATAAAACGACATCCAGAAGGAATACTGTGAATTATACACAATGGGAGCATTGCCCAGCTCCTATACAAGGCAGTTCTAGTACTTTTTTGAAAAAATACACTTATTTTACTGACTTCAATCAGTCTAATCCCGAGTCCTTTTATTTTAAAATGACACAGAAGCCTATGTCCAAGGTTAGACTTACCGATACCAAACTATTGTATTCGAAGTCCTTTCTAGATCAGCTGGCTATTGGCGGTTATGAAGTATGGAAGGAAATAATTGAACTAAAATCAGTTTGGGGTTCTAAGGACTGGCAGGTACAAGGCGCTGAGGCATTGCACCGTGCATGTCTCATCCCTAATCAGATTTTGTTTTTGAATTCTACTATTTCACAAACTACATGCTTTGGATTGGCTACTGCTAAAAAATTAAATTTTCCTTCAATCCCAGAGTTAGAGGAATATTCAGGCTGGAGTAATCATACTCAATTTTCGATTAGAGAATTACAGACCCTGTTGCTGAATTCTTCCTTTAACATCTCCAGTATAGACCCTAAAGGTTGGCTAGTATGGCACAAGAGTGCTGATTCGTGCCAGCGCCGTTTTCTGGGTTTGTCTGACGGTTTTAATCAGGTAAAACCAGATTCACGTTTTGAAACTGGGCATTCTGTCACAACTTACTCTGTGGGTAAATTATGTCAAACTTGGCTGAAGCATTCTAAGTTATCTGCAGTTAAGTTACATCTTGCAAAACTGAATGATGATGTAGATTTAAATGATTTCATAAAAGGCCCAGCTAGTGGTAGGTCGAAAAGATGGATATATGCTGTGTACAATGAAATTTGGAAAACATCGCAGATTGAGGCTGCAACACGACTTAGAGCTATCGATCAGGCAAATCTAGAGAAGGTCCTTGCAGTGGTAGACAATAGTATTAACATGCTTTCTTCACGCATTTACACTTTAGATAACATTGTGTCTTCTATAGTGGATATTGTGCATGATGAGGTATCTGTTTTGTACCATGGGCAGAATCAATTACGTTCTATCATGCAATTTGCATGGACCCTGCAAACGCTTAAATCTGGCAAGGTGGCATGGGGCTACATGAACGTGTCCTCTCTCTTTGCACCCTTTAATTTGACTGAAACAACGCTTGCTTTCTATGCGAGATGCTTCTTTTTCTATGTTACATATTGAGAAATTGGAATCCTTGCCTTTTTCTGTGGCAGAAGCCTCAGCTGCAACGTGGCTTATCCACGGTCTGTTAACATTACCTTTTGCTTTGTATAAATTTACTAACTGTATGAAATATGTTGCCATAGGTCGCTATGAGCCTTTGGGTAGTGGTTTTCTCCATGAAGTATGGTCCCTTCCTTTCACTTATAGATGTTTGAGGGACGGCCAAGAAGTTTATCTAAATGGGGAGGAATGTACAGAAACTCCAGATCATTCGTTAATGTGTAGACACATTCAATTACACGGTTCTTGCAATCAGGACCGACCAAACTTGGCCTGTGTTTTAAAAGGCACTCCTGTACCGGCAATTACCCCGACTTTTACCTTGTTGGGGAATGGAAGTTATTTACTTTTGAATAATGAAGATTGTTGCGGGTTAATTAAAGGTGTAGCTTATGTGGTAACAGTAAGTGAACGTGTTGTTTGCTGCAGAAATGTCCTGTACCCACCCACACATGAAAATAGGGAGGTTTCCATTTGGCCACGCATACCAACCTTGAAGGCAGAGTTCAACGGCATGACTAGACTGAGGGCTCGATTGTCCCAGAAAGAAGTGGCCTTGAGTTCCGCTCGGGAAACTTTTGTGCTTCACATTGCTAACACCCGGACCGAGGTTCAGGCCCTTTTAAATACTGATTTACCGTTGCATTTTGGCGAAATGATACATTCTATCTTTAACGCGTCCTCGACATCTGGGCTAGCGCATTTTTTTAAAGCAGTTAGCAGCGGCCTTGTGACTTCATTTGAAAAAATATTTGGAGTAATCCCTAGTTTCTTTCATTCCATTTTCTCGAGTCTGTTTGGTGGATTCCCGGTTTTACTGGCACTAGCGGCAGGCGTCCTAGTTGTTCTCTGCTTCCTTCAATATGGATGCCCCACATGTGGAAGAAGCGGCCCAGCCTCTGCTGCCGCTGTTTCGCAACCGAATGCTTGAATATTTTGGCACGCTGCCGCTTGCGATTTTAAGCACGGCATATGGATTATCGTTTCGATTTTCCTACTTCACCTGTGTCCAGCCTGTGTTTCACTGCCTGAGCTGTGATTTTGATTGGGCCATTGATTTGTGTCTCTGCGGGCCGGTTTCTCCTGGCGTCGATTTTAATCAGCTGATGAGTCCTATCACTACTCACGAGTTGGTTTGTTCTGACGAGAGGATTATGGCAATAGCAGCGGTGCATGGACTAATGGGTCCCTGGGATATATTCACGGCAGCGCAGGATTTCTTGGAACTGAGCTTTCTGGAGAACCCACCGAGTTGTCCTCTGATGGTAATAGAGGCTCCGATACTTGGGGAACACGTATGTTCTTTTCCACTTTTGAATTGGATGGCTGAACTGTTTTCTGATGAAGACGGAGATTTCATGCTGGAGGCTGTTGCTGCATATTTTGCTTATACGGTCTTGTCCTAAAAACTTTTCCATGATTTCTTTCCGGACATTTGACTTTCAGCTTGCATATTTTGCGATTTTTCGTACATTGATCAATTTCCCAGACCTATTGACGAGCAAAATATGACATTTTTTTACAGTTCATTCATGGCTCACAGTTCTTGAACTCTGCTTTCATGAAGTTGCCCTTATCTTATCTTATCCGTCCTCGGATCATGGGGGGGTGTCATATAGCTACTGTATATCTTTATAATGTGTTAAGTTAGCATAGGCTCATTAAATGTTTAAACGCCATTTTTCCTTTTGCTGCTTCTGCACACGACACTTAATTGTTGATTTAGCTTTCAACCTAGTAGTTCGTTGTGGTTTACATGAGAATAATATGTTATTACTCTGATATCAGCTTTGCTTAATAAACTATGTCTGTACAGAGAGTGCTGAAGCTTCAGGAACAACACGATGCAGAATTGTTATGAGGTCTGATCTTCGCGCCTTCATAGACATAACATAAGTGCAGCTTCTGCCAACTTTGGGCTCGAGGCGGGTTTTTATATTGCTTTGCTTGAGGCACAAAAACACACTTGATGCTGTTCGCATGCAGAGAGAGCTGGTGTATGCTGATGTGATCCCTTCATTCTAGGACACTGAGGTATGGGCCCGCCCTAATTCAACCCAAAGAGACCTTCTTAGCTATTAATATAATATGCGAGTTAGGGAGGGTGAGAAATAAGTGTTGTTAACCCTTATTAATTTACAGCATGGTAACATGCTGACACCGTTCGCTTTCTATGGACTAGTAACTATGCTTGTAGCTTTGTTGTTGATAATATGTTTACTTGTATTATCTAAGATACTGCGCCTGAGAAGACGGCATTAGTAAATAAACATTTCAAATGCTCACGTGTTCTTCTTTACTCCATGTTCTGGTTTGAAATGATTGTATAACGAAAGAGTGCGCATGTGTTCCACGTAACCTGAGGTTGGTGAGTTCATGGTCTGGTTTGTCTAAACATTGGGAGTTGGTTATGACCAATGAGACACTGTAGCTAGCTCGGTAAGGGGTTTGTTGGGTACTGAGGTGAGTTTTGGGTCACCCTAATTCGCTGAGGTTCCAATCCTCTGTGCACAGTTCTGTGGGAGAACAGAAACCCTGCTACAAGTAAGGTTCTATCTAACTTTAACCTCTGCCAAACCTCTGGGGACTGCTGGACTCTGTACAAACTGTACCTTACTTTGGTGCAGTATATACAGAGCCACTTTCTTACAAACTGCACCCAACATGTTAGGACTGCCACACACATAAAAGGGCACATTCTAGAGCAAATATGGACAGCTAACCTTGAGATCTCCCCTCCCTCGATCTCTTCTTGCATTTGGTCTGATCACCACATTATAACCTTTTCCCTCTCTAAGGCTCACTCCTCTAAACCTCAACCCAAAGCGAACTTAATGTTACGAAATTGGAGACATGCGAACATGGATCTCTTTGGCGCACTATTAACTGCCTCGCCTCTGACTTTCAAGCCCAGGGAGAGAGCATCAAGTTGTGGCTTAAGAAGGCAAGCGACCGTGTCGCTCCTCCCAAGAAAAGGAAGATCCTGAAACCCCCATGAGGCACAACATTGGTTTTCAGACAACTTAAAAAACTAAAACCTGGCTTTAAGTCACTATCTAATTGACAAGCAGGCCTTGTACTCAACTCTCCTGGAAAAATATAAAAACAGGGCTCGAAAAATCATAAAAAATGCACTAGACCTGCAGGTCTAGTAACCTACAAAATCTCCTTGACCTAAATGAAATGCACTTGACCTCTGACTCTGAAAGCTGAGCAAATGTGACAAGTTAACAAGATTTAAAAGCATTTTTATTGCTCATTTACTTTGTGAGCAATAAAGATGCCTTTAAATCTTGCTATCTTGTCACATTTCCTCTGCTTTCAGAGGCAGAGGTCAAGTGTCAGTTTGTATTCCTACTCACCAGAAAGGGCGAGTAGGACATAAAAATAGCTCGCCCTGAAGTAACCTGACTAGCAAATGCGCGCGGTCGAGTAAATTTTTCGATCCCTGAAAAAAGAGATTCTCCATTCCAAGGAAGAATATTTCTCTCATAAAACTCTCAACTCTTCAGACCAGACAGACGCCCCTTTGGTGCGGCACCTGGTTGAGTGAGAACGTGGCCCTGCAGTGGTTCCACCAATGGGATCTCGTGGGAGTAACCCTGCTTGGCGATGTGTGGGTGGGCGATCACATACGTTCCTTTCTGGACCTTCGGCAGCGACACTCACTTTTACCCTCCCAATTCTACAAATATTTACAACTCCGCCATGCTCTTCACACTCAGCTTCCCACGCCCACTTCCCTGCCAGAGTTTAGCCCCCTGGAGGCCCAGGTCATGATGGGGAACCTGGGGAAGGGTGGGGTCTCCCGGATATATCGTACCCTGGTTAATAATTCCCCTGCATCCCTTGACCATCTCAGATCGAAATGGGAGGAATGGGTGGGCCCCCTGGACGAAGCGGACTGGCGATCTGCCCTTATGGCGCCCAGAACCCTCACCACGTCCTCGAAACTACGCCTTGTCCAACTTAATTTCCTTCACACAGCGTACTTGTCGCCAATCCGTCTCTTTCGCGCAGGTGCATGGCCCTCCCCGGCATGTCCCCGTTGTGCTGGTACCCCAGCTGACTTTATCCACATGGTGTGGCTTTGTCCTGCCCTGGAGTCCTTCTGGAAAGGGGTTGAACGATAGCTGACGAGTGTGCTGGGTTGGGTGGTCTCCCACGATCCGAGACATTTGCTCCTTGGGGTCTTTGATGGTTTGGATGGCTCACAAACTGATAAACGCCTTTTGGGAACGGCGCTTGCAGTGGCGAAGAGAGACATTGCAGCCCTATGGACCCAGAAAGTGCCACCGACTCTGGCGAGATGGAGGAGGGGGGCGGATTGGTGTGGGGCCCAGGAAGAATCAGTCTTCGAGGCACGGGGCTGCCCGGAGCTCTTTAATAAGATCTGGGGGAAATGGTTTGGCGTGATACCGCCATGATGACTTTGACATTATACCGTCCTTACTGGGAACCACTGTCTCTTTTAATGTATGTTACTTCGCTATGTGAAGTTGTGGGAGGTAAACAGGACTGTCTTAAAGGTATGAGTGACCTAATGCGAATGTTTCTTTCCATGTCTAAAATTTCAATAAAACTTGATTATCAAAAAAAAACCCTCTCAACTCTTCAAATAAATCTAGAGAGATTTTCTACATAGTTAATGAGCTTTCTAACCCAGAAAGGGTCATGCCGAAGCTAGCCCCCGTCACAGTCACATGTGACTCTCTTAATTCATATTTCACAGAGAAAATTGCTGTCATTGAAGCAGGCATCCCTTCTTCTACGCCTCCCACATCTGTCTCAAACATTTGCCAGAATCCAAATAGGTTGGATCAAATCCGTCCGATCTCAAAAGTGACCTTCCTTGACTTACTCAAAAAGGTTGGCTCCGGTTCTCCAACTGATTGCTGTCCCCCTCATGTACTTCAAGAACCTTTCACCATCTGACCTGATCCTTCTTCACTCATTTCTTAATAAATCACTCTGCATCGGTATTGTACCCGATGTATACAAGAGCGCAGAAATTCTTCCTATCTTAAAGAAACCGGGCTCGGATCCATCGGTTCTTAGTAACTACCGCCCTATTTCCCTGTTGCCTTACCTGGGCAAAGTCCTGGAGGCTCATGTGGCAAACTGCCTCAGCTCATTTGTTGAACATTGCCAAGTTCTAGATTCCCATCATGCAGGTTTTAGACCCGCCCACTCTATGGAATCCATCATTTTGACAGTTCTGGATGAACTTAGGAAAGGAGCAGACAGGAGTGTCCCCCAGTCAGCTGCATTTAACACGGTCGATCACAATATTCTGGTCGAAAGTGTCAGAAATGCTGGGATCCAGGGTTTGGCATTGAAGTGGCTCTCCTCAGTAACTGGTTCCAAGCAATTGCGGCTCAGCAATTTCTCCTCCAGAAAAATAACATTTTGTGGTTTTAGTTGTACATACTAAGTTTTTCGTAAGAGTTTCAGCATTTTACATGCGGGGAGAAGGCACAGCGAACCATTTAATAGGAACAAAACCTGCTAGAAGCCAGTATGTGACCTGTGGTCGCTACAGTGTAAATCGCCACAGTAAGCACACAGGTGCCAGGGTCCCGCAGTCGCACACACCAGACACCCCTAGGCTTGTGATAGATTTTCAGGGAGGGGGTTTGGCGCTGCTGTCTGCCGAAGTCCAGTGAAAGGGGGGTCACCAGTGTAAAAACCTCATACATGGTGCGAAGAGGCAATGTAAGCGACACAGGTCATGCAAACACAGGAGGACAAACATAACGGCGCGGCCTCCTGTCTACAGAGCAGACAAGAGCCTCCTATCTGCACAGGATTGAGATAAGGTGGAAGCTGACATGCAGCATGGTGCACTGGTGTTAGACGAGGAAGCTGCTGCTGGGAGATATGGGCCCGGTACGCCAGGTAATAAGGGCACCCAGACTAACGTGTGCGCCAATGGATACAATTAGGAATAGAGGTCGACTTGCGCTGATCACAGGTGCAAATTTGCTGGTGTGCGTCTCAGAGCCCTGCTGCCCCAGAGAGCTCGCGCACTGCTGCGCCAGCAGCCTTCATCAGAAAGACAAACAAGCGTCAGGGAAAGCGTTCGCTTTCACTTCCGATTTGAAAAAAAGGAAAAGCCAGCGAGTGATGCGTGCGCGCACCACTGCGAACCATGGCCTATTGGTGTCTATTACACGCAGCAAGCACGTAATAGACACCAATAGGCCATGGGCGGAGCAATGCGCTCGCCTGTGGCCTATTGCGTGCAGTCTTTCATTAACAGCGCACACAAAGGCCAATCGGCCATCTTTCATTAAAAGATGCACACAAAGGCCAATCGGTCAATCCTCACCTAAGGAAAAGCACACACACAAGCGTATGCGATTCCTAGGTTAGCCTGATAACCCCTTTTTCACTCACTAAATGCGCAGTGCAACGCTAGGCACGAGACCTAAAAAGGGAACAGACGTGTGGGGTTCCCCTGAGCTCCTCTCTGTCCCCACTCCTTTTCAATTTGTACCTCTGTCCCCTAATCCACTCTTTGAAAGAAGGAAAGATCGGGACATACAACTTTGCTGATGATCTTCAATTGGTGATTGACATCAACTCATCAGCATCTTCAGTTTTCAACTTTCAAGCCACCATGATCTTCATAAGTGATTGGATGAACTACAAACAATGTAAGTTGAACCAAGACAAAACTGAGCTGATTCTTACAGGTGGACCCTCCAACCCGTGGCACTCCAACTTTTGGCCATCTTCTTTGGGTAACTCCCCTGAGCCAGCCAGTTCCGCCAAAAGTTTGGGTATAGTGATTTCTAACGACTTGTCAATTACCGCCCAGATCGGCTCAGTGGGTTCCGCTAGCTTCTTCCAATTGAGGAGAATAAGAAAGATCAGCAGATTCCTGTCCAGGGAAGCTCTGACCCTGCTTATTTTAGCTTTGGTTATCTCCAGTTTAGACCATGCCATCTCATTGTATGTCGGCATTTCAGCCTACCAACTGAGACGCCTCAAATTGGTTCAGACCCAAGCCGCCAGACATCTTTCATCTACCCAAGTGGCAGCATATCAGACCTCTCATGAAGAAGCTACACTAGCTTCCTGCGGCCAAGAGGAGTGCTTTCAATCTGGGATGCACCATCTTCAAAGCTTTTCACGGCAATAGTCTAACCTTCATTTCTTCCGGGATCCAACACCACATCCCTTCTCTAGACTTGCAATCCTCCCACCTGAATCGGTTAGCGACGCCCTCTTTCAAACGCAAGAAGCATGGCGGCTCCAGATTTGCCATCGTGGCCCCACAATTTTGGAACTCCCTTCAAGTGGAGTTGAGGTCGGTGTCCTCCTGTGCCCAGTTCAGAACTCTGCTTAAGACACAACTGTTTACTCAAGCATACAGTGACCTAATCTAGATCCTGCGGCTTCTCTCTCCCCGCTGTGCTTAGCGCCAAGAAACAGTCTGGTGAACGTGCGCTCTATAAGTGACTATAACATAACATTTGTTGTACACACTCAGGCAGCAAATGATGTCACACACTCAAAGACTGAAATCAGACCAATTTGTTTGTATAAAAAATATTATTTAGTTATATTTATTATCCAGAATCAAGCAAGCCTGGTACAAGTAAGTGTAAATGGTACTTTTCAAGTCAGGTTGAACAATACAAGCAGGCTGAATGAAAATGACTTTGTTACAGGTTTGTAAATCTTTTCAATACAGTGGAAATTACTGTTAGATTACTTTTGATTACTTTATGGGTTACTTTTTCTACTCAGTGTGATATGCCTAGATATCACACTGGGACATTTCCTAGAGAAAAGGTGAGCAAAGCATTTTTTCAAGTTCTCATACAAAACCAACTCAACACTTAAAACTATTTTCAAAACAGGCAATGTATTCCTATGGAGAAAATATGGTTATCGGTTAACATGTAAGTCCTTGGTTGAGAGAGTTGGTATTCTGGGGTTAGAACAAGGGTTCCCCCAGGGTCAAGGTTGCACTCTCAAAGCACCCTCAGCTGCACTAGGGCGGCCGGGTGCAGAGTGCTGAGGCCCAATATCATGCAATGGGGGATAGGAGGCCTCCGGTTGGTGGCTGCTCACGAGTAGGCCACAAGGTTGTTGGACCAAAGATCCTGGTGATCGGCTCTGGGGCAAAGTAGGATCAGAGTTAGCACCCAAAGTACACCCGCAGGGGTAGCTGGGTGGAGGGTGTTGCTTTGGTGTTGGGTGCCTTGTTTTAAATGGGGATTCTCCGGTTGCAACAAAGACTGCAGGGTCGGTGACGGAGATCTTCTGGAGGTGACCACCGGTTGGAGAGGTACGTTGGGATCCCTGAGGATGCTGGGAAGTAGTCGATTGGGCCACCCAACGCTGTGGGATTCCGGGTGCAGGGGTGTCTTTAGGCATGGGTTTTTCTAACCAGCTCCGGTCACAGTCAGGGGGGGGTCCGCAAGAAAGAGGCTGCAGGCTTCGCTTGGAGTTTCGAGGCAGGTCCGAGATCACCAGATCTAAGATCAGGATCGGCGGGGAGACCTCCGCGTGGTTTTGGGCCTCTCGAACTCAGGCCGTGGGCGTCAGGTGCAGAGTGGTGCAGACTCGTGGATTTGGCCAGAGCCAGAGTCGGTCTTCTGTGAGCACCAGATTTGCTCACCCACAAAGTCTTTTCTGTGGAAGGCAGGGCAGGTCCTCAGGGTTCTTGAGGCAGCAGGACACAGGGATTTCGCTTCTGCAGGTTCGAGGTGGGGACAGGCCGATAGAGCTTGGTCCAAGTCAGTGGGTGTCTGCCACTGCTTAGCTTTAGCACAGCTTCTTCAGTCCTTTTCTTCTTGGTCGGTTCTTGTCTGAGGAGGCAAGGATAAGGGGTGCCCCTAAATACTAGATTTAGGGGCGTTACAAGTAGGTAAAGGTTGGGACCAACGGGTCCCTTCCATGGGGTAGGTATACCCACTATTACGCCACCCTCCAGTGGCAGGGATTGAGAGTTGTGCCTCACCTTGCTTCATCCAACTGCAGGTTGGCAAAGGTCGGCACACCTCCATTCCTCACCTGCTTTTTCCGCAGATTCTGCCGCCCTAAGTGGGGGTAACAACAGGTGGATACCAGTTGCCGAAAGCAGCAAATGCCTGGAGAAGATCAAAAAGGCAGCAAGAAGCTTCCCCTTCGTGCACCCTGCCCATCATGCAGGGGGGTGGGTGGGGGGGGGGGGTTTGAGGGAGACGAGGAAAGGCTTGGCACCTGTTCCAAGGATGTGAATTGTTTCAGACCCTGAGAGGAGCAGGCTCTCGACCCAGTTGTCCAGAAACATGTCTGGTCTCGGCATCTGACGGGCAGCCACTCAGCCTGGACACTAGTGCTAGGTCGTTTTTCAGGGGGCATCTCTGCGATGCCCTCTGCATGCATTTTAAAGTAAATCCCAGTGTGGGTTTAATGTGCTGATAAGTTTGATACCAAACTGGCCAGTTTTCAGTAAAGCCATTATGGTGCTGTGGAGTTTGTAATGACAAACTCACAGTACCATATACTCTTAATGGCATTACTGCACTTACGATGTTTAAGAATTGGCTTAGACACTGTATGGGTACAGGGCTCATACACCTGTACCCTCGTCACTCATGGTGCACCCAGCTAGCGGGTGGCTGACCGATGCCAGGGCAAGGGGTGGTAGCGATGTGTGCCATGTCGACTCTTGCCTTTGTCCTGCAAAGAAGTGTGTCTGTGTGTCTGTCTCTCTCTCCCTCCCTCCCTCCCTCCCTCCCTCCCTACCCAGGGCACATTCAGTCAAAGTACATCAGCAATTCAGCAAAAAGTGGGGGCATATCATGCAAGAAAGATGGCACTTTCTAACACAACCCCCCACCCCCAAACAAACGGTAAGAAGACTAACCTTGCCCTAGGGAGTCTTCAATATCTAAGTGAAAGAACCTGGAAAGTCCCATTTCAAAGTCCATACCCTGTAGGGAGAAGGACCATCTCAGTAGTTTTGGATTTTCCCCTTTCATTTGCATTAGCCATATACTCTTAATGGCAGCACTGCACTTACAATGTCTAAGAATGGACTTACACACTGTAGGGGTACAGGGCTCATGCACCTGTACCCTCACCACTGACAGAGCACCCAGCTAGAGGGGCGACTGACCTATGACAGAGCAGTGGGTTATAGGCATAGCACACAGGGATGTGGGCCATGTGGACTCTACTTAGTTCTGCACCAAAACACTTTGCCTGCAAAGTCAGTGTATGTGTGTGTAAAGGTACAGTGCCTCTAAGGGTGGCACAATAAGTGATGCAGCCCTTAGAGGACTTCTCTGGTCACACTGCCCTGGGTACCTGTGGTACCATTTGCCAGGGGGTGACCTGTGGCCAGAGATGCCAATTGGGTTTAGGCTTCAATGCAGTTTTAGGGAAAGAACATATGCCCTGGGTACCTGATTAGCAGGAGCCCAGGGCACACTCAGTCAAAGAACATCAGCAATTCAGCAAAAATGGGGGCAACCACGCAGAGAGAGGGCACTTTCTCACAATACTGTCACTGAATGTTGGTTTTGTTGGGCAGTAGGACGATGCAGTTTCTTCTATGTGTAAGTTTGTACACATTTAGAAAGATTTTTTTTCTCGAGACATAATGCATAAAGGATTTCCTACATCAAATATGCTTTTTATACACCTATTTAAATTTTATCCATACATATTCACATTTTTGTTTTACTTTTTTTTTTTTTTTTAAAGAAGTGAAATCACATAATGCCTTTACATTCGCAACCGGTTTTATTTGGAGGTTGTGTCTCCTTTTTTTTAAAATAAAAATGGTGTTCTGAGATCATGAAGATGTATTGTATTAATAAGGAGTTTGGAGCATTAACGAAGGGATCTTTACAACTTAGGTGTCAGTAGAATACTCTGGAGCGAGGGCATCTTTTGAAGACTTTTAAAGCCTGCGATAAAGAGGGCAATATCCAAGGCATCCCTAAACCTTGATGTTGTTTTACTAAACCACCATGTCACTACTGGCCATGAAAGGGCTTCTGAAAATATCATCCCCAGCTCTCTTTCCTCATACTGTACTATGGAAATTATAATTGGAGAAGAAAGTAAACAGACTTTAAAAAAGCTTTTTTCTGGACTGCCATTAAGGATGGGGTTCTACAATCTCTCTCTAAAATGTGGATAATCTAGCAGCCTTAGTAGTTTCAACAATAGATGCTAAACAAAGATAACAATAACTGTGGCAATCACCTGGCACTGGATTGGTGTTGGTTGGGTGTACTCCGACTTCCGAATCTGATGCATCAACTGCTCATCAAATCCAAAATGAGCAAAACTACTGCAAGGCTTGGGAGGAGCTGCACCAGACACCTACAGTATTGTGCGAAAAGAAAAAAAACACAAAAGATTGACAAGTTTTGCAAAGACGGTATTTTATTTATGTTTTACATCATAATAAAGAGCTACTTTCAACTGAGTCAATAGTAAACTACAGTAAAGAATTGTGAGAAAAGGAAGACAAGATAGTGGACCTTTGGAAACCTTTCAACATCACTTGAAGAATAACTTTGCTTTAAGCTTCACTTAGATGTCATACCCATGCTATAATAACAGGAAACAAATAACTGAAGATTTCAACTATCAGAATAAGGATACATTATGTAGTGACAGAAATCTAGTGAAAAGATAACTGAAAGAGCCTAGCAATAGAAGATTACACACTGTATTGAAGGAGGAGGAAAGCAGTAAAATGTGTAGGAAGAAGCATGGCATACATAGAATTTAAAATGTGCTATACTTCGGCATTATAGGGAAAATGTTACTCACCCTATATTAAGGCTTTTCCGTTTTCAGTTTGATATTTGTGTGGAATTCCAGTGGGGGGTTTTAATCATTGTTTTGCAATGTCCTACAAAATTGTAAAAATTGGGGGTTCTCAATGGGTACTGTTTTTTGCTCTGTAAAAATCATGTGTACATTGTTTTTCTAATGTGATTAAAAAATGTGGCTTTTATTTCCTTCCCTCATTCATTTATATTGTCCATTCTTCCCATCTTCTTTTCTGCTCCTAATTCCCTTCTCTGTACCTTGTCCTCGAGTTTGCTCTTATAAGTATCTTTTCTTTATTTTTTATTTATTTATCTATTTATAAGGCGCGACATTCATCCGAATGGATATCACGGCACTAACGGACTGCACATTACAAATGAAGGATACAGATTGTGGGGAGATTTTATAACTTATCAGGCTTTAGGAAATAGAGGTGTCTTCAGCTTTTTCCTGAATAGCTGGTGGGAGTTCATTCCAGGATTTTGCCACCAAATACGAAAAAGAACGGCACCCTAGTCCAGATGGCATGATCGCAGATTCCGATTAGGAAGATAAAACTTCATTCTGCCTTGGAGAATTTTCAGTCCGGCAAGATACAGGGCTTTGTGTGTATGGCACAGTAATTTAAACATGGCCCTCTGTCTCATAGGGAGCCAGTGTAGTGTATTCATGCATTCTGAGGCGGAACTATACTTCTTCACATTGCATACCGCTTAAGCCGCTGCATTTTGGACTAACTGGAGTCGGGAGAATAAGTAGTCGCCATACCAACAAAAAGAGTATTCCCATAGTTTACCCTGCTAACAAGCAGTGCCTGAACTAGAGTCTTTCTACATTCCAGCGGAATCCACTGGAATGTGCTCTCTAGCATTTTTAGGATAGAGAAGCTTTTCCCGCACAGTACATGAACATGATTCTACACGGTAAGCATGTTATCCACGAGAATTCCCAGATTTTTTGCCACCTGTTTGGGAGACGGAGGTTTACCCAAGGTAGAAGGCCACCAAGTTCAATTCCAAACTTGATGAGCACCCCCAAAACAACAGAATTTCCGACTTGTCTGCATTTAATTTCAGACAGTGGTCCGACATCCAAGTTGCCATTTTCGTAAGGCAGCTAATAAGTCTAGTCCTTGAGTCCTCTTGTCCATCTAAAGCAACCATCAGCTGGGTATCATCTGCATAGGAGCATATGCTGATGCTCCACTTTCCACATATCCCTGCCAAAGAGGACACAAATATTAAACAAGGTGGGACTCAACAATGCACCCTGCAGTACACCATATTTGATGGTAGATGGAGTGGAAAAAAAGTACCCAGCTGTATGGTTTGCTTTCTGTTGATCAAAAATTAGTGGAGCCATTGTAGAGCTTTGGAATGGATGCCCTTATTGAATAGAGTTTTTAGCAAAAGATTGTGTGAAACATTATCAAACGCTGCAGACAGGTCCCATAATATCAGCGCAACCGCTTTACCCTGATCTGCCATGCATCTGATATTACCCAATACTGCTAGGAGTGTCGTCTCAGTACTGAATCCTGTCAGGGAGATATCCAAAAGTTCATTGGCTTCAAGATAATGCGTCAACTGTCTGTTCACTAATTTCTCCATTACTTTGGACAAATAGGGCAATTGCGATATCGGGCGATAGTTCCCTGGATTATGGGCATCAGTACCTGCCTTTTTTAACAAGGGAATTGCTGTAGAGTTCTTCCAGATCTCTGGCAATACAGCGGTGCACAATGATTGATTGATAACTTGGGTAACAAGAGGACAGATAATTGGAGCAATTTGAGAAAAAATATAATGGGGACAAGGGTCTGATGGACCTCCCTGCTCATTTCATCTCTGTACTGGGGTGAATGTATGACATTGTTCTGCATTCTGACCATCAATTGTTCTTTTTGCATTTGTCAACCCCCGAGTGGGACAGGCATGCTCAGAAGTGAGTCCTGTGCTCTCCATGCCACTGGAGTCAAGCTATCCTGGCTGATGAGGGCTGAAAGCCCGAAACCGGTCCTAGGATGCTTGTTTCCAGTCCAGGGAGGACCGGGCCTGGCAGGATGTACACTGATGGGGAACTGTAGGAAAGGGATTATGTGGTGGGGTGGTCAGACCGCACCATGTAAAGGTCACAGTCTCTATCAGAACTAGTTAACTTATTTAACAAAACCTATAGCTCAGTCCTGGGTAGCTGTAGCCCCCAGCAGTCAAGCTTAATTAAAGGAACAAATGCAAAGCATTTAGAAATACTGAAACAGGTGAAAAAAACACAAAAGTTAGGGTTGGCCTAACGGCTAAGGCGCTCGACCTCGGACCTGGGGATCTGGGTTCAAGTCTCGGTAACGACGCCAAAAACCCCCTGTGATTCTGGGCAAATCACTTAATCTCCCTGTGCCTAAAAATGAAAGTGTGTCCTCATGTAACGTAACTGGTGCCATGTAAAGCGCTCTGATAACTGATTCGGTTCTAGTTCGCGCTATATAAAACACTAGAAGAAAAAAAAGTGTAATAAAATAATAACTTGCATATCCACAGTGCACTGTCTGGAAGACCTGGAATGAGAAATTACAGAAGCAACCTGAAATGCAGCTAGCAAACACTGTCTAGGAAACTTAGCATGAGGAATAACCACTGAGACCAGAGAAGCAGCTAGCAGCACTTCCTAGAAGATTAAGAAGAAGAAATTACCACTGGGAACAGAGAAGCAGCTGCAACACTGTATAGAGGACTAAGAATTGGTATAGTTTCTTCTTCTGCCTCTTCCTTTAAAATAGTTTCCTCAATAAGAACCTCTCTAGAAGGTTCTAGATGTAGAGGTTTGTCCCTGATTTTTGTATAGTGACCCAGAGGTGATTGTGGTAGCTGAAAGGTGTCTGTGGTAGCTGTTTTCGCATCTTGTTTGCAATTGGGGCTACGAAAAGAACCCCCGTACATGTTAGTTTGTAGAGCGGCCATTGATTTTGCTACCCCTGTGTCCTTCATCTTTCCATGGGCTGTGGGAACTTCAGGTCCGAAGAGATGTTCTTTATCAAAAAGATTTAGTATGGTTTGCTGTACATCTGGCCTAACTATGTGTGCCTACGTAATAGGGTACTGGTGTTAATACCAGTAGCAGCTGTGTCTGATGCATCCAGTGCATATTTAACAGAATTTTTTGGTAATAAGTTTACCTTCATTTACTATTTCCTCTGGCCGAGGTTGGAGGAGCCCCTCCATTTTGTCCCAGTCATACCTTGCTAATAGAGCCTGGCTATTGGCTATAGCCAATGTTTAGCTGCTTGTGCAGAAACTAGTTTACCAGAGTCATCTATGAGCTTGAACTCTTTCTGTAGGTGGTACATCTCCAGTTGTTTGATAGTTAGCTCTTTTTTTTTGCATTGGGCACGATTAGAAAGTCCAGGGTTAGGTCACCTCTAATAGAAATGAGGTCTGCTGTGTACTTTGTCAATGCATGAAGTAATTATCCTCGCTTTGACTGGATCTTTAAAAATGTTGTCTGAATGACGTGGCATACCCTTGTGTAATAGTAATTATTGTGCCCCTTTGTGCATTAGACAAAGTCTCATACATAAAATCCTTCTCTATTGAATCTTTATAGAGAGGGACTTGATGGAATGTGGATGCACAGGCTATTAGGACCTGATAAGCAGAGGCATCACCAGGTGGTGATGGTCAAATGGGATACAAGTCAGTGTCGCTTGGGGCTCAATATCAATCAGCACAGGTATCCCCTGGCTATGTGTCATCTGGGATATCTGATCTTCCTCTACTATTTATTGAGGGGATACGTTACGTGCCTCAGACGTGTGTGGTAAGGTGGTGGAGTAGGTGTTTGTGGTATAGGGCGAAGTGGGAAAATGAATGTGCATGAACTAGTTGCAGCAGCCTTTCTTTTCTTCTTTACAGGTTGAACAGGAATATCCAATACCTCCTCAAAACTTGACTGCTTCTTAGAAGTCTATTTTGGTGGTTGTATCATTATTTTCTTAGTTCAGGTGGAATTTTCAGTCTTTTTTGTTCGGAACGAGCATCTGATGAAATTGCTCGAGAATTGGCTAGGGAGTAGATTTCACACCAAAAATGAAGCATTTGGTGATGGAAGCTTTGTTTTCAAGAGAGGAACATTCGGTTCCGAAATAGAAAGTCTGTGTTTTAGTGCAGAGACTGAAGACCAAGGTGTTGTGGCCTTGGATGTAAAAGAGGTGAAGGCCCCTGCTGTAGGCCGAACCTTCGAAGCCGGAGTGCAGGACTTCCGAGTCATGTTTTCGGTGTGTGCCGTGGCTGGTCTGCAGTGGTGGCCCGTGAGCAGGGGTTTTGATAGAAGCCAATGGTCTGGGCTTGGGATCAGGGGTAGAAGTACTCACGGTCCGTTGCTTCAGCACTGGCTGAAGAATGGTCGAGTCATCCTTGTAGGAAGCTGGGTTTCTGTTGCAGTATTGCCCCCCCCCCCCCCACCACCACACTTTTTGCCAGACTACTGATGCACTTTGACTTGATGTGCCCTGGGTCCCTGTAAATCAGGTTCCCAGGGCCTGTGTTCTTTCCCAATACGGTACCTTGTACCCCAAATTGGCACCTCTGTGGCGACATGTCAGTCCCTTGTAAAAGGTACCATGAGTACCAAGGGCACTGTGGCCAGGGAAGGCCCCTTAGGGCTGCAGCACTTATTATGCCACCCTTAGAGGCCCTGTACCTTTACACACACACACTGCCATTGCACACTGCGTGTTTTGGTGCAGAACAAAGTGAAGAGTCAACATCGCACACATCCCTGTGTGCCATGCCAATAAACCACTGCCTTGGCATAGGTCAGCCACCCCTCTAGCTGGGTGCACTATACCAGTGGTGAGGGTACAGGTGCATGAGCCCTGTACCCCTCACGAAAAGGCTGCTTTGTGTGGTGTTATCAGGATTGGTATCTGGACTGTTGGCTTGACTGCTGTCTGCTGTTTTGAGTCTGCTGATGCTGCCCTGTAGAAAAATTCCCTCTTCCTCCACTTCTGAAGGTGCCTCTGTACTGTAGGGCACCCATTGCTCTTGCTGTTTCGTTGTCCTTTTTGGTCTGTGTATGGAACCATCCACCCAGTGGCCAAAGAAAGTGTCTCCAGTGGAAGGCTTATTAAGTAATGTTTGGATTGTGTATAAAGGCCAAAATTCTCAGCCAGGAAAGTCTTCTGAGGGTTGTATCTGTACACATTTGTCTACTCGCTGTATCAGCGGCATCTAGGGCTGACTTTAGGCAGGTGCTTGTAATATGCTCTCTTTCTTGAATGGCCGACTTGTTCCATTGCTGGAGGCCATTTCTATTGAGAGGATTTGAATTGGCAGTACACCATTGTGGGGGGAGGGGGGTGGACCCGTGGAAGAGTGACTGTTGCTCCTTCTTGCGGTGGTGAAGATGATGAAATCTACCACTGTGTTCCCCTGTATATACTTTGGGTCCTTTTAAGAGGGTCTGCATTGAAAACTTTCGGTATTCACAGAAGGCATTTAGGTGTCCTAAAGTAAAGGTACCCCATTGAGTTTCGGGAATGAATGGCTGTTTCCTTATCTAATACCTTGCTATTCTTCGTCTGGTTTTTCTCCAAAAATCTCAAACTTTTCGGGAATCTTCTCTAAATTTTCAGGGCATCTTTCCTTGCTTCCTGGCCCAACACTGGAAAAAAGAATCTGAAGATGGTTACCACGCACAGGAACTTCCAGGGCGCAGTCTGACGTCACACAGACTGAGTTTAAATGACGTGCATTGTTTGGATGAATCTGTGGGCTTGTGCCATCTCTCACAACAAAACCGCTTTATCTGCAGTCCTTGGAAACTCCAGCCTTTGTTTGGCTTTCAAAATGTGGAACTCCTCTGCCTGATACTGCCCGCCCTACATATTGTGCATTATGCCGGGCTGTCTGAGAAGGGTTCTGTGTCGGCTATCCTTGGAGCCTGCGCCTGCGCGTAATATCTCTGCCTGCTGCTATATGTAAATTTCCCACACGTATCCTTTGGGGGAGGGTTAGTATACTGCAGCTGGTAGTCCTGAAAGTGGAAAGGAACTGTGGGCCAGCCTGGGCTGTTATGTGTAGAGAGCTCCTGAATATCACCTATATGCCAGACCCCTGGAATTATGTGAAAGGGGGAGGGACCCAGTTGTGTGACAGTGTTGACTAAATTATGCCTCAAGAAAAGACAGTAGTGCATAATTTTTTGGGATAGCATTACTTCATTATTTTTTCATATTTACATATGTTAGCACTGACTGGGCAAACGTTTCGCCTCATTATTTCCAGCTCAGCATGCAAAATACACTAATAACCAACAGAAAGTTGACCAGTAAATCTATGCTAAGGAGCTTCCCCTTTCCTGCAACACGTGCAGCCACTTCTTTAGAAACACTCATTCTGTTTGAGTTTGAATTTTTTGTAAACATCTGCAAATACTTCAACAGCTTATGCGACAAATGTGGCAAATACATAATTATGCGGAAAATGCACGGCCGCAGAATTTCGTAATTGGAGTCACTCTGCCTGCACGTTATTTATTAAGCATTAATCGTGAACTGTACATTTGGCTCTATATGGTGGAACGCTGTGCACATATGTTAGTATCTATAGGTTTGGGAACAGCCCCAAAATCTGCCATGGAATACAGATAGACTCGCGTGGATGACGTACAGATACCGACTTGACGCAGGCTTTACCGGATTGCTGAATTTTGTACCGCACGGAACATGCTTTTCTTGGGGAAGGCTGCAACTTCGAATCATGTGCCTGCTTTCTATTGAACTTTTGTTGTTTTTAAATTGTGTGAAAAAAGTAGCAAAAGCAACTACTCCAAAATACCTGTGATTGCGCCCATAGGAAGTAAAACAAGCATTGGCCGCTGATTAAGTGATTTGCCCAGAATCACAGGATGTTCAGTGTCATTGCAGAGTCTCGATCCCAGTTCTCTAGATTCGAGGTCGACCACCCTAGCCTTTAGGCCAACTCCTCTCCCAGCTAGTGATTTATGTTGCAGTGTGTGCCTTTTCATGTAAATATACCAGCAGATTCCCAGCACAGCTACCGGGCCTCTTGTATGTCTGTTAATAAAAAAAAAATGTTGATGAACGAAATAAGCTTTGACGAATGGTTAACAGCCTGTCGGCTTTGCCAATGCTGGTTTTCAGAAGCCACTTAAAACAAGTGCAAAAAAGAAAAGCACGGCCCGCGGCAGCTAAAGTTAAAGCGACGCTGTGGGCACCACTCAAAGGGGTGTCACTGGCGCGTGGCCGGAAGTCCATGTATGGTGCTTACCTTGGGCACCACTCAAAGGGGTGTCACTGGCACGCGGCCGGAAGTCTATGTATGGTGTTTACCTAGCGGGAGCCAGCAGGCGCCATATGGCGCCGCTCACTCCCGCAAGGGAATCGCCACGCGTTGCCATTGAAGGCAATGGAACGCGTGCACGTTTTAGCCTGAAAAAGGCAATCGATGGCTACAGGTCTCTTTCCTATGCAGCACATGCGCGCTGCTTAGGCAAGACCTAAAAAAAAAGGGAAACAGACAATTAAAGACCCAACCACTAGATGGCAGAATAATGCACAGCATGTGAATTCAGAAAAGGATTCATGCTTCAAAACATATGTCTCCAAACTGAAAGGAAACAAGCATTTGCAATGCAACAGGTCTCGCATTTACGCGAGTTTAAGCTATTGGCATTGTAAATGACAATGCGTTTTATTTAGGTTTCAAAAAACAAAACAAATAAAAGGCATTGTCATTTACAATGCCAATAGCTCAAACTCATGTAAATGCGAGACCTGTTGCGTTGCAAATGCTGTTGAATGCAAGAATCGGGAGTCAGGAGACTAGTGTTTTAATCGGTAGTCTCACGACTGAATCGGGAGGGTTGTCATGTACCATATTTCAAGGCTCCTTCCTGTCTCTGCGCTTCTGCAACCCACATATACATGCGTGTTTCCTCAGATGTGATGATTTCATGTGCTCACTGCTTACCTAGCGATCCCTGTGCGCATCCAAGCTCATATGTTTTATAACATGGGCAACAAGATGGCTCAGTGAGTTGACCGCTTAATCATACAGTGATCTGCAGGTTACAAGTTTGAATCCCAGCAAGACCGACTCAACCTTCTATCTATCTGAAGGTCAGCTAATGGAGTACAACTTAATGAAAGTGTAGCAATGCTTGCTAATTACAGTGCCTGGAAGTATGCAGCGCTACATAAGGAATATGCTACTTACCAGTATGCATCTGTTCTTGGCATAGAGGGCTGCAGAGTGGTACATTTATGAATAGATCGCCATCTGGTGTTGGGCTCGGATGATTGCACTTGTTTTTCTTCTGGAGAAGTCTTTGTCGTCATCGATGACTCCTCCTCTTGGTGTTAGTGCGCATGGGCATCGGCTCCATCCTTAGATTGTTTTGCCATAGTAGGGTTAGATGGAGTAGTGTAGTAGAATACATAAAGATATGCCCATGTAAGTGTATCTAAATAAGATAATGTTGGGACAGACACAGGTTTCCGGGGAGGCAGGGAGGGCATGTACCACTCTGCAGCCCTCTATGCCAAGAACAGATGCATACTGGTAAGTAGCATATTCCGTTCGAGGCATATGGGCTGCAGATGGTACATTTATGAATAGATTGTACAGCAGTTACCTCCCTAGCGGTGGTCACCAGTGTCTGTCGCAACTGTTTGAAATAAAGTCCACATTTGTAGAGCGCACAATCACCCGTAAGGGTCTCTAGGCGCTGGGGGCCGTCGGGAAGATTAAGCGAGCTATTGCCCAGAGTCACATGGTGCTGGGCTAACCTGCCGCCGGAGCCGGGGATCGAACCGTGGTCCCCAGATTCCAGCGTCAGTCGCCCTGGCCGCGGCGCCACAAACAGAGTTTTTAATACAGCTTGGCCCACTCTGGCTTGTTGTGTAGCCTGCACATCAACACAGTAGTGCTTTGTGAATGTATGTGGTGTAGACCAAGTTGCTGCTCTACATATGTCATCTAGGGGAATGTTCCCTAAGAATGCCATAGATGCTCCTAGCTTCCGTGTAGAATGAGCTCTAGGAGGGACAGTTAATGTTCTCTTTGCTTTAATGTAACATATTTGTATACATCTTACAATCCATCTAGCGATGCCCGCTTTAGAGATAGGATTGCCCTTATGTGTTGGGGAAAATAATACAAATAGTTGTTTAGTTTTCCTGAAGTTTTGTGTCCTTTCTATGTAGTACAAAATGGCTCTTTTGACATCTAGTGTATGTAGGGCCCTTTCTGCTACCGTCTGTGGCTTTGGAAAAAAGACTGGTAGTTCCACCGGCTGGTTGATGTGGAATGTTGAAATTACTTTAGGCAAGAATTTTGGGTTTGTTCTAAGAACCACTTTATTCTGGTGCAACTGTAGGAATGGTTCTTGTATTGTCAATGCCTGTAATTCACTTACTCTCCTGAGTGAGGTAATGGCTATAAGGAAAGCCACCTTCCATGTAAGGAATTGTATCTCGCACCTATGCATAGGTTCGAAAGGTGGTCCCATTAGTCTGGTGAGTACTACGTTGAGGTTCCAGACCGGGGAAGGTGGTAATCTTGGTGGAATGACTCTTTTAAGGCCTTCCATAAAGGCTTTTATCGCTGGCACTCTGAACAGGGATATATGCTGCCTGTTTTGTAGGTACGCTGCTATAGCTGCTAGATGTACTCTGATAGATGTGTATGCGAGATTACATTGCTGTAAGTGTAGTAAGTAGCAAATAATCTCCCTTGTTGATACGTCCAGAGGGTTGATATTATTAGTTGTACAGTGTATAGCAAACCTCTTCCACTTAACTGCATAGCATGCTCTGGTGGTGGGACGTCTCGCTTGTTTAATTATCTCCATGCAATTTGGGGGTAGATCTAAGTACCCAAATTCTAGGATTTCAGGAGCCAGATCGCTAGGTTCAGTTGTGTGGGATCTGGGTGCATTATTTCTCCATGGTTCTGTGTAAGGTGCATGGGTAGAATTCTTAGCTTTTGGTGTGGCACTTGTGAGAGTTGCAGGAGCGTGGTGAACCACGGTTGTCGTGCCCACGTGGGTGCTACTAGTATCATGGTCATTGAGTGTTGTTGCAGCTTTCTGACCACTAATGGGATTAGTGGGAGAGGGGGAAAAGCATATGCAAATTTGTTGGACCAATTTATCCATAACGCATTGCCCTGCGACAGGTGGTGTGGGTACCTGGACGCGAAGCATTGGCATTTTGCGTTCTGATGAGTGGCAAAGCGGTCTATCTCTGGTTGTCCCCATCTTTGGAAGAATGGCTGCAGTATTTGTTGGTGCAGTTCCCATTCGTGTATTTGTTCCGACTGTCTGCTTAAGATGTCTGCTATCTGGTTTTGGACTCCTGGTAGGTGTTCGGCTAACAGATAGATGTTTTGAGGAATGGCCCATCTCCAAATTTCCTGTGCTAGTCTGGATAGTTGGAGAGAGTGCGTCCCCCCCTGTTTTTGAATATAATACATTGCTGTCATGTTGTCTGTTCTGATCAGGACTGCTTTGTTGGTAACATGTATTTGGAAGGCTTTCAATGCTAGAAACACTGCTAGTAGTTCTAGATGATTGATGTGCAGTCTTCTTTCCTGCACACTCCACCTTCCTTGTACTGTGTATTTCTCCATATGTGCTCCCCATCCCGTGAGCGATGCGTCCGCTGTTATTGTCACCTGTGGAATTGGTTCTAGGAACGACCGCCCCTTTGCAATGTTTGTTGTGTTCCACCACTTCAGAGAGCGGTGTGTGCGGTCGTCTACCAACACCAGATCTGTAATCTGTCCTTGAGCCTGATTCCACTGTGTCGCTAAACATTCTTGTAGCGGACGCATTTGTAGTTTGGCATATGGTATTAGCAGTATGCAGGATGACATCATCCCTAATAGCTGCATGAACACCCTTGCTGTTAGTGAGTGTTGTGGTTGGAATCTTTGAATGATTGTAAGCATTGTTTGGATCCTGACTGGATTGGGGTATACTTTGGCTTTTTCTGTGTCTATAGTAGCCCCCAGATATTGTTGAACCTTGCTTGGTTGCAGGTGTGACTTTGTGTAGTTCACCGTGAACCCTAGCTGGTGTAGCAGCTGAATTGTCTTTTGTGTGTTCTGAAGACATTCCTCTTGTGACTTGGCTTTTACTAGCCAGTCGTCCAAGTAGGGGAAGACATGTATTTGTTGTCTTCTTAGGTGAGCTGCCACCACTGCTAGGCATTTTGTGAACACCCTTGGTGCCGTTGTGACACCAAACGGAAGGACCTTGAACTGATAATGTTGTCCTTCTACCACAAACCTGAGGTATTTCCTGTGGGCTTTGTGAATCGGGATATGAAAGTAAGCGTCTTTTAGATCCAGTGTAGAAAGAAAGTCCCCTTTCTTCAGTAAAGGAAGTACTTGTTGGAGCGTGACCATGTGGAAATGTTCCGAATTTATGTATGCGTTGAGAGGTCTTAGGTCCAGTATTGGCCTTAGAGACCCATCCTTTTTGGGAATTAGGAAGTATAGGGAGTATACTCCTGTTCCTTGTTGGTGCTGTGGAACCTTCTCTATGGCATGCTTTTCTAGCAGGGATAGTACTTCTTGTTTTAACAGTGTCAGGTGATCTTGTTTCATTGGACGTTGTTTGGGGGGGATGTTTGGTGGGGTAGCTGTGAGTTCTAGGCAATAACCATGTTGGATAATTTGTCTCACCCACCTGTCTGATGTGATGATTTCCCAGACAGGTAGGAACTGTGATAGGCGTCCCCCGACCGCTGTTATATGGTCTGGGGGGAGCTGTATGAAGTCACTGCTTTGGGGTTGGAGAGTTGCGGTTGTTGTTGTTTCCGCGACCTCTACCCTTGTTGTTGTTACCTCTGTAACCAACTCTAGAATTACCTCTGGGTGATGTAGGAGTAAAAGAGGTTTGTTGCTGGCTTGTACCTGTATTTTTGGATCCTCCTCTATAGGTGGACCTACGAAAGGAACCTCTTTGTGTCGGCTGTTGCAATGCTCCCATTGATTTAGCCGTTTCCGTATCCTTTTTCATCTTTTCTAAGGCCTCATCTGTCCCTGTGCCGAAAAGTGTTTTCTCATCAAAAGGTTGGTTCAGTAATGATGTTTGTACCTCTTGTTTGAACCCTGAAACCCTAAGCCATGCATGTCTCCTTAACATGATGCTTGTGTTTATAGATCTTGCTGCAGTGTCTGCCGCGTCTAGGGCGCACTTGATTGAAGTGTTAGTAATTAACTTCCCTTCCTGTATGAGTTGATCTGCCCTCTTTTGATGTTCTTTAGGGAGATGTGTGATGAGTTTTTCTAATTCATCATAATGCGCTCTGTCATACCTTGCAAGTAGTGCTTGTGTATTAGCTATGCGCCAGCTGTTTGCCGCTTGAGATGCTACTCGCTTGCCAGAGGCATCTATTAGCTTAGACTCTTTGTCAGGAGGTGGAGCTTCTCCTGTAGATAAAGAGTTTGCTTTCTTACGAGCGTTTGTGACCACTAGTGAGTCTAGAGGAATTTGTCCTTTAATGAATATTGGGTCTTTTGGAGCTGCTCTATATTTCTTATCAATTCTTGGGTTCAGTACCCTAGCCCTCACCGGGTCTTTGAATATCTCTGATGTGTGATTGAGAAGGCCCTTAAGCATTGGTAGTGTTCCGGATGTTCTTTGTGTAGCAGGTAGTGTTTCTAATAAGAAATCCTCTATTTGAGGTTCTGCATGTAGCTCTACCTTGTGGTATTTTGCTGCTCTATTAATGAGTTGCGCAAAACCAGTATTATCATCAGGAGGTGAAGGTTTTGACGGATACAATTCAGGGTCGTTATCGTTATCTGACCCTACATTGTACTGTTCCCATGGGTCTGCCTCCTCTGGGATCGTGTCTTCATCATCCCCAGGATGTTCTCCCTCCCCTGTGTCACTTTCTACATCTGTTGTAGGTGTAGATGGTCGTGTGGGAGGAATAGTTGGCCTATTGTGAGGAAGAGGAGAAGAGGGTGTGTCTCTAGGTTGTGGAGAATGGGGGGGGGGGAGTTGTATTTGTCCCCATTGTTCTCTTCTTCGGAGGAGTTTTTTCGTCCGACTGTTCATTCTTCCTCTTTTTAGGTAGTTCTGTGACTACCTTGCCAGTTTGTGGATCAATAAACAGAGTCTTTTGTTTAGGATCGGTTTTATATTCCTGTGTCGGTACCGCAGTTTTCGGGTCCGAAAGGTGTTTTTTCTTCTGACTGTCCATTTGTATTTTCGGCACCGAGATTTTATTCGGATCCGATGTTTTCGGCGTCGAGGATGTCCTCGGTGTCGAGGGTGTTTTCGACGTCGAAACGTGTTTCGGTGTCGACATGGACTGTTTCGACTTCGAGCTTTCCTTGACATGGAGCTTCGGTGTCGATGTGGGTCGTTTATCGGAACCACCATGATGGGAGACCGAGTGTTTCGGTTTCGGTTTCGGTTTCGTTGCCGGGCCCGAAGGCGGGGCGTCGGAAACTTTTTTCGGTTGTCTGACTGGGCTCGAGGGCGGGGTCGACACCGTGCGGGGTCTGTTCTTTGGTAAAGGGACGTCGTCACTCACGGTTTGCTGGACGTCGATTTCCTCGACGTCGGACTCGTCCGCTTCTGACCCCGCTTCGTCGACCTCCTCTTCCTCCTCTTCTGGGTGCTGGTCCTCGAACAGCTCCGGGATTGCTTGTGACTGCATTCTCGATACCTCGTGTCTTCGGGCTCGACGGTTTCTAATAGTCGATTTTGAGGAAAATGCTGCACAGGCCTCACAGTCCCTGGATTCGTGTTCAGGGGACAAGCAGAGGTTGCACACCTCGTGTAGGTCCTTGTGTGGGAACTTAGCACCACACGTTGGACATTTTTTGAATGGAGTCCTTTCCATGGACTCCGGGCTGGACTACCTCGAGCTGGTCTTCTCGTAGTCGTCGTTCTTCGAAACGCGTCGAGATAGAAGTGAAGTCGCGTTCGATAACAATACCGTCGAATTGGAAAGGGTTACGCGCCGAATATAACCTTCTTTATCTAAGTCGGTCCGGAGCGCTTCGATCCTCATCCGAACCCGATGGCGGAAAAAAACAATCTAAGGATGGAGCCGATGCCCATGCGCACTAACACCAAGAGGAGGAGTCATCGATGACGACAAAGACTTCTCCAGAAGAAAAACAAGTGCAATCATCCGAGCCCAACACCAGATGGCGATCTATTCATAAATGTACCATCTGCTGCCCATATGCCTCGAACAAATACATTATTATTATGACCCATAATTCAATGTTCTCCTCTTCCCACAAAATATTTTCACTTTTTGATAATTTCTTCCTTCATCTTAAACTACAAGGGGCTTGAGCACAAATTGGAGGTAATTCTGTTCTAGACAATGACCTCGGGAATTACAAATTGGTGTATTTTACTGCACCTGGAATTACCAAGTGCAGTAAAGGCAGAGCATAGTTCAACCTTCCTTATTTATCTGCCCATCAATTGGGGTACACATGCAGAAACAGGTCAGGGGATTCCACATCTGGCAAGTATTCCTCATTGCGGGCCAAAAACTCATAATTGCACAGGAACGTTGAAGTGATAATGCACGGAAATTGTATTTTCGGGTGCAGATTTACCACACGCACCATCATGTTCAATGCGTGATGGACCCTACGAAGGTTTAAAGTTCACATCCAGCTCCCAGGTGTGAACCTCACTCAAAGATACACTAACACAGGCTGCCTAATGAAACAGGTGATTTTCTCTACAGTATAGAAACACATAGGATTGTTAAACCATGAATAAAAATGCTTATTTATCTGAAAGAGTTCTGTCTATTACTCCGCAGTGACTGCCTTGGAGATGTATCAAGATATTAGCAGATTTTGTGATTTTCAACAGTTTTTATTTAAACACCAGGCCCGTAGAATAAATGCATGTTTTCGCAAACCCCAAACCCTTTAGATTGTTCCTTTAGTTTATTGCATTTGTAGATTGTAGCATTCACTTTAAAATCCTCGTGGAGCTGAACAGTCTCAATAAACCAACACAGTGCACCAGGCTACTCTACAGGATCTTAATTCATGAAAAAATGTTTTTAGTACTTGCATAAAGGTAGCATGAACTTCCTGCTGCGGGATGCCAATAGAAATACAATTCGCCAGGCCAGGTGTTCACATAGTAAAGGATATGCCACCTAGCCGAGATTTCTGAAACCGTGGGCCTGAAATAGCAAAACGCATAAGAAGATGTAAGGTTCGCTTGGCAAAGGAAGAGTGGGCAGCCGTTTAGAAAAGCTTGTGCGTCACGCTTCATGCAGAGGATTATGAACTCAATATCTTCTGAATCTCATCACCTGGGCAAATGGCAGCCAATTACCGCTTCGGCCATGGAAGAGGGACGTTTTTACCTGTCCTTAATATTCATGTGTATCTGTGCTCGTTGCATCAAGTTCTCCCAAAGACTATTTCTTGCATCTAAAGCGAAAACATTCGGAGGCTGGAGGGTGCACGGCAAGCCTGGAAGCATTCAGTGCGTTGCGTGATTGTGAGAACGGTGCGGAGGAATAACAAGGGAAAGTGAAAGTGCACCGCGCGTTGTAGGCACGGCGTGCACGTCGGCGTGACATGGAGCTCGTGACCGTGGTAGCGCTTGACTAGGTGCTGCGCGGCTGGTGCGGTGTAGGGAGGGGGCCGCCAAAGCGCCTAAAGCAAAACAAGCTGAGTGAGGAACGCCGGGCGTGAAACAGCGCGGTGAGAGTGCACGAGACGCAGTGCTGTGAGCGTGCACATCGGCGCACGCTGAAGATTGCCAGAGAAGACACGCCGACCTCCGAGTCTGCCTGCTGTGAGGACACGCAAAGAGCCCCGTGAGTGTGGGGGTGTGTGTGAGGGAGAGAGGGAGGGGATGTGTGTGTGTGTGTGGGGGTGGGGGGGTGGTGCCTGTGTGTGTGTGTGTGTGTGCCTGTGTGTGCCTGTAGGTGCGCGTCCACGGTCTCTAGCGAGGCCTAATTAACACGCACAAGCTTTTCACTGTGAAGCGCGTTCACAGACCTGAATCGGCTCGTGCACAGACCTGAATCGGCTTGTGCACAGGTCTGTGTCCAGGTTTGTCTCCCTTGGAGGCAAACACGGTGACTATAAGTCTCGTTGGCGGCAGCGCTTCGCGCTGCAACGCTAGCGAGACCTAAAAAGGGGTCTCTTCGAAAGGAAGACATGATCCATACAACAGCAGGCAACCTCCTATGAGGCATCTAGGAATGGTGAAGTAGATAGGTTAACCACTAATGTCTTAGCTTTTGGAGAAACAATGTGCTTTCTTATATTCAATAGCAATTGTAGAACTGCAATCACAGGAAAATACATACAATTCTAGACCAAATTACCAAAAGTGCATTCCCAGGGGGTTTGTTTGAAGTGTATCTAATGGCATACTTTTGGTTTTTTCATGATTCCAGTTGTAGCAAAAATGTCTAGTCAATGATACCCCCTTTTTTGTCAATGCTTTTCAGAACTTCGTCCTCCGAAACCCTCGTCATTCTCTTTGCAGATTCTGCAGTCTGATTCTGGTTGGCTGTTTTGGATGCTTGGAAGGTAAATTGCAGTGATTGTCATAATCCGTTGAAAAAGCAATTTACACTCTTGGAGCATTTCGAGACAGTACATCATCTGGTTCCCACCGACCTCGTTGGTTGAAACAATACATGGCTACTGTATTGTTCATCTTAATCGGAAACCTGTCTCTCAAATAAGGAAGGAAAACCTGGTGGGACACATGGACTGCGTGGTGTCCCAGCAAGATTTGATTTGATTTATCAACTTGTAAAGCGCGCGAATGCCCGTGGGCGTCTTGGCGCTATGATAGATCCTCCTATCTCAAGAACGATGTCTAGAGTTATGCCGAGAACAGCCAGGTTTTTACTTCCTTTCTAAAGGATTCCAAAAGATGAACAAGTTTTTATGGCAAAAGGCAGCTGATTCCAGGTTCGTGCTGCATGTACAAGGAAGCTTCTTCCACCCCAGCTAGCTCGTCTAAATCTGGGGACAGTAATTAGCTTCAATTGACCGGATCTCAGAGGTCTCGTTGGTTCATATTGTTTTAAATGAGACCTCAAAAATTGTGATCCTGTTCCCTGAAGTGCCTTATATGCCAGGCAGAGTGATTTAAATTTCACCCTTTTTGCAATTGGCAGCCAATGCAGGGTTTTTAGTTTGTGACTGATTGGCTCAAACTTAGGTTTGCCTAAAACCAGTCTGGCTGCTGCGTTTTGCAGGCGTTGTAATTTAGCTATGATTTTTGTCTTAGCTCCGGCATATAAAGCATTCCCGTAATCCAGTCTTGCTAAGGCTGTCACTATTGTCTTACGCGAATCCAGTGGTAGATAAGGCAGTATCTTTTTATCATTTTTAGAATATACCAGAGTGTTGAAGACAGCTTGCTGGCTTGGGCTTCAAAAGATAGATTGGTGTCAAGAGTGACGCCCAAATTCTTCACTTTTTCTGATGAGTTTGGGCATCTATCCAAGTCATTAGGCCACCAAGCGGGGGACCAGATGTTTGTGTCACCCACTAGTATCATCACTTCGCTTTTATCTCCGTTAAGCTTTAGGCAATTCCTTTCCATCCATTGACTAACCTGTGTCATACATAGTTGGAATTTTTCTGCTGTGTCCTCCACATCCTTGCTGATAGACACCACAATTTTGGTGTCGTCAGCATAGGATATTGGGGTGAAACCACAGTTTCTTATGATTTCTGCAAGGGGGGCCACGTATAAGTTAAAAAGGGTAGGACTCAGCGAGGACCCCTGCGGGACCCCGCATGGTAAGTTAAAAGATTTAGATTTCGTTCCTCCTACTTCTACTGAAAAAGTTCTGTTTACTAAGTAGGATGCGATGAGGGTACATGCCGAGTCATGTATTTCTGCTGTTTTTAAACGAGTTTGGAGAATCTCATGACTGACCGTGTCGAAGGCCGCCGATAGATCGAGTAATATCAAGGCGGCCTTCGCTCCCTTATCCAGCACTTTCCTAAGTTCTTCCACAGCTGTAATTAAAGCAGTTTCCGTTCTGTGTCCTTCACGAAAACCAAACAGAGTGGTCTAGCCAGTTACCGTCCATCAGATAACGGGATAGCTGTTTGTTTAAAAGTTTCTCTAAAATTTTTGCGGCGAAAGGGATCCTAGCTATAGGTCTATAGTTACTTGGTTCTTCACAGTCCAGATTTGATTTTTTTAGTAGTGGTCTAATTGATAACTGTTTCCAGTCGTCTGGAAAGGTATTAGTTCCAAGTATTTGAACAAATAATTTTTCTAATACCAGGCTCAGTTGTTCTGAGCAGATTTGCATTATTTTGGGTGGACAAAGGTCCATTGGGCTACCTGAGTTAGTGGTGAGTAATTCCTTCTGAATTTGATCCATTGTTGGAGGAATAAATTGGAACAATATGGGTTGGACTGATTGTTCCACTAAATTTGTTGATTGTGAGGTAGCCTGATCTGCCATGTCTGTGTTATGGCTTTTGAAAGAGTCATAAACTGAAGATACTTTGTTTACAAAGAATTCACCTAGTGTGTTACAAAAGTCTGACGACATTTCTTCTAAAGGACTGTTTTCAATTTTTCAAAGTGGTTTTAACTGTAGAAAAGAGGGTTTTACTAGAGTTTTTTGACTCAATTTTTTGAACTAAGTATTTGCTTTTCTCTGTTATTCATTTTTTATAGCTAGCTAGAACTGCTTTATATTCTTTTTTTTGCTGGGCATCGTAGTTGGTTCTCCACTTTTTTTCTGCTCTTCTACACGACTGTGTAATTTGGTACAATTGTTTTTCTGCAGCCATGTCCATTTGATTTTAAAATTCCCTTGATGAGCTCGAACCCCATTACGGATGAACTTATCACAATAGACTGAGTTGGAACTTGTTGATGGAAAGGGACTACTCGTAAAGTGAATGACTGTGTAAAATAACACAAATATACAGAGGCTACCTGGCCATCAAGGACATCACCAGATACAGAAATAGTAGACCACACATTCTACAAGACTATTATTCTGAGTATGCAGAAAACACTACAAAAACCAATGAAACTTCTATACATCCCCAGCTTGCCGGGTTATGTTTTCACCTACCCGGAGATTTAGCTTTTGGTGGAGATCGTGAACTTGCTGAGGTGTAAGACTGCTGATTTCTTCATGCTCCTCATAGAAGTTTTTCTCAAATGGAGGATACGCAATCTGGAGGAGACGCCAAAGTGTTAAAATTGTGCAACCCAGACTTTACTCCATAGAAACTGAGATTCTTTTAACAGTTTCATATCTAACACGTGAATAGATTATCAAAAAATTAGACATAATTGGAATTATTTACTCAACAAAAAGACATGTTAAGAGCAGCTAAGAAAAAAACTTCATAATGAGGTACAGCAAAGGGATATTAAGTATGTAAAATGCAGGTTCATCACTTCTTTCATACTTCTACCACAAGTAAAGTTGAGACAATCCTCATCTTCTATTCTGCTACAAAGAAAATAAATATGAAAAAATGTGATCCGTTTAGGAAAGTTATTAACAAATGCTACTGGATTGGAGAATAATCTACTTAGCATACTAGTGATAGAGGAAGGCCGGCATCAATGCAAATGATTGGCCTCCGTAATATTGTTACACTGGATAGCCTAACATCAGATGTCCAGTAGCTCTAGGAGATCTGGCTGGCCAGACTAGACTGGCATTTCCTTTTATTTCTGAAAGATATCATGAGAACAAGGTAGGGATATCCTTCCTCAACACAGTACCTTCTTGCATGGATAAGAAGTGTTTTCTTACCTTTAATCCTAGTCATCAGGGGAATCTCCACTGAGATCACAAGCACAGAAAAGTCCCACCTACCTGCAGAATCCCGGGCCACTTCTTTAAAATGTATATTTCTTTGTGTTCCATTTTCACCTTACATCAGAAAGGCCAAATGTTCACATATAATCTCAAATATTTTTGCAGCCTATAAAAAATGCTATATTGGCAATTTCTTTCAATTTTCTTTGAAAAAGGCCAAATTAATATTATTAAAAACAGAAAAGTAACCAGAAAAAAAGAAACGTTTCCCCCCCATAGACTGCAGTTATGCTAGTATGAAACGAAAAGGATACATACCTGTAGGAGTCGTGTTACAGCTTGAACACTTTCTGGATTCACATGCTGTGCATTAATCCGCAATCTAGTGGTTGGGTCCAAAATTGTCTGTTATTTCCTTCTCTTCCTTTTTAGGTCTCGCCTAAGCAATGCTTCCGCTGTATCTTCGAGACATGATGTATTGAGGTATAGAATACGCGCTCCGCATATTTCCCACCCATCGTTTTGAATTGGCTCCTGTTACGATCCTTTCTAAATGGTTGCTTTTGATTCGTTTATAGGCTTAGCAGTCCCTCCTTAGTACCGCATTGTCTGCATTTGCAACCTCCCATAAGGACTGGACCTTTTACAGTTTTATTTACGGTCTATTAGCGCTATTTCATCAATGAGTTAATCCTAGCTTCTGTTTCGGGCTGTGCGGTACGCTTTCATCTTAAACAATAGGGCCGTGCCTTTCTCTTCTCTGGCGTGGGTCGCCATATTATTTTTTCAATGTTCTATACTTTTAGTATGCACCGCAGCGCAGTCGGCATGCTGCACTGTTAACAAAAATTGTACAATACTGAAGAAGAAGAAAAAAAAAAAAGGGAGGTTGGCGAGCCACCCCTTTCTTTTCATCGGCACGTCTCAAAACGGTTTATTCAATATTGTACATTTTTCATAAGCAGCGCAGCACGCTGCCTGTGCCGCCCTGGTTACTGAAAACACATAATATTGACAAAATAGAGCAATCTGTTTCGCATTATGTGAGAAAGTGCCATCTTTCTTGCATTGGTATGCCCCCACTTTTTGCTGAACTGCTGATGCGCGTTGACGAAGTGTGCCCTGGGCTCCTGCCAACCAGGTACCCAGGGCCTGTGTTCCTTCCCTAAAACTGTGTTGAAACTAAAACCTAAATTGGCATCTCTGGCCACCTGTCAGCCCCTAGTAAATGGTACTCTAGGTACCCAGGGCATGGTGACCAGAGAAGACCCCTAAGGGCTACAGCACTTATTGTGCCACCCTTAGAGGACCGGTACCCTGACACCCACACCATGCCCTTGCAGGCTGAGTGCCTAGGTAAAGAACTAAACAAAGAGTCGACATGGCATACATCCCTGGGTGCCATGCCCACAAACCCACTGCCCTGGCATATATCAGTCACCCCTATAGCTGGGTGCCCTATGCCAGAGGTGTGGGTACAGGTGCTTGAGCCCTGTGCCCCTACAGTACCCAGGGCCATTCCTGGCCACTGTAAGTGCAGTGATGCCATTAAGAGTATATGGTGCTGGGAGGTCGTCATTACGAACTCCACAGCACCATAATGGCTACACTGAAGACTGACAAGTTTGGTACCAAACTTCTCAGCACATTAAACCCACACTGATGCCAGTGTGGGATTTAATGTAAAATGCACCCCACAGGGCATCTTAGAGATGCCCCCTGAAACCTAACCTAACCTACAATCCACGTCTGGACTGAGTGGCTGCCCAGGCTGCCTCACAGCAGACATGTTTGCTGGAGCCCTGGGTGGAGAGCCCCTCGCTCTCCTGGGCCTGCAACAATGCACATCCTGGGGGAGGTGCTAGGTCTCCTCCCCCAGGATGGGCGGTGGGAAACTTCAAATACATGCCGCCTTTGTGAGCTTCTCCAGGCCACTTGCTGTACTCAGCAACTGGCCCCCACCAGTTCTAACCCCCACTCTGGTGGGAAGACTGGCAGGAAACCCTACGTCAGGAAGGGGGGTGGTGCCAGCCAGTGCCAACCCCAGCCCTCAGGTGGGAGAGGCAAGGTGAAGCACGACCCCGGGCTCCAGCCATCTTGAAGATGGGGAGCCCTGCCCAATCACAGCTATGCTCCTGCCCCCCTGCCACAGGAGAGGAGCAGGCTAGATGGGTGTACTCACCCCCAGGACAGGGACCTATTGGTCCCTGCCCTTGCCCTACCTGTAACGCCCCTAAACTTAGTATTTAGGGGCACCCTGAACCTTCCTTCCTCAGATCCCGATAAGAAAAGAACAAAGAAGATCAAGAAGGAGAAGACCCGCCATGCAGCTGCTAACAAAAGGACTACACCCACTGACTTGGCCCCAGCCCTACCGGCCTATCGATCCTGGAACCTGCTCCTGCCTAATCCCGGCGACTCCTACGGACAGCAACCTTGGACCCACGGAGGACCTGCCTGCCTTGACCCTCTTGAAGACTGGGACGCCCATAAGCAGAGGCTCTGCTTCAACCCCTGGTGCCAGCCAAGAAGCACCAGACCAACCCAGACCAACCCACTCTGCACCCGCCGAGCCTGGCCCGTGCTCAAGTGATCCAAGACCACGAGGACGTCCACCCCAGCGACTGGGACCAGAGGTCTAGTGCCCAAAGGCCCTCCTCGACGAACCAGAGGACACCTGCAGCCTCAGAACCAGGGACCCCTCCAACTGCGACCAGCCGAGGGTAAGATTCCTCGATGCCCAAAGACACCCCTGCACCCGTCGCCCTGCAGCCCCCTGTGCCTTCCTTTGGGGTACCTACCTCTTCTCCAAGGTCCCAACTTACCACTCGAAGTGGTGGTCGCACCTGAAGAAACACCGTCCCAGAGTCTGCAGCCTTTGTTACCTCTTTACCTTTCCCATTGAATAACACTGAGCGCCCGACACCTCAAAAACACCCTGCACCCAGCCGCCCGAGTGCCCCTGGCCGTGCACCCTGTGTCCTAACCTACTTCCCCATTTGCCCTGAGCAAGTGACCAGGAGCCCAGCTCCCACAGTCGCGTGGCTTGCTCGCCAGCAGCCACCAACCGAAGGCCCCCTGCCTCTCTAATTGGATAACATTGGGCCTAACTACCTCTGCACCCGGCTGCCCCAGTGCCACTGAGGGTGAACCAACTGTACCTACCTGACCCTGGGGGATCCCAGAGTCTAGGTCCAGAACCTTAACTTCACCAATCGAGTACTCACCTGGGAACCGGTAACTCACTTACCTGCCATTGGATAACTGACTGGTTTGACTCGAAAAATCTTCTCAGTGTGCAGTTTTGGAAACTTAGAATATTCCTATAAAAACAGCCGAATTCCGAAGTACTCACTTGTGATAAGGAGAGAAGTCAGTACTGTACCTTGCAGCCCAGTACTGAACCGCAACAGTAGTCCTAACCGGGTTTACTGGTCATCTGAATTTTCTCCATAAGAATCCATTGTCTGCTTTTCTGTGAAATTTCTTCTGTCTACTTGTGAAAACTTGAAATATTCTTTAAAAATCGTACTAAGTACTGAAACGTAATTACTTACCTGTCTTAAGTAGAGATCCCAGTGCTGAACCTAGGAGCCCAGTACTGGATTACAAAAGTAACAAGAACATACTTCACCTGTAACCTGAATTTTTTCCCATTGGATAACATTGCCAGATTTTCCCTGAAAAGTGTGAACTTTTAAAATACCGTTTTATTCCTTAACCCCTTCCACGCTCGTGACGGAACCATTCCGTCACGAGCCACAGTGGGGCTGTGCTGGTGACGGAATGGTTCCGTCACGGCCCGGCTGCCGTGCGGCGCTGATTTCGCGTCTGCGCTGCGCGTTCTATTGAGCGGGCGGGGCCGTGACGGAACCATTCCATCACAAGCACAGCGCCACCGCGGCTCGTGACGGAGTGGTTCCGTCACGAGCATGGCGCCGCCGTGCGCCCCCTGCCCCCCACCCCTCCAGCGAAATTACCGCCGTGGCCAAGGGGTTAAAAATCACTGCAATAACCAAAACGTTTTTACTAAACTGTTTCCAGCTTGGACCACAGGACTGAATCTAGGATCCAGTCCTGGACTTACAAAAGTAATCTACAAAGTAATCAACTAATTGTGCAGAAAAACCCACTGAGCTCAATGCTAAATTGTGTTTAGAATTGTGTTGCCTACTGCAACCCCTGTACCTATTGTGTTTACAAAGTCTATTGCCTTTCTGCAAAGTACTGATCTGGGACCTCTCATATTGAGAAAAGTATAATTTTGATACCTGTTGGTTCTAAAAATAAAACAAATATATCTTTGATATAAAAACAATTGGCCTGGAGGTCAGTCCTTGAGTTTGTGAAACCTTTTGCTGACTGAGTGTGTACAACAAATGCTTTACACTGTCCTCTGGTACTGCCTTACTGCTCGACCAAGCTACCACTTTTGAGAGTAAGGTCAGCCCTGACTTTAACCTCTGTTATACTTTGGTCCAGTATATATAGAAGCACTTTCTCACACATTACTAAAGGGTTGTGCTATGGGTGTTGCAATATTGGAACGCCAATAGCTCAAACTTTCAGTAATTTGAATCCTATTACATTGCAAATGGTTTTCTTTCTCTCTTAAAGCGAGCTGCCGCCGGCAAGCCTGCTTTCCCAGGGCTGTCCTTGTCTCCATTGTGAGGTTAGTGTCGCACTCCCTCCCTCCCACTCTCCAGTGGTGGGAGGGGACTGAACTGTCTTCGTGCTCTTTTGCTGCTATATCAGCTGCAAAGTGCCGATTTGCCGCTGGCACAGCTTGATGATCCCTGGGAGAAGATGGCAATAGATAATCTGGAGGGCAGTGATATGAGCCTCAACATCACCCTCGAACATACATGTTATGCTATGCACTTGGGCTCTGAAAGCGCCCGTGCCCCTTGCTGCTCTACTTGTGAGGCACAACTTTCTCAATGTGTCTTTTTTATTTAATTTAAAATGTTACTGCCACACCCCGCCTAGTCTCGTGGGGCACTGGCATGTGAACTGTCTGCTTTTGACTTGCTTCACTCGTCACTGAAAGGGAAGTATTTTAAGTACGATGTTTTCTGTCATGTTGCACGTTACACAAGTTAAATTGCCATCTTAAGCAACATGTCCTGCATTCACGCAATTTTCAATAAAACTGTTCGAGTTCTTTCTATAAACACTAACTGGTGTGAACGTTAAAGTTGGATGTACTTTTCAGTGTCTGGGCAACTAGCCATTATAGGATAAAGTGCTGGTATTGACACTCAGGAGTCTACATAAGCAGTGTACAAATTAAGAGTGAATTTTTAGAGTGGGACTTGCAATGTGCTCTGTCGTTTTTCTCCCCCCAAACGTTTAGAGCAATTTTTTATTTTAATAAATTTAGCTCATAATAAAACGAGTTGTGAAGACTGCTTTGAAGGCAGGGTGGATGGACACGATCACACTATCGTAATGAAACCGTGCTTTTAATGCCTCTTGCAAGCACCCAGGGCAGGCAAGGGTAAAGCCAGGGTAAAAACGACCCGGCCGTCCCACATAAGAACCCTTCCTTATAGCTCTAAATTGGTATTTTATTATAGTATGCTAACCAGGCTTTGCATTCCCCGACATGGCTTCTGGTGTTAATTTTGTAGGTCAGTACAGACATAGCTTGATCAGCATTTGTAAAGAGATTTTTGTCTTAACTTTGCCAATTTAGCTGCCAAAAGTGTTACAAAACTAAAGGGTTTTTACTTTTGACAATTAATTACCCTATCCTGCGCAAATATGGACTCGTATACTGTTGTTGGTTTGGATTCATAAGAATAGAGCCTGCGTACACCTCTTTGCTAAGTGACTCATTCAGAGACAAGCTGGATGACATTTGACGTCTCAGGGTGAAGAAAGGTAAATGCTACTTACCAGTATGCATCTGTTCTTGGCATGTAGAGCTGCAGAGTAGTACACTGTGTATTAGATCGCCATCTGGTGTTGGGCTCGGATGATTGCAGGTTGTTGTCTTCTTGGAAGAAGTCTTTGTTAGTCCCGATAGGGGACTCCTCCCTTGGACAATACTGCGCATGGGCATCGGCTCCATCCTCAGATTGTTTTTCGCCATGATGGGAAATTATGGAGGCAGTAGAAGTAAAGAAAGAAGGATGTCCATGTGTATGCATCTAAGTAAGATGAAAACTGGAACGGATACAAGTCCCGGGGAGGCGGGAGGACGTGTACTACTCTGCAGCTCTACATGCCAAGAACAGATGCATACTGGTAAGTAGCATTTTCCGTTCGAGGCATATGAGCTGCAGATAGTACACTGTGCATCGATTGTGCAGCAGTATCCCCTCTAGCGGTGGTCACCTGTATCCGTTGCAGTCGTTTAAAAGAGAGTTTTAAGGACAGCTTGGCCTACTGCAGCTTGCTGCTTTGCTTGCACATCAACACAATACTGTTTAGTGAAGGTGTGTGGTGTAGACCATGTTGCTGCCTTGCATATGTCCTCTAGTGGTATATTTCGTAAGAAAGCCATAGCGGCTCCTATTTTGCGAGTGGAGTGTGATCTAGGAGGAACTGGTAGTGTACGTTTAGCCTTTATATAGCATATTTGTATACACTTTACAAACCACCGTGCAATCCCGCCTTTAGAGATGGGGTTGCCTTTGTGCGGAGGAGAGAAAGCGACAAACAATAGTTACGTTTTTTTTAAATGATTTAGTCCTTTCGATATAGTAGAGTAGAGCTCTTTTAACATCTACGGTGTGTAAAGAGCTTTCTGCTACCGAGTCTGGGTTTTGGAAAAACACAGGTAGCTCGACAGACTGAGGTGAAAAGGAGTGACAACTTTTGGGAGAAAGTTTGGATTAGACCGAATAACCACTTTGTTAGGATGTATCTGAAAAAATGGTTCTTGTATAGTGAAAGCTTGAATTTCACTTACTCTTCAGAGAGAGGTGATAGCAACAAGGAAAGCAGTTTTCCATGTTAGGAATTGCAGCTCGCATCTATGTAGGGGCTCGAAAGGTGGTCCCATAAGTCTGGTAAGGACAACATTTAGGTTCCACACAGGAGAAGGAGGCAACCTGGGTGGGATTATCCTTTTCAAGCCTTCCATGAACGCTTCAATCGCGGGAACTCTGAAGAGAGACAGATGTTGTCTGTTTTGTAAATAAGCTGCAATTGCTGCAAGGTGCAGGCGAATGGAAGAATAGGCCAAATTAGACCTTTGTAGATGTAGAAGGTAACAAATGATATTCTGGATGGAAGCATCCAGGGGGTCAATTTGATTATTTGTGCAGTAAATGACTAATCTTTTCCATTTAGCAGCGTAACACGCTCTGGTAGTGGGTTTTTGGCTTCTTTAATAATGTCCATACAGTCTGGTGATAGGTTTAAATAGCCAAACTCTAAGACTTCAGGAGCCAGATCGCCAGATTCAGTTGGTGCGGGTCTGGGTGCCTGATTTCGCCATGGTTCTGTGTTAATAGAGATGGAGTGAGCCGCAACTTTTGGTGTGGAACTAGAGAGAGTTCCTGCAACGTGGTGAACCACGGTTGGCGTGCCCACGTGGGAGCTGCAACGATTAGTTTGAGACTGTTGTCTGAGCTTGCGCACCACTAATGGAATTAGTGGGAGAGGCGGAAAAGCGTATGCAAATCTGCCTGACCAGTTCATCCATATCGCATTGGCGAAGGCTGGGCATTTCGCATTTTCGTGGGTGGCAAATAGGTCTATGTGTGTATGACCCCACTGTTGGAAGAATGGCTGAAGAACGAATAGTTTTCTTACCTGTCGGTGTAGTTTTGCAGCTTGAAGATCTTTCTGGATTCACTATGCTGTGCATTATTCCGCGGTCTTGTGGTTGGGTCCGGATTCGTAGTCTTTTCTTTTTTTTTGTAGCTCAGGTGAGCGTCGGCGTCACACCTCCTTGGGTGGATTTACGGTGACGTCGGCATGCTTCCTGCGGAAGCTCCCACTCTTGGGCGCCATCTTCGGGTTTTTTTTTTCCGTGTTTCTTTCGTTTCCGAAGTAATGGCAATGTTCTATTTAGGTGATATTTTACCGCTTTGTACTTTTAAAGTCCTTTTTTTTTATTATTAACCACCTCTTCTCTCTCCATCTTTCTGGCGGAGGCGGGTGGGTTCGCTAGTGAATCCAGAAAGATCTTCAAGCTGCAAAACTACACCGACAGGTAAGAAAATTATTCGTTTTGCAGCGTGAATCTTTCTGGATTCACTATGCTGTGCATAGATTTTGTAGCGGTTTCTCATTTCTGTGGCGGCTGGGTGGAAGATGAGCGTTGGTTATTGAATATGTGCTGGAGCACCTTTTGTCCGACTTGTGCTTCCTTGTTCATCTGTATATCCACACAGTAGTGCTTCGTGAACGTGTGCACCGAAGCCCATGTTGCCGCCAGGCATATGTCTTGTATGGATGTGTTAGCCAGGAAGGAGTAGTTTCTGTCCTGTAACTCCAGTTCTGTAGTAGGGGTATCTCTGTTATAGTCATAATCTAGTGAATAGTCCCGCCCATGTGCGTGGACCCCGGAGCAATCAAAAATAATCTCTTACAGTGTCAAAAAATGCAGAAAATGCATAGACACTTAAGAGAGAATTTAAAGACAGATAATGCAGCCAAAAGGCTACACTGTCCAGTACTTCAACTAGAAATTCCACCATAAAATCCACAAAACAGCAAAGCCTGTACAGATTTCCCTTGCTTAACAGCAAAATCCCTCAGGAATGATAGAGAGAAGAACCTGGACAGACAAGCCCCATAGGCTGCCATTATGTGGCTTAATTAGGATACTGTGCCTTTAAGGAACCTTCCAGAACCTTCTCTCAGTATCCCATAATGCATAGCAGGTCCAACTTAGCCTCAGTTCTTTTCGAAGGCGTAGAAAACGCCAGACCTGCAGCATTATGATCATGAACAACACTCCACCGGGGAGGCGGGAGGGCGCTTATGACTATAACAGAGATACCCCTACTACAGAACTGGAGTTACAGGACAGAAACTACTCCTTCTGTAGTAGGGGATCTCTGTGTATAGTCATAATCTAGTGAATAGAATGGCAAGCCCATCCCCACACCAAGCGGCGGTGGAGAGTAAAATAACGCCACTACTGTGCGAACAGATTCCGCAGCGAAGCCTGCCCAACCTGAGCGTCTGCCCTGGCATCAGAGTCCAGGCAGTAATGCTTAGCAAAGGTATGGACCGACTTCCAAGTGGCCGCCTTGCAGATCTCTGCAATGGGAACATTACGGAGCATAGCTGTCGTAGCAGCCTTGCCCCTGGTGGAATGAGCCTTAGGTTTGCCCCCTAAGGTCTTATTAGCTTTGCAGTAACACAACTGAATGCAGGACACAATCCACCTAGAGATGGACTGTTTAGAGGTAGCAAGACCCGTCCTGACTGAGCCATAATTGATGAACAATTGGTCTGACCTACGAATATCTTTAGTCTTATCAAGATAAAACTTCAGCACCCTCCGCACATCCAGGGAATGTAAAGACCTTTCCGCCGGAGAGGAAGGGTTCTGAAAGAACGTAGGCAAAGTGATAGTCTGATTGATATGAAAATCAGAAACAACCTTGGGAAGAAACTTAGGGTGAGTATGCATAACAACTTTAGCATTATGAAACACAGTATAAGGTTCTTGGCAACACAATGCCTGAATCTCACTCACCCTGCGGGCCGATGTAATGGCCACGAGGAACGCCGCCTTCCAGGACAGGTGCTGCAACGAAGCCTTATGAATGGGTTCAAAAGGCTCCTTCATCAATCTGGACAGCACCACATTCAAGTCCCATGAAGGCGAAGGAAGCCTGACAGGAGGGAACACTTTCTTCAAGCCTTCCAAAAAATCTTTGATCACAGGGATCTGGAAAAAGGAAGTCTGTGAAGGTCCTTTCCTGTAGGCAGTCAAAGCAGCCAGATGAACCTTAATGGAATGGACATTAAGGCCCGACTGCGCCAGATGAAGCAGATATGGAAGGATGACATCCTCCTTGCATGACGTAGGGTCATAGTTCTTAGACTTGCACCAGATGCAAAACCTCTTCCACTTGTAAGCATAGGAAGTCCTAGTGGAAGGTCGCTTAGCCTCCTTCAGTATGCCCATACAATCCTCTGGGAGATTCAGATGGCCATATTGTACTATTTCAGGAGCCATGCCGCCAAACTCAAAGACGAGAGGTTGGGGTGCACCATCCGCCCCCCGAACTTCGTGAGAAGGTCCGGCCTGCACGGCAGCTTCATGTGAGGAAGGAGAGATCGGTGAAGTAGGTCCGTGAACCACCACTGTCTGGGCCATTCCGGGGCAATCAGAATCATCCTCGCCCTGGAGTGAGACAGCTTGATGAGAACCGCCGGAATCAGGGGAATTGGTGGAAAAGCGTACAGAAAGCTGTTCGACCAGTTGATCCATAACGCGTTCCCCAGCGTCCCTGGCTGGTAGTACCTGGAGGCGAAGCCTCGGCATTTGCTGTTTTCGGCGGTGGCGAACAGATCTACGTCTGGAGTTCCCCACCTTGCGAAGACTTCTCCCAGTACTTCGTCGTTTATGACCCATTCGTGGTTTTCCTGCACGATTCTGCTCAGTTCGTCTGCCTGAACATTCTGCACACCTGGCAGATGGGTGGCCGTAATCGACAGTCCTCGAGCCAGAAGCCAGTGCCAGATCGCCTGCGCCTCCTGCGACAGAGTGCGCGATCTCGAGCCCCCCTGCTTGTTGAGGTAATACATCGTCGTCGTGTTGTCCGTCTGAACAAGCAGAGAGTTGGTCTAAAAGGACGGATGAAAGGCCTTCAGTGCCAAGTGAACAGCTCTCAGTTCCAGGAAATTGATGTGGTACGTGGACTCCGTCGGGGACCACGTCCCTTGAATTTGCAGGTCTCCGGAATGCGCCCCCCAACCTTGGAGAGACGCATCCGTCACGATGGTCTGCGTGGGAATGTCCTTGTGGAAGGGAACGCCTCTGAGGAGATTCTCCTTCGAGCACCACCACTTCAGAGACTGAAGAGCATGTAGAGACAGTCGTATCCTGTCGTCCCAAGAACCTCTCCTCTGGTCCCACTGATCCTCCAAGCACTCCTGCAGAGGTCTCATCTGTAGCCGTGCGTGAGGAGTGAGAAAGATGCAAGAGGCCATCGATCCCAGTAGAGAAGACACCGTTCTCACAGTCGTAGACGGAGTTTTCATGAGAGCCTGAGCCTTCCGAACGAGTGATAAACGTCGCTCTTCTGAAGGAGACACGCTTGCTGACAGCGTATTGATGGAGGCCCCCAAGTACTGGATGCACTGCACCGGAATCGGGACCGACTTGGACATGTTGATGTGCAACCCCAGCTTGTTCAAGAGAACGCACGTCTTCTGGAAGTGTGCTTGAGCTTCCGAGAAGGAGGAGGCTTTGATCAACCAATCGTCCAGGTACGGGTAGACAAACACCTTGTTCTTCCTCAGGTGTGCCGCTACCACTGCCATACATTTTGAGAATGTCCTGGGTGCAGACTTCAGTCCGAAGGGTAGCACCGTGTACTGATAGTGATTGGTGCCGACTTGAAAGCGCAGAAATTTTCTGTGTTTGCATGCAATGGGCACGTGGAAGTAGGCGTCCTGTAGATCTATGGCACACATCCAGTCTCCTCGTTGCAGCTGAGGGTAGATCTGATGCAACGACAGCATGCGAAACTTTTCTCTGCGAATCCACTTGTTTGCCTGCCGCAAATCCAGAATGGGCCTGAACTCGTTTTTGTCCTTCTTGCGGACAAGAAAGAACCGAGAGTACAGACCTCTTCCTCTTTGAGACAGAGGCACGTCTTCGATCGCCCTTTTCCTTAGCAGACCGTCCGCCTCCGCCTGAAGCTCGTGCAGTTGATACTGCGAGCTGACGGGAGGAATCGATGGAGGAGGGCTGGTGAAACGTAGACTGTATCCATTGCAAACAATATTCAGCACCCACTTGTCCTGAGTAATTTTTCTCCACTCTGCCAGAAAAAATTGAACGCTTCCCCCCACCGGAGCGGGTAACGGACGAGGGGGAAGTAACAGCTCAGGGACGGGACCCGGCCGGGCCCTTGGTCGCGGTAGAGGACTGTTGACGACCTCTACCACCCTGTCGCTTCTGGAAGGGCCGCCTGTACTGCTGCTGCTGCTGCTGCTGCTGTTGATGTTGTCCAGCAGACTGCCCCCTTCCACGACCCTGCGACCCAAACCGACGTTGGTACTGTCGGAAGGGTTTCTTTTCCTTGGGCTTCTCCAAGCCCACTGCCGTCAGGGTCTCCGCTTCGGCCTTCATCCTGGCCATCTCATCATCCGCGTGTTTCCCGAAGAGGGTATCTCCGGAAAACGGGAGATTCGCCACGCGTTGCTGTGCTTCCGGTTTCAATGACGTCAACCTGAGCCAAGCATGGCGTCTCTGGTGAATCCCGTGGCAATATCCGTGCGCGGACAGCAATGATATGTCCGCTGCGGCGCCGATGGCCTGATTAGAGACCAGCATCCCCTCCTTGACGATCTCCACAAAGTCCTCCTTGCGGTCTCGAGGGACGAGGTCTGCGAACTGCTCCATCGAGTCCCACAGGGACCGGTCGTAACGTCCCAGCAAAGCCGAGTCACTGGCGGCCTTCATGGACGAGGCGGATGTCCCACACGCCTTGCGACCAGCAGAATCGATCCACCGGCTCTCCTTGTCCGGAGGCACCGTGGACGCAGGGGAGGTGGCATGAAGCTTCCGAGCAGCAGTCACGATGACTGAATCCGGTACCGGGTCCTTCCTCAAGAAGGCTGGGTCTGAGTCCGGAGCCCTGTACTTTTTTAGGATCCTGGAAGGCACAGATTTCACCGTTGCCGGCGTCAGGAATAGCTGTTCGGCGGGCTCAAGGAGCCCCGGCACCAGAGGTAACAGGGGGCGAGACAAGTGCCTTTTGTGTAAAGTCTCAAATATCACCGAGGTAGAAGCCGTAGGTGCTTCAACCTCAATGCCCAACTTCGCCGCACCACGCAGGAGAACCTCCTGAAATGTGCTTATATCGTCTATCGGAGACACCCTAGTCTCCGGCGAATCGGACAGCGTGGGCGAGTAGGAACGGGTCCCAGATGGAGAACGTGACCTGGACCGACGTCTCTTGTGATGACGCCTGGATCGTGAGGAAGATCCACGGCCACTCCTTGATCTGTCCCGTCTCCCCGAGCGAGACCTCGACCTCTTGGGCCTCGGACGCTCCTTCGGCCTCCCAGGGTCAGGAGCTCTAGGCTTCTTAGGAGTCTTCTTCGGAGGCGTCGGAAACTTAGGCATCGACACCGCCCTCGGTGGGATCGGGGGTGGAGGAGCAACCGGACGCGGGTCCCGCGGAGCCGGCTTCGGAGGTGGGGTAGGGGCCGTCGGAGGAGGACCCTTCGGCACAGCAGGCCGCGGAGGAGGTGTAGACGGCTTCATCGGAGTATCCACCCCGGAATGCGCCGGTCCCGGCGAGCCACCATCTCTTCCAGAGCGTGGGGAGCCCCCCACAGTCCTGGGCCTGTCCTTAGGACCTCCAGACGTTGAAGACCGGTGTCCAGACGACGACCGATGTCCCCTCGACGTCGAACGGTCCTTCGGCGTCGACCGAATCACACTTCTCGACGTCGAACCGTGTCTCCGTCTCGACGTCGACCCCGACCAGATCGACGAGCCACGAAACCTCGACGACGGGCGATGGTGCCTCGATGGCGACCTCGACCTCTTCGCCGGCCTCGACGTCGACTTCTTGGATCGCTTCGACGTCGACCCTTTGGACCTTCTCGACGTCGACCTCTCTGACCTTCTCGACGTCGATCTCCTTGACCGTCTCGACGTCGGTCTTTTGGAATGCTTCGACGTCGACCTCTTCGGCGCCGGAGACGCCTTCCGTCTCGACGGCGACCTCGACGACGAGGATCCCCTCGACGACGATGTCCTCGACGGCGAACGGCGGTGTCGCCTCGACGGCGAGCGCCGACGCCGGGCCCTCCGATGTCGACCACTCGACGCCGACAGCGACGACGAGGATATCGACACCGGCTTCGACGGCGGCCGGAACACGTTCCTCGACGTCGACGGGCGACGTTTTCTCGACCCAGAGCCCTGGGGAGACCTGGAACTGGCCGTTGACCGTCCCCTCGACGTCGTGGTCAGCGCAACTGACCCAGACGGAGACCTTGGGCGAGGGCTGGTCTTCCTGCCCCTGGGGAGCCCCCCAGAGGCCTCAGCATGGGTAGAAGGAGCCCCTCCTGACCCACCTCGTGCCTTCAACTTTCTCTCCTCAAGTCCCTGAAGCCTGATTTTCTTCCTCTCCTTCAGGGTTCTTCCAGAGAAGCTTCTGCAGATCACACACTCCTCAGGAATGTGGGAAGAGGGAAGGCAGAGAATACAGACCTCATGGGAGTCTGACCTGGCCTTCTTTCTTGAGCACTCAGGGCATTTATCGAATAATGCAGGCATTATGGACAAAAAAAGAGTGCAGAAACACAGAAAGAAAGTCACCAAAGTACTTTAAAAGTACCAAAATTCGAAATTAGTGTAAAACACCAACAAAAACCCTTGAAAAGGGAGAGCTCAATGCTCCAGGGTCCTGCTTGCAGGAGCCGGAAAAAAGAACTGAGGCTAAGTTGGACCTGCTATGCATTATGGGATACTGAGAGAAGGTTCTGGAAGGTTCCTTAAAGGCACAGTATCCTAATTAAGCCACATAATGGCAGCCTATGGGGCTTGTCTGTCCAGGTTCTTCTCTCTATCATTCCTGAGGGATTTTGCTGTTAAGCAAGGGAAATCTGTACAGGCTTTGCTGTTTTGTGGATTTTATGGTGGAATTTCTAGTTGAAGTACTGGACAGTGTAGCCTTTTGGCTGCATTATCTGTCTTTAAATTCTCTCTTAAGTGTCTATGCATTTTCTGCATTTTTTGACACTGTAAGAGATTATTTTTGATTGCTCCGGGGTCCACGCACATGGGCGGGACTATTCACTAGATTATGACTATACACAGAGATCCCCTACTACAGAAAGCTATTGTAGCACCCTTTTTCCTAGTGGAGTGGGCACGTGTCCCCTCTGCTAGCTCTTGTCCTGCACGTTTGTGGCAGAGTTGAATTGTTTGTGCGATCCATCGTGCAATAGTCTCTTTGGTTACTGCCTTGCCCATGAAACTGTTGGCGAATGACACAAAGAACTGTTTTGTTTTCCTGTGTCCCTTCGTCCTCTCAATGTAGTGCATGACTGCCCTTCTGGCGTCCAGGGTGTGCAGGGCTCGCTCTGCGATAGTGGTTGGTGTTTGGAAAAAACTCGGTATCTGTATAGACTGGTTCATGTGGAATTTGGACACCACCTTCGGCATGAAGTGTGGGTCAGTCCTCATCACAACCCTATCATTGTGTATTTGTATGTAGGGTTCTTGTAGCTTCAGCGCCTGAAGCTCGCTTACTCTGCGTAAGGACGTTATTGCAACCAGGAAAGCGGTTTTCATAGTTAGCATCTTTAGGGAGGCCTTGTGAAGTGGTTCAAAGGGCTCTTTCATGAGTTCCGTTAGGACTATGTTCAAGTTCCATGCAGGTGGCGGCACCCGCTTGGGCGGTGCGATCCTTTTCGCTCCTTCCAGGAATCTCTTCACCACCTGTGATGTGAAGAAACTCCTGCATGTTTCTCCCCTTGTGTAGGCGACTATCGCTGCCAAGTGAACTCTTAACGAGGATGAGCTAAGGTTCTTCTCCAGCAGGTGCGTCAGGTACTTTAGCACTGTGGAGTCCTTCATTTTATTTTTCTGCACCACATTGTGAATCTTTTCCATTTCGCAACATAGCACTTCCGAGTGCTGGGCCTTCGTACCTCCCGAAGGACCCTCGGGGCGCACGCCCTCCCCTCCGCTGACTACATTCTCCTCGGGGACCTCAACTTCCACCTGGAGAACAACAACGACCGCAACACCACCACCACCCTGCAGGACAATCTCGCCAACCTCAGACTCAAGCAACTGGTGACCACCCCCACACTACGCCGGACACACACTCGACCCGATCTTCTCTTCCAGCAAGGACATCGCCTTCAGCCACGCCACGGGACTCCACTGGACGGACCACAGCTGCGTCCACTTCAGCTTCAGAAGGACCACGCTCCACCATCACCAGCAACAGGCTCCCCGCAGAAGCTGGAACAAGATCACTGCAGACCAGCTTGCGACTTCCCTGAGCAAGAACCCCCCCACCAGCACAACTAACCCCAGCCAAGCAGCCACCAACCTCACGAAATGGATCAGCGACTGCGCAGACGACCTCGCCCCGCTGAAGACCCCGCCGAGCAGACCCGGCAGCAAGAAAGCCCCATGGCTTAACGACGAACTCAAGAGCTCCAAGAAGAACTGCAGAGCACTCGAGAAAACCTGGCGCAGAGACCCAACACCGGACAACATGACTGCCCTCAAGCTCGCCACCCGAAAACACCACCAGCTGATCCACGCCACCTGGAACCTGCTCGACAACACAGCCCCAGACGTCGCCGCCCTCACGGAAACCTGGATGAACGCCTCCTCAGCGCCCGACATCGCCATCGCCATCCCGGACTGCTACAAGATCATCCAGAGGGACCGCGTCAACCAGACAGGAGGAGGCATCGCCATCATCCACAGGAACACCATCCGCATCACGACCGACACCGACGATACCCTCGCACCCGCCGAACACCTGCACTTCCAGATTCACGCCAACCCCAAGACCACCCTCAGAGGCACCCTCATCTACAGACCCCCGGGACCACGCACACAATTCAGCGAAGACATCGCCGACTTCATCAGCCCGCACGCCCTCCTCTCCGCTGACTACATCCTCCTCGGGGACCTCAACTTCCACCTGGAGAACAACAACGACCGCAACACCACCACCCTGCTGGACAACCTCGCCAACCTCGGACTCAAGCAACTGGTGACCACCCCCACCCACTACGCCGGACACACGCTCGACCCCGTCTTCTCCTCCAGCAAGGACATCGCCTTCAGCCACGCCACCGGACTCCACTGGACGGACCACAGCTGCGTCCACTTCAGCTTCAGAAGGACCACGTTCCACCATCACCAGCAACAGGTTCCCCAAAGAAGCTGGAACAAGATCACTGCAGACCAGCTAGCTACTTCCTTGAACATGAACCCTCCCACCAGCACAACGAACCCCAGCCAAGCGGCCACCAACCTCACGAAATGGATCAGCGACTGCGCAGATGACCTCGCCCCTCTGAAGACCCCGCCGAGCCGACCCGGCAGCAAGAAAGCACCATGGTTTAACGACGAACTCAAGAGCTCCAAGAAGAACTGCAGAGCACTCAAGAAAACCTGGCGCAGAGACCCAACACCAGACAACATGACTGCCCTCAAGCTCGCCACCTGAAAACACCACCAACTGATCCACGCCACCAAGAAAACCGCATTCAAGGAACGACTGGACAACAACGCACACAACAGCAAGGAACTCTTCAACATCGTGAAAGAGCTCTCCAACCCCAACGCCGGAAACAACGACATCACCCCCTCGCAAGACCTCTGCAACTCCCTCGCCTCCTACTTCAACAAGATCGCGGACATACACAACAGCTTCAGCACTCAACCGACGCACGCCACGACCGAACCACCGCCCCCCACCACCACCACCACCCTCCGCGCCTGGACCCCGATCAGCACCGAAGACACCATCCGCACGATGAACTCCATCCACTCCGGATCTCCGACAGACCCCTGCCCTCACCACGTCTTCAACAAGGCCGACGCCGTCATCGCACCCCACCTGCGGGACATCATCAACACCTCCTTCGACACCGCCACCTTCCCGGAGAGCTGGAAGCACGCCGAACTCAGCGCTCTACTCAAGAAACCATCAGCAGACCCAACCGACCTCAAGAACTACCGCCCCATCTCGCTGCTCCCGTTTCCGGCCAAAGTCATCGAGAAGACCGTCAACAAGCAACTGGCCGCCTTCCTCGAGACGAACGGCTCCCTCGACCTCTCGCAGTCTGGCTTCCGGGCCAACCACAGCACCGAGACCGCCCTGATCGCAGCGACCGATGACATCCGAGCCCTGCTCGACAACGGAGAAACAGCGGCCCTCATCCTCCTGGACCTCTCCGCGGCCTTCGACACTGTCTGCCACCGTACCCTAGTACAGCGCCTCAAACGTCGGAATCCAGGAGAAGGCACTGGAATGGATCACCTCCTTCCTCGCCGGAAGGACACAGAGTCCGCCTCCCCCCGTTCAGATCGGAGGCCACCGAAGTCATCTGCGGCGTTCCTCAAGGCTCCTCGCTCAGTCCAACCCTCTTCAACGTCTACATGAGCCCCCTCGCAGCCATCGCACGCCAGCACAACCTGAACATCATCTCCTACGCCGACGACACCCAGCTGATCCTCTCCCTCACTAACGACCCCGCCACCGCCAGAGCCAACCTGTACGAAGGGATGACAGACGTAGCCAACTAGATGTCGAACAGCCGCCTGAAACTGAACTCTGACAAGACGGAAGTCCTCGTCCTGGGACCCTCCGCCTGGGACGACTCCTGGTGGCCCCCCGCCCTGGGCAGCGCACCCAAACCAACTGACCACGCACGCAACCTGGGCTTCATCCTGGACTCCTCCCTCTCCATGACCAGACAAGTCAACGCCGTCTCCTCGTCGTGCTTCAACATCCTGCGCATGCTACGCAAGATCTTCCGATGGATCCCCACCGAGACCAGGAAGACGGTCACCCAGGCCCTCGTCACCAGCCGTCTGGACTACGGCAACTCCCTCTACGCCGGAACCACCGCCAAACTCCAGAAAAGACTCCAGCGGATCCAGAACACCTCAGCACGACTCATCCTGGACATCCCCCGCCGCAGCCACATCTCCGGACACCTGAGAAACCTGCACTGGCTCCCGGTCAACAAGAGAATCACCTTCCGGCTCCTCACCCACGCACACAAAGCCCTACACAACCAAGGACCAGGATACCTCAACAGCCACCTCAACTTCTACGCTCCCAAACGCCAGCTTCGATCGACCAGCCACGCCCTCGCCGCCGTCCCCCTCATCCGAAGAGCCACCACAGGAGGAAGGTCCTTCTCCTACCTGGCCGCCAAGACTTGGAACTCCCTTCCGACCCACCTCCGCCTGACCCAGGACCACCTCGCCTTCAGGAAGCAGCTCAAGACCTGGCCGTTCGAGCAGTAGCGGACCCCCTTCCCCCAGCGCCTGGAGACCCTCCGGGTGAGTAGTGCGCTATATAAATGCTTTGATTGATTGATTGATTGATTGTGGCAGTTTCAAATGTGCGAACTTTATGTCCTCAGGAGCCATGCTACTAGGCTCAGGCTCTCTGGGTCTGGGTGTAGCACCTCTCCGTTCTGCATGGAGAGTAGGTCTTTCCTCCTGCCGAATCTGTGGGGTGCACACTGTGTCATCTCCATGATCTGCGAGTACCAGGTCTGTCTGGCCCACTGTGGCGCGACCAGTATCAGGGTCATGTTGCTCGCTCTGCACTTGCTCAGCACTCTGTGCATCAGTGGTATCGGGGGAAAAGCGTAAGTAAATGTCCTTGACCAGTCTATCCATAGGGCATTCCCCAGAGACCCCTCCTCAGGCTGTCTGGATGCGAAGTTTTGGCATTTTGCATTCCGGCGTGTGGCAAACAGGTCCACAGATGGTGTTCCCCATATGTCGAACAGCCACCTTGTCTCTTGAGCATTGAGCTCCCACTCGTGGGATGCCGATGTCTGTCTGCTGAGCCAGTCTGCCTGTATGTTGTCCTTCCCTGGTAGGTGTATGGCTAGCAGGTCTATCTTGAGAGGGATGGCCCATCTCCATATCTCCTGCGCCAGCGTTGAAAGCGTGGCTGACTGTGTGCCACCCTGCTTGTTGATGTAGAACATCGCGGTGGTGTTGTCTGTTTGTAGCAACACCTTGTGCTTGTACAGTCTTGTTTGGAAAGCTTTCAGTGCAAGGAAGATTGTCTTCAATTCTAGGTAATTAATGTGCTTTGCCGCATCTGCTGGCGTCCACAGTCCCCTCACCTTGAGCTCCTCCATGTGAGCGCCCCATCCCTTCAGGGATGCGTCTGTGGTGATGGTCACTGTTGGCGTTGGGGGCGTTAGAGGCTTTCCCCTTGTTATGTTCTCCATGGTCCACCATGTCATCTCCTTCTGCACTGCGTGTGTCACAACCACTAGATCCTCCCAACTGCCTGTAGCTTGTGACCATTGCTCCTGTAGCCATTCTTGAATGGGTCTCATGTGGAGACGTACATTTGGTACCAGGTGGATGCATGATGCCATCATCCCCATGATCTTGCTCGCAGTCCTCACTGTCCGAGCTTGTCCCTTCCGGTAGAGGCGAGTTTCCTTCACCAGCGCCCTCGCCCTCTTCTCGCTGGGGAACACCTTGCCCTGTAAGGTGTTGATCTGTGCCCCCAGGAAGATCTTCACTTGTTCCGGCTCCATTGATTATTTCTTCCAATGGATGGAGAACCCCAGGCTTATGAGCGTGCTCGTCACTGTATGTGCGTGCTGCTTGCATTTCTGGTATGAGTTTGCTTTCGCTAGCCAGTCGTCCAGGTAGGGGTATACGTGTATTCCCTGCCTTCGTAGGTGCGCTGCGACTGCTGCGAGGCACTTTGTGAAGACCCTTGGTGCCGATTTCAGCCCGAAGGCCAGTGTCGTGAACTGGTAGTGGCTTTCTCCGATGGTGAACCTGAGCATATGCTTGTGCTTTGTTCATTGGGATGTGCAGGTAGGCGTCCTTGAGGTCTATCGTGACCATGAAGTCCCCGATCAGCAGTTTTTGCGTTTTTATGAATTTGCTCAGGAACCTTAGGTCCAGAATGGGTCTCATTGTCTCGTCTACTTTTGGTACCAGGAAGTACGTTGAGTATATTCCTTTGTTTCTTTCCCTGAAGGGTACCCGTTCTATGGCCTGCTTCTGCAGGAGTTCTTTTGCTTCTTCCTGAAGGCGCTCTAGCTGTTTGCTTGCTAGTGGCTTTCTTTTTCGTTTTCTGCTTGTTGGCCTCCCCTCCAACTCTATGCAGTATCCGAATTGGATGATGTTGAGGATCCATTTGTCTGATGTGATTTCTTTCCATTCTTGGAGGTAAAATCTTAGTCTTCCTCCCACTGGTGTTATGTGGTCGTAGATGTTTAGCTTGTCTTGACCCCTCTGTACGTGCTGCCCCCTGGGATCTTTTCTGTGGGCGGGCACACAGAGTTTTTTTAAGTCACTTAGAGGCGGGCTGCTGTCCCCCTCTTCTATTCTGTCCACGTCAATTTCCTCTCCCACGAAAGGACTGGCCTCTTTGTTGGTACTGCCCGGACTACTTCTGCTGACCCTGTTGAGCCTGCGAGTCTGCCTGGTGCGTTTGTTGGAAAGCCTGGTGTGATGTACCTGGCTGGTTTCCGCCTCTCCCGCCAGGCCTCCGCGACGGGGTGCCCCTTTTGTTGCCTCTGAACTGCAATGCTCCCATGGACCTTGCTGTTTCGTTATCCTTTTTTAGTTGACTCAGCTTCTCGTCAACTGTTGTTCCGAAGAGCGTATCGCCGTAGAACGGTGTGTTCAGGATGCTGTGTTGCACCTCGGGTTTGAAACCTGTGATCCTGAGCCAGGCGTGTCTTTCAGTGACACCCATCATCATGAGCCTGCTGGAGGTGTCTGCTCCATCCAGGGCCGTCTTGAGGCAAGAATTTGCCGCGTTCTTCCCTTCTTCAACCAGTTTTTCAGCCTTCTGCCTGGCATCCTGGGGCAGGTCCTTCACCAACTGCCCCAGCTCCTCCATGATCTGGTACATGTGCCTGTTTATCAGGGCGTTGGAATTAGCCATGCACCAGTGGGTCGCAGCATTCCGTTCGAACCTTCTGCCCACCAGATCCATCCTCTTGCTCTCCTTATCCGGTGGTGGTCCAGAAGTAGTGGGCACGTTAGCCCTCTTTCTTGCTGTGGCCGTGATAATGGAGTCTGAGGAATGTTTGTATTTCTTTTCTGTTCTGGGAGTTACAGCCTTGCATGTTGCGGGTTCCCTGAATGCCTCCTTCCCCTGAGCCAAGACGCTGTCGAGCATTGGTAGGTACTGGCTCCTTGTTTGTGTGGGGAGCAATGTCTCTAGAAGGAAGTCTGCTTTCTGCTTCTCTTCGTCGAGCTTGAAAGCTGCTGCGGCAGACTTTATCACAGAGTTGTAGGCCCCGATGTCGTCCGGTGGCAAGGGCCTCGAGGGATATGTGTCGACCGCCTCCTCTGGGCTGTCGGTGTCGACATCTAGGTAATCCACCTCCTGTAAGTACGAGGGGGCCGACTCGGCGTCCGTCCTTCTGTCCTCTTCCTCTCCATAGTTGTAACTATAGTAGGGACTCTCGTCCTCTTCCTGGTCGTCGACCACCTCGACGTCCGGATCTTGTTCCTCGGCGACCTAGTCTTCCTCCTCGACCACCTCCACCACTGGTGGCTTGGTCTTGTGTGGAATCGTGAAAGTTTTCATCTTTGCGTCGAATTCTTTCTTCCGCTGCAAGATGTTTTCCATTTCGGCCTCGAGGCGCCTTCTCTTTTTCTCCATCTCGGCTGCGTGTTCCGCGTCGGATGGTTCGGCCGCTCTTTTCGGCGGTTGGCTCGGCGCCGTGCTTTTCGGTGCCGGAGGCTTCGACGTCGAACCGGTTTTCGGGTCTCTGGTCGGCGTCGGTGCTTTAGGGTCCTTCTCCCTCGGCGTCGATAGATCCTTTTCGGGGATGATTTTCGACGACTTTTGCTGATCAACAGCTCTCGGCGCCGGGACTCCTTCTCAGAGGGTCCGCTGGGCCTGTGAGTAGTCGCGGGCACCAGGTGTTTTGGCGCCGGCGCTTTCGGGGCCTTGCCCTCGTTTTTTCGAGACTCAGAGTCTCTCGGGTTCTTGGGGGCCGGAGAGTCTCCTACCTTATCAGAAGTCTTGGTGTAATCGGTCTCTACGACCGTGTAGCTGTCGTCTTCGGCGGCATCGTTGTCCTCTTCCTCGTAGGACATCCCCAGCTCGTGGAGGGATGGAGTCGGGGCCTTTCCCTGCAGGGTGGCGTGCGCTACCCTCTGTCTCTCTCTCAGACGGAGGGTCTACGGGGTGAAGGCGGAGCAGGTGTTGCAGTCCTCGCTTCCGTGATTTACCGGTAGGCAAAGGTTGCAAACCGGATGCTGGTCCTTCTGCGCGTACTTGTAGTGGCAGTTACGGCAGAACTTGAACGGCGTGTTGTCCATCATCAAGCGCTCAGGGCCTCCCTGGTCGCGTGTTTGTCGAAGATCTCGATGAATTCTCCTTCTCCTTTGCTGGTTCTAGGTCGATGAAGTCTCCTGGAGTCTTCAGATGATTTTTCTCTCCAATTTCTGTATTTTCCTTCTTTCTCCAAAAATGTCTGGAGCCCAAACGGGAACGATCCAGACCCGACCGCGGAAAAAAAGAATCTGAAGATGGCGCCCAAGAGTGGGAGCTTCCGCAGGAAGCATGCCGACGTCACCGGAAATGCACCCAAGGAGGTGTGACGCCGAGGCCCACCTGGGCTACAAAAAAAAACAAAAAACAAAGAAAAGACTACGAATCCGGACCCAACCACAAGACCACGGAATAATGCACAGCATAGTGAATCCAGAAAGATTCACGCTGCAAAACTTGTGGATGCAATTCCCATTCGTGAATCTGTTCTGACTGCCGACTCAACAGATCTGCTATCTGATTGTGGACTCCTGGAAGGTGTTCCGCTAGCAGATGTATGTTTTGAGGAATGGCCCATCTCCAAATGTCTTGTGCAAGCTGGGACAGTTGCAGAGAGTGTCCCCCCCCCCTGTTTTTGAATATAGTACATGGCTGTCATATTGTCCGTCCGGATGAGGACAGCCTTGCCTTGTACGTGAAGTTGGAAGGACTTGAGTGCTAGGAATATTGCTAGCTCGAGATGATTGATATGGAGTAGCCGCTGTTGAGCGGTCCATTGGCCCAGAGTGGTATGTTGTAGGAGATGGGCTCCCCATCCTGTGAGAGATGAGTCTGTGGTGAGCACTACTTGTGGAACTGGCTCTAGGAACGGCTGCCCCTTTGTCAGGTTTTTTGGTGTTCCACCACTGCAGAGAGCGATGTGTGCGGCTGTCCACCAACACCAGGTCTGTTAGTTGACCGTGAGCTTGGTTCTAGTGTCGTGCTAGACACTCTTGTAACGGACGCATTTGCAATCTTGCGTGTGGAACCATGTAGAAGGGACAGAACCTCTTGCTGAAGCAGAGCTAGATGATTGGTAGACATTGGACGCTGTCTGGGAGGTATGTGTGGGGGGTTGCTGTAAGTTCTAGGCAGTAGCCATGTTGGATAATCGGTCTTACCCACTTGTCTGTTATAATGGAGTTCCAGACAGGCAGGAACTGTGTTAGTCTGCCCCCTACAGGAGTGGAATGCTGCGGGGGGAGCGTAGGAAAGTCATTGCTTAGGGGCGGAAGAGGCTTGAGTGTTATTACCTCTGCCTCTGCCCTTGGTATTATTGCCTCTGTATCCTCCTCTATAGTAACCTTTGTTGGAGGAGGTTTGTGTCTTGAAAGACGTGTTAGTGTCTGTTCCAGTTTGTTTGGAGCGGCCCCTGTAAAAGGAGCGACAAAAGGAACCTTGAGCTGGGGTAGACTGTAAGGCCCCCATAGACTTGGCAGTGTATGCGCTTTTTTCGAGGGTAGTGTCTACCTCTGGGCCGAATAATTGGTTCTGATTAAAAGGCTGGTTCAAAATGGTGGTTTGTACTTTTGAACCCTGAGATACGTAGCCACGCATGTCTCCTAATAACGACACTGGTATTAATAGCCCTAGATGCTGTGTCTGCGGCATATAGTGCGCATTTGATGGAAGCATTAGATATTAACTCGCCTTCCTGTATGAGGTCAGTAGCTTGATCTTTGTACTGATCTGGGAGGTGCTCAAGCAATTTCTCCAATTGGTCGTAGTGAGCCCGATCATAACGAGAGAGGAGGGCTTGTGTATTAGCTATGCGCCATAAATTGGAAGCCTGCGCAGCTATTCTCTTGCCTGACGCATCAATAATTTTGGATTCTTTGTCAGGCGGTGGTGCTTCACCAGAAGTCTGAGAATTGGCCCTCTTACGTGCGTTGGGTACCACTAAGGAGTCTAGTGGTAGGTATCCTTTAATATAGACTGGGTCTGAGGGTGCAGGTCTATATTTCTTTTCAATCCTGGGGATTAAAATTCTCGTACGCACAGGATCTTTAAAGACCTCAGTAGCATGCTTAACCACTCCTTTGATCATGGGAAGAATTTGAGCGTATCTCTGAGACTGCTCAAAAGTATCTAGGAGAAAATCTTCCTCAATGGCCTCAGAATGCATGGGGACACCATGGTATGTAGCAGCTCTGTTTATTAGCTGGCCAAACCCAATAGCATCCTTAGGAGGAGAAGGTTAAGATGGGTATGAGGGTGCCTCGGGGACATCCGGGTCATTTGCAGGGTATGGAAAGCCCCACCCAGACGCAGGTTTTGTGTATGGCAAATTCCACGTGCCCTCGCCTACAGGGTATGCAGTGTCTCCTTCCCCGTCCCCTCCACCAAAATCATATTCATCATCATTCTGTGGCAAATGTGGTGACCATGGAGACTGTATAGGAGAGGTCCGAGGTGAAATATAGGGAGGAGCGGGAGGAGCGGGAGAAGGAGGAGAGAGAGGAAAGGAAAAGTGCAGAGGAGAGGTTGCACAGTCCTTTTTGGCAGGAACCACTGGTGTAGGTGGTGCAGCTGCAGGTCTCTTCTTGAGCGGTGTGGCACCAACATGACCGGTTTTCGGGTCGATGAAGATCTTTTTCTGTTGAGGATCTGGTTGAAAAAGGTCCTCTTGAGGCACAACCTTCTTGGGCGTTGATTTTTTCGGTGCCGGCATAGGTTGTCTAGTGTCCTTAGCCTTGGAAGGTATTAAAGTGTCCTGTGGCTTAGGTTTTGGCACCAAAGGCGTTGTTTTTGGCTTAGAAGGCATGTTCGAGGGCTTGGAGGCCTCAGAATCAGGCTGTGTGTTTTTCGGCACCGTGTGTGGCTTCGCAGCAGGTGCGTCTTTTGGTTTCGGGACCGAAACAGGTTTTGGTTTCGGTATCGGCACTTCTTTCGGTGTCGGAGCCGAAGGGTGTTTTGTCTTCGGTGCCCACGGAGTCTTGCTCGGTGACGAGGCACCGGAAGGTGGGGGACATTTTTTCGGAGCCGATGGAAGACTCTTGGTAGGTGTCGAGGCACCGGAAGGCGTGGAAGATTTCTTCGGAGTCGAGCCTGAGGGCGGGACTTTTGAAGTAGATGATCAGTCTTGACTGGGTCCAGCGGGCGGAGTGCTGACCTTTTCCTTCTGGTTGGGCGTATGTGTGGCCGGGGCAGTAGTACTCACGCGCTGACCCGATGGAATGGAGTCGTCGGAATCATCTGCCTCTGAGACGATCAGGAGATCTGGTGAGTCTTCTTCGGGAACGAGTGGAACCTAGTCGTCGAAGATGTCTTCCGGTGCTGGAGCTGTTCGCCTCATCTCGTGTCGACGGGCCCTCCGGTCTCGGATGGTTTTCTTCGAGCGGAATGAAGCACAGGCTGTGCAGGTCGACCCATTGTGGCCCGGCGACAGGCAGAGGTTACAAACCTTGTGGTGGTCGCTATGTGGGAACTTTGCTTGACATTTTGGGCATTTTCGGAATGGAGTTCTTTCCATATGGTGCAGGCCGCACAGCGTCGATAGGCCCAAAGGCCCACTTGGATGACCGGAATGGAAACTTCATCGTCGAAAGGTGTCGAAGTCGATGTCAAAGGCAGGTAGTATATGTTTTATGAAGTTCTGCGCGTCGAAGTTGCAGAAAAACAGTTTCTGGCCGGAGCGGAGAAACTTTCATCCGAACCCAGTGGCGGAAAAAAACAATCGGAGGATGGAACCGATGCCCATGCGCAGTATTGTCCAAGGGAGGAGTCACCTATCGGGACTAACAAAGACTTCTTCCAAGAAGACAACAATCTGCAATCATCCGAGCCCAACACAAGGTGGCGATCTAATGCACAGTGTACTATCTGCAGCTCATATGCCTCGAACATTATAATTTAGCGATATGCTCTAAGAGAAGTTCACATTAATAACGTGTGAACACATTTTAAAAATATACCTTTATTACATTTATTAATATGCAACATTTGTTAACACACCATAACGTTTAACCCCTTAACCGCGGGGGTAATTCCCCGGCGGGAGGTGGGGGCCGCGCCTTGCGCTGGGGCGCTCATGACGAGCCCAGCACAGTGGAGCTGTGCTCATGACGAGCTGGACTCGTCATGACTTCGCCCACTCCCGTAGAACGTCCGCACAGGCGTTGAATTTGCCGCGCGGGGAAGTGGCTCGGCCATTATGACGAGCTGAGCTCGTTATGAGCACAACTCCACTATGCCTCATGACGAGCTGGGCTCGTTATCAGCAGGCAAGGGGTTAAAGTTCAGTCTAGCTGTTTCGGTCTAACCTCCAACAAGAAAATAAAAACCTTTCCTTTAAATTGACATTCTCTTTCTGCCTCCAGTGGTCTGAAGATTGCCCTGATGTTAACTATCGGGGAGTAGCTATTTCACTGATTGATTTGTCTTTTTATTCAGTGTATAAACAGACCTGTCTAAAACGGGGTACCTTATACACATACTGCCACGTGTATAAAGAGCTCTGAAATCAACAATGGTGTATTCCTACCTATTTTTGGTATACTATATAAAGTATCCCTTATAAGTGAACAGGGGTTTGCTCTAGCAATCCCAATGTGCTCTCTTAGGGGGTAGTATGGTTGAGCAGCATTAGACTTATCAGAGAGGAGTGTTAGACATCTACTGCATGCACAGTCAATAAATGATACACAACTCAATAGGGAGATCCACACCAATTTATACAAATAACACTTATCTTAATATAACTTTAGGCACCAAGATCATCAAAATAAGGTAAGTACGTTTCAACTTATAAAAGTTTATAGTTTTCAGAAAGTAATTTCTGAAGTGGTAATGTTTTCCTATAGAGGAAAGACATACTGCATACAGGTACTTCACAGCGACTTATGGGACAAATCTTCTGGACTCAAGGAGAGTATGGATCTGTCTGGTCACAAAGTTGCTGCAAGCTGAGACAGGGGAGCCAGTCTGGCTGAACCAACAAGGGGGCTCAGGTTACACAATGCTCGAGCACAGCGTGCACTGACGGCTGGTGGTGTTTGGCCCTGGTAAAAGCGTGCACGGACAGCTGGTGGTGTTTGTACCCGGTGAAAGCGTGCACTGACAACTGATGGTGTCTGTGCCTGGTGAAAGTGTGCACTGACGGTGTGGTTGCGTGTGTGGTTGTATGTGTGGTTTTGTGTGTAGTTGTGGTTGTGTGTAGTTGTGGTTGTATGTGTGTGGTTGTGTGGGTGTGGCTGTGTGGGTGTGGCTGTGTGTGGGTGTGGCTGTGTGTGGGTGTGGCTGTGTGTGGGTGTGGCTGTGTGTGGGTGTGGCTGTGTGTGGGTGTGGCTGTGGCTGTGTGTGGGTGTGGCTGTGGCTGTGTGTGGGTGTGGCTGTGGCTGTGTGTGGCTGTGGCTGTGTGTGGCTGTGGCTGTGTGTGGCTGTGGCTGTGTGTGGTTGTGGCTGTGTGTGGTTGTGGCTGTGTGTGGTTGTGGCTGTGTGTGGTTGTGGCTGTGTGTGGTTGTGGCTGTGTGTGGTTGTGGCTGTGTGTGGTTGTGGCTGTGTGTGGTTGTGGCTGTGTGTGGCTGTGTGTGGTTGTGGCTGTGTGTGGTTGTGGCTGTGTGGTTGTGGCTGTATGTGGTTGTGGCTGTGTGTGGTTGTGGCTGTATGTGGTTGTGGCTGTGTGTGTGGCTGTGTGGCTGTGTGTGTGGTGTTGTGTGGCTGTGTGTGTGGTGTTGTGTAGCTGTGTGTGTGTGTGCGTTTGTGTGTTTGTGCGCCTCGAGCTGGGAATCCTTTTAAATAAAAGGAGAGGCGCGTGCAGTGTGCGCTTCTGGGTATGCACACAGACACATACTGTCTCGTGCTCTCACCCATACGAACACACTCACATCACATACACACAAACACACACACAGACTGTGCTGGGGCAGGGCACAGGACATGCCGCTCTCGCCTTGAGACTCCTAAGGCGCAGTAGATAGCGATGCGTCGGGCTCCTACAATGTATAGCAACAGCTCCGTTTGGAATGGGAATTAAGTTTGGAAATGCTTTTCTTCCTGAGTTTAAGTAGAGGAGCAGGAACAGAAGATAGCTATCTTATCTTTTAGGACTAATAAAACACGTGAACATGTGTCATTAAAGAGCCTGTGAAAATCGTAAATTGCAGATAAAAGGAGCCTGGAAAAGCGAATTGTCTGGTTTGATTAACGGTCCTAGGGAGGTAGAATAGATGTTTTTGAGTTCAGGAATACAAGCAAGCAAATATGTTGTAAAACAATGTTAGCGTAGCATTTTATTAAATAGCATGGCTAATTTTAAATGAACAGGTAATTGTATATTTAAGGTGTTTTAATAATATTGCAGAGTAATGTAGATACTAGTATGAATGCTGCTGGCTTGCTTTTATGGCTTCTTAATGGAAACGTATTTGAGAAAGAAATTAGATAGGAGTTAGAAAAGAAACAAGTCAAATACCGCTGCTTCCTGAAATAAAGCCTGCCTGTTTATCAGCGCCGCGCGCCCCTCTGCAGACTCCCCCTGCATTCCAAAGTCAGTCATGTGACCTCTTCCCGAGGCGTGCGACGTGATCCGATTCTTTCTGCCATGCTGAAAACAGCAGAAGTTCACGCGCGCAACGTTATCCTATTGCAAAGTGCTGCGTGTGGCCAGCTCTTGTCTCCACTTTCCACTAGTTGTCGGCTGAGCCGACAGCTATAGTTCGCTGGCGAGAACCCGCTTCTTGCGTTTTTTAGCGGAGACCTAAAAAGGGAACAAAGGCTGCAGGCTCGGGGGCGGAGACTCTCCAGGGGCGACCAGCACTTTGAGAGGTAAGTTGGGATTTTGGAGCACAGGTAGGTACTCCAAAGGGAGGCACAGGGGGCTGTAGGGCGCCAGGAACAGGGGTGTCGGAAAGGCTTACCCTCAGCTGATCGCGGTTGGGGTGGCCCCTGGTTCAGAGTCTGCAGGAGTCATCTAGTTCATCGAGAAGGGACTTTGGGCACTGGACTTAGGGTCCCAGTCACCGGGGGGACGTCCTTGTGGTCTTGGATCACTCTGGCACGGGCCAGGCTCGCCTGGTGCAGAGTGGGCTAGTCCAGGTCTTCCTGGCTGGCACGAGGGGGGTTGTTGCAGCAGAGCCTCTGCTGATGGGAGTCCCGGTCTTTAAAAGGGTCCAGGCAGGCAGGTCCTCAGGGTGTCCCAATGTTGCTGTCCGCAGCAGTCGCCGGGATTTAGGCAGAAGCAGGTTTCAGGAACGACAGGCCGGTAGGGCTGGGGCCAAGTCAATTGTTGTCATGTTGGCAGCTGCTCGGCAGGTCTTCTTTCTCTTGGTCTTCTTTCCTTATCGGGAGCTGCGGAAGGAAAGTTCAGGAAGCCCCTAAATACTGAATTTAGGGGCATTACAGGTAGGGCAAGGGCAGGGACCAATAGGTCCCTGTTCTGGGGTGGGTACACCCCCTAGCCTGCTCCTCTCCTGTGGGATGGGGCAGGAGCCTAGCTGTGATTGGGCAGGGCTCCCCATCTTCAAGATGGCCGGAGCCTGGGGTCGTGCTTCACCTCGTCTCCCCCAACTGAGGGGTGGGGTTGGCACAGGCTGGCACACCGCCCTTCCTGACGTAGTTTTTCACGCCAGTCTTCCTGCCAGAGTGGGGGTCAGGACTGGTGGGGGCCAGTTGCTGGGTACAGCAAATGGTCTGGAGAAACTCACTGAGGCCGCATGCCTTTGAAGCTTCCCCCTGTCCATCCTGGGGGAGGAGACCTAGCACCTCGCCCAGGATGCGCATTGTTGCAGGCCCAGGAGAGCGGGGGCTATCCACCCAGGGGTCCAGCAATATGTCTGCTGTGTGGCAGCCTCTGCAGCCACTCAGCCCAGACGTGGATTGTAGGTTAGGTTTTCAGGTTGCATTTCTTAAGATGTCCTCTGGTGCATTTTACATTAAATCCCACACTGGCATCAGTGCGGGTTTAATGTGCTGAGAAGTTTGGTACCAAACTTTCAGTCATCAGTGTAGCCATTATGGTGCTGTGGAGTTCGTAATGTCAACCTCCCAACACCATTTACTCTTAATGGCATCACTGCACTTACAGTGCCCAGGAATGGCCCTGGGTACTGTAGGGGCACAGGGTTCATGCACCTGTGCCCACACCTCTGGCATAGGGCACCCAGCTAGAGGGGTGACTGAAGTATGTCAGGGCAGTGGGTTCTGTGGGCATGGCACACAGGGATGTGTGCCATGTCGACTCTTTGTTTAGTTCTGTACTTAGAAGGCAGTGTGTGGGTGGCAGGGTACAGGGCCCCTGAGGGTGGCACAGTAAGTGCTGCAGTCCTCAGGGATCTTCTCTGGTCACCATGCCCTGAGTACATAGGGTAACATTTACTAGGGGCTGACAGGTGGCCAGAGATGCCAATTGGGTTTTAGTTTCAACACAGTTTTAGGGAAGGAACACAGGCCCTGGGTACCTGGTTGGCAGGAACCCAGGGCACACTCAGTCAAAGCACATCAGCAGTTCAGAACAAGCATTTACAATGCAACGGTCTCTGCATTGCAAAAGTTAGAGCTATTAGCCTTGTAAATGACACATTTTTTATTTATGTGTTGGTTTTGAAAACGGATAAATAAATGGCATTGCCATTTACAATGCCAATAGCTTAATGTCTGCTACGATATTTTATGATTGCTCAATAAGTCAGAAATGCCTTTCAAATGTAGAAGGAAACCAATAGGAGTAAATTTCAGACTTTTGAGCATAGGGTGCTTTTGAGACCGGAGTTCTGGCAACCATATCCTGAGACGTAACGCCCTAGGTGGCCATGGGTATGCCCAAGCATGAGTCCCTTGGCTGAAACCAATCCCGCGTCGGTTCTGTTCCTGTTCTTGTTTGGCAGGTTAGTCTGGAGTGTTCCTGTCAGAGCAGTACAAATACTGATTTCCATATGACTGGGTCTAATTTGAGGTGGCATGGTGGGTTGGAATGATATCCCGAGTGATTGCCAGTGGTTAGAAATATTCCAAACATTCCTACCATGCCCTTTGATGCTGTGAGGTCACCAAGTGTAGACCACGTAACTGGCTTACAGATGTAAAAAATACAAATGAAAAACAAGAACTGGGAATACTATTGCATGCAGCCGGTGAATTTCAAAAAAGCTACTTGTGTACTTTCTCGACACAGTGCATAGAAGTGAACGAGTCTTGGATTTGTGTCTCCAGTGCACCACCCTCTAGTGCAATGCAGGTCTGGATAAGGATGCGTGACAGTTTGTGATGCACTTAACGAGAGGCTTTAATCCAAGTAGGACTGCCTTGCATGCTCTCAGTGGGGACCCAGCACATCCTTTTTTGAACAAGACCTCTTGAAAGCCGTCGCCTAGGCAGCGGCAGGGCACACTCCAAGCACCATGTGTGCGCTTTTTGAAAACCGAACAAAAGCGACCTTGCACAATAAGGTTCCAGCCGGGCTCCCGTTCATGGATCACGTGCTCTACAGCAGCGCGTGCTGCAACAAGAGGGCTGGCCTGGGCCCAGTCAGTACGCGGCTCTCGCCATGACGCCAGACGCGCTCGCGCGGTCTTCCTCCTCACACCCGACCACCCCCTTCTCCACCAGCGGACGGATGCTCTTAAGGTCATTCCGCTGTGGTCTTTTTGTGAGTGTGCCAGACTCGCCAGCATCCCATCCTTAGCAAACATCCTGTCAGGTCACGTCAGACCACTGCAACATTGCTGGTGCTAAATGTGTTTAATTTCTTTTTTTTTTTTTTTTTAAAGAACAGTTGGGGGAGGGGGCGGTTCTATCGAATGACGGGGTGCCCAATACCTCGACTCAATATTTTGTATTCCACCGTATGCTCTTTCTTCCACAACCCTACACTTCCAGTCTCCTTGCCTCACACGTGCAGGTTCTTACAAATAGCATGCACATACACACTTGCCACCCAACTGCAACCCTCCGGTGCAATCAACACCGGCCTCCTCTGAAACAATAAAATGCCAAGTCAACCTTGCGGTACCCGGACCGAACACGTATGTCCTGTTACATTCCCAGAACTTTGGGTGCGGCACAAAGCAGCTGGCCTTCGAATGACATTTTTAAAAAAACATAAAATAAAATGTTTTATATGACGTTTCTCATCCCGCAGGGTTTGTTCTTTCTAAATAAACAAACAATCAAGCGGCGGACGTTATTAACCAAATTGAAGGCACGTAATCTAAAAGAAGGTAAAAGGAGGAAGTACTAAACGCCTGCGGCTCTTGCTTAACCGAGTGAGCTACTATGCCATGCTATGGTACCTAGCATTTGTTACAGGATACACACGAACATGTGCACCGTTGTAGACATTTCGCCCTCTGTCCATCAGGGTGAAAGCGGGAAAACCATGACACACAGATGAAAAAGCCGAAAAAAAGTGTTATAAGGCAAGTCTGCAAATTGAACCAAGAGGAGGATGTATAGTTATTTCTGGCGCTCTGTGTAATGGAACGAAGTAGTAAATTTCACGGTTTGAGAAACTACAAAAGCAGGTGAAACCTTCCCTAGGAGCCAAGGAACACAACAGCCGACGTGGAAATCTCCATGAGGGCACAGTGTGGTGTTTGTGCGGATTAGCCGTACGTGTGCACATCTCCTATCCCTACTCGTGTAATCGCTGGAAAATGTGAAACTCACACCCAGGGATTTGAGTGGCCCGGCTCCCGCCGCGCGCTGGTATGCAGACTCCCCCTGCATTCCAGCAGGCGCGTGTCGCGATCCGGGCTGCATTAACTGCTGTGGAGACAAGACCTGGCCGCACGCACAACGTTATCCTATGGGGAAACGCTGCGCGCGGCCAGGTCTTGTCTCACTTCGGTGTTCTCAGACTGCTGAGACGCCGACAATAGTTCTCTGGCGAGAACGCGCTTTCAGAGCTTTACTAGCCGAGACCTAAAAAAGTGGAGGCATACCAATGCAAGAAAGATGGCACTTTCTCACATTGGTACACCCCAACTAGAAACCGAAGATCATCAGCCATGTGCAAAACAAACTATTAGATTTAAAAAAAATTAAATGGGGTGGCAGCAGTTTTGCGGTCAGAGCATTCACATCCTGGAACCTCTTGCCATTCAGCTTAAGGTCTGTCCCTTCCTTGCTTCTGTTTAGGAAACTTTTGAAAACCTGGCTTTTCAACCAGTAGGCTCTATTACTCTGCTCATCGTGGCTCACAGAATCAGCGCCAAGACACCTTTGGGTATACGTGCGCTTTACAAATTGGGTAACAAACCTAACAAAAGTGGGGGGCAACCATGTCAAAAACGGGCACTTTTTTACAGTCTCATGGCATTTGGTATGAGCGATATGGATGATGCCATCATGCCCATTGTAGGAAGCTGGCTATGTATATGGTATACCACTAGGTGGTTATACCGTGCGCAGAGTACAGAGATTCACCAAGAAGTGTGCAGGGCTCAATGCAAACCCAAAGTGCTCTACTTGTGGTAGTGTGGTCAAGCAGCCTTCGGCCAAACACAGAGGGGTGTTCGACCTCTGTTGTGCTTAAAATGACCAATTAATCACTAAATCCAGAATCAAAAAGGAGATCTGCACATCTTTGCAAAAAGGTAACGTGAGAAGCTGGGTTTCTGTTGCAGTAACCCCCCCCAAACCCCCCCCCCCCCCCGACACTTTTTGCCAGACTACTGATGCACTTTGACTTGATGTGCCCTGGGTCCCTGCCAATCAGGTTTCCAGGGTCTGTTTTCTTTCCCTAAAACTGTACCTTGTACAAACAATTGGCACTCTTGCCACAGGTCAGCTCCTGGTAAATGGTACCACAGGTCCCCAGGGCACTGTGATCAGGGAAGGCCTCGAAAGCTGCAGCACTTATTGTGCCACCCAAAGAGGTCATATACCTTTACACACACACACACTGCCTTTGCAGGCTGCGTGTTTTGGTGTAGAAAAAAGTGAAGAGACGACACAGGACACCCTGTGTGCCATGCCTACAACCCACTGCCTTGGCTTGGATCAGTCACCCCTCTTGCTGGGTGCACTATACCAGTGTTGAGGGTACAGGTGCATGAGCCTTGTACCCCTACAGTGTCTAAGTCATTCTTAGACATTGTAAGTGCAGTGCTGCCATTAAGAGTATATGGTGCTGGAAGTGCGTCATTATGAACTCCACAGTAACAATGGCTGCACAGAAAACTGAGATGTTTGGTATCAAACTTCTCAGCACATTAAACCCACACAGATGCCAGTTTGGGATTTAATGAAAAATGCACTCAAAGGGCATATTAGAGATGCCCCCTGAAAGACGACGACAGTCTGTGGTGGGTTCCCCCACTGGTTCACACCAGCCTGCCACCACAAGACGGGTTACTAGGGTTTCGCTCCCTGATCCCAGAACCACAGCCTTTCCTGGGAGAGGTGTTCACATCTCCCCCTGGCCAAGAAGAGCTATCTGTGGCAGGGGAGCTTTAAAGGCCTTGCAGCCTTTGTAATGCGACCCACAGTCTCTCCTGCTATCGGGAGCAGTCACCCTTCCTGTCTCCCCTCCTTTTTGGCCGGGAGTCAGGCGGAAAATATTAGCCAGCCCAGAAGGTGTGCCCACCTCCGCCAACTCCACCTCTCAGGTGGAGGAGGCGAGGTGAAGACCACTCTTCAGTGCCTGCCATCTTGCAGGTGGCAGGCACTCCCCAATCAGGATTAGGGATTGTGCTCACACACCAACGGTGTAGTCCCCCTAAGGTCAGTAGCCCATGGGCTACTAACCTCGAAACCCCTAAAACGCACCTTAAATACAGTATTTAGGGGGCAGCCCTGAACCAATAAGTCATACAAGAACCAAATGAAGGAAGCTGGCTCTGTATATACTATACCAAAGTGAGGTATAGTGTGCACAGAGTCAAGTGGAACCCCAGAGGTAAAGTTAGATGGCACCTTACTCTCTATTTGTGGTAATGTGGTCAAGCAGTAATGCTTTATCAGAGGATAGTGTTAAGCATGTGTTGTAAACACTCAATCAGCAAATGATTTCACATACTCAAAGACTGAACTTCAGACCAATTGTTTTTGTATAAAAACATTTGTTTAGTTATTTTATTTTCTGGAACCAAGCAAGCCTGGCCCAGGGAGGCAATACATACTTTACAGTACCATATATGAGTAAAATAGAGAAAGTGGTCAATATGCAGCTTAATGATTTTCTGCAGGAAGCTAATATCTTACACATCAAACAATCTGGTTTCAGACCTAGTCATTCAACAGAATCAGTGCTGCTCCATACTACTTAAACATTAAAGTTTGCCTTAGTTCAAGGCATGGATGCAGTACTGACTCTGCTGGGTTTATCAGCCGCATTCGACACGGTCTCCCATGATATTCTGGGTGACAGGCTTGCAAATGGTGGCATCACCCACAAGGCACTGGCCTGGCTAACATCCTTTCTGGAAGATAGGTGACAAATAGTAACATTAGGAAGCTACAATTCTACAGAAAAACATTTGCCATCTGGGGTACCACAGGGCTTATCCCAGAGTCCAACTCTTTTTAATCTCACTCTCATTGCCTCAGTTGACATGAAAAATGTTGCCATTGTCTAGCCGCAGTCATGGATTGGATGAAACTCAACCATCTCAAATGTAATAGTCAAAAAACTGAAATCATGCTGTTCGGAAAATCCAATCTCTTTAAGCCACACTTTCTTTCCAGAAGTAAACACTTGCGGTGGCTGAAACGTGTTTCCACACAATAAAAATTCTTAGAAAATTCTTTGACCTACTTCCGGTCAATGCAAGGAAAGCAGTTGCAGCAGCACTAATTCTATCACGTCTGGACTATTGACACAGTCTGTACGCAGGTGCCAAAAAAGCAGCTCTGAAAAGATTACAAGTGGCCCAGAACACGACAGGCAGGCTGGTTCTACCTAATGGTTCCCCTACAGCGGAGGCACTCAAAACCTTGCACTGGCTCCCTATACATCATAGAATCCTTTTCAAAATGTTAACTATCACTTTCAAGGCCATCAGGAAAACGGCTTAAATACCCATGGACCAGAATCAGACCCTATGTCACCCGACTCTTGCAGTCCTCCTCAAAAAACCTCTTAGCACCTCCCCCCTTTCATCTCATATCCAGATGGGGAAGTCAATGGCCATCCTGGGAACTAAAGCCTGGAACAGTCTGACCATCCAGCTGAGATTGGTGAAATCCGAACAAATATTTTTAAAAAACTTCTAAAAACCTGGATCTTTGCTGCCCCAGAGCATACTGTATTATATCTCATCTGATCCCGTTCCCGCAATTGTGCTTGCGTAGTCTCTCTGCACCTCAGAGGTACTAGTCTTTCCGCAAGCGCCAAGATGCTCCTTAGAGTGAACGTAGCGTTTTATAAAGTCTTATAAAGTTTTACAAGTCACACCTCTACTAAAGAAACCTTCAGCCGACCCCTCTGATCTAAATAATAACTGCTATGACTCACATAATTGACGACGCCCTTCAAATCCTAGATCAAAACGATACCTGCCTCCTCATCCTTCTTGATCTCTCTTCGGCATTCGACACCGTCAAACATGAGAATTTACTCGATCTATTAAACACAAGAATGGGTCTATCTGGAACTGTGCTCAAGTGGTTCACGTCCTTTCTACACAACAGATCGCAGAAATTCAAGAGTAACAACTTGATGTCTTCGCCAATACCGGTATCGCTAGGCGTCCCACAAGGATCCTCCCTATGCCCTACTTTGTTTAACCTAGTTATGGAACCTCTCACCACCTTGCTACAAGCATCCAATGTTCACTTCCACATGTACGCCGATGACACCCAACTTTATCTCAAATTACAATCACCCAAAGACATTATGCTCCTGAATTCAACGATCAGAAGCACCCAATCATGGCTGGCCGCTAATCATCTCAAACTCAATGCTCTTAAAACAGAGTTCGTCTTGATCTCACCTCCCGCGAAGATCACTACCGCTCAAATTTGGCTTAAACACCTAACGGCACTCAATGTTCATCCCACCATCGTGGACTCAGCAAAATCTTTAGGCATAACACTTGACACCAACCTCAACATGCAGGAACACATCAACAAAGCAACTAAGGGTGCGAACTACCAGATCAATACCTTAAGGAAACTCAAACCCTTCCTTCCAGCCAAAGATTTCCAAACTGCGGTACAAGCACTAGTCATCCCTCGAATAGACTACAGCAGCATCGCCCTCTGCGGTCTCCCCCTAACCACTACGGCACCCATAAGAGCTTCTCTAAACGCCGCAGCGAGACTCATCACTGGATCAAAAAAACACTCACACATTTCCCCTGACCTGAAAGCCCTGAACTGGCTGCCTTTTGAAGCCAGAATACATCTGAAAATCGCCTGCATGACGCACAAGGCTGTCCACCTGAGCTCACCCGGATACCTAGCTCAGAAGCTGACGATTTCTGGAGGCTCCAGAAACACTAGAGGCACAAACAATCTCTTGCTAAAGCCCCAAAGATTCCGCAAGGAAAAAACCTATAAACGCTCCTTCCCAGGAATGGCACCCAGGATCTGGAACTCACTCCCCCCCTGAAACCAGGCTCATCTCCTCTACCATACTCTTTAAGAAAGAAGTAAAAGCTATCCTCATGGCTAAATACACTTGAATTATTACTGGGGATGATATTTACAGACGCTGTACCATTCAGTTCTACTGATCTTTTTGCATTTTTGTATGACTCGTGTTATTGACCTACCTGATTGTTTACGCTACTACTTATTTGTACTTGTATCATTATTGATGTATCTGGCTGACTATGCTCCCACATGTACCTTCCCCACCCCAATTGTTATTTACTCACATGTTGTACACTTCGTCTGTAAAGCGCTCTGATATCTGCAAAGATCTTGTTCGCGCTATATAAAACTTTCAAATAATAATAATAATAAATCCCTCATTATGCTACTCACCTACTACCGACTACTATATTGTACCCAATAGTTTGCTTAATCACCCTCCTGTTGTCCCTACCCCTTCTTTCAGTAAAGCGCTCGGATATCTGCAAGGATCTTGTTCGCGCTATATAAAACTTTGAATAAATAAATAAATAAAATTCAGGTTTTCAAACTCAACACTTAGAAACTTTTTCAAGAAAAACAGTCAATGTTATCCTATAGAGGAAAATAGTGTTATGGGTTGATGGGTAAGTATTCAGTAGTGGAAGTTGAGATTCTGGGGGTAGACTCAGGGGTCCCCCAGGGTCAGGGAAGCATTCTTGTTACACCCTCAGCTGCACTAGGGCGGCCGGGTGCTGAGGCCCAATGTTATCCATTGGCAGATAGTCAGCAGCCACCAACCGGAGGCCCACTAACAGGCCACTTGGTTGTGGGAGAAAAGCTCCTGGACTTTAGCTCAGGGCAAATGGGAAAACAAAGTAACACCAAAGGTGCACCCTCAGCTGCACTAGGGTGGCCGGGTGCAGGCTGTTTTGACGTAGGGCGCCTTGTTGTTTGCAATGGGGAACCTCCAGTTTGCATGAGCACTGCAGGCTTGGGGTCGAATGTCTTCTGTGTGCGACCACCACTTCGAGAGGTGAGTTGGGATGCTGGGGGTTGGTTAGGCACCATCGGTTGGGCCACCCAATGTCATGGGGTGTCTGGTGCAGGGGTGCCTTTTAGGGTCGGATCCTCTTACCAGCTCGTGGTCGCAGTTGGGGGGGACCTTCCGGATTTAGGCTTCTGGCATCAGCTAGAGGCCTGAGGCAGGTCAGGGATCGCTGGATCTCCGATCAGGATCACCAGGGAGACCTCCTCGTGGGGTTTGCCCACTCGAACTCGGGCCATGGATGGCAGTTGCAGAGTTGTGCGGATACGTGGATTACAGCCGGGGCCAAAAGTTGTTGCTGAACAAATCTGGTGTTCAAGGGAGACACCGTCTTTGTGGTTGAAGGCAAGTAGGTCCTGTGGGGTTTTGCTGGAGCAGGTTCGAGGTGGAGACAGACCGGTAGCGCTGGGACCAAGTCAGAAGGAATCTTCTTTTTAGCTTCGGAACAGCTGTTTTGTCCTTCTAGTTGGTGTGCCCTCTTTCTGCATGGTTGCCCCCACTTTTTGCTGAATTGCTGATGTGCTTTGACTGAGTGCACAATGGGCTCCTGCTAACCAACCTCGAAAACCCCTGAGGATCTGCCTGCCTTCAACAACAAAGACTGTGTCTCCCGTGAACACCGGATTTGATCATCAACAACCTACGGTCCAGACCAGAAACCGGCAATCTGCACCCGCTGTCCACGGCCAAAGCTCGAGTGGGCAAGCACCACAAGGAGGTCTCTCCGGCGACCCTGACCAGAGATCCAGCGATCTCTGACCTGCCACCAGCCGAAGCCTGCAGCCTAAATCCGGTAGTTCCCCCCCAACCGCGACCAGGAGCTGGTAAGAAGATCCGACCCTAAAAGGCACCCCTGCACCAGACGCCCCACGATCTTGGGTGGCCCAACCGACGGTGCCTAGCCAAACCCCAACATAACTCTCGAAGTGGTGGTCGCACCCAGAAGACCTTCGTCCCCGAGCCTGCAGTGCTTTTGCAAACCAGAAATCTCTCATTGAAAGCAACAGGGCTTCTGATGTCAAAACAACACTCTGTACTCGGCCGCCCCAGTGCAGCCCTGAGCTTACTTCCAGGAGCTTTGCTCCCACAACCCAGTGGCCTGCTCATCATCAGCCACCAACCAGCGGCCCCCTATTCTCCATTGGATAACATTGGGCCTCAGCACGCTGCACCCGTCCGCCCTCGTGCCGTTGAGGGTCTAACAAGAATGCATCCTTGACCCTGGGGGACCCCGGAGTCTAACCCCAGAATAGCAACTCCCACAACCTTTGAACGTCAACACTATTTTCCTCCATAGGATAACAGACTGTTTTCTGAGTAATCCTAAGAAAAGCAATCAAAAGAGTAACTTACCTGTAATATTATTCCAAAGCTTATACAAAGTATATGTACTGCATTTTCAAAGCATTGCATTTCTCAGTAACAGTACTGTAAATCCAAACAAAGTGTATATCCAATTACAATTCAAACTGTATTACAACTGTATATTTACTGCAAAGTACTTATCACTTACCTGTGCCAGGCTTGCTTGGTTCTAGAAAATAAAATAACTAAAAGAATATTTTTATACAAAAACAATTGGTCTGAAGTTCAGTCTTTTGAGTGTGTGAATTCATTTGCTGATTGATTGTGTAAGACAAATGCTTAACACTGTCCTCTGATAAAGCCTTACTGCTCGACCACACTACCACAAATAGAGAGTTAAGTGCTATCCAACTTTACCTCTGCCTACCGTTGGGGTTCCACTGGACTCTTTGCACACTATACCTCACTTTGGTATAGTGTATACAGAGCCAGCTTTCTACATTGGTGGTAGCGGTGGGATATACAACTTTGAATTTGTTGAACTACTTTGTTTCCACCTGATCACACGACAGAACTCTTAAATTGTCTTTAGAATTCAGATTTTATTTCAAATTGCCATTTTTGCAAAATTACTAAAAGTCTTGTTAGGGCCTTGGTTAAGTCCCTTTATAAATTTAGAAAAATAAAAAGTTACTTTAGCTGGGGTTAGAAATCTTTTTTAACAATGTCTCAAAACAATATCCCAGCTATTAGTGAAGGTACCCACAATGGCATGGAGGACATGGTTGAGGAGCTCAACATCACCCCTTACCTTCACTGGTCTTTCAAGGAGGTACGTTCCCTATGCAAAATTAAAAATATACCTATGGGGTCCCATCCCACCAAACAAAAGCTCCAGGAGCTGTTGGCTGGGTATGCTAAGGACCACCCATCTGAAAATGGTGAAGACCAATCAGATGAGGAAGAAGATGGACTGATGAGGATACAGTCCAACCACCAACCCTCCCCCCCATCCCCCCCCAAACGTCTAAGAGAGACAAGGGCCCCAGTGGCCCTGACTCCAAGAATCAACCTCTCATTACCTAGATCCCACACAGGTGGATCAGGCGCTAGTGAGGACATTGAGGACAGCCTCAATGAGGAGGACATCATGCTAGCCAGGTTGACCAAAAGATCAGACTCCTGGATCTAGAAAAAGAAAGAGCAGAGATGGGCCTAGTACCCATCAACGGTGGCAGCAATTAAAAAAATATAGAAAAAGAAGGATCCTATGATCCCAAAATCCCCAAAGGGATTAGTCCCTAAATTTGAGGAGGGTGATGATATCACCAAATGGTTACAGCCATTGAGAGGGCTTGTGAAGCCAGAAAGGTGAAGAAAACTCACTGGGGGGCACTCCTTTGGGAACTGTTCTCCGGTAAGTGCAGAGACAGACTTGTGACCCTTAGTGGGGCAGATGCTGGGTCTTATGACCTCATGAAGAGTACTCTGATGGAGGGATTTGGAGTCACAACTGATGAGTATAGAATTAGGTTAAGGGGGCTCAGAAAACACGGTGTCCGCCCTATTCAGTTAAGACACTAGATGGCTGGTTGACTGGAAGTAAAGTGCAAGATTATGATGTTCTTTATAATTTGTTCATGAAAGAACACATTAAGTAATTGTACTGATGAAGAGTTGCATCACTATATGGTATACCTAGGTCCAATTTCTTCCCAAGAATTGGTGCTGGGGAACTCGAGTTTGAGTTTCCAGCCCATGTACTCTCTATTGCTACCCTGGCACTTACAATATCGAATGGCCTTACATTTTGTAGGGTCATATCTGCTCATGCAGCTATGCCCACACCTGCGGTATAGGGCACCCTCCCTTAGGGTTGGAGGCCTGCTAAGGGGGTAGCTTACCTATACTTTAGGCACTGCTGGCTTGCATGGCACACATGTTGTGCACAATAATAATTTAATTTACACAGGCAATGTGCCATGTCAACTTTGTTGTTTTGTCTGCACTAGTCAATGCATGCTGCAGTGGCAGTCTGCATGGCCTAAGTGAGAGGTCCCTACTGGACCCTCTTCAGTCCCAATGCCCTTGGTATCCAGGTATCATTAACTAGGGACTTACATGGGTCTGAAGGGCTAATAGTGTTATAGTTTTTAGAGACAAAGCACTGGCACAGGGTAACTGGCTGGCAGGCACTTCATTTTCCAGGCAAAACGTTGGGGCTACCCATGTCAAAAGGAACACTTTCTCACAGATGTCATCCAGTAGCGAGGGCAGAGAGGGGCAAGTGAGCACACCCTCCACTCTGAGGTGGTGTCGCCATCCAGCCAGTCTTAAGAGGTGTCAGCTTTCAACATCCCTTCCGGTAGGGGCTTTCGCTGCGTGTTTTGGTGTTGGCAGGATCTCCGTTTAGTAAGAAACCAGAATACCCAATTGTTATTTGATCAAATTGCAACAGTTAGCAGTGCAGTATTGTAGAACAATTGCTCTTACCTAAATGATTTGAAAGGTAAAAGTTATGATCAGTTTCACTGTTTTTAGCACTTTTTTGACAGAGATTAGACACAGGAAAGGGGGAGGTGTGGGGGGGGAAGATACTGACAGTTGAAAAAGGGCTAGTGAACATTTCTAGAGCCAGTGTTAAGTAGCTTGTAATCAGCAATGCTTTTGGGCATCCTTGTTAGGGCACTTGTTAGTTGTATCCAGTTGAATAATCAGTTCGCTTTCTCGTTTCCTCATGTGTAATTCACAGTTACCACCTCTAGCGTATGCCTTAGTGAGTTCCAAGCCAAAGAAATGGAACGTTCAGGGACAACAACGTGAGACTCTGGCATAGTATTCGATGTGGTCCATTCTCCTTTGATTACTTGAGTACGCCTTCAGAGTGGAGTGGACTCCCTTTTGCTCCTATCCCCCTGTTTTGATTGACGAAATATAGCTACTTAAGCTCAAGTCGGACAAGGACAAAAAATTAGTTTTGCTGCAGATTTATACCTTGAGATGCAAGAATATTCGTCCCTAGCTGCGAATTTCTGTTGCCATAGATCAACAAGATTCAGATTCTTCATATATTATGGCATGGCACTAGCCATTCAGGGTTTTGTTCTGTCAAAGGGTATTTGACCAAGAGTCAAGTTCTGGATTTAAGAGAAAATTGAAATTCCCCGCCCGTTTCCCCAAGATAGATAAGTGTCTGACAAAGCTGCACCAACGGGGCTAGGTCATCTAAAATCGCAGCGCAAATTGTGGCAACAGTAATTTTAATATTGCTAATAAATCCACTAACCAATGCCCACCTCCCTTCTTTGTCTGTTTGGGAAGAGGGGATGTGAAATTGGAGAGGTCTATTTATGTATATTGCGACTCCCTTGTGAGCTGCCCTCGCACTTGAGACAGTTGTACACCACCCATTGCTTGAACATATTATAACTCAATCCCCTCTTTTCCCGAAAGTGCATTTCCTGAAGAAGCACAATATCTGGGTAATGTCCTTTCAGCCAATCTGCAATTGCTCTGGCATTACGTTTATTATTCAAACCACTGGTGTTGAACGTGATCATAATGTGGTTTCATCCCTTCCAAATTCAGGGCTGCATCATGGAAAAGGAATATGTTACTCACCTTGTAAGCATCAGTTTGTGGCATGTAGAGCTGCAGGTTTAAATACTCGGCATATTTCAGCTATCTAGTATTAGGTCTGGATGCTTGCAAGTTGTTTTTCTTCAAAGAAGGCTTTCGAGTCACTAGATAAAGTGACTCTTCTTGGTGAAAATGCACCTAGGTATCGACTCCATTATTAGAATGTTTTCCTGCAGGCGGGTGAAAACAGAGTGAAAGTAAGTACCAGCAAAGAGATTTCCATGCAAATGAAACAGTGTAAAGACACTGCAATGGCCACAGGTGTACGGGGAGGAGGGAGGGTGCGTGTGAATCTACAGCACTACATGCCAAGAACAGCTGCTTACAGGGTAAGAAACATATTCCTTTCGAACCATGTGTGGCTGTGGATACACATGCTCTGCACAGACTGCAAAGCAATCCCTCGCCAAAAGCAGTGGCTGTGCTGGGGGTGTTGCAGTGTGAAAGAGTATGTAGCACTGCCTGGCCTACACTGGCTTGTTGCTGGGCTAAAACATCCACACAATATTAGGTGAAAGTGTGTGGTGCAGACCATGTAGCTGCCTTACAAATATCTGGTACTGGGATATTGTCCAGGAAAGCCATGGAAGCCCCTATCTTACGAGTAGTGTGCTCTAGGGGTTGTAGGCAAAGTCCTTCTAGCTTTGGCATAACATGTTTGAATGCATTTAACGATCCATCTTGAAATGCCTGTTATAGACATGTGCTTTCAGGTGTGAAGGAGCGAAAAAGCAAAGAGTTGTTTTGTTTTACAGAACTCTTTAGGTCTATCAATATAATACATTAGAGCTCTTTTGACATCTAGAGTATGAAGATATGTTTCTGCAAATGAATCATGTTGCAGAAAGAAAACTGGTAAATCAACTGACTGAAGTGAAAAGGTGAAAGAACTCTAGCATGGAATTTTGGGTTGCTTCCAAGGACTATCCTTTCTTTGTGTAGCTGGAAAATAAGTTCTTCTAAGGTTAATGCCCAGAGCTCACCAACATGTCTAAGTGAGGTAATGGCTACTAAAAAAGCAGGGAGCAGTTGTGCAATGGTTCAAATGGCAGGCCCATACATATGGTAAGTACTATACCAAGATTCTATGCTGGAGAAGGTGGAGCTCTATGTGGAATTACTCTTTTAAGGCCTTCCATGAATGCCTTCATCACTAGTACCTTAAACAAGGACAAATATTGTTTGTTTTGTAGATTCATAGCAAATGCGGCTAACTATAGACGTATGGAAGCGTAAGCGAGGCCCGAAGTTTGCAAAGGAAGAAGGTAGCCAACAATGTTTTGGATAGTTGCATCAAACAGATTCATTTGTTTACTGCGACAGTAGAAAGCAAATAATTTTCACTTCGCTGCATAACATGCTCTAGTTGTAGGCCTATGTGTTTATTTAAGACTGGGCATACATTGAGGGGGAAGATTAAGATAACCAATTTCTATGACCTCAGGAGCCAAATCGCACACGGATAAGCTCCTTTGGATTTGGGCACCTGATTTCTCCATGGTTCTGAGTGAGACGGTCCGGGTTGAGGGAAAGCTTTTAGTTGGGAACTACTGATAGTTCGAAAAGTGTAGGAACCATGGTTGCCAAGCCTAAGAGAGCTACTAGAATGAGGGTAAGAGATGTTTGCCTGAGCCTCCGAACCACAAACGGTAGAAGAGGGAGCAGCAGAAAAGAGTAGGCAAATCACCCTGACCAGTTCATCCATAGAGCATTGCCTTTGGATAGCGGATGTGGGAACCTGGAAGCTAAGTCTGGGCATTTTGTGTTGTTTGCAGTAGCGAATAGGTCTATCTTTGGAAATCCGCACCTGTGAAAGTATGGGAGAAGACTTGTGGGTGGAGCTCCCACTCATGGACTTGTTGCTGCATCCTGCTGAGAAGGTCGGGAAAGTGGGTGTCCATCCCTGGGAGGTGTTAGACCAGCAGATGGATTTTGTAACGTACTGCCCAACGCCAAATCGTCTAAGATAGGTGTGATAACTGTAGAGAGTATCTCCCTTTCCCCCCTGTTTTTTGTTTCTAGTACATGGTTGCCATGTTGTCCATTCAGAGCAAGACAACCTTTCCTGCCAGGTGATCTACAAATGTTTTCAATGCTAGGTGAACAGCTTGAAGTATTTGATGTGGAGACTCTGGTGACTGGTAACCCCGAGACCCTGAACTGCGAGATCCTGAAGGTAAGTACCCCTTCCTGTAAGGGATGCACCAGCTGTGAGAATGATATGGGGAATTGGGTAGAGGAAGTGCTGCCCTTCTGTAATTTTGTGTGTTCCACCACTGCAGAGCCCACTAACACTAGATCTTGTAGCTGACCCTGTGATTGAGACCATTGGCGTGCCAGAAATTCTTGCAGCAGTTGTATATGTAGTCGAGCATGTGGTACTAGGGCTGTGCAAGATGCCATCATACCCAAGAGTCTCATAACCGTTTTGACAGATATGTGATGGCTGTGTTGAAACTGATGTAGCAGATTAGATGTTTTGATTTCTGAACATATTTGGGTATGCCAACCCCAACTGTGTGTAGAGCATAGCCCCGGGATACAGCTGAATCTGAAGGGTGAAGGTGTGATTTTGCATGTTGACTATAAATCCCAGTTAATGTAGAAGATGGAGTAGTTAAGAGTGTGTTGACACAGTAGATGTGTACTGGCTTTGATGAGCCAGTCGTCCGGATATGGGAAGACATGAATGTTCGACTTGCGCAGATGTGCTGCTACTACTGCTAGTAATTTGGTAAACACCTTTGATGCGGTAGTGACTCAGAATGGAAGAACTGATGCTTTCCAGCTAAAACAAATCTAAGGTGTTCGCGATGAGCCGGGTGGACTGTAATGTGGAAATAAGCATCCTTTAAGTCTGACAAAGTCACCCATCTGAAACAGTGGGATTAAGCAGGGCGCACCTTGAAACACTAACGGTTGAGTAGTCACCCTCTACAAGTCATTGATTGACTGAAATCGTATCTATCTGCTTATTTCCTCACGACCACTTAACATCTGTCGGGGGAAGACTACAACATTTTTCCCCCATCTGGAAAACCAGGACTTCAGATCAGTGGGTGTTGGGACGATATCCAACATGGTTACTGTCTGGAACTCATAACCACACCTCCAAACATTCCACTTTGCAGACACAATCTTTCCATAGAGCATCAAAATCTTTTCAAACAGGAAGTGCAGGCTCCTTTCCTCAAAGAAGCTATTGAGTCCGTCCGTCCTTCAACATCAAGGTACATGAGTTTACTCCCTGTACTTTCTAGTGCCCAAAAAAAGACTGCTCAGTGCGGCCTACGATAGATCTCAGCCCCTTAAATCATTACATACTATCTGAACAGTTCCATATGGTCACCTGGCCTGGGGATTCCATCAGGTGAGAGACATTTGGGTGAAAGTGGTGGAGAGGGTGTCCCGGACCACCACCCTGGCTTGCGAGTTCACACCACAGCTCTGTCTCCTGGGCAGCTTGGTAGGCACCTAGAGACGAAAAATGACATACTGGATCCTGCAGTTGGCACTTGTGCTGGTGAGGAGGGGGGTTAGGGCCCCTGCTGTTTTATTTTAGTTTCGGGATGCCGCTAAATGGTCGGTGGCAGAGAGAACTCAAATGTGATGCACCTGCAAAGATGCTAAACTTCCAGCTGATTTGGTAGCCTGCGGTATATTGTCCAACAAATTCTTGGGTCCGGAGGGAGACGCCTCCGAAGACGATGGAGGGAGACGCCTCCGAAGACGATGGAGGGAGACGCCTCCGAAGACGATGGAGGGAGACGCCTCCGAAGACGATGGAGGGAGACGCCTCCGAAGACGATGGAGGGAGACGCCTCCGAAGACGATGGAGGGAGACGCCTCCGAAGACGATGGAGGGAGACGCCTCCGAAGACGATGGAGGGAGACGCCTCCGAAGACGATGGAGGGAGACGCCTCCGAAGACGATGGAGGGTGACGCCGCTGAGGATAAAGGGAGACGCCGCTGAGGATAAAGGGAGACACCGCTGAGGATAAAGGGAGACACCGCTGAGGATAAAGGGAGACACCGCTGAGGATAAAGGGAGACACCGCTGAGGATAAAGGGAGACACCGCTGAGGATAAAGGGAGACACCGCTGAGGATAAAGGGAGACACCGCTGAGGATAAAGGGAGACACCGCTGAGGATGACTCTACAAACAATGAAGTACAGCACTAGTGAGGCAGCAGAAAGGGTGGAGGTGGATGACTGGGAATACAAATGTTGGCTATACTGATTGTGTTTGAATACATCTCTGGCTTCCTTCGTGATGCTCTGCATTTGAACTGGCTGTTCTGAAACAAATTTGAGGACAACCTGGATGTCACTGTATTGTGCCGGTTGGTTGGTTGTTTATAAAACGACAAAAGGCTTTTTTCAAAAATAAAAAGCATGTGCCTGCATAAAAACAGAGGAAAAACAAAGTAATACCTCTGAATGATCCATAGGAGGCAAGGGGTCAATGATTTTCTTTGCTGTTGAGGCAATAGGATTCCCATCACTGTCATATTCATAGACATCCTCCTCTTCATCTGGCAGCAAGCCAGCTGTTGGATTTTCAGCCATGTAGCGAAAATAGGCTTCCTGTAGGAAAACAGAGAGGTAAAAGTGCATACTAACCCATGGCGAAGAACAGCTCCCTGCACTGGCATCAATCTGATCATTTGACTACAAGCTTTCAACAAGAACAAAACTCACCACGGGGATATTAGTTCATCTAAAAATAAATGAATACATAAAATAAAGGGAGTCCCACCTCCTCATTCCATATCTCAATACATGCATGCATAGGTATGAAAAACATTGCATGTGACTAAATCAAAGGAGTAATGGTGACTTGAGTCTACAGACTACATCCATGCAGTAGGGACTCCTAGAAGGTTTCACAGTTATTGTTTCGGCATAAACTTTGATATGCACTCTTGTTTAATTACAAGTGTTACATTGGATATCTGGATACCAGATAACATGCAAACATTGACATTTGGAGGATTTTGCCGCAACACTGGCAGTGATAAATGTACACATTGCACAGGCAGCAGTGAAAACATCTAGCAAACTATTTGCCATGACCCAGACTCTGAAGCTACCTATCCAGAGGACTGTAGCTATGCATCAAGACAGCCACCACTGCTTGATGTATAATCCAATATCTAGTCTAATGTCACAAACCTAGTTGTTGAATTTGCAGATCTCCAGTGACAAGAAACTGCTCTGGACCTGCTTTAACGATGCAACCACAAAAACTATTCCCAAATGGGGAACTGAGCCATCGACTCTACAGTTGTCTAGGCTAAATTATTGAAACGCATCATTTTATTCTTAATAAACATGCTTAACAGTCCACTTAATGTAGACACTTTTTTTTTTAAACAGATCTAATTAACGTCTGCTTTATAAGCAGGAACAGAACCTTTTCAGTTTGTTGTTGGAACAAGACTACTGGACATGAATGATCAATTACCTTGAGTAAAACCAATTACACTTTTACTGTCTCACAGATCATTAGAAAGTAAACTGCACTCAAGGGGGAGCAACATTCTGGCCCAGGAGATGGCCTTATTCTTGGGGAACTGATTCAACCGTCATATGCTCCCCTCCTCTGCAACTAATCTGCATTGCAGTCAGATGAGTTTTGTTTTTCTTTTTATAAAAAATTGCTAATATTTGTGAGATTATCTTTGTCACATAAATAACTAAATCCAAAATGTGAGCTTTAACAATGTATATAATACATAATTTATTACCAAGCCCTAATTATCCATTAGCAATAGTTTTTTTTCATTTAACCTCTCATAACAATGTGAAGAATGAGGAGTGTCCTGTTTTCTATAGTTCCAACTCTGCTCTATTGACACTCAAAAGATAGCATTTTAAATGCTATCAATGACCTAGGCTGGTATCCAAAAGGAGCACATAGAAAGAAAAGTAGTACATAGATTCCTATTAAACAGCTCTGCTGACAGACTGTATGTGAGATTGTTACTTCAACAAAGCAAATGCCACACTGCATTTAAAACATGTTCACAGTTTGCTACTACATGGTGACAAGCCCTTGGGAACCGCACGGAGATAATGATTTTTTTAAAGGAAATTCACTCTTAAAATGAATACAGTGTGAAAACGCATACGAATTGTGGATATATTCCAATAGAGTTTACAAGTTCCCAAAATCATGAAGAGAATTAGACTTTCAAAACTGTTTTAGGTGTTCTTGCGACTAAAATTACAAGGACATACTGTCATTTAAAGATGCTTAAAAATGTTGTTTTAGGAACAGGGGCATCACCAGTCTGTCGGCATTCATAGGAAGACAATGTTCTCAAGAAATCCACTACTACGATGAGTGTGTATAACCTAAGAAAATAGGTTGTCCAGAAGCCATTCAGACAAGAACTGCAATATTATATACAGCATTTTGAAACAAGAGTGTTCATTTGGGAACAAACATCTCAACTAGGTCTGGATTAATTTGACATTAAATTCAGAAAGACCATTAATAAACCAAGTCACTAAATGAATCAGTGTGATTGGCAATTTAAGTGACAGCTTAACTTTTAAAATGCCAACTATAAAGTATTTTTTTCCATTTTATAATAGGTAGGAGAGATAAGAAAAAATAGAAAAAAATGCTGCATTCAAACTCACTTGGTCATCTTCCTCTTCAATGTCATCTCGAATACCCCTGGAAAAACAAACGGAGAAACAAACTTCCCTGCAAATGTTCCACAAACCCATCTTCGTACTCACAAATGGCGTGGGATTCTACATTTTCGCAGAGGACCCAGCACCAGAGATAACAAGCAGCAATTAAACAGAGGACAAAGACACAGCCGCAGGCGCCAGGACAATAAAATAACTCACCTGTCATATTAGCAATCCAGCCTGGGTATCGTCTAGAGGTTCACTTGCCAACCATTAGGGAAGGATTTCAGATACAAACGTTTAGATTACTAAAATAATTAGATTACGCCATTTTATAAGGTCAACTGTGTCATTCAAAGAAATTTCCTAACCCATGTAAGCCATCTCACAAACCCAGAAATTGATAAGTCAACACGAAATTCCAATGTGTCATGGTAAAGGTGAGTGGAAATGAAGGTATTAAGAAGAGAAAAAATACATCCACTCCATCAGAAAAAGTAAAAGCGTTCTACAAAGCAGAAGTCTCCTAAAGGATGGCTATACCAACAGCATCAGCAAACGCAGCATCAAGGCCACAGTTTTCTCCAAAAAGTAACGACCAATGAAGACACTACTTAATTTTCAGAAGGCGGAAGCGAACTAGCATTGAGGCTCGGATTCAGAGTATATAGAGATCCAACAATGACATCTGACACGGAGCCAGGCAAAAGAGCCAAGGAAGCCAGGGGTGAAAGGAGGGCTGGGGGGAGGAGGGGAGGGGCACAAAAGAAACATGCAGGAATAAAAATGGACTTGCCATAAGACTGAAAGGGTAGTAAGAGCCGGGGCACCAAAGGTAGACAGCCAAAAAGTCAATACAGTAGGCCCAAACCACTCACTAGTATAGGATTATTGATTATTATGTGGTGTGGTTGCGAGATCTCACCATTTACTAATGTCGCAATCTCCACCCATAAAAAAAACAAATCTATTGCAGGGAACAAGTTAAGTAAATTCTATTACATTCCAACAAAACCATCAGGCTAACAGGATTACCAATTCTCTCAGACTAGCCACAATGGGTTGGTTGGGAGCCAGTCACAGGGACCTGTTAGGTTCAGGGAGACAGTTACCAGTCTGGTCCAGCAGTCTCAAAGTGCACACAGAAGATTTTAGGAGGATTGCAATTCCAGCCAAGAAGTGGCCCTGATGCTGGAGATGCAAGATACTCAAGATGGAGCTGCGCATGAGCCACCCCGGGGATCCACGAACTTCAAGGACCCTCTCCGGCCTTAGACATAATCTTCCATGATGTCCCAGTGAAGTCCAATTGGCACTGTACTCTGGTTACAGCGGTCTTCAGAAGTTGTCCATAGATAGTGTCTCTTCCTTGCACGAGGACCAGGGTCCACTCAGACTAGTACCAAGGGTCCTCCTGGACTTGGGGGCATCTAGGCAGGTCAGAACCTAGTCCCTCAGCAGGCATTTCCGGTGTACAGCGGTGGGCAGGTGATCCAAGGCAGCGTGGCCCTCACAAGTGCAGGCTTCCTTCAGCTTTTGTGGCCCTGTAGCTGCAACAAGGAGTCAAGCCTCTAGCAGTTTGTGAAAGCCTTTCTTTTTGGGAACAAAGCAGAGCGCACTTTACCAGGGCAGGAGCCCTTCGGTGTTGTTACACCCTACGGAGAGCACAGCGCACTTTACCTGCGCAAGGGGGACCAGACCACAACACCCAGCAGCGTTCGCGCCAGGAGGCGCCAGCGCACTTTCTGTGAGTCAGCCGGCGCACTTAAGCAGACGCGGGCTCCCGCAGGGCGGGAGCCTCTAGCAGTTTGTGAGAGACTTTCTTTTTGGGCACGAAGCACAGCACACTTTACCTGCGCAAGGGGGACGAGACCACAACACCCAGCAGTCTTCACGCCAGGAGGCGCTACCGCGCTTTCTGTGCATCAGCCGGTATACTTATGCGGCCGCGGGCTCCCACAGTGCGGGACGCGCGCATTCCCGGGCTAAGGGAGGGCCCGTCCGCAGCCGGTCGAGGCAGTGCAGGGCCACCCCCATGGAAGTGCAGAGACTGAGAACTCATGGTAAGATAAACCCACACCGTTTTAGTCTTAATTAATATTGACCAAATATAGGCAAAAGGAAAGTACCACAAGAGAGAGGGGGGCGGGGGGGGGGGGTGTAGAAGCCCACGAAGGATGCTCCAATTAAGAAATATTAAAAAAATGCTGTGGGCCTTATTAACAACGAAATTATTCATGTAGAGGAGCAATTCGCAGCAACTAAAACAGCACTTGATGCTGCTTTAAAGGAGACTGCATTAGAAGGTGGAACGGAACCCTTAGTACCTGAGAGTAATATGAGAGGTAGGGGCAAAGAGATAGAGACACTCGTAGTAAATGAATCTAATAATGCAAACATCCATAAATCTTCTAACCCATGTGTCCTAACCTCATCTTTGGAAATATCAGAACTAATAGATGATACATCTCTGATATCCCCCCTGCGAAAAAAATGAAACAACCAGGACGAATTGCTAATAGCCCAGTGGAGAAGCAGATAACTAAGATTACAACTAAGGCTAAATCAAAACCTAAGCAAAAAAAGGGAGGAGCTAAGCCTGGGCCGATCAGAGGGAATATCTCTAGTTTATGTTTTTAATGTGGCATTGTGCACTTTATGTACCTTTATGCACTTATAAGCACCAGCACTTTATCGTATAACTTGTGGCAGCTTGCACTTTATGTATCTTTTGGCACTTATATGCATTAGCACTTTATTTTTGGATGCTATGTCTCTGAACAGCTCAATGCGTAAAATTCGATCCAACTCCGATCCTCTATGTTTACTTTTAACGGTAATTTGTAGATTATGCATCTCATGTGTAACATTTACATGTGCTAGCATTCTGCTTAACCCTGCTACTGCTTGGCCTGAAGATTCATAAATTGTTATTCCTTATAATTTAACTATTATGTAATGTAGGAATGCTTTATTATTCATGTATTAGTATGCTTTTATGGTGTTTTTTCCTTTTGCACAGAATAAAGCTGATTTTGACTAACTCTTGGAGTCACTCCTTCTGTCCAGGCAGACGTGGCAAGTTTTTCCATCAGTGGGCACCGCAGGCTCAGTCCTTGATTCAGCAGATACAGTCCAGTCTTTGGTGTGGCGCCGTAACCTGTATTTGCTTGGTCCAGGGAGAAGCACAGCAGTCCTTTTTCTGTCTTCTTTTCAGTCAAACTGTGATCTAAATAAAGCCTGTGGCTCTGAGGTGCCACATTTATTTTGTCTTATTAATTGTGGGAGTGGAGGACTCGCTAGTCTATGGAGACAATAGTTCCAACAAAGCTATCCATCTCGCTTCATGTCACTTCCTGGGGGAATCAACCTCAAAAAGATCCCAGGAGACCCCTTTGCTACCCTAAACCAAGATAGCACAAGCTTCCTTAACCTGTGAGGAGCCATGGGCACACCCGTCGGGAGTGCCGCATAATGAACTACTCCTCTGATAGAACCGCTTCTGCAACCGGTTTTCCCCCGAAGGAGGAAATGCCAACCTGTCTGCCTGCACAAAGGAGAGGACAGGCAAAGTTGTGATCGTCATTTGCTTCACTGAGGCGGTAGCCTATCTGCGGCCACTGCCCAGTAGCCATCCTGCGGGAGGTCACACCTTCTTCCTTCAACAGTTCTTTGTTCCCTGTTTTGGGAGCGCTTCACATTACCTAGCAGAGTGGCAGCATTTTGTCTCGGGTGACAACTGTTGCAGATAAACATGAAAGGCTACCAACTGTTTGAAAAACTGAAAAATATCCCCAAAAACAAAACTGAAATTGATAGCAGGAACCCAAGTAGGTTAAAACTATTTTTGGGGCCCTGAAAAGCAAACGTTGCCTTAGAAGCCCCAGACATAAGGGAACTACGGATGTGCTCCTCTAGTGGAAGAGCAGAATGCTATAACTCAGTGGCATTAGCCAATGGCTGTAGTTGGCTTGCCAATTGCCCCATACTGAACGCAATAAGAAAATTGTGAATGACAAAACACCAATGGATGAAGAGGGATGGCTGAAAGCTACTAGAACTATATGACGCAAATTATTTTAGAAAAACAAAACATCTTAGCTAACGCCAGACCTAAACAAATCACAGAATCCAGTGAATTTGAAGTCCAATGGCTAAAAAGTTCACTGAGGTGGTAGCCTCTTTGAACCTCAGCCACCTGTTGCCACTTCCCGGTATCCATCTTGCTGGAGGAAGTCACACCTCCTTCCTTAAGCAGTTCTTGTTGTTCCTTGTTATTGAAGCTCTTCACACTTCCTAGCAGGGTGGCAGCATGTTGCCCAGGGTGAAAACTGTGGCAGATAATCAGGAAAGGCTGACAAAGGTTTGGCCAACAAAGTGGTGACTTTTTAAAGTCACCCTTCTAATAAGTGATCTTAAATCTGATCTCAGCAAGGAGTCTGGTTTAATATGACGTTAAATTTGATACCTTGGAGTAATATGTTTGGTGGTCCCAAACAGAAGTTAGCACAGAATCTAGTAGGCACCGATTATGGGCCCAAGCGTGTTTTTTTTCTATCTTTTTGTGCTAGGAAATATGACCTCATTTAAGTCTAGAGGAAAAGGAACTGAATGTACCAATGAGACAAGCACTTATTGAAACAGGGGTTAAACAGTTTGTAGACTGTGAAATACTACCAGAAACACAATGGAAACTGATAGCAGGGACCCAACTAGGTAAAAAATATTATTTGGCCTCACAAAGCAACCACTGCCTTAGCAGCCTCCTGTATTAAGGGAACTATTTTGTGCATGGACGTGCTCCCAGTGAAAGAGCAGAATGCCATCACTCACAGGGACGTTGTAATTGGCTGACCAATTGCCCCGTGAAGGATGTGGAAGAAAAATGTGAAGAACACAAACACACTAAAGGATGAAAAGGGATGGCTGAAAGCTTCGAGAAGCATATGATGCATATACGTTTAGAAAAATGAGCTTGTCTCAGCTAACACCAGACTTAAAAATCAAAGAATCCAGTGAAATTGAAGTCCAATGGCTAAAACGTTCTAAAAAAAAGTACACACAAGCTACTGCTTGACTTGAGAAGAATCAGACAGGCATGTATAAATTAAATGGAATGTTGTCAACCTTTCCTGCTTTTCTTTGTTGAATGATAATCACCTCAATGAAGCTTAACTGAAATAAACATCCTCACTTGCCCTGCCCTCTACTAAAGAGAAAGAAAGCCAATTTAGTTAGATGACAGTTCTATGAATCCATCCTACAAGTGTAAAAACCCCAACAGATCATAAACGACTTCCAACAATGGGGCACAACCAACATCACATCACTAAAAAGTTAACAGAATTGTTGTAGAAAGATTCTATGAAAATACAACACAACCACCGCTGAAGAAAGAGGATGCTAAATCATAGTTGCATTAGAAATTAGACCCTACAACTAATAGATGAACGGCGGCCCAGGGGGCAAAACTCCCCTGGATAAAAAGGTGGTAAACAGATGGCTTTCACAGGTAGGTTTTTATAAACCATATATCCATAAAGCTTACAAAAAATTAAAGGACACAGTAACATACCTACTAAAATGCATTCTTGACATCCTAACCAAGCATGGAACATAATAGAAGATCCCAGACTGGAGAACTAAAATTACAAATTAACTTACACAGTGGCACAAGTTTGGGAGAGCGGACTGGGATTGTCAAACAAGTTTAATAAAACATTTACATGGTAAGAACTTTGATGGCAACAACATCACATGATAACAAAATGTCAACATTTAACTGTAAAAATAGTCAAGGTGTCTTGGGTTTTAGAAGCCTGGAGTCATATGGAGTTTATCCAATAGTGATCAGTACCAGCTTCCAACTTGCAATACAATTTTTAACTATATAGGTGACAAAACCCCATTAGAATATGGTTACTAAATTTTTTTATATCTGCTTTTTCACCCCGGTATCAAGTTGCAATTTTACATATGCATTCGTTTAAGAAGATACATTTGTTTCTGCTTTTCAGAGTCAAGAAAGTCAATGCATTTTAATTAACTAACCTGCGCCCTTTCAGCTTGTTCCATCACTCAGTATTTACTTCTCTAAACAGAAATCCTTAATCTGTCCTCATGTGAGGAACTCCACCACCTCTTGCACTGGTCTGTCTCCAGAACTGGTAAAGTTAGTTTCATAACTGAAATCTGGGGCCCCTTTGAATCCACTTTCATGAGAAGAGCATGCCTGGTGGGTGAAACCTACCTGTTGGTGGATCTTGTCCTGAAAACCCAAGTAGCTGTCTGGCTTTAGCTAACCCATACTCCTCTATGCATAGAGTACTGCATATATTCACCCTTTTTCAAAAATACTCAGGATATACTATTAACTGGGATAAGTCGCTCATATATGTCCTTTGCGGTCCCGGCACCAACCTCCCCGAAGAGTAACTGAAGGGTTTCGATATTTAGGAATCTATGTTACCACAAACCTGGCAGTCTTTTACAAGCACAAATTAGCTGCCCCCCGTACGTCGACTACAAGAAGACGTGCAACATTGGAAGACACTTCCCCTCACATTACTCCGTAAAGCCTCACAATACAAAATGATGGCACTCCCTTGTTTTGTCTATATCTTACTTAATAACTCATATCTTGTTCCATAAAAATATTTTCAAGCGATAGAATCAGAGATATGTACACTCCTTTGGGACAATGGTATGCCTCATATAGCATGGCTAAACTTAAGAAAAGATGGTTAGCTGGAGAATTCACCCTCCCACCAACCCAATGTTACTATTGGGCAGCTCAACTCGCCGTAACAAATCACTGGGTATATTGGCCACAAGTAGAACCAGCTCATAGGATGGCAGACACAACCTGTCATCTGGGAATTATCAAAGAGCGAGCTACGGAGGGGAAAAGAGTGCACCATGACACACACCAACATCAACAACAACAACAATCAAGCTATGGCACACTGCATCATCAGCTCTGGGATGGAAGGATAAGTTAATGGCTACTCCACTCTGGGATTCGGTGCACATGGGTCTATTAGCAAAACAACCCGGGTTCGATAAATGGGACCTTATTGGTCTCTCCAGGGTTGGAGACTTATGGCTGAGAGGGAAGATTATATCCTTTAGTGACCTTCAAAGGGACTATGAACTCGACGCTGGAGAAACGTTTTGGTGCCTTCAGGTACACAGTGTATTGCAAAGGGAAACTGCACTCTTGGCCTCCTCCCCTCTAGACCATGGACTATTGATGATTATTTAAAGGAGAAAGCAATATCACTAACATATAGGAAGATATTAAACAATTCGCCAGATAACTTGGGGAAAATACGGGCTAAATGAGTGATATAGGGGTCATGATTGACGAGGAGTGGCAGGAGGCGCTGGCGTCCCCCCAGGAGGTGGCTGTATGCTCTCAATTCAGTTTAATACAATTAAAGATCTTACACAGAGCATTCTATACGAGTACAACACTAGTTAAAATGGGCACCTCCAGCTCACCACTGTGCCCTAGGAATTGTGGTCAGGTGGAAACTTTTATACATCAATGGTGGGACTGCCCAATTAACCGGAAACACTTGGATAATATAACATTAAGAATGTTGATATTGTGTGGGAAGGATGGAAGGGCCTCGCCCAGATGGTGCCTCCTCAATGTCTGGGAAAAACAGACCTCACAGCAAGAGAAAGAACCTGGGTCGCCATAGGGTGTATGGTTGCTAAACGTAACATTGCGAGGACATGGAAGGGGTGGCTGGGGCTAGGTTTCGGGACTGGAACGCGGACATGGACAGATGAATGCAGGTGGAAAGGTAGGTCAATGAAGGAAGAGGCTGTCCAAAAAAGTGGTCCAAGATCTGGGGGAATAAAACAAAGGCAGGGGAATGATACGTATGCCGCTCGATGGCCCTTCCTTGTAAGGGGGGTAATGGGGGGGTAGAGAAATACTAGATAAGCTACTGATGACTGTGGGGATATTACAACAAATGTTGTTCTTGCTATGTGGAAAATTAGAATCTGTGAACATGTACTGTATCAAATGGGTGTTAACTGTATCCACTTTGCAACCAATTTTCAATAAAAATAATTTTATTTTTTTTAATTTTTTTTAAAGAGCAGTATTTTTTAAAGAGCAGTCGGGCTTAGAAAAACCTGAGAGCAGGAAGAATCACTGCTTACGGATTCATACAGATATTAGAAAACACATTATATGATTTTCCTAGTGTTTTTGTTAGAAAATTGACTGAATTATTATAACGCTACTGTGTGCAGGTGGCACCCGAAGAACAGCATTGAGGACAATGCAGAGGATTGTGTATAAAGGAGAAATCGTAAACCCGAATATCAAAAAATATTATGAAATAACTGGGTAAACACCATCCAGACAAACCTTTTAGAATGGACGGATAAACTTTGAGTAATGGAGAGTACTTGCACGTGCCCTTTGGGGATGCAGTGCTATGCATTTTTCCTTTCTAACCGCCTCAGTAATGAAAACCGCCTCAGTAATGAAAATATGGCACAGGCTCAAGAAGGAAATCGGCTGATAAAAAGATTCTCTTCCAAGACACCTTTATCAGTAGGTACCAGTTAGGGGAGGTGGCTACCCTTAAGGGATTCAAACACTGAGGTGTGGGATGCCAATGGGAACATTCTATTTACACACAGGACAGATGTGATATGCATAATTTGCAGACCTTCAAATATCTCCAAGTATGCACTGTTCACAAAAACAGAAGCACACAAAGAAAATATGGAAGACTCGCTTCTGAGAAGGATACTGGAAAGTCATTGCAAAAAAGCAATTTTTCTAACATCCATTATAGAGACTAACCTCTCGAAAAATAGGTGAGCAACATGGAGGCATTATAAGAGGACAAGTCGAAAGGGGCCCTTGTGTTTCCTATGGACTGGTCAATAAAACCTACCTCCAAAATGGTACAACTCAAGATAGACCACAAAATCTATCACAAAAGAGAGCTAAATAAAAGAATAAAGATGGAAGATAGGCAGATTGTGGGAAGCGAGGTAGACCAATTAATAGAAATCGCAGCATCAACCATACTACTGGGAATATGGGAGGAGTCTGATTTCAATGGATACCAGAAATAACTGGGGAACCTGGGCTTCACTGTGCACAAATGGGATATAGCCAAGAAATGGGTATGCCCAGAAATATCAAAATATTCAGAATGCTCATGCACTATGGACTGGTGTAGAGCCTAGGAAAAGCTATATATTAATACAGAGGTTGCACACAAAAAAACAAAAATACAAGGTGTTAAAAGCAAGACCATTCTAGCTAAAGAACTGTGAATTGCCTGCCCAATGATTAAAAGACTATCTATCCTACAACAACGCGCAGTAATAAAGGGAAATAGTCTCAATATAGATATTCAACAAATGATTATCGGGGACCCTACTATACAGTACTTAATGTTTAAAGGGGAAGAAGCACAGATGGATACATATATGTAGCTCTTATTCTAGTCACTTTCCACGAGTTATGATTGTCTAAGATATAGGATCTCATTGCGTCATCGAATTATTATTGTATGGAAGCTTGTCAAAAAGCTCAAAAAGATCTTCCAAAAGACCCTCTATTTAGAGCTATAGAGAAACAAACAAGAAAACGGAATTGAGCTGCAGTTTCAAGAGCAAGCATCACTAAGTAGTCGATTCCCACACAGCATATAGCCTTTAGCCAGAGTCTTCAAGCCTCCAGTATCCAGGTACATTCCAGCCTAAAGCAGACGCACTCAATTTTGTAATACTTTACTAGAGCTATGCTCATCATTAAACCACTCTAAGCCGGAGAACAGACAACATTGAATCGTCTTTGTTCTTTATTTCCCACCAAGTGTCAGGTAACCCAATGCTGAAGCCTGCGTCTTCAAATTGACTCACTGTTATTTAACACTATCTCTGTACTCAAAGTAGCTAAGTTTAATGTGATGATTCAGCTCAAACTGCGTTTTAAACAATCTAGTAACCTTACAATATTTTGGGCCTGATTCATTCCATAGGTGACTGTTTTTACCACATACGTTTTCCCTAGTGTGTGCCTTGTCTTATAAAATATTCATTTTGTAACTAATTTCGTTAACTAATTTCGTTAAAAATTCAGATTACACCGTAGCTTAACTGTGCCGTTACTAATCAAGATTGAGTAAAACAAGATTCTTCATACAGAAACCAATTTAGCTTTCACCCACTGTCTAGCATAATGATTCTCTACACCTGGTCTTGGGTCAGTGATCATCAGATCATAATCTTTCTGCTTACAAGTCTCCTTAAAAGTTCATCATTTTCTGATTCCTGCTCTGGCTCAGCAGCATATGAACAGCTGTTGTGAATATCTTTAAGGATTCCTGCTCTGCTTCTTTTAAAAATGTTTGATTTCAGCAATCGGCTTTTACTGCTAATTGGTTAAAACATATTTATTTTCCTATTCTGTCGAGCAAGTCCATTTGGGCTTGGTTACCTGTGCAACTGCGGCAAACTGCAAGCATGGTCAACAGGCAGCTATCTGGGTGATAAATTGGTGCTTTACAAATAAGTATGAGCAAGTAAAATAAAAGAATACTAGGGCACTACCAAAGTAGAACTACTGGAGAGGTATGGCCCACAAACACAATTTGTTCAAACGAGCAGTAGAAGAGCGAACAAGGTGTTAAGGTGACGGTTAAGCAATCAATGCTAACACATTTCACAGGGGTTAAACAATACACAAAACAATGGAAGAATTCATAAATAGCCACTGAGGCTACCACAACTGCAACAATTACAGCACATCCACTGCTTGGATGTTTCATTATTCTGATCATAGATCAATGATCTTTCTTTTCAGTCTCTATGCAGAAGAGAATTTAACATAACAGACATTCCCAGAAAAGGCCTTTAATTTGCCTGAGGTAGAGGCAGTACTGGAACTCTTTCAGCTGACTCAATCAACTTCTATAGAGGAAGGACTGCAGCTGTGGCAGACCTACTGGCTATTACAGAAAGTTGGTCATTGTTTTGTGTGTTGCACAAGAATATAACCCTTGTTTTCCCATCTCCTGCGGTAAAGTGCCACCTTACCCCAAAGAGCTAATATTTCGCAATCCCTCCCCCCACCAGAGCCAACAGAGGCTATGGTGTGGTGTCTGTATACTCTGCAAAGTGGGGAGACAAACTTCCTTTTATTTCTGGTGTCTTCAAAACAACTTTTTACCTCCACCCAACACACATTTTCTGTGACATGGCTTCAGCCGTAACAATGCCTAGCCGCTCACACCTCAAACTTGTGCCAATACGAACTCTCCCATTTTTTATTGTAATACACTACCAAAAAGATAGATGGTAGCTACTTGTGTTCACGTTGCAAGAATGCAGTGGCGAGGAGTGCTATCAGCATGTCCCACAAAGGAAAACAACTGTGAAACTACAAAGAGAGGAAGAAAAGGGTTAGGAGATATAAACTTGGAGACGCTTAAAAAAGCACTACGAATAGTTGGTCTTGCAAAATGACCTTTGCAAATGCGGTCTTGTGATGATTCAAGGACTGTTTTTATTGAGCTATTATTATAATGGAAAAATAAAAGAAAATAAGGCATCCCAAGAGGGTGTGCTTAAAGGACACATTACCCCGATGGATACAAAAAGATGATGGATGGAGAGCTTTAATTATTAGCTTTTTCCAGTCACGCACCCACGTGTGGGTATGCCCATCCCACTTAGGACGTCACAATGAAATATACAAGAAAAGTGATGGATGCAGTATTTGAACTAATCTCAGCCACTAATAATTATTCTAGGTGCATTCCAGTCCATTATAGTTTTGCACACAATCCCCACCTCAGTTTGGCCTCAGCCCTCAGATGCAAATCAGTCTAGACCCAGTTCCATTGGGAACAATCCAACCAGAACCACCAGATCAGGTCCTCTTTATCAGCCAGGTATAGCTTGGTTCCAGTGGCATATTACCCTGGTGGCAATGAACCTCGCATTCAGAGTTTCAGAAAACATCCCAGTTAGCCCAGCTGAAAACACTAATCGCCACTGTATACTGAAGTTAAACTATAAATAAAGCGGATTGGCACCCTTAATAGGTTTCTAGCATTCAAGATAGCAGAAAGAAAGCTTACTTGGAGTTTTTGATCTCCTTGTCCTTCTCCTCTAGTCGCTTCATGTCTCGGGCAGCTTGATCCTAAAGAGACAAATTAAAGTACACTATTTACAAGTCCAATTTCACACTTTAGTAAACCCGGAAATATTTTTAATCCTGCAACTGAGACTCGGCTGGGGGTTAGAGTTTTGGATTCAGATTTCTCTTCAAGTGATAGACTATAACTCTGCCTCAAAGCAAGTATGAGTACACTTATGTAAGAAATTGCTTGCCATACAACCATAATTGCATAATAAAAGGTTGACACCAGAATTGCATAATAAAAGGTTGACTTGTGTACCTCTAAGATGACACTGAGCAATAGGACCAACCCCCGCCCCCAACAATACAGTGACCAACTGATTTATAAAAATATACAGAACTGCTTAAGATACGTAAACCAACCTACAGCAGACTAGTTGCATAAATTCAGCTGCTCAGGAGTTGAATATGAAAACATTCGGAAACTAATGAAAGCCATAAGGGATCAAAATTATAAAAGTCCCTTATGGCATCGGAAAAATTTACAAAGGGCAAACTGTAACTCCGAAAGTAGCCTCCTGGCGCTATACGGATAGAGACAAGCTTAACAGTGAAGTATAGCGACCTAGATAAGGGCTTGACAGAATTGATCTGATGCTCCAAAGATCCAGGTCTTTAGGGCCTTCCTAAACTGCATTTCAGTTTCTATAGATTTCAATTTATTTGGCCTTAGATTACAAGCCTTTGCACCCAACACGACTACAGATTTCCCTCCCCGTGTTTTAAGTTTGAAACCTGGCGGTTTGAGGAGGTTTGCTGACAAAGATCTAAGTAGCCTTGTTGTAGTATATGGTGTGAATCTTGCTGAAAGATATACTGGCCCCACAAAATGTGTGGGCATAAGTTACTTTGGCTAAGGTGGCGGGTGCACAACAGATGTTTGGTCAGAGCACACACTCTGAATAACCAAGGCCCTGATAGTGAGCAAGCATCAATGAACACGGATGATGTTGGCAGATCTTGTTGGTTTTATTTGTGGATAAGACGTTTGTGAACTGCAAAAAACAATGCGTTCATATTATGGCCTTGAGGTACACACCTGCTCTGTGGGTACTCAATGCCTACAGCATGACTTAACACGGGTGATTTCATTTGAATTTCTGTACTAGGGTCCAAGTGTGAGCGTTTAGATGATTTTATAATAAGCATCTTAGTGTAGTTGGCAGATGGGTCAACACCGATGCTTGCTTACTAGGACAACAATGGATGTTAAAACTATGAATTACGTTTCTACAACAATCTCAGTTTTATCATTTTTCAGTAGGCACAGAATAGAAAGAAGCATCCCAAAGAAAACAAACACTGGCAACGCCAATAGTGCTCACCTATGCAAGAGCTATTGGTTTTTGCAAAGTGTTTTAACCATTATGTACATCAGTGTAGCTGCTGTTCAGTATGGTAAAAAGTTGGTGGGTGGAGGCTGGGGTAGATTGGGGTACAGTGGAATGGGGTAAATTGGAGTAGAGTGGTGTAGAGTGAAACAGAATGGTGTGGGTGGATTGGGGTACAGTGGAGAGGACGAGTTAGGTACATAAAGAGTGGTAGATTGAAGTGGGGGCGATTGAATTGGTTTAGATTGGGGTGGGGTAGATTGTAGTGGAGTAGATTGGGGTAGATTAGAAAAGTAGATAGTGGTGGTTTAGAAAAGTAGACATGGGTAGATTACGGTACAGTGGAGGAGGATATATGGGGTAGATTTGGTAAGACTGTAGTGGGGTGGAGTGGGGTAGACTTGGTTTGTTATAGTAGGGTAGAATGGAAAGAATTGGGGGTAGATTGGGTTAGTGTGGAGTAGATTGGAGTGGTGTGGGGTGGAGCTGTGTGGGGTAGGTTGGCTTGGGGTGGGGCAGAGTGGAGTGCAGTGAATTGGAGCAGAATAGAGTAGATAGGAAAGGAGTAGATATTGGGAGGAGTGGGATAGGCGGATGTGGGGTGGAGTGGATAGGCTGGAATGGGATAGACTGGGTAGATCAAGGTAGGGTAGAGTGAACTGGGGTAGACTGGAGTGGAAATGGATAGAGCAGTGTGGGGTGAAGAGGGATAGATTAGGTTTGGGTGGGGTCGACTGCAATGAAGTAGACTGGAGTTAGTAAAGTGGGGCAGATTGGAGAAGGGTAGACTGAGTAAGGTAGATTGGGTTGCTGTGGGGTAGGGTAGATTGGGTTGAAGTGGGTTTGATTGGAATTGAGTCGCATAGATTTGAGTTGCTTGTGGTAGATTAGGTAGAGTGGAATAGAGTGTGGTGGAGTGGGGTAGATTGAAAGTGGGCAGACTGGGGTGGAGTGGAGTTGAGTTGAATAGATTCAAGTGGAGTTGAGATTGGGGCAGAGTGGGGTAGGACGGGGCAGGGTGGATTGGGGTAGAGGGGTAGATTAGAGAAGAGTGGGGTAGGGATAGATTGGAATGGATTGGGGGAGATTGGAGTGGGATGCATTCAGAAGGGTAATTCAAAGTGTGGTAGCGAAGAGAGGTAGTTTGGAGTGAGGTAGACCGGTGTAGATTGGAGTGAGGTAGATAGGGGTAGTTTGGAGTAGGGTATATTGAGTAGAGTGGAGTAGGGTAGATATGAAGTATAGAGTGGTAGACTGAAGTGGACTGCGCTAGATTGCAGTGGAGTGTGCTAGACTGGAGAGGGGTAGATTGGAATACGGTACAGTGGGGTAGATTTGAGAAGGGTGGGGTACACTGGATCGGAGTGGATTGGGGGAGACTGGAGCGAAGTGGGGGAGACTGGAGCGAAGTGGGATAGACTGGAGCGAAGTGGGATAGACTGGAGCGAAGTGGGATAGACTGGAGCGAAGTGGGATAGACTGGAGCGAAGTGGGATAGACTGGAGCGAAGTGGGATAGACTGGAGCGAAGTGGGATAGACTGGAGCGAAGTGGGATAGACTGGAGCGAAGTGGGATAGACTGGAGCGAAGTGGGATAGACTGGAGCGAAGTGGGATAGACTGGAGCGAAGTGGGATAGACTGGAGCGAAGTGGGATAGACTGGAGCGAAGTGGGATAGACTGGAGCGAAGTGGGATAGACTGGAGCGAAGTGGGATAGACTGGAGCGAAGTGGGATAGACTGGAGCGAAGTGGGATAGACTGGAGCGAAGTGGGATAGACTGGAGCGAAGTGGGGTGGAGTAGACTGGAGTGGGGTAGAGTGGAATTGGAGGGACGTCGAGTCGTGTGGTGTGTTGTAGAGTGTCTCGAGTGCAGTGTGGAGAGGCATATCATACAGTGGAGTGTCATAGAATGCAGTGGCGTGGCATAAAGTGGAAGGGCGTGGACTGGTGTGGCATCGTGTGGGGTAAGCTTGGTGTGGTAGCGCACTGCCATTAAACACAACACATTACCAATTGAAACTACTGTTACATTTGTACTGAAATGTGGTTTTACTGCACACAATCGTGTGCAAATGTCATCACCTAGTGTATTGATGTGCTTTGTTCATATTCAAATATTAGATTCCACATTTCCGAATTTAAAAAAAAAGTGCTTTATTTGTACTAATTCCGATATTTTCTGACTCAGCACAGTTAATTTTTTTGTGCTAAAGAGAAACATCCTACACCTACTCCTGGACATTGGACCTCGGTCTTTGAATGCACAGCAAATGTGACAAGATAACAAGATTTAATGGGCAGTTTACAGAAAATGAGTTCATGGAAGAATAAATTAAACAAGCTTTACGCAATGGAATGGACACACAAGCTGGACAGCCTAAAGCAAATAAATCCAGCAAATAGAAAGGCAGAAAATGGGAGTTACAAACCTCAAATCCAATGGTAAGCAACAGGCGGAATGCATTACCAGGTCAGCTTTTTGAATGTCCCCAAGATGACCTTAGCAACCCAGCTGCACTATCTGGTACGCTTCAACCTAAAAACTTCTTATTTCATTGTACAGATGAAACTGAAGTTGAAACACCTATTTTAGGCAAGAAACCTTTCCTCCTCAGCATGAAATCTGTAAGTCCATACATGACAGAAAATGGCACAAAACAATGAACATGCAGTATAGAAGAATCCAAGGAAATAAACTTTTAGATGTAACTTCTTAGACAACCACCATCCATAGCAGACATCCACTACACAGTACAATCCAAGAACTAACACTATGACAGAAACCTTGGCCTCACCCAAAACGTTACTGAAACCACCCACACCACTGCATACCGATTGGACCGGATTTTCTCCTCAATCAGAAACATCACAGCCAGCAACAATTACCTGGATAGACCACCAATGCCTCCATCAACTCTGCTTCTGCCCTCTCTGAGCAGCAACTTGAGGACACCAGCGACTTGCAACAAGCCATCAAAAACCTCAACAGCTGGATCACCGCATGCAGATATCCTGGCTCCACTCATGTGCAACCAAACAGCAAGAGACCAACCACACAGAGCAACTCAAGCTTACGAAACACCATTGAAAAGAACTGGTGCGTAAATGGAGATCAAGTCAACATACCATAAATAAAAGACATCTTCAAATCGAACCCTAAGCCACTTCCACTAGCAGTTATGGAACACCAAGAGTACAGCTCTTGTAGAATGCATCGACCCCAGTAGTAACAGCAGCAATAAGATCTTCACCATCAAAGATTTCACCACACTTTCTGCAGCCCCCAGCAACATATCTTCAAAAGACTTTTGAAACAAGCAATCGGAATTCTTCTTTAACAAAATCACCTCCATGTACATCAACTCGGACATTCAACCAGACCCAGTCAATATTGCAACTGCTGCCTCCACCATCGAACTCGCTGCTACTGTAAAGACCATCAGCATGGGTGCTCAAACTAACCAGGGCCCACACCGCACCTTCACCAAAGGACTCCTGCCAATCAACAAAGCACTAACACGCATCCTCAATGTCCCCAGTGATTCAGCTACATTCCTCGACACCTGCAAAAACGCCACCTTCATGCCCCTGCTCAAGAAATCATTCGCTGACCCAGTTACGCTTTCCAACTACAGGCCCATCTTCCTCCTACTATACACTGCAAAGGTTTTAGAGAAAGGAATTAAAAGATACCTCACCGACCTCCTCAGCAGCCAACACTTCCTGAACGCCATGTGGTTCGTATTCAAACCCAACCCCAGGACAGAAACAGCACTCATGGCCACGACATCCGCATGATCCTTGACAGAGGAAACACAGCAACCCTCATTGTCCTAGACCTCTCTCTAGCATTTTCCACGGTCTCACACCCTGCTCTTTTGTAACGGATAAAACACAAGCGGTCAGCCTGGCACCTTCCTCCTTGGAAGCCCACAAACTCATCTGTGGGGTGCCTCATTGCTCAGCACAGCTTCTTCAGCACATACATGATCCCTTTAGCATGTGTCACCCGCGCGCACATCAACATCTTATCCTACCGAGACGACACACAACTCCCACTCTACCTCTCGGACAAGACCTTAACACAAAAAAAAACAAGATCAGCACCTGCATGATCAAAGTAGTAAACTGGCTGAAAGACAAAGGTCTCAAGCTCAATACTGACCACACAAATGTATGTTCTTCGACCAGAACACCTCACCATGGGACTCTAACTGGCGGTCAGTCGAACTCTGACCCGCATCCAGAATCCCCGCTAGGAACCTTGAATAATCAACAGAAAACTGGATAAGACCAGCCAAGTCAACACAGTCCCTGCATCCTGCTTCCACACCCTGAAGATGCGCAGGAAGAGCTTCAAAAGCTCCCAAGCAACACTAGAGCAAGCATTTGCAATGCAATAGGTCTCGCATTGAGAACATTAGCTATTGCCATTGTAATCTATGTGGAGCTGATGAAGGGACATTTATAGAAGGTCTAATATAAATGAGATATGGAAGGTGAAGTACAGCAAGCTGTGCCAAGATGTCCCTAGTGAGCATCAAAAACTTTGAAGATGTGGTAAATCCACCCTGCATCTTTGTCTGATCAAAGACCCTGTACTAATCATTTCTGCAGGAGAGCTCCCCAACCTACCAGGGAAGCATCTGGCACAATATACTGTGATGGTAGATCTTGGTGCTTCTCAATCCAACTCCTTTCAGAAGATCTGACTTTTTGCACCAAAACTGAAGGGATTGTCCCACTGATAAGAGATAGGTGAAGTTGGTCTTCCCAGTTATACTTCCATGGAGACAGCCACCTACCAAACATTGCAGAAGTCTCCTGTGTAGCCTTGCAATTGGTACAATGAATATGTTTGAGATATTTCTCCAAAATGCAAGCATACTCATGAAATACTCTTCTTTCTCAGAATTCAAAGTGGCTCTTAGATAAGCAAGACTGGGGCATACTGGACAACATTATTTCAGCAAATGGACATGAAGGCGTAGAGTATGAAGTTGACCACTGCACTGCGATCTACAGAACAACTTCTCTTCCAGGCCCACATTTCAGCTTTTCTCTTCATCCTCTCGATTTTCTCACCTATAAGAGGACGGAACCTGTGAAGGGCAGCTGCATAATTTTCAGCTGCCTGTCAGGCTTTAGTGATATTAGAGGTAGCCAAGAAATAACACAAAAAAATCTCATGGCACAGTGATTATCTGTTTTACACTCAAAATTGCCCACCCAGTGGAGGCGCTAGAGGGTGCACTGCGGGATGGCTGGCTGAGAAAGCAGCTCCGCCGGACGGACCCATGATTTGCATAAATCCCAGCATCTAAGGCATTACCCCTGAACGAACTTGGCAGCATATGCAGTCGGAATGTGCGAGGAAGCTGCGGATTTCAGCTAAATACTGCTCCGCTATCAAATTACGGTGAAAATCCGACTTTTGAGCTGGTGAGAGAGACGGCCGGAGACCGGTAAGATGGCGGCCCCCGCGATGTGACAGCAAGTGGATTAATGCTAGAAAGTTTTCGGCAGCGCTCACGCCTGGTCGTATGGCTACTTTTACAAAAAACATCACTGTGTGTGGAATTGAAGTGTATTCTGGCAAACAACGGGTTATGGAGGTTTTCTGATCCTGCGCTGATCGTCTCTATGCTTTATGAGCAGCTGATCTAAAATGGCGTCTCTCTCCGTTTCAGCGCATATCTCGATCTGACGCGCAAGCTATGCCAGCATCGTTCCGAGCACCCATCGGGTGGCCTATACATACTGGCCAGTCCGCTTCTTAGAGTGACCCGTCAGAACCTCGCTGGGTGCCCTAATGTGGCTTGGATGCCGTGAGCGCTGCCCGGGCCTGTGATAATGGCGGCCATCTCAACTCCCATACTGATATGCCAGTGAATGTTGGGGACACCAGCTCACGCCCACATCACGAATAACCGACCAGAATTGTGCGGACTGTTACACTATGCTGCATGCGCTGAGTGGTGAAATGTACAGCGCTGTGTGTTCTGTTGCTGCACCGGAGGGGTGTTTCATGATGGGGGACATGGACAGCCATTTTTTACTAGCTTGAAGCGAGCGTTACACTCCTGTGAGGCCTACCACGCGAAATCACATCTGCAACAGTATTGGACTCTATGCATCTTCCTGATCTCCACCCGGCTGTGCAGGATATTGAAGCTCACCTGCGAAGCCGCACTTTTTACAGCAGCTGACCAGTGGCATATACATAATCGCGATTCCTGTGCAGTTGTGAACTGTGTTGAAGATATCACGCTACGACACAATCCCTGAAATAACCAACATAACGGTGCATTTGAGCAGTTGGCAAGGTGTGCGGCGGACATCGGCGCTTCACTACTGTACGGTAAAGTGCATGGGAATACCACAACTGTGCTTCTTGGTGAGTGGCTCTGATGGTCTTGTCCTTCTACAATCTGGAACATCAACCTCCTTGCCTCCTATGGTGCGACTGTGGCCGCATCGGGATTGAATTTCACAGTTTACTAGAGGAGTGCCGCCCTTTTGAAATGGAAGACAACCTGCGGCCTAGCAGTAATCTAATACGGCGTTTTTCTACAGATGGGGAAACTGGACAAGCAGCAGCCGAAGCTGAATTTTGAATTGCGACGATCGGCCTGTGGCCCCACGACTTCCTCTGACACAGACACTGAAGAGGATGGTGCTGCAGAGACCGGTATGGAGGCCATTTTGAAAGCAATCCAAACTAGCCTTCAAGACATCAACGACAAGCTTGATCATCTCACCTGTCGTATGGATACCATGGCAGCGAAAATGGAACGGCAGGGTGAACGACTGGATGACGCGGAAAAATCGCTTGTCGGCCGTGGAGGACGAAGCACACACTAGCACTTCTAAATGCACCGGGATGGAAAAAGTATTGGAGGTGATCAAATCCAAGGCAGAGGACTTAGAGGATAGATCGTGATGGAACAACGTCCGAATCGCAGGCATTCCAGAGTCAACCAATACGGGCCGCATGGAGACGTATGTAGAAGAACTCTGCCGGGCGATTTTTGGTGCTGACCAGCTATCATCAATCTTTATAGTTTAACGAGCCCACAGGTCGTTAGCCCCGCGAACGCCGCCTGGTGCTTCACCCCGACCCATAGTGGCTCTTATTTTGAATTATCGCGACCGAGATGGCATATTGAGGATGGCGAGGGAAAAGGGGGACATCACCTATCAGGGTAACCACCTGGAATTTTACCCTGACTACACAATGGCAGTACAGCAGGCCCGTAAAGAGTTTGCCAACGCTAAGGCAAAATTTAGAACCATGCAGGTGGAATACGCAATGCTATATCCTGTGCGACTGCGGGTCACATGGGATGGGAAACCTACAATACTACCCACACCAAAGGCGGCTCAGGATTTCATAAAGAAGATTCACAATCATTAGAAAGAGCGGAGACAGACTGATCAACCCCATGACTCAGATTGAGAGCCTACTACCGTGCAACATCCTCCAGGGCCGCTGTCCGCAAGTAGGTTTGCAGCGCTGCACACTGTGGATCTGCTATTATAAGGTACTCGGTTTGTTTGGTGTAGGCCGCTCGTTAAGTGATGAGTCGGCCCTCTCTATACAGAACACATTATACGATAGACTGTTGTGATATGAGGTGACAAGAAACAACCATAAGGGACCACGCTACTTAGATGGCAGACTTGAGGGGGTTACAACTATATAATCACAGCATGGAATTTGATGTATGCGAGATGCTTGGCCTAAGACTGTGGACCGCACGGATCTTTTCAAGCTCTGCGTGGACGAAATGGCCGTTTTCACTTGCATCACCTCACTGATCAGAGACAATCTGCCTGGTGTTCCGAAATGTACTGCTTTGCTGTATATATTTATGAGTGTACGGCAGTTACTGGTTAATTGAGCATACTGAGGATTGGCAGATGACCCGCTGACACTATAGGGCAGGGAGATTCATGCTGATGTGCCGACTAGAAGCTGCACCCTGGCCCTTATTATGGTTGTTTAATGTACTGTAATTACACGGCTAAAGCCTGATGCCTTTATGGGTGGGGTAATAATGCTTATACTGTTATATTGTGGGGTGTAAACTGTAGGATGATTGGCTGAAGTAGGGAGGAGGTACAACGCTTGTCATGTATTTGCACTTATGCCGTTATGCCTTCCATACTGCTTCACTATCAGGTTCAATGCAGCTGCATTTATGCCAATTGTAATCCAGTATGATTCGCATAGTTTTTGTCCACATCCATTAAATTGGATGGAGGTGTGTGCCCTAGGCGGACCTCTACATGGGTGCTCCTCACGAAGAACATAAGTTACTTACCTGTAAACTGTGGTTCTCCAGTATTGGTGTCTTTCATAGATTCACATGCTTGAATATTCCCCGTCGTCAAAGTGAGAGCCCCACGGTACATAAAATAGCAGTAATATATACATATATATGAAAATTATCATAATTACATATATAAAATGCAGTAAAATATATAAAGTTTAAAAGTACCATAGAACCAAATAGTCCCATAGGAAGCCTAAGGGAGAACTCACTTTAGTAACATATCAGTGTCATTATGTATTGGTCCACATTCTAGCCAATCAGGCTGTAGCTCCCTCTAGAGCCTTCACCTCAGAAGCCCAAGTCCTCAGATTTTCGTAGCACCAAGTAACCCAAGAGTGCCTGAGGAGAAAAGGAGCCTCTGAGGGGAGGAAGGGAGGGTCGCATGTGAATCTATGAAAGACACCAATACTGGAGAACCACAGTTTACAGGTAAGTAACTTATGTTCTTCTCCAGTATTAGGGGTGTCTTTCATAGATTCACATGCTTGAATAAGAGTAGAAAGCAATAAATCATCACATAAGTCATAAAGGTAACATAAAAAAACTCCAAGTATACATTCTCATATCATTTAAAAAGGCAATATATTCAAATTCAGGAGAAAATACCTTTATGACTGGAGGTGGGTAGCAACAGAGGCTCCTCTTCACTGGAAAAGATTCCGCAGCACCGCTTGTCCCACTGCCGCATCCGCGGCGTCTGTTGATTGGAGACAATAGTGCTTTGTAAAAGTATGGCTGCTCGACCACGTAGCAGCTCTGCAAATGTGTCGTAGAGGTACCCCCGCAAAGAGGGCAGTAGAGGTTGATATGGCTCTAGTTGAATGAGCTCGTACTGGAGCAGGAAGGGGATTGCCCGCCCGTTGATGACAAAAAGTAGTGGTGGAGGAAATCCACCTGGTAATAGTCTGTTTGGTAACAGGTTGTCCTTTGCAGATCGGACGATAGGCCACGAACAGCTGGTCTGATTTCCTGAATGGTGTAGTACGCTGAATGTAAAACTTAAGACAGCGTTTCACATCCAATGAATGTAATGAACGTTCAGCAGGAGTTTGTGGATGAGGAAAGAAAGTCTTTAGAATGACCGGTTCATTGAGATGAAAATCACTTGGAACCTTCGGGATAAATTTTGGATTAGTACGGAGTGTAACCGCCTCATTGGAGAACTGGAGAAAAGGAGGCTGAATTGTGAATGCCTGGATGTCACTAACACGCCTAGATGATGTCAAGGCGAGCAGCAGAGCAACTTTCCACGTGAGGAATTTTAAGGTTGCGGAATGGATGGGTTCGAAAGGAGGTAGGAGGAGTTGAGACAAAACCAGATTTAGTCCCAAGCAGGTGGAGGGCGACGAATGGGTGGAAACATCCGGAAGAGGCCTTTGAAAATCTGTTGGATGACTCTAGAGGAATACAGTGACGTGGAACCATCATGACGGAAACGGGAAAGTGCTGCTAGAAACACCTTAAGAGTGGAGTGAGAAAGTCCTGATTTTGCAAGGGATGGGAAAAAAGGCAGGATTTGTTCCGATTTGGCGGTCAATGGATCCAAGGTTTTGGTGTGGCACCAAACACAGAAACGCTTCCACTTCAGCTGATAGGTTTTAATGGTGGATGGAGCGCGAGCGTGCGCCAACACTTCCCTGCAATCTGCGTCGATGGTTAGATGTGCAAATTCATTGTTGTCAGGTTCCAGGCATGGAGCTGGAGATATGCCGGATCTGGGTGGCAAATCTGCCCTAGCTTCATCGTGAGGAGGTGAGGCAGAGGATGAAGCGATATTGGCTCGTTCTGGGAAAACAACAGAAGGTCCGAGAACCATGGGCGCCGCGGCCACTTGTGTGCGATCAGGATGACATGACAGGGTTGAAGCCTCATCCTGTGCAACAGGCGCGGAATCAGAGGAAGCGGAGGGAAAGCGTAGATGAATTATGTCGACCAGTTGATCGAAAATGCATTTCCGCTCGACTCTCTGTGGGGATGACGACTTGCAAAGCGTTGGCATTTTCTGTTTGCGGCAGTCGCAAAGAGATCCATCTGCGGCTGGCACCACTGGTGGAAAATGAACTCGAGAGTTGGTTGGTTGGTTGAGTTCCCACTCGTGATTGTACGAGAGAGATCTGCTGAGTGAGTCCGCCAGAACATTGGAAACACCCGGCACATGGATGGCTGTAAGATGAACTTGGTGATGAATCGCCCAGTTCCATATCTCCTGTGCTTGTCGGGAAATCAGAAGGGACCTTGTGCCGCCCTGCTTGTTGAGGTAGTGCATGCTGGTGGTGTTGTCTGTTCTCACCAACAGAGACTGGCCCTGCACTAACCTCTGGAAAGACTTCAGGGCAAGGAAGATCGCAAGAAGCTCCAGGCGGTTTATGTGCCAAGTGCGCTGGACTGCAGTCCACTTTCCTTTTACGGACATTCCTTCGAGGTGCGCTCCCCAACCCTCTAGGGATGCATCGGTT